>NC_067407.1:46045212-46692865 GCF_009764475.1 Pristis pectinata
GGAGTTTGGAAAACCTGGAAGAAGTAACTAGACTGGTGGGATATGAACCTGTTGTAGTTGTAAAATTTGGAGTAGTTTGAGACTTTGATTTAAGAGTATGGGATGAGCCATTTCACATAATGTATTGGCTTGTGGGCAATTTTTTTTCCCACGTAGCTAATCATTATCATATCACTAGTTTACTGTAATAATAATAAAACAGCATTTTTGTTATAAATCTCCATTGGAGTCACAATATTAATCCGTTAATCACTTTCAGAAACTGACATTATGGATTTCTGCATTTGCTTTTGGGGAAGAGAGAATACTTCTTTAACCAACGTTAGCTCTGATTTTCTTTCTTGAAAATATTTGGTTTTCTGTTGGTCATTACTTTTCCCATATTTCAGCTTTCAGTTTTGGGACCGACACAGTTCAGGATGTTGGAAATGTCACAGCTGACTTGCGCCCTGAGACTGAATCAGCAGAACCAAACTTCAGTGCAGCAACCAGCACTGATGCACAACATGAAAACTTGTCTGAAACAATGGATCCAGCCGCAACAAGTGGAACAGCAGGTATGCCTAGAGGGGAGAAAGCAAAATATCTCTTTAAAAATAGCTTGGTTACTTCAGTTAAAATGATTACGGTTCTGGCCCAATCCATTCCTTTCTACCACCCTGGCGATTTCCCACCCCGCCTTCTTTCCACACATTATTCCCCCTCCTGCAATAGCTCCTTTCTCCCTCCTCTTGCCTTTTCTTTCTGTCTTCTTCACTGCCCATCATTGACAATAAGAGTAAGATTAGTTTTTCACTAACAAAACACGCCTATTAGCTAGACAACAAATGGTATGCATTGACTATTTTACTAAGTAACACATTAATATAATGTTATCTGGGGGAAAATGTTTTATTTTAATTTTTAATATTATTTCCAGAACACTGAAATACGTTATTTTTTCCCTCCCTAGAAAGACACATCTCCATTCAACAGTCTCTGGCAGACTTAAAGAATCTTATAGATATTGAAGGCGGTGAGTGCTAGGCTAAACATTTCAAAATCTACAGAGAAAATTTATCATCTTTAGTCTTTGCAGTGCAGTTGAAATGCATGTTGGAAAATTTAATTTGTGAGCCTGCGATTCAATTCACTTTCTTAATTATTTACTCAACAAAACTCCAACAAAATTGAGTCTAGCGCACATACTTTAAAATTATGATATTGTGTTACTTTTCGCATAACACTTTATAAATCCTCCAATGTGTTATCAAAAGTTCTTAAAGTTGCTTACTTTTTTTAAAGGCTATTTATGCTTGCTCATTTGTTGGTGCTGCTGCTTTTTTCTCTCTCTCCTTTGTAGGCAGGATTTAAACTAAAAAGAGGGAACTGAGGAACAGTAATCCATTCTCTATTGTCTGCCCAAACAATAAGATTTGTTTTAATTAGATTCATGAATGTGAGCAATAATGGTTCCTCTTGAAATGCTGGAGTCTGTCTGGTGAAGATATACCCATAGTAGGGAATTCCTAAGTTTTTGATCCACCCATGATAAAACAAAAATGGAGATAGGTGTTCAAAGTGTGTTACTTGGAAAGGAATTTGGAGGTGACTGTTCTTGCATGTCAGCTTGCCCTGTCCTTCTAAGAGAAAAAGGCTGTAAATTTGGGAGCTTTGGTGACTTCTGATTGCATCTTGTAGACCATACACACCACAGCCAAGGTGCATGGGAATGCCAGAAAAGGCAAATTCCCCTCCTAAGTCACACATCATCCTGACTTGGAAATACACAGTCCATCATCATTGTTGGACTAAGGTCCTGGAACACTCTGCTCAAAAGCACATTGTGAGCACCATCATCACATGGATTTCTTCTGTCGAAGTAAGCTGCTCACAACCACCTCCTCAGGGGCATGAAGTGCCATTTGCAACCAGAGCTGAAAAAAATCAAAACTCTGCGGCGGCACATGTGGAAAAAATATTGGAATTAACCAGTAAAAAATGCAATCACAAAATTCATAACTGGTACAGGATTGTAATGAAAACTTTCCCCAGTATCCGAACGTTTCCAGGCAAGAGTATTCCAGTACTTGAAAACTCAGGACAGCAGCAGTAAAATAGCTGTGATTGATGCATGCTTTATCTTGAGAGTACAGATGTTTGTTATTTTTCAGGAACTGCTGTCGTGGTGAGCACTGATCGAAAACAATGTAGAAATTTGGCATTAAAATCAAATTTCATTCATGCAGACTCCATTTCCCATTTTTACTGTCTGATACTATTAAATAGTCACAATTGGCAACATGTTTTATGTTTTATCAGCTGGTAAAAAGACCTGTCCTTTGTGTCCAGAAGAAAAGTTCAAGCCCAACTATAGTCACAAGCTACGAAGACATTTGCAACATCTGCATTGGAAAGTTTCTATAGAATTTGAAGGTAACTTTTTCTCCTCCTATGTCTCTGAGTCAGGGCAAACATATCACCCATTATGTTGAATAGGCATAGAGTTTATTAATTTAAAAAGTGCACATGCCACCAACTGTCTCCCTTATCTTTTTGTAAATAAGAGTATCTTGAAAGAGTAGTGTGTTGGCATTCACCAGACAGTAGCTAGTGCTGCTCAGGAGGACTTAAACTAGAGCAGCAGGGGGATGGGAACCACAGTAGCAGGGCAACAGGTGGTAGGGTTGAAGGCAAGAAAGATGGTAGGACAAGAAAGACTGAAAGGAAGGACAGCAAGGGTGAGGCTAATAAACACGGTGGGACTGATGAGCTGAAATGTATTCATTTCAATGCTAGGGGTATTATGGGGTAAGGAGGATGAACTAGAGCCTGGATTAGTACACGGAATTATGATGTTGGTATTGGTTTATTACTGTCACTTGTACCGAGGTACAGTGAAAAACTTGTCTTGCATACCGTTCGTACAGATCATTTGAGGTAGTACACAGTGCATTGAGGTAGTACCCGGTAAAAACAATAACAGAATACAGAGTAAAGTGTCACAGCTACAAGGAAGTGCATTGCAGGTAGAGGTGCAAGGTCATAACAAAGTAGATTGTGAGGTCAAGAGTCCATCTCATCATATAAGGGAACAGTTCAATAGTCTTATCACAGTGGAATAGAAGCAGTCCTTGAGCCTGGTGGTATGTGTTCTCAGGCTCCTGTATCTTTTGCCTGATGGGAGAGGGGAGAAGAGAGAATGACCCAGATGGGTGGGGTCTTTGATTGTTCTGGCTGCTTCACCAAGACAGTGAGAGGCAAAGACAGAGTCCATGGAGGGGAGGCTGGTTTGCGTGATGTGCTGGGCTGTGTCCACGACTCTCTACAGTTTCTTGTGGTCCCAGGCAGAGCAGTTGCCATGCTTTCTGTGGTGCATCGATAAATGTTGGTGAGTGTCAAAGGGGACATGCCAAATTTCTTTAGCCTCCTGAGGAAGTAGAGGCGCTGGTGAGCTTTCTTGGGCAAGGCATCTAAATGGTTGGACCCGGACAAGCTATTGGTGATGTTCACTCCAAGGAACTTGAAGCTCTCAACCCTCTCAACGTCTGCACCATTGATGTAGACAGGTGCATATGCACCGCCCCCTTTCCTGAAGTCAATGACCAGCTCTTTTGTTGACATTGAGGGAAAGGTTGTTGTCGTGGCACCGTTCTACTAAGATCTCTATCTCCTTCCTGTAATCTGACTCATCATTATTTGAGATATGGCCTACTACAGCGGTATCATCTGCAAACTTGTAGATGGAGTTGGAGCAGAATCTGGCCACACAGTCATGAGCATAGAGGGAATAGAGTAGAGGGCTGAGGACACAGCGTTGTGGGGCACCAATGTTGAGAATAATCGTGCTGGAGGTGTTGCTGCCTGTCCTCACTGATTGCAGTCTGTTGGTCAGAAAGTCAAGAATCCCATTGCAGAGGGAGGTATTGAGTTTGCTTGGAGTTATAGTATTGAGTTGGAGGTATTGAGTTTGCTTGGTGAGTTTGCTTGGAATGATAGAACTGAAGGCAGAGCTGTAGTCAATAAACAATAGTCCTGGAGGGTAGTAAATGTTGTGCCTATGATTATATGATTAGGAATAGCCAGCATGGCTTTGTCAAGGGCAGGTCCTGCCTTACAAGCCTGATTGAATTTTTTGAGGATGTGACTAAACACATCGATGAAGGGAGTGCAGTAGATGTAGTGTATATAGATTTCAGCAAAGGGTTTGATAAGGTACCCCATGCAAGGCTTATTGAGAAAGTAAGGAGGCATGGGATCCAAAGGGGCATTGCAGTGTGGATTCAGAACTGGCTGGCCCACAGAAGGCAAAGAGTGGTTGTTGAAGGGTCGTATTCTGCGTGGAGGTCGGTGACCAGTGGTGTACTTCAGGGATCTGTACTGGGACCCTTGCTCTTTGTGATTTTTATAAACAACCTAAATGAGGAAGTGGAGGGGTGGGTTAGTAAGTTTGCGGATGACACGAAGGTTGGGGGTGTTGTGGATAGTTTGGAGGGCTGTCAGAGGTTACAGAGGGACATAGATAGGATGCAAAGTCAGGTTGAGAAGTGGCAGATGCAGTTCAACCCAGATAAGTGTGAAGTGGTTCATTTTGGTAGGTCAAATATGATGGCAGAATATAGTATTAATGGTAGGACTCTTGGCAGTGTGGAGGATCAGAGGGATCTTGGGGTCTGAGTCCATAGGACGCTCAAAGCGGCTGCATAGGTTGACTGTGCGGTTAAGAAGGCATATGGTGTATTGCCTTTCATCAATCGGGGAATTGAATTTAGGAGCTCAGAGGTATTGTTGCAGCTATATAGGTCCCTGGTCAGACCCCACTTGGAGTACTATGCTCAGTTCTGGTCACCTCACTACAGGAAGGATGTGGAAGCCATAGAAGGGGTGCAGAGGAGATTTACTAGGATGCTGCCTGGAATGCGGAGCATGCCTTATGAAAGTAGGTTGAGGGAACTCAGCCTTTTCTCCTTGGAGCGACGGAGGATGAGGGGGGACCTGATAGAGGTATATAAGATGATGAGAGGTATTGATCGGGTAGGTAGTCAGAGGCTTTTCCCCAGGGCTGAAATGGTGGCCACAGGAGGACGTAGGTTTAAGGTGCTGGGGAGTAAGTATAGAGGAGATGTCAGAGTTAAGTTTTTTACTCAGAGAGTGGTGAGCGCGTGGAATGGGCTGCCGGCAACAGTAATGGAGGCGGATACGATAGGGTCTTTTAAGAGACTGTTGGATAGGTACATGGAGCTGAGAAAAATAGAGGGCTATGGGTAAGCCTAGTAATTTCTAGGGTAGGGACATGTTCGGCACAGCTTTGTGGGCCGAAGGGCCTGAATTGTGCTGTAGTTTTTCTATGTTTCTAATAGTCTAATGTACGTGTTGTTACTGTCAAGATACTCCAGAGATGAGTGTAGGGTCACGGAGATGGCATCCACTGTAGACCTGTTTTGGCGGCAGGCGAATTGCAATGGGTCGAGGTTGTCTGGGAGGCTGGAGTTAATGTGTGCCATGACCAGCCTCTCGAAGCACGCCATGATGGTGGATGTCAGATCCACCGGTCAGTAGTCATTAAGGCATGTTACCTTGTTTTTCGTAGGTACTGGGATGATCGTGGTCTTCTTAAAACAGGTGGGAACCTCAGATTGAAGCAGGGAGAGGTTAAATATGTCTGCCAATACCCCCGCCAGCTGATGAGCACAAAATCTGAGCACACAGCCAGGGACACCATCCGGGCCAGATGCTTTCCTCAGGTTCACTCTCCAGAAGACTGATCTTACATCCTCGACGGTGACCACTGGTTCAGTTGCATTGGAGGCTGTCAGGGTGGGTGGTGACAATCCACTTCCCTTCTGTTCAAAACGTGCATAGAATGCATTAAGCTCATCTGGAAGGGATGCGCTCTTGTTGGCTATGCTGCCTGACTTTGTTTTGTAGCCCGTTATAGCGTGTAAGCCCTGCCACAACTGACGGCT
Organism: Pristis pectinata; assembly: GCF_009764475.1. Lineage (NCBI taxonomy): Eukaryota > Metazoa > Chordata > Chondrichthyes > Rhinopristiformes > Pristidae > Pristis > Pristis pectinata. The sequence goes on from NC_067407.1 coordinate 46,051,158, forward strand.
GGTCTGGGACTGGTATTGGGACTATTTTGAACCGGTATTGTCTCTTGGCATTCCTGATAGCTTTCCGGAGGCCATATCTCGATTTCTTGTAAAGGTCAAGGTCACCTGATTGGAATGCAGCAGTCCTCGACTTCAGTAAAGAGTGGATCTCCTAGTTTATCCATGGCTTCCGGTTTGGGAACACCGGTATTGTCCTCTTTGGTACACAGTCCTCAACACACTTGCTGATAAGGTCTGTGATGGTGGTGACATAGTCATCAAGGCTGGCAGCTGAGTGTTTGAACATGGACCAGTCCACTGATGCAAAGCAGTCGCGTAGAAGCTCATCTATTTCCTCAGACCAGCAATGCACGACTCTCTGTACTGGATCCTCCCGTTTCAGTTTCTGTTTGTATGCAGGGAGGAGGAGCACAGCCTGGTGGTCAGATTTACCAAAGTGAGGGCAAGGGGTGGCTTGGAAGGCATCTTTGATGGTTGTATAGCAATAGTCAAGGGTGTTAGGGCCCCTGGTGGGACAGGAGACGTGCTGGTAGTACTTTGGTAACACACTCTTGAGGTTGGCCTGGATGCCATTACAGAGACCTGGATGCGTGAGGGACAGGACTGGCTGCTCAATGTTCCTGGGTTTCGTTGTTTTAGATGTAATAGAGAGAAGGGTAAAAGAACTGGAAGGATTGCACTACTGATGAGGGATAATGTCACAGCAATACTCAGAGAGGATATACTGGAGGGCTCATCCACAGGCAATTTAGGTGGAGCTCAGAAATAAGAAAGGTGCAATTACGCTAATGGGATTGTACTATAGGCCTCTCCGTGGCCACCGAGAGGTGGAGGAACAGATATGAGGACAGATTATGGAAAGGTACAAAAACAACTAGGTTGTTATAAGTGGGGGACTTTAACTTCCCCAGTATTGGTTGGAACTTCCTTAATACAAGAAGCTTAGATGGGGTGGGATTTCTTCAGTGCATCCAAGACAGGTTCTTGAAACAGTTTGTGGAGAGTCCAACTAGAGGAGAGAACATACTGGACCTGGTTTTGGGAAATGACCCAGGCCAGGTGACAGACCTGATAGTGGGTGAACAACTTGGGAATAGTGACCTCGACTCATTATGTTTTAAGATAGTTATGAGTAAGGATAAAATTGGATCTTGCGGGAAGGTACTAGATTGGGGGAGGCCAAACTATAACAGAATGAGGTAGGAGCTAAAGGGCAATGATTGGGAGCAGCTACTGTTGAACAAATCCATGTCTGACATGTGGGAGTTGTTTAAAGAGCAGCTGATCAGAGTTCAGGATCGGCATGTTCCAGTAAGGAGTAAGGACAAGGATGGGAAGGTAAGGGAACCTTGCATGACCCAAGAGGTCCTAAACATTGTCAGGAAGGAAAAGGAAACATGCGTAAGGTTTAGGAAGCTAAAATCAGACTGGACCCTTGTGGAATATAAAAGTACCTTAAAAAAAGCACTATAAAAGTGCTCAAGCAGGTGACTAGGAAGGTCAAAAGGGGCCATGAAATGTCCTTGGCAAGCAGGGTCAAGGATGATCCCAAGGCATTTTACACTTACATTAAGAAAAGGAGGATAACTAAGGAGAGGGTAGGTCCACTCAAGGATAAAGAAGGGAATTTGTGCTTGTAGTCAGAGCAAGTGGCTGAGGTAATATAGTACGTTGCGTCAGTATTTACTGAGGAGAAGAAATTTAGGATAGTGAAAACAGTGGGGCATGCTAATGAGCTGGGACATTTTAAGGAGGAGGTAGTGCTGGGTCTTCTGAAAAACATTAAGATGGATAAGTTCCCAGGGCCTGATGGCATATATCCCAGAATACTTAAAGAAGCAAGTGAGGAGATTGCTGGGGCTTTGACAAGGATCTTTGTGTCCTCACTAGCAACAGGCAAGGTCCCGCAGGACTGAAGAGTGGCAACTGCTGTGCCTTTGTTCAAGAAGGGAAATAGGGATAATCCAGGTAATGATAGGCCAGTGAGCCTCACGTCAGTGGTAGAGAAGCTATTGGAGAAGGTTGGAGGGGATAGCATTTATGGGCATTTGGATAGACATGGCCTGCTTAGGGACAGTCAGCATGGCTTTGTGCAGGGCAGGTCATGTCTTACAAACTTGATGGAGTTTTTTGAGGAGCTGACAAAGGTGCTCGATGAGGGCAAGGCAGTGGATGTTATCTACATGGGCTTTAGTAAGGCATTTGACAAGGTCCCTCATGGTAGATTGATTCAGAAGATAAAGATGCATTGGATCCAGGGTAAATTGCTTTCAGGAACTGGCTTGCCCATAGAAGGCAGAAAGTAGGAGTAGAAGGGTGTTATTCTGGCTGGAGGTCCATGACCAGTGATGTTCCTCAAGGATTGGTGCTGGGACGACTTTTGTTTGTGATATACATCAGTGATTTGGATGAAAACGTAGATGGGTGGATTAACAAGTTTGTGGATGACACCAAGATTGGTGGAGTTGTGGACAGTGTAAAGGACTATCAAAGAATACAGCAGAATATAGATCAGTTACAGATATGGGCTGAGAAGATGGAGTTTAATCTGGGCAAGTGTGAGCTGTTGCACTTTGAAAGCTCAAATGAAAGAAGAAAGTATACTGTTAATAGTAGGCCCCTTAAAAGCATTGAGGTACCAAGGAATCTTGGGGTCCAGGTCCATAGTTCACTGAAAGTGGCTATGCAAGCAGATAAGGTGGTAAAGAAGACATATGGAATGCTTGCCTTCATTGGTTGGGGTGTTGAGTATAAGAATAAGGAAGTTGTGCTGCAGCTACGTAGAACTTTAGTCAGACCACACCTGGAGTATTGTGTGCTGTTCTGGTCGCCCCGTTATAGGAAGGATGTGGAGATTGTAGAAAAGGTGCAGAAGAGGTTTACCAGGATGTTACCTGGATTAGAGGGTATGAGCTGTAAGGACAGGTTGGACAGACTTGGGTTGTTCTTCGAGCGTTGGAGGCTGAGGGAAGACCTGAGAGAGGTTTTTAAAATTATGAGAGGCATAGACAGAGTAGACAGTCAGAATCTGTTCCCCAGGGTAGAAATGTCAAACACCAGAAGACATGCTTTTAAGGTTCGGGGGGTGGGGGGGGGGAGTTTAAAGGCAACGTGAGGGGCAAGTTTTTTTATGCAGGGCGTGTTAGGTGCCTTGAATGGGTCACCAGGACAGTAATTGAAGCAGGCAGCTTGGTGGAGTTTAAGAGGCTTTTAGACAGACACATGGATATGAAGGGAATGGAGGGATATGGATGATAAACAGAAGGTGGACACAATATAAATTGGCATCAAGATTGCACAATGTTGTGGGCCGAATGGCCTGTCCAGTGCTGTACTGTTCTGTGTTCTATGATAATATAGTCTATACCCAACATTATCCTTTGAGTTAATTATAACATTGATGTACATATTTTAGGAAGGATAACTTCCATTAAAAGACACTTGCAGATATTTCTTTAAGATTATTATAATACGCTTAATTTCTAAATTAATATTTTACTTCAATTTGTCTATATTTGATATTTACATTTTAATAGCTCAGATTATTTTCAAAATTCAATCGCAGCTGATTGCTCTTCATATTTTGATAATCTAGCAAACACGTAAGTTATATAAGCCACTTGATGAGCAATGCCAATAATTTGAAATGTCAGAGAACAAACAACTTGAGAAGCTGGAGTTGGAAGGTCAGGAGCAACTTTTATGTCAACATCTTTAAAACACTTGCTGCAACCAATTTCAAAAGTCACTCATGGTTCATGTTGGCTGAAAATGTCAATGGAGTTCTGTTTAATCAAAGTGTCTAATGTTCAATATGCTTAGATGCAGATTCTGTTTTTTGAAGCTGTTTCTAATGTAAAGCTGTTTAGGATTAGCTTCAATTTCTATGAGCTCATCTGCATGGTAAAAGCCACACATACAGGTAATGTTTCTTTTCATCATGAGAACCTAACTTCCAGTAACAAAATAATAGCATCTACCATAATTACCAAAAACTTCATTTGAGACTTATAAGCAATTGGGAAAAAAAACAGTAAATCATGGAAAATATTCAACAGGTTAGACAGCATCTGTAGATAACACGTCCTATTGCATGATTTGCAACAGCTAGTTTGCAGATACAGCAAGTAATTAGGAAAACTAAATGTTATAATTTATTGCGAGGGGAATTGAATACAGAATAGGGAAATTGTGCTTCCATTTTTTGGGGCTTTGGTGACACCACATCTGAAATACTGTGTAAAATATTTGTCTCTTTATTTATGGAAAGATGGAAATGTGTTGAAAGCAGTTCAGAGAAGTTTACTATACTCTGATCTCAAATAGCTGGGAAGTCTTGTAAGGAAAGATTGGACAGGCTTGGCTTATATCTGCTAGAGTGGGGAAAAAAATAAGATTATGAAGGGTCTTCACAGGGTGAATGTGTAGATGTTTGTGAGCAAATCTGGAACTAGGGAGTCGCTGTTTTAAAAATAAGGGGGCACCCATTTAAGACACAGATGAGGTCCTTTTTTTTAAAGAGAATAGATATTTAGATATTTATTAGTCACATGTACTGTACATCAAAACACACAGTGAAAAGCATCTTTTCGTGTTACTGAGAATGTGCTGGGGCAGCCCGCAAGTGTCGCCATTGTTCTGGCGCCAACTTAGCATGCCCACAGATCCTAACCTGTACATCTTTGGAATGTGGGAGTAAAGCGGAGCACCCGGAGGAAACCCATGCAGTCACATGGGGAGAACGTACAAACTCCTTGCAGACAGCAGAGTGAATTGAACTCGGATCACTGGTGCTGTAATAGCATTATGCTAACCGCTACACTACCGTGCCGCCATAGAGGCTTCCGAACTCCCTCCCTCCAAGAGTAATGGAAGCAGTTCATTTTTCAGTGAGAGCTAGATAGATTCTTGGTAAGCATTGGCATGAAAGGAAACCTAAGGGCTGGGCAGGAATACAAAGTTGAGATTACAATAAGATCAGTCATAATCTTATTGAATGACAGAATAGGCTGGAGGGGCCAAATGGCCTGCTTCTACTCTCTAGTTATATGTTTCAGGTTGATGACCTTTCCATCAGATTCAGCAGCTGCATTTTGTTTTTGCTTTTTGATTAGCTTATAAGCAACTGGTCATTTTCCAGATAGAATGACGCTTACGAAGCTGAATCATTTGTTCAATTTGCTGAAGCATAGAAGTGATATCCATGCAGCTTATTCTTTCTCTCAAATGACATCAGCTCCCTTTGGATTCTTTTTGCCAATTAATCCATCAACACAATCTCTACATTGCAATATTGTCTTCACCTCATTTTTTTTGGGACACAAAACAGATGGGAAGATGCTGAAGTTGAGAAAGCACAATATAAATACAAGTCTACTTTTTTTGGGATATTGATTTTAAAATACAGTATTTTTTTAAATCTTTAAGCTCATCAAAGTTAAGCAGCAAGAATAAATAAACATAAATATAAGCAAAACATATTACCTATAGTCAGGATCTCCAAGAACTGTCCTGATTTTAACCAACATGGGTCTAAATGCTGCAATAAATCGTACCTTTATTAATCAAAAAGAATCCATCCAAGGCATCCAGCACCTCCTGCTGACCACCTTGCATCAGTCAGTGGTCACCTATTCAATTTTTCCACCTGCACACTTTGCAACTTGTTTCTCATAATAAATAAGTTGATCCCTCTCACACCTCAGACATTTTAGGATGTTTTAGTGGTAATAAATTAAGGCACTCCTCTACCGAATAGTACCATAGGATCTTTTGTATGCATTTAGCTTCTAACTTTGCATGAAGTAGACAGGATTTGTGTCGATTGCCTGTTGCATTGAGACAAATAAATTGTTAGGTTATTTTATGAAAACTTGGAGACAAGGCTGAAGTCAGTCAGGTGACAAAGAATTTGTGGACCTGTTCTTCACATGTCAGATGCTGATATTTAAATGAATGGAGCTTCTCAGTTGGTCATTGTAAGTTTTAAAGCAACTTTTAAAGAGGTAGTTATAAGGAGATCTCCTCCCCTCCCCACATGCCCCATCACCATCACTCACCTCCCCTCAAAATCTATTGCTTCGTTAAAAAGTCAAGAAGATTGTTAGATTGTTTTAAATACGGCCAATATTTTGCCACACAAGCCTGCCCATCGCACATTGTTTCTTCAACCTACTAATTCTTGCTGAATTCACTTTCCAACAGGTTATAGAATGTGTATCTGTCATTTAGCCTGCCGACGAATGAAAACCAACCTCAATGGAGAACAGGTAACAGGAACATGAAGTTGGGTGATATATTCTGATGCCTTCTAAATGTTCCTGACTACTCATTGTCTGACTACTCATTACAACCTTAAAAATAGAAATCATAGCTAAAAATGAATTATCAATATTCTTTCACCCTACCTTCCCACTTTTCTTCACTGTTGTGATATTTGTGGAAAATATGATGCACTGTTTTCTGATCTTCTGATATAGATGCCCTCAACATCTCTGTAACATCATTTAGTAGAACATTGAAACTTCTCAAATTTTCCAGTGCCCCCACACCAATCTCAGTGACTTATTCTCAGGAATAAACTCTACAGGCAGAAGTTTTCACTTGGTCACTTACCAACAGCATAGTTACCCAGGATCATCACGTAAAAAAGATACAGTGGGAAACTCATGTCAAATGGAGGTGACAGAGCTCTCAATGACAGCACTTCTGATTTAATGTACAATTCTGTTTTCAGGTTCCGGTACGGATTGGAGCACACTACCATTGTATCGTCTGTTCCGCCACTATTGCTCGGAGAACAGACATGATCAGTCACATAACACGACATTTGAACAAAGGAGATACAGAAGCCAGCTTCACTGGAGGTGGGATGGGTTTGGGCTGTTAGAAATGTGGGGAAATTATTTTTGACTGCACTTTTTTCAAAAATATACTTTTAAAAAACTAAATAGAAACTAATGCCCCAGCAGTCATCTCTAATTGACCTAAGCTGACCAGTCTGGGTCAGCAGAGGTGGCAGTCACCTCTGGGCTCAGGAATTGAAATCTCAGCCTGAACTCTGTCATTTATTGCAGTCGGTGCTCCCGATGCGGCCTCCTCTGCATCGGTGAGACCCAGTGCAGGTTGGGTGACCACTTCGTCGAGCACCTTTGCTCCATCTGCCGCAAAAGCAAGGATCTCCCAGTGGCCAGCCACTTCGATTCCACATCCCACTCCCATACTGACATGTCTATCCACGGCCTCCTCTACTGCCGCGTTGAGGCCAGACACAGGTTGGAGGAACAATACCTCATATTCCGCCTTAGTAGTCTCCAACTTGATAGCCTCAACATCGATTTCTCTAAGTTCTGGTAACCCACTCCCCTCTTCTCCCCTTTTTTCCTTTTTTTTCCTTCCCTTCCCCCCCACCCCCCCCGTCTTCATTCCTGTGGCCCCCTCCACCCTTCTTCTTCTCCTTCCCTCCCCCCACCCACATGACCTGCCCATCCCTTCCCCTGCCCTCATGACCTGCCCATCTATTCCCCAGCTCCTACCCTTTATTCCATGGTCCACTGCTCTCTCCTACCAGATTCCTCCTCCTCCAGCCCTTTGCCTCTTCTACCTATTACCTCTCAGCTTCTTGCATCTCCCCCCTCCCCCACCCACCTACCTTCCCCCTCTCACCTAGACTCACCTATCACCTGCATGTACTCCTCCCCTTCCCCTGACCACCTTATTCTGGTTTCTGCCCTCTTCCTTCCCAGTCCTGAGGAAGGGTCTCGACCCAAAACGTCGACTGTTCATTTCCCTCCATCGATGCTGCCTGACCTGCTGAGTTCCTCTGGCATTTTGTATGTGTTGTTCCAGATTCCAGCATCTGCAGAATCTCTTGTGTCTCTGGCTGAAGGTTGCTGTTCAGTGGCACTTGTTCAGTATGAATGTGTCCATACTGATGTCCTTTGAAAACATTGTATTTACTCGTGAAAATCAAAAAAAACTGCAGATGCTGGAAATCTGAAATTGAAACAAAAAATGCTGGAAATATTCAGTGGGATGGGCAGCATTTGTGGAAAGAGAAACAGTGTTAATGTTTCAGGTTGAAGACCCTTTAAAGAACAGAAAAAGAGAGGAAACATTGTTTTTCTCTTGCTCCAAATAGGGTGGGGGAGGAATGAATCGGACAGAGAATACCTCTGATAGAGTGAGTCCAGGATGGCTGTGGGGATGAGGTGTTGATGAAGTTATCTGGGTGATGTATTAATGAGGACAGTTGGAGAACACAAAACAATGTCAAAGCAATGATGTGGCCATTTCTACTGCAGGTCATCCATCTGTAATATTGGCTGTTTTGTCTCTGCACTAGCACAGCCTGTGCATTTCCATCCCTCCAGCTCTCTGCAGCTTAAAACAAACTTGTTTTCTCTCTTTCCTAGTTCTGATGAGGGTCTTTGACCAGAAATTAAGCATTTTTAGATTTTATATTCACTTGTGGTCCTGTAGGTAGGATTCGGTGTTTTCATTGCTCTGGGTGAGGAGGCTGAGTTTGTACATTGGGAGTGTATGGTAGTGTTGCTGCCTGATAGTGCCAGGGACCCAAGTTTGATTCTGACCTTGGGTGCTGTCTCCATAGGATTTGCACATTCTCCAGGTGAATGGGTGGGATTCTTCTGGGTGCTTGATTTCGATGTGCCAGTAGGTTGGCTGCTACAAATAATTATTTAATGTAGGTTAATGGCTAACAGAATCAAAAGGGAATTGGGTGGCATGTTGAGACAGACTATGTTTCAGGGAAATGAAGTGGGGGCGGGTGGAGAATGGGGGTAATGGGATTGCTTTCATGGGAGCTGGCATGGACCCAATGGGCCAAATACCTTTCCCTTAGAAGTATAAAGAGAATAGAATCTGCTGTGGTTGAATAGATTGGAGAGGTGGGGGAGGAGAGTGGTGGGGGCAGGGAATATAGAGTCAAGTGTGAATTGGAGTTAGGATGCAGAGGAACTGTGATTTCTTTGAAACATGGGACGGGCTTCATTTGCTGGATATGCCACTCCTGTTCCAGTCTTCTGCTGACACTTAGTGTTTTAAGATTTATAAGAATTGGTTAAGATACTGAAAAACATCTTTGGAAGATTATCTGTGCGAAAAATTTACTGCATCAGGAGAGAGGAAGGAATACTTGTTTTTGTGAACACTTGGCTTGAATCATGGTAAAGTTCATCAAAAATATTTTTATAAACAGTGTAAATTGAAATGAGGTGCAGTTTGAGACAGACACATTTCACTCTCAGACTAGCGTGGGTGCATATGTATACAGGCTTCTTTATTTTCCAACAGAAAATACTGAATTGTAAAGTTAAAACAGTAGAGAATGTGACGGCAGCACAAGGGTCAATGCAGATTGAGTAATGTTTTCAGATTTTGTCACTTGAGATGCAGGGAACAATCAAGCTCTTGGAAGAAGTTCAAAGACACAAGACTGATTAGTATCTTTACAAGGAAACATGAAAAACCTGGGCTCTTTAGCTTGTAAATCAGCAGGGACTGGTGAAGTGTTTGCAGTTATGTGTCTGTATTAAATTGTAGACAACGAACTGGCTGAGCAACAGTTGTTGAATAAGTGGGATGGTGAAGATCCTGGAACCATTTATGAATGGGAAATAGGGGTTAGTTATTACTTTGGGAGCCTGCCTTTCGAGATGAATAAGTAGAGTCATTGGCATCGTGATCTCTGTCCAGTTTACCAGATATCAATCAGAACAGCAGCAAAGATGCTACAATTGGTCTCTGGCCCTGCATTAAAGAGGATTAAATTGCCTTTGGATTCCAGTCCTGATTAAGGGCAAGTGCCACCCTGATTCGCTGGAAGTGAGCATGTGATAATGTCAGCGGAAGACATAAACAAGCTTTGTTAATTAGTGGCCTGGTGATACTCAACCTTGAGGCTCACAGATTGAGTTGACCACTGAAGTGAGATATACTAGACTAACACCACTCAATGAACTCCAACAAGGAATTCATTCAGAGAGGAAGAAAGTGACAATCAGTTTGTGCACAGATTTTAAGTTGTTGGCTCATGAATTTGAATTTCATTTGGATGCTATTGAATTAAATGTGCTTTATTCAGTCGTACTTTCCACTATCTAGAAGGGTGCAGAACAATAAGAACAATTTAGGAGCCTATATTTCATGTTATTCATATAACCAGCAAATAAAAAATGACAAAAAAACAAAAAAAACACAGAAACAAGCCACTTCTTCTGAATATATGAAATTAATCAGTTTAACAAGAGTTGTTTGAAAGTATGATTCTCTTGCTAATTGGCTTATCTTGCTATCTTGCATTTTTTATCTCAGAGGAGAAGAGATGGGTATATGATCCAGCCCTTGAGGATCTCATAAATATTTCTGAAGTACTATTTTTCATTAAAAGCTGTGCTTAATTTCTTCAATATGTCTTTCTCCATTTCAGCCACTAGTGGGCAATTGCCATCCACTGAAGTGATGAAAGAAGTTGACACTGATGTTCATGTATTTCCAAACCACACAACTCCTCAAAAAACAGACTCTTTCTTCAACCCGAAAATGAAACCTAACAGGTAATGTACTTTGCTTTTTACTTTAGCAATGAACAACACAGGGTAGCTTCAGCTTGCCTGTTGGTTTATCACCGCAACAGATTATTGGTGCAGAATTGTTTTGTACTTTTTAATAATGTACAGTACAATAATGCACAGTACAGGCCATCCCAGGTTAAGATTGCCCCTACATAACCATAGAACCATAGAAAACTACAGCACAGAAAACAGGCCATTCGGCCCTTCTAGTCTGTGCCGAAACATTATTCTGCTAGTCCCATTTACCTGCCCCCAGCCCATACCCCTCCAGACCTCTCTTGTCCATGTATCTATCCAATTTACTCTTAAAAGTTAAGAGCGAGCCCGCATTTACCGCATCAGATGGCAGCCCATTCCACACTCCCACCACTCTTTGAGTGAAGAAGTTCCCTCTAATGTTCCCCCTAAACCTTTCCCCTTTCACCCTAAAGCCATGTCCTCTCATACTTATCTCTCCTAATCTAGGTGGAAAGAGCCTACTTGCATTAACTCTGTCTATGCCCCTCATCATTTTGTAAACCTCTATCATATCTCCCTTCATTCTTCTCCGCTCCAAGGAATAAAGTCCTAACATGCTCAATCTCTCCCTGTAACTCAACTCCTGAAGACCCGGCAACATTCTAGTAAATCTCCTCTGCACTCTTTCAATCTTACTGACATCCTTCCTGTAGTTCGGCGACCAGAACTGCACACAATATTCCAAATTTGGTCTCACCAATGACTTATACAACCTCACCAAAACATTCCAACTCCTATACTCAATACTTTGATTTATGAATGCCAGGATGCCAAAAGCCTTTTTTACAACCCTGTCTACCTGTGACTCTACTTCCAGGGAATTATGTATCTGAACTCCCAGATCCCTTTGTTCCTCTGCACTCCTAAGTGCCCTACTGAGGATAAGAACAAGCTCTGAAAATATTATTAAATTCAAAAGTCCAACGTACGCACCTATGTTTGTTTCTACGAACGGCAGAAGTAGTTTACTCTCTCTCCACTTTTAGTAATTGTTTTTATCAGTCTTATGTCCTTTAATGTTATTCATTACAATACTGTGGAAGTACAGTGACCGTATTGAGTGATTTTTGTTTATTTTCTGACTTACGGACAAAATCGACTTGAGGACATCTGTAAAAACAAAACCTGTTCATTACCTAGAGACAGTTTATACTTCCCACAGAGTAAATCATCTTTATCAAATGAATTGATCAGATTGATGACTGAAGTAAATTTGTGAGGACTTTTCTACTTCAATAATATTTTCAAATTAATTATGGCTTATTGTTTGCAGCAGAATAATCTACACTGAATTATCCCTTAAAAGGAGCAAGTTTCTAACTTATGATTTTTTTTTGGCTTTTATCCAATTGTTTTCTGCCCTTGTTATGTCACTTTTAGTTACACTGAAGATCTCTATCTAACTAAAATTACTTGTTGCTTACTTCTGCTTTTCATATTACAGACAACTGATATTCTGTACTCTTGCTGTTCTGGCTCAAGAACGCAAACCTCTGGAATGCTTAGATGCTTTTGGAGCTACAGGTTTGTGATGACTGTAATTTTCCACCATGCTTGATTGTGTGTTATATGTGAAGATCAATAAAAGGCCTTTCTGACATTTTTATCAATATCTAATTCCGTTTTCTTCATCCATCCATATCAGTTACTCAGTTTGCTACTGAGATGATCATTTCATATCCTTTTGTTGAAATGAGGAGAGCTGGGAACCCATTCTCCACATTTTCCATTCTGTTCCTTTGTAAGTTGATTGGTCTTGAAGTTGGAATCGCTGGCACAATCGCTTGGAATATTTTAGTGGTTTCCATGTCCTCAAATTCTCTGTAGTTCTTAAAAAATCATTTCTAATGTAACGAATTAAAAGAAGATCAAATTGCTCTGATCCCAGCTGCTTACATTTTTCTTCTGTAGATTCCAAGATACAAATGTGCCTTGGGGGAGAGAAATTGTCATCTTCTTGAAAAGTATAACAAAATTAAATCCTCCAGGTTGATAACATACATTTGATGTCTTGTGTTCAAGCAATTACGTTTAAATAAAATGTTACCACCAACTAAATCTAGATTGACTTGAATTTTAAAGAGGCCTTGGTTTTTAATATCTGATATCCTCTCAGTTCGTCTGTGCAAATCTATGAAATTCTTGATAAGATGCCAATGATCTTGTAGTTCTCAAACGCATTATGCAGGTATTGCAGTGTTTCCAACGTTTTCCCCTCAGTACCAATTTTCTTTATTGGTTTGTGGAAATGTATTTGTGGTTAGTTTTACGATTTTTGCTAAGACTGAATTGGTAGTATCTGTGTCTCAAATTAGAGAGCACAGAAACTAGACTGACATTTTTGAATTGCTGCACATTTGGATGTGCCATCTTTAAGGTGAACCATGAAACCAAAGCCCCTTCTGCCCTCTCAGAAGGGTGCAAAAATTTCCATCACCCTTTTTTTAATGACAAACTGGTGAGTTCTTCCCGTGTGCAGGGTAATATATATCATTTAACCAACCTCACCACAACAGATTATTGTTGGTTACTATTATTAGGCTGTTTATGAGATCATACTGTGTGCAAATTGCTGCCATTTTATATTCTTTCATGTGATCTTTGTATTGGTGGCAAGGTGGCATTTATTGCCCCATCCCTAATAGCACTGTTTAAGAAGCAGTTAAGAGTCAATTGCTTTGGTTTTGGTCTTGAGTCGTGCACAGATCAGGTAAGTATGGTCAGGTCCCTTAAGGAAAATCAGTGAATCAGATGGGTTTTTAACTTGATAGTTTTGTCATCACCATCACTGTTTTACTTAACTGAACTGAAATCCCCAGCTGCTGTGAAGAGTTCAAATTCATGCCACTGTATTATTAACCCAGGGTTCTGGATTACTCGTACTGTAACAAAGCTGCCTATATTTCCTATGTTACAATGGTTTTAAAGGCATTTCATTAGCTGTAAGGTGTTGAGGACATCCTGAAGTTTTGAAAGGAACTACTTGGTCTTGTTTGCCCTTCTTTCTTACAGATGTGAATATAGAGCAAAGCAGCATGATGGGTTTTCTTTGTGATGCTCAGATTCCAATACATGAAAGGATAGTATACTTGTAGTTTTCATTACTAATCCACTGGATGTGCAGTTTTTTTTATATAAGAAAAAAGATCATATTATTCAATTAAAGGCAAGTGTGAGTGAGGTAAACGTAGTCAGCAGACTCAAGCTGAAACAGGTCTTTGTGGACACACTTTAAATGTTCTTATGCCCTTAGGAATTGGCTTAGAATTTAAAAAAAACTATGTAACATCGAATGTAAAGTTAAGTGGTGGAGGAGGTATCTCCAACAACAACTTTGTGATTTGATCACTAGGGCTGTCCATTAATCTGAACTTCCTACATTGAATGGAACTCGGTGATCTAAAGCTCTTCAAGACTGCGGAGAAGAAAGAAAGGCCATTACATAAAGAATCTGTATTCATATGGTGTCTTCCCTGTCCTTAAGTTATACTACAACTCCTTATGCCCAAAGTTATTTAGCAATTTTGGCACTTTCTTCTGGTCTGACATGTTGATGTATTGTACAAGGGAAGATGTCATGAACAGCAACTGAGCTGGTTTTGCTTCCTTATAAGCTGATCAGAAAGTGGTTTTGCCCACAGTTGTGGGCTAAATGTCTAGCTCACATTCTCCATCATCATGGCTTAATCAGACTGCTCAGCAATACAGTTGTTATATCTCTCCTTCTGAAATACAGTTGGATCATTCTTTTATTTTTGCAGGAATTATGGGGTTGCAGTGGGCCAAGCACCTTGGAGATGCAGTGAAAGTCACAATAAATGACATAAATGAAGGCTCTGTGAAGATGATTGGAGAAAATTGTCTTCTAAATCGAATGAAGGTGGTGATGAACAGAAAAGAGGAGGAAGAGGATGAAGATGAGGTTGAGGAAAATGAGGATATTTTAGGTACTATTGAGGTCACACAAATGGATGCCAACGTACTCATGCATTTGAGAGCGTTTGACTTCATGTGAGTGAAATACGTCATAATATCAATTCTTAGTGAAGAAATTAATATGATTTTGTTATCTTTTCACATAGCTGAATAAATTTTAAGCACTTTGTTTTAAAAGAGACTAATAATCTGCACTTGCCAGACAAAATGTTTCTTTCTTAAGAGGTAGTTGGATTTCGCAGAGAACCTGTTGTTACAGAATACTGGGGCTGCAATATATCTTTTTACATAGCTTGTAACAAAGCAAGCTCTGAGCAACTCTGCAAGGTGAATTCAGGAAGTAACCCAAGTTGGTAACAAGTGATCCAGGATCCCAAATTGTAGTCAAAGAATTCCTTGAAGGTGTCTTGAAGGAAACATTGCCAGAAAATGAAATACTAGTGGTGTTGAAGGGACCTGAGAAATACAGAAGAATCCATGAGCTGATTCAAATAGTGAAGCACATTGAATGTCTGTTCACTCGTGGTGAAATCCCTATAGCTCTACCTATCAGAGCATATTTTTGTATTAATATTACTAAACAAAGAGCAAGCAAAATTGAAAATTTTAGTTAAGTTCACTGGTCAGTTTGGTTATGAAATATACATTAGCCTATTTGGTGCTGTTTTCAAAAAGAAAATTTTCAGCATATTAATCAATATACAGACTTTGAGCTCGATCCAACTTTTAAATAAAAGGAAAGAAATATTTTAGCCATACTTATGGTGGTCTTACATATATAATCAGAGGGGTGAACTGCTGTAAGCCTGTTTTATGCAGCCTCCTGCATTTAATTTTTTTTTCTGGTTTCCTGCAGGAAAATAATTCTTCTGACTGCAATTCCCTAAAGAGTGGTCAGGGATGGAAACTTACTGTCCCTCTCTAAAGAAATTTTTAAGATGTGTGATCTCATAATTTGCAAATGATCACAATAGCCATACACATGGAAAAAGTTATCGATGCCAGTTAGACAGTATTACAAATGAACAATGGGCTGAAATATTCAGCAATAGTCTTAGAAAACAGAAATAATCATCTGTATATATTTAAATATTCTGACAAACTAATAATTATTAGAGAGGTCTATTTCCCAAATCATGTGATTTGGCAAATGCTGTGGAAAATTGCTGTTGATAGAGTGGCTGCAGATGAAGGAAAAATATTTTTATTGCAGGCAGATGTGGCCTGTTCTGGATCTACCCATAATTTTAACGTGTATTTCACTCTGCCTTGTTGAGCTCAGAGAAAGTTAACTACAGTGTACTTCCATTCTGATTATTCATGGGATCCAAACAAAATTGCACTTTGAGAAGGTACTAAATATATTCTATTTTTTTCTGTTTGTGTTCTAGGTGATGTAAACTTTGTAGATTGTCCATTTTTAGTTTGTAGTGTTGGGTTTTTGGAACTTGAGAATTCTTCGCTGCCTCAATCTTTAATGACACAGCGGGAGTAATCTGTTGGATTTGTCAACCATTTTACAATCTACTGAAAACAAATATAATAGGGTACATACTGAGCAGTGGAAGTGGTGCTGAGTTTTTATACCATAAGTGGAAATTAAAATTCACCCCAGTGGGTCTGAAAATATTTTAAAGATTTTCAGTTCAAACTTGGCTGAAGCCA
The DNA here is from genome assembly GCF_009764475.1 of Pristis pectinata. Taxonomy (NCBI): domain Eukaryota; kingdom Metazoa; phylum Chordata; class Chondrichthyes; order Rhinopristiformes; family Pristidae; genus Pristis; species Pristis pectinata. The sequence goes on from NC_067407.1 coordinate 46,067,372, forward strand.
TAACTTTCAGAATATGTTTCACCATTTCCTTGCTAACGAATTGTGCATTCCATTGGCCAGGAGAGGGTAGAAGAGGAATTACTGGGACCACAAAACCCTTGGTGTTTTGGTGTTTGATTGTTTAGTTGCCAGTGTTGCATTCCAATTGACCAGGCCTGCTCTCTAATCACTTTACTGAGCCTCTACTTTATTACCCTTGTATGTTTGCCAGCCAAATATTTTGTTCATTATCACTTCTTGTTCTTTGGCATCCGTATGTTCTGTATAAAGTGCAACCTCAATGTTTATTGATTTAAAGTTGCCTTAAATCGGTAAGTTTCTATGGGGAAGCCCCTGCAGACATCTGGCCTGACCTACCTCCCATCTGGAAGGCGGAGTATATTGAGGAGAAGCTGTAGGAGCAAAATGCTGTGTAAAACATTATGCGAAACTTTTTTCTTCTGCATTTGTTCAGCAATGAAGATGGCAGATATTACAATTGCAACTAACATTATTATGTAGTATGTTTATGTTTGTCTTGGGATAGACACCTTGACCCATTTGGAACAGCAATAAATTACTTTGATGCTGCCTTCAGAAATGTGAGGAATCTTGGAATCGTTTCTGTGACATCTACTGACATCAGCACATTGTACTGCAAGGCCTTAAATGTCACCATGCGCCACTATGGATGTAATATTGTTCGGACAGAATACTATAAAGAAGTGGCAGCCAGAATGGTCATTGCTTCTGTGGCAAGGTAATGTGTTAACTAGTATATTTTGCAAAAGCACAAGGTTTTTTGCGAGTGCTTCCTAAGTAGCTTAACAAGTTCAAGAATCTAATATGTTTACCAACTGTTCTGTACTATACTTCTCAAGAGCAAATCCTTTCAAATCAAAACTTTCATTTGCTTTTATTTAAATAATTATGATATAGAGATGTATGCGCTCACTGTTCCTAAAATATAAAATAGTTAACTACTTTCTTTTTCGGTAGCCACCATGGCCAAGAATAGAAATACATTCACTGTGAGATGACAGTACTGAATCAAAGTTCAACTATCATTTGACTGCAAAATATATCTATCATTCTCAGATTTGAAATAAATATTTGAGATAACATCTGTTATTCTTTCCAGAAGAGAGTTCCAGTCCCCCCTTAAGGTTTTCTCCCAAAAGCACTGGCTCTGGATTTTTTTAGGCTCTGACCCCTAACCCAGACTGCCAATGTGAAGAATCTTGCATTTTGTGCACTACCAATAATTCTTAATATATTGTAAACTTGAATCAAATCCATGTCTTAATCATTCAAATTCAAGAAATACAACACCCCTTTGTAATTCTTTACTATAATTAAAACTCTTGGAATCCAAATGTCATTCTGCTATCTTCTTTGCAATGTGTGACAGAACATTAGAAATCACTGGTCTAACCACAGTGGTGCAGGTGTCGTTAAACCAGTGCTTTCTAAAGCTTTGCTGTAACTTTTAGCCATCCTATCTTCCAATCTTTTTGATCCAGTGACCAGAATTTTTTAGTTTTATTTTGATTATTTTCTGCGCCTTCAACAACTGCTAACTCTTCACCATAGATAATGTGTCCTTTTCTATCCTTTTTACATCTATGTTTGCTATTTGAGAAATCCATTTGTCACAATTTTGCCTATTCACATAACTTATAAATATCTCTGTAATTCAATGCACTGCACTGCTCACAGGTATGTGCCACAAGCAAAATTGAATACATGGCTTTCTTTCAAATCATTTAAGTACTGGGTCCAAACTTGTGGGATTGGAGGGTCACTTTCAGTTCAGAGTGGAAGGCCAAGGGCCAAAATTCCTTGTGGTTCTTCTATGTGTGTAATTGACAGCGTAGAGGCCACAAGGCACATGTGATGATGTGAACCAATATACTGTTTCTTTTGTTGTTGCTTGCACAAAATTCTGCTGGATGTACATAGCCTATGAGAACATGGATCACTGTACTAACCTAAGGAAGGTGGTCCACTTCAGCATTAATTCAGAGACTTCACCTGGTATGGTGATGGATGCTCCAAAGTGTCCATTGTCCTCCAGGTGTATGCATCCTTCAACTTTTCCCCATTACTGATTGCCCACACCACCACCCCCACAATATATTCAACCGCCATAGTAACTTCCCACCTAACCCCACTTCCCACCTCACCACCTGCTTGCTGCCCCCTCACCCAAACAACTGCCCAAAACAGTTTCTCCTTGGTCTCCTTCCAAAATCCCTAAGGAGAATGCTTCTTGTTCCCACTGTCAGTTGTACTTGGAAACACCATTCTTGATTTTTTATGCAAAGTCCTTTTGCACTCCCGTCCTTTCACATGCCAGCTTCCTTTTCTCATGAATGTATAAAATAAACTGTCTGAATTGTGATTAATGTATGCAAAGCAAGTACATAAAAAAAAAGATCATTGAATCTAAAGGTGCATGCAGATATGCACAAAAATGCTATTTGCTTCTTAACCCAGGATTAAAAATTTTATCCTTTGCGTGACTGAAAGGATTAAGCATTAGGTTTACAACCATAATACTATCTGTCAAAGCAGACCATGTTATTCAGAACGAGAGCAAACTGTGAAAAGAGAGATTGGTTTGCACTTCATCAGAATAATTCCTTATAATAAGCCCACATTAAATTGAAATTGGGCTCCATTAATAATACAACATATTCTAAGGTTATGTTTAATTTTTAAAAAAGGAAGTTGCCTCATATACTTGGAACTTTAATTTTTCAGCAATGTGCAACTGAAAATTACTTTTTGGTAACAACCATTTCCAGGGCATTTACCTCACTCTGGATAATCAGCTGGGCAATTCCAAATGTGAGTCACCCTTATGCTTCTGAAGGGAATTCTGTGGCTGGGGTGCAAAGGATAATTCTGTGACATGAGAGTGTTTTTTTTGAGCATTGCAGAAGGACTTGCATTGTCTTGCCCTAAGACAACTTTGTCTTTGCAGTTCAGTCTTCCAGGCAGTTAAATTCATGATGTACCATCGTCCTTCAGCTCCCCCCACAATCATTGTGAACTTGCTTCTGACGTGCAATCTACAGAGCTCCAGATCCCAAACCACTGACCTCAACCTCCAAATGTCACCATCTGCTCAATCAATCCAATTGTCTCCCAGCAATCCTCTTTTTCTCCCTGCCCCTCCAGTTCTTGGTCTGATGAACTTTTCTTCCCACTTGTCTCTCCTCCCCCCCCACCACCACTAGCCAAAATATTGGGCTCCAATCATCTAAAACCTTATGAAAAAATTACTGTAATTCTGCAGGTCTCTATTGAATCTCTCTTTAATTTCTCTTCACACTCAACTACTAATTCTTGTTGCTACTCCTGTAATTAATGTGACAGTAAGTAGTTTTACATTTGAGTGTCCATATTCACTGGGTCAAGCTCAGTTGAAGTAGGACTTCAGATACAACTTTGGTCATCATGTTATCAATGTAAAACTAATTGGCTTCACAGTTCTGGTGAAGGGTCTTTGACTTGAAATGTTAATGCTGTTTCTCCTTCCACAAATACTGCCTGACCTGAATGTTTCCAGCATTTTCTTCCATTTTATTTCATTTCATGGTTAAAATAAATATGTTGTTAACTTTTAGCTTGATTCTTTATGTAAGGCATAGTTTAATGAAATACATTAATTGATCTGGTGAATGGCAGAGCAGAACATCAAATTTTTTTGTTACATAAATTTAGTTTGAGGTTTATCCAGATGCCATAATCAGACCCAGTTCCCATATTTTCTGTTACAGCTTTTAAACAGATAGTCTTTTAGATTGCAGGTTTTGGTGTGAAAGGGTCCTGAACGTCTTTGAATTTGTTGTTGATGATTCTTGACAAGCTCTGATTCGCATTGGTTGATTGAGAATCTAAAAGGGACCTTTCAATCATACAGCTGTGAAATCTTCAGTGAAATTACATATAATTTTATCCTTTTTTGATCAAAGTTTTCAACTAAGAATAAATAAGATTTCAAAGTATTTTCAATCTTTTCGATACAATACCTTTGTATGCTAACAGTATAAAATAAGCAGATTTCTAAATTCACTGTCAAACATAATTCTTGTTTTTCCCTTCACATATCATATTGTGTTTGGAAACACAAAGGAAGTAAAGCAAATGGAATTTGGCTTTACTTCACTAAAATTTATCATTCTTAATTAGAGCCATAGCAGTAATTTGCAATATAGTGATACTCACATTATAACTATAATTCACATTGGAATGCATCAAGCTATTGATGCATTTTTTTCCAGCTAAGAAAATGAGAAGATCTAAGAAAATGAGAAGTCTGTTGGTGCCTCTTTTGGCTTAGTGATGTATTCTGATACACTGGCTTTGCTCTGTTGTTGCACGTAATGGTGCAGTCTTGTTGCTGTAAGGTTGTCATTGCACCATGCAGGTTGGGGAACTTTATCCAGGAAATCATTTATGTAGTGATATCTTGGATCCAATTAGGATGCTTATAATTGCTGTAATAGTACCTTTTTCTTTGTATCAAGTAAATGGAACAGCATATAGCAGGGACTTTTATTCCCCTCATTGTATTGCTGTGTTATTTTATGCTGTCTGATGTTTCCCTGCAGGGCTGCAGCACGCTGCAATAAGGGGATTGAGGTTCTATTAGCTGTAGCCCTGGAACACTTTGTTCTGGTGGTGGTGCGGGTGCTCCGAGGTCCTTCCCAGGCAGATGAAAGCCTGAAGAAAATCCGTCGCCTGATCCATTGTCAATGGTGTGAGGAGCGGGTCTTCTACAAGAAGTGCCATATGCTGGAAGGTAAACCCCACTCAACAGCAATCTATGCAGTGAACATAGTTAAATATATTGAGCTGTTTTTCTTCCACTGAACTGAGGGATCAGTGAACCGCTACAGTGTTTGTCAATCTGCTGATCAACAACCATACTGTTGATTAATTATGGCCTCCCAGTGCCTTTTAAGCTCCCTACACCATTGTAACTATTTAGTATCTGGCTCCTTCTTCATATGACATTGTTAACCTTCATAAACAGTCAATATTCATCAATGGCAGAAAGTTTGTGCCACAATACTTCAGTTTAATTTGCCGGACCTTTTGCAAATTTTGACCAAATGGTAAGTATATTTGAAAAGCAGTTGTGATAAAAGTTAATGACTTCCCATCGAACAAAATTTCTAGTATTACAAGTGTTATTAGAGTTTCATCATTCTTCTAAGCATCGGAGATTTGTTTATTTGTTTTTAGAGGTAACATTCACAGAATACAAGAACCAGATATGTTAAGTACCTCTCCTCTTCATAAGGATTCTGATATAAACATTTACTAAATGTGGTTTTATGGCTTTAAGTTTTGAGTCAATGCTGTACAATACAAACACTGTCATAGCCCTGAAAATTGACGTGCAACAATGCTTTGTGTTTAATAACAAACATTCAGCCTATTTTCAAACAGACTTTCTGTTGTCCTTTCAGAAAGTGCATATCGTCAGCTGCCCTGTGATTGTCATGGAAGTATGCCAGGAAAAACCGCAGTAGAGCTTGGACCATTGTGGTAGGTTGTTGCTAAAAACTAAGGACTTTGAATAAATAAAATTCCACGGTATTATTTGACCACATGTTGAGTCCTGAATGAATTTGTCCAGCATTCCTAGTTCCTACTGACTTTAGGCACAGTTTTTTTTCTTCTCTATTCTAGCAAGGAGTTTTGCCAATGTTATTGAAGTGTTCAACAGCCTAACACTTGGTTTTCTTGTGGCTGTTAAGTGCCTCAATATGAAAGAGTTGCAAGCAACATTTTTAAGGCAACACCAGCTGATTTGAAATTGTGCACACTCCTATCATTCAAGTTCTTAACATGTTCTGCAACAAACAGCTTCAGCACCCTGTCTGTGCCACAATTAAGTGTCAGTTTCGGAGATGACAAAAGCATGTACCTCCAAGGGTGATCAAAGTCTCTATTGCAGAGGCCCATATTAGAGGTTCAGTGTTGTGTTCCTGTTAAATCAAAGTCAAAGTTGAGTTTATTGTCATATACACAAGTACATGTGTGGCTTTATAAGGCATTGGTCAGACCACATTTGGAGTAATGTGAGCAGCTTGGGCCCCAAATCTAAGGAAGGATGTGCTGATGTTGGAGAGAGTCCAGAGGAGGTTTATGAGAATGATCTTGAGGATGAAAGGGTTAATGTATGAGGAGCATTTGATGCCTCTGAGCCTGTACACACTGGAGTTTAGAAGGATATGGGGGGAATCTCATTGATAGAGTGGACATGGAGAGGATGTTTCCAGTAGTGTGAGAGTCTAGGACCAGAGGGCACAGCTTCAGAATAAAAGGACATCCTTTTGAACAGAGATGAGGAGGAATTTCTTTAGCCAGAGGGTGGTGAATCTGTGGAATTTATTGCCACAGACGGCTGTGGAGGCCAAGTCATCAGGTATATTTAAAGTGGAAGTTGATAGGTTCTTGATTAGTAAGGGTGTCAAAGGTTATGGGGAGAAGGCAGGAGAATGGGATTGAGAGGGAAAAATAAATCAGTCATGATCGAATGGCAGAGCAGACTCAATGGGCTGAATGCTCTTTTGTCTTATGTATGCACAGGTGAAATAAAAAATCTGCAGTATCACAGGCACTTAACATTCACAAGAAAAACATAAATTAAACATTATACACAATTTATACAAGAAAGAACACAATTAGAACAAAAAAGTCCATTGTTGTGCAAAGTGGTCATGGTGGTGATTAGGGTTGTGCAGGTTGGTTCAAGGGCCATCTGGTTGAAGGGAAGTAGCTGTTCTTGAATCTGGTGGTGAGGTGACTTCAGGCTTCTGTAGCTCCTGCCTGATGGTAGCTGCGAGAAGATGGCATGGCCCAGATGGTGGGGATCTTTCATGATAGATATTGCCTCCTTTAGGCAGCACCTTATGTAGATACTTTCGATGGTGGGGAGGGATGTGCCTGTGATGTATTGGGCAGAGTCCACAACTCTTTGCAGCTTCTTATGTTCCCGTGCATTCAAATGGCTGTACCAGACCATGATACATCCAGTCAGGATACTTTCGACAATACATCAGTAGAAGTTTGTTAAAGCGTTCGGTGATATGCCTAACCTCCTTAACCTTCTAAGGAAGTAAAGACACAGGCGCACCTTCCTTGTGATTGCATTTATCTCATTGCATTTATTACTGGCAGATTTTGTGTGTTCTAATAAGATTTATCTAACGATAAGATTTATCTAACAATAAGATAACAGCTCTCTTCAAATAGCTAAACTGACAAAATCTAAACAAGACAAAACAACAAAAAGGAAATGAATGCAAATTAGGCTAAATTGTCCATGTTTCAAGGCCTTTAAAATCTGGACCTGGAATCTTCAGTTATGCAAATGCTGTAGGTTTGCACGATAGTCCTACACAGTACCTTTCTAAAGTGTGAAATCAAACAAACGGACTTCCCAGTGTTTCACAGTCAATGATGTATTTGAAGTGTTGCCACTGCATTAACATAGGAAAATGCTTTCAGATTGCACAGATGCCAGTTGGTGATGATCAGAATGTTGTTTATGTGATATTGATCAGGAGGCAAAATAACTCTCTTGCTCATCTCACTGCTCTTACTAGAAATTGTACCATGGGATTTTTATATCTACTTGAGAGCACAGGAGGGGCCTCCATTTAATATCTCATTCAAATGATGGTATTACAGCATTCCCTCAATACCACATCAGCCTTGCTTTTCATTGTCCAAAAACCAAAGAAACCCAGAGACGTCACTGCAGAAGTATTAGTATGTAGAAGCAGAAAGTGAGGACAAGCGAAGCAAAAACAAGTCATGTTTGACTGACCTCTCCTTGATCACCTGATCTTTGAGCTTGGTGGCCACCTTTTTCATTCACTGCTTTCATTTCACGATGCTCATTTCTATGTCCAAACTCTTGGTCTTCTGACTGTGACCTGGTGATGGAGCCGTCAACCGTTGCAGACAAGTAGACTGAGATTCTTTTGAGATTTCTCCACCTCCCCTTTCTCGCTGTGTCTTCCAAAGCTGTCTCAAAACTTAGTATAAATCGACATTGTACGCCAAAAAGCCATCCATTGAAACCAGAAAGCATTGTATAGCTGTATAATATGGACTACCATGGATAATTAACACTAAAGAGGCTTGAAAGATTTCATATTCCATTCACTAGCAATATTTAGGAAACATAAAAGAAATCAATGAAATGGATGAGAAATTTGTCATACAAAGTGAAGCTGGAAAATTGCATTCAAATTTACTTAAATGAGATTCTCGAGATCACTTCCTCACTCTTACTATGGCACAATGAATGGATCAGAATGCAGCTTCTGCTTTTTTGACTTCTGACACTTCTTTTTGAAAAATATGGCCAAGTCTTAGCACTGAAAGGGAGGGATGCAAAGATATTGGTAACAAGTCAAGTTTTTAATTATTAGCATGCTCTGCCTCAATGTGGATCATCTGGGGAAAGGATAAACCTTGTTCTAAATGACTACTGCAGTATTGAAGTATTCTGTTGGCATCGAATATTTTCGTTTCAATTTATAACTCTTATCTTCCTGTGTTTATTTGTGTAATGGCTACTTTTTTGACATTTTATATTTACAGTTTTATAAGTTAATTTTAGAACTTGTGGTGTACACATAAAATTCCCACATTGGTGACAGATTTAGTACTTGGCTTTGCCCCAGTTTATATCCTTATAAGTTTTATTTTGCCTGATTAATATTTTACTGAGAGGAAACCAGTTCAGTGGAAGCACTAGTATAATCCAATCCAGATTCCATTTGACCTTAAACTGCTTTTTAGGCATGTGCATCTGAAGGTGGCTCTATTCATAGCAAGGCATTTTACACAAAAGCAGAAGGTTTGTTGTGTGTACCACAGACAAATGCTCTTTGTACATATGTTCAGGTTTAACTACAAATGGCAAGCAGAGGAAATTTTCCAGTTGAGTTGTAAAAATTCTGAAACTACTTCAGTGCTATTATTAGATTACATCTAAACCAAATACCTTTTGCCTCTTGAAAACCAGTATTTGGCATTTTTTTAAATGGACAATTATTTACGTGTCATATTCTGTTTGCTAACACTACTAAGCATAAGGTTTTTTTCAATGTGCAAAAATATTGTGGATTTTTTTTATAATTGTTTAAAATTTCAAGTTGCACTCTGATTAACAGTGAATGATTAATCATGTGTCATTCATATACACTCTTTTATGTGGTATGATTGGATACTGTCCTGTCCTCTTTCTCCTGAAAGGCGCATGACATAGGTTGTAAAAACGGCACATGTGCAAGTTTCTTTTGTAACCGACAATACAGTACAGGGTACCTAGTGAAAGGCAGTTGTTACACTGAAGATGCTGGGTGTCCAGTGTTTCAACAAATCTTTATTCACATGGGAGGAAAATAAATGAAATACCAAGCTTCAGATTGAAACTAGACAAAATTTTGGAATTCTGGGTTAATTATTTTGATCATGGGATGGGTTTGACTGGTAGTGGTCATTGTCAATGGCCCTGCAGCTGGTGGAAAGCTGAAATAAAAATACTGGAAATGCTTATCAAGTCAGCTGGCATCTACAGAGAGAAGTGGTGTTCATATTTTGATGTCCATTATTCGGTGGTATCATTTAGTTTATTGGTAAATGTGTGTCTACTTATATATTTTACAAGTAAAAGTAAAGAAATTGCCTACTTCCAATCAGAAATAATCACACTGTAATGTTGCAACACTTTTTTTTCCATTTATTGTGGTCTGTCGTTACAGCACTGCCAAGTTACTGCTGGGAATAGGCAGTTTTGTCTCTTGTTTCTCATTGTGTCAATTTGAAACAGTCAGCTGTCTCCTTTTCACCTTCTATTTCCACATGACCCTTGAAGAACACAGGGCTTGTTTAAGACTACTGTTTCTTCTCCATAGGAAAATATAATTTAGAGATGCATTAAAATACAGAGGTTGATTAACAATGATGGAACTTTTACGCAATTTTCAAAATCATGTGTTGCTCTCTAGTGAGGTTCATATTCTGTAACTCAGTTGTGGCTAACTAAACTCAAATACATACTGTTCCATCCTTTCTTTAGTACAATTACTTTTAGTATTTAACTGCTGAGTTGCTTGATCCTAATATCTGTACAAATTTAAGATATCTAATTGCTTAAGTTAGTGCACTAGACTAAAATCACCTACTGTTTATTATCTGCAAACCAAAAGAAAGCTCTCCCCCTAATGTAACTTTCGTTTTTTTTGGCTACTATTCAATTTAAAGGTCAGGATCATTGTTTAACACTGGCTTCTTGCGGAGAATGCTGTTTGAAGCTGTCCAACATGGAATTGACGACATCCAGCCTCTGCTAAAGAACCTGATCTGTGAATCTGAATGCACAACACTGAAGCATCATTCAATATTTGGGCCAATGAGCCACAGCAGTCAAGGTCAGTTTGCTCACGGATACAATTTTGATAATGATTTTGAAAGTGGTTATATAAAGCAATTTACAGGCTCCTGCTGGAAGAATTGCCACCACTGCCAGTTAGTTATTAAAGTGTTTTGTAAAAGAGTGCATAAATAAGCTGCGCAGACTTGAAGGCTGATTTCTGATAAGTTGGATAATGTTAGCCAATGTGTTATTTACAGAGCCACAGCTGGCATTAATGTACTTCAGACAAAAGTTACACGTGCTGGTTAGAACAAGAATCTGTATGAACATTAGAAAAAGACAAGATCAGGTTCTGCTACAGTGGCTACCATGAAGCTGCAGCACAGCAATAGTGACTTTTCTAAGCTCAGTCAGTGAGGAATTGTCAATTTGATTAGCTGCAGAAATTGGTTTGGGCTTTTGGACCAAAATCCAGCACTTCTCCAGAAGCAGAGAACAAATGTTTAAGAGATGGGCAGAATTTACATTGCTAAATTATTTCTCAGCAACCTGCTTTCTGTTCTGAATCTAGGCAAAAGGCTATGGCTGGCATAGTGTCGAGTTTGCTGATATCACAATGACTGTTCAAAAACATGAATCATTCAGTGTGAGTGTGATTAATAATCCATCATCACAGCTGAGTGCATTAGTTATCTATATCACTGTCAGTAAAGAAAGATGATGAAAACTGAATAAAACAATTGATCCTGAATTGTATTGATGGGATAAGAGCCAACTAACCAATGGGCCAATGTGATTTAAAGACTCATTTTGTCGCAGCATTTAGAGATTGGATTAAAAAATTCACCATTGTTTGAACATGGTAGTGTAATGAATGAATTGTTCTTTTCTTTTCCAAAATTGACTTTGAGTACAGAATTACAGCTGAACTAGCCTTCCATGTTGTATAAATAGCCCAAAGGTCAATTACAGACTTATCTTGACATAATCCCCTAAAAATTTCATTTTACCAATCCCAGCATCAGCATTAAGGTTGAGATAGAATTTAAATGAGAAATTATACATTCCATTCATTTTCTTTTTGATTATTGCATTTGATGGTATATTTTCTCTTCCTGTTTAATTTTACACAATCAGACACACATTTTTGGATTTGGTCTCTATGTAATCCCTTCCTCCTTCTCTTATGGGAAACACCTGGTCTAGCCTTATTTTAGCACAGCTGTTGCCAGAGCAACTTACTGCTTGCATTGCAGCATGTGGTCTAAACTGACACTTCAACACCACAATGAAGCAGCTTCATTGTTGCAGATACTGGCTTTCAAAAGGAACATTAAACACAGGCCTTGCCTCCTTGTTTATGTGGTTATGAAAGGTCCCATCATACAATTAGAACATCCGGAGGTGAGCAACATATCCTTCTGCCAATCCCAGAGTAGATTACTCAGTCATTGTCTGCCTATACAAAAACTGAAACCATCCTCAAAAATAATTATTTCTTTTATGGAGTTATGTTGATGCTCAAGGAAATAAAAGGTACAATAATGATGCAAGTTCAGGCAGAGTGTACATTTTTTCTTTGATGCCTTTCTCAGTGGGCCTTCCAGTTGTGCATTCAGCCATGCTGAATTGATCTTTATTCCATAGGCATTTTACTTTATATAAGAGCACAAGAAATAGAAGGAGGACCCTCTGGCTTGTTCTGCTCTTCAGTAATATCATGGCTGATCTTTTACTTCTGTGCGGTTTAGCCCACTGACCCCATAGCCCTTGATTTCCTTTATCTAAAAATCTAAGAATTTCTTTACAAAATATACTCAGCAAGTGAGCTTCCACAGCCCTGTTAAACAGAGAATTCCAAAGATTCACTATCCTCTCAAGAGATTTCTCCTCATCAGTCCAGAATTACTGAGGCCTTATTTTAGTTCTCAACATGCCAGCCATGGGAAACATCAACTCTGCACCACATAAAGGTTTTTTTTTGTATGTTTCAATGAGATTGCCTCTTATTCCTCTAAACTCAAGGGTATCTACCTAGTTTGCTTAATCTCTTCTCGCTCAACAAACCTGCCATTCCAGGAATCAATCTGGTGAATCTTTGCTTGCACTCCCTCTATTGCAAGCATATTCCTCTTTGACTGGACCTGTGCACCATGTTCCACATGCAGTCTCACCAGGGCTTTATATAATTGGAGCAAGGCTCCTGTATTCTTGTACCTGAAACGTGTTGTAGTAAAGACCAACATACAGCTTGGTTTCTGAATTGTTTACTGAACCTGCATGTTGACCTTCAGTGACTTGTGTGCTAGAGACACAGGTCCTTTGAACTCCGGTGTCGAACTTTCACCTTCTTCCTGAAGTTAATATTTTGCTCTGTAGGCGGGAATGGGTATTTTATTAATGTCAGTAAAATTAATGATCAAATCAGCTGTCCATTTTTATTGTGACAGTACAAGATTACCAGCATACAACCAACGACAAGTTTTTTGTTTCAGTGCCATAACATTATGAACTTCTCTCTAGTCATACAAGATCTGGCACTGGCATTGCTGGGTGTGAGGGTTTTGTTCGGTGCTCTACTCCATTACTGCACATTTTGGTCATTGTTCAGTTGGTAGAATTCCTGCTCCTGAGGTAAAAGCCCTGTCCAAAGGTGAGCACAGAAGTCTATGCCCAAGTGTCAGCTGAGTGCAGAAGGAGTGCAGCAATCTTGGAAATCTCATCTTTCACACCAAGGACGTTTGGTTTTTAATCACATAGGGGTATAAAAGATCCCATGGGGCTAAAGCGGGGCAGTTATCCCCAGTGTACTAGTTAGTATTTATCCATCATACAATGCACTGAAATAGTCTATCTGGTCATCATCACATTACTGTTTGTGGTGCATGCAAATTGGCTGCCACTATTCTAACAGTAACTAGACATCATACATACCTAATTAACTTTAACTGTTCTTTGGATAGAGCAGTATATAATTAGATGATGGCATAGACTGGTAGCTTGCAACATGCAACCCCCATTTAGGCAGCAATATTAATATTAAAGAAATGGTGGACAAAAAAAAAGGTTTTAAAATATGTTGTCAACTCCCAATGGTTCTTTTCCCCCCAACAGAGGAAAGTGGAGTTGTTATTAAAACCTTAGCCTCTCATAAATCTGGAGTTGAAGATACAAGCTCAACATCATATTCTGGACAAGGTAAGCATTCATTTTTTCAAAGAAGATTTCCATAGCAAGACGATGCAAGCTTAATTCTCCAGTGTTTGTCATCCTGCCTTGGTGCTTTGTCCACTACAACCACACAGGTTGCATAATGTCAGAGCTGCACAAAGCAGTGAGCAGTTCACTAAGTCATATTACTAAATTGTAAGATGTACAAGATGGTGCTAACAGTGTACAGCAGCTTCTCTGTTCAGCTCATGCTACAAATTTTGTGAAATTTGGGTCATCTCGATAAGAGAGGGACTGAAATCCTGGATTCAATCGAAACAAAAATTGAGATTGATCTCCAGTGTCAGAGAACTGAGCTATAAAGTTTGATGAAACATACTGAGACTACTTGGCTCTCGTGGATGACATTTAAGGTTATGATACTATACTATATAGAAAAGGCAACATTTGTTTAGAATGAAATAAGACAGCTGCATCAGGAGATAAATCTCAAATTTTGACTGATGTCAAGAACAATTTCAGCATATTGACACCAAGCATGATTAGTGAGGGGGAGAAGAGCACTGGACAACTTGATTGGAGTGCTGCAACTTTCTCTTCCAGAATGGATGAGCTCAGATTTTTCATTGTTCTTCCTTCTATATCTGTCCATTGATTAAGTAAATTGGTAAATTCATTTATTATTGTCACATGCACTGAGGTACAATGAAAAACTTGTCTTGCATACCATCCATACAGATCAATTCAATACAACAGTGCTTTGAGGTAGTACAAGGTAAAAACAATAACAGAATGCAGAATAAAATGTTACAGTTACAGAGAAAGTGCAGTGCAAGTAGACAAGGCCATAACGAGGTAGATTGTGAGGTCAAGAGTCCATATTATTGTACTATGGAACCGTTCAATAGTCTTATAACAGCGGGATAGAAGCTGTCCTTGAGCCTGGTGGTATGTGCTTTCAGGCTTTTGTATCCCCTGCCCAATTGAAGGGGGGGGTGGTGGGGGGTGGGAGAGAGAATATCCAGGGTGGTTGGAGTCTTTGACTATATTAGCTGCTTTACTGAGGCAGCAAGTAGTGTAGACAGTGTCCATGGAAGGGTGGCTGGTTTTTGTGATATACTGAGCTTTATCCCCAACTCCTTGCAGTCACGGGCAGAGCAGTTGCCATACCAAGCCATGATTCACCTAGATAGGATGCTTTCTGTGGTGCATCAATAAAAATTGGTGATCACAAGATAAGGGAGCAGAAGTAGGCCATTCAGCCCATCGAGTCTGCTCCAAGGAAAAGGGAAAAAAGAAAAAGAAATGAGAAACTGGTGGGGGGGGGGCACAAAAATAAAAAAAAATTAAAAAATTAAAAAACTTTTTAAAAAATTTAAAAAATAATAAAAATAAAAAAAAAACACTATTCTAACCCCAGTTTCCCGCCTTATCCCCATATCCCTTGATACCCCGACTATTTAGATATCTATCTATCTCTTCCTTAAACGCCTCCAATGATCTGGCCTCCACTGCTGTACGTGGCAAGGAATTCCACAAATTCACCACCCTCTGGCTAAAGAAATTTCTCCTCATCTCTGTTTTAAACCTGTACCCTCTAATTCTAAGATTGTGCCCTCTGGTTCTGGACTCACCCACCAAGGGAAACAGCCTAGCCACATCTACTCTGTCCAGTCCTTTCAACATTTTAAGTGTCTCTATGAGGTCCCCTCTCATTCTTCTGTACTCCAGTGAGTACAGTCCAGGAGCCGACAAACGCTCATCATACGTAAGCCCTTTCATTCCGGGAATCATCCTCGTAAATCTCCTCTGAACCCTCTCCAACATCAGCACATCTTTCCTTAGATATGGGGCCCAAAACTGTGCACAGTATTCCAAATGAGGCCTCACTAGTGCCCCGTAGAGCCTCATCCACACTTCCTTACTTTTATACACTATACCTCTAGAAATGAATGCCAATGTAGTATTCGCTTTCTTTACCACCGATCCAACCTGGTGGTTAACCTTTAAGGTATCCTGCACGAGTACCCCCAAGTCTCTTTGTACTTCTGTACTTTGAATTTTCTCTCATTCTAGATAATAATCTGCCCTTTTATTTCTGTTTCCAAAGTGTACAACTGCACATTTCTCAACATTGAATCTCATCTGCCATTTCCTTGCCCATTCTCCTAAACTATCTAGGTCTCTCTGCAACCTTCCTGTCTCCTCAATACTCCCTACTCCTCCACCTATCTTGGTGTCATCCGCAAACTTAGCCACAAAACCATTTACTCCATCATCCGAATCGTTAATGTACAAGGTAAAAAGAAGTGGCCCCAGCACCGACCCCTGCAGAACACCACTAGTAACCGGTAGCCAACCAGAACGAGATCCTTTTATTCCCACCCTTTGCTGCCTGCCAACCAGCCAATGCTCCACCCATTCTGTTATCCTACCTGTAATTCCATGACCTCTCATCTTATTAATCAGTCTCTTATGCGGCACCTTGAGGATCAAAGGGTACATGCCTCCATTTTCAGAGGTTTCTTTAGCCTCCACATTTAAGGCACAACATTCAGAAATGTATTTCTCATTGTTGTCATCATGTTACCGATATCAGATGCTTCTACATTGTGCTATGAAAGTGGTGCTGGCGTCTAACATGGGTCTAATGCAGTGGCTGCTCTAGACTCAGTTAATTTGAGCTCATCCATCCTTCTGCTGACTATATCCTAATTCTTTAATGACTCTTGTGTTCAGAAATCTATAATGCCTCCCAATCAACAACACCTTGGTGTTAAGGTTCTTATTTTTGATTTCATATGCCTCCTTTGCCTTACCTCCTCTCTATCTCTGTAACCACCTCCAGCCCAAAACTCTGGTCTCCTGCACATCCCTGAATTTTAGCATCTTTGTCTTCAGCTGCTTAGCTCAGTAGGTCAAAAATTCCCTCCCTAAATCTCCTCTAGGTCACTTCTTAAAGCCTACTACATTGATGGAAATTTTGATTATCATGGACAATCCTTGTGTCTTATTCCAAGTTTTGATTGATGATGCTGTGAATTGGCTTGGGATGTTTTGCCTTATTGAAGAAATTATTTAAATGCATGTTATTAATGCCATGGTTTGCTGAGGCCACCCTGATAATGTACTTTTATGTTGTAGCCAGACATTGCAGATTCATAGCTAATGCAATCATCATGGTTTTTGGCATTTTATCGGGGTGGATTTCCATCCCAAAAGACAATGGTTTGCACCATGCTAGCCAACTCTGCGTTGAACCTGGTGTGGCCCAGGACCCTGGTCTGGAATGGCAGTCTCATTTGCCAGAAATGATAGATGCAAGGTTTGGTGTTCTCAGTTGTTGCTGGTCCACACACCCTTGCTCAGCTATCACAGTTGCCGCTTTTTGCAATACACATGTTGATTTTATCATCAAGTTACAATGGCTGATGATTGTGGAAATCTAGATATGTGAACGTGTTATCATTTGAATTTGATATAGCAGTGTTCATGGCCACGACACTCGTTCTTGCGTCATTGGCGAGTCCGATCTCCTAACAGGTGTAAGAGTCTGTCCATTAGCTACTGGATGCATTCCTCAGCATGGGATGTTAGAATGGCTTCTTCAGCATAGAATAACTCCCTGATGCAAACCTTTTTGTATGGTTTGCAGACGAGCAAGGCTGAATGGCTTTCCATTTGTTCTGGTGTGTAAACCGACTCTCTTGTCTGAATGAGCTAAAGGCATGTGACAGCAGCAGTGAGAAGAATATATCAAAGAATGAGTGTCAGAACGTAAACCTATTTCCTCTGCTGCAGATCTCAAAGGAGTCTGATGTTACCCTTGTACTTCATGTAATCTTGAAAGTGATAAATCACCCTGAGCAACTTTGTCTCACTGTCAATCATATCAAGCAGCTTGAATAAGTTGCCTTTGCACACAAAATCAAATATCTTAGTGAGATTGAAAAGGAAATATATGAAGTTCTTCTCTGTTCATGATATTTCTGTTGCAATTGCCAATCTAACACCACATCAAATTTGGATCTCCTGGTTCTAAACTGCAAAGAGGTTTGCGATCAATGTGTTCAGCCAAGATCCTGGGGCACTGTGTCCTTCCCCCAACAAAAACAGACAAGTGTTCAAGTGGGTGCTGCAAGTGCCTGATGAGTTGAGGTGGAATGGCATCGTCACCTGAAGCTGTGCACATGGTAACCTTCCATGGATGAACACAAGATAGCTTTATTAAGCTTCCCCACTTCAACATCCAGCTCTTCCGCAATAGGCAAGCTCTCCATGATATGTAGATTCTATTTTGATGGAGACAGATCATGTTCCAAGCCATATTTTTTATTTTCTTTTTTAATATATTTTCAGGATCTGGGCATTACTGGCAAGGCCAGCATGTATTGCCCTTGAAAAGTGGTGGTGAGCAATTTTCTTGACCCGTTGCAATCCTTTGGAAGAAGGTATTCCCACAGTGCTGTTGAGTGGGAGTTACAGGATTTAGACCCAGCCATGATTCAGAACCGTCAATATGCATCTAAGTCAGGAGGGTGTGCATCCTTGAGGGGAAGCTTCAAGTGGTGGTGTTCCCATGGATCTGCTGCCCATGCCCTTCTTGGTGAGAGAGGTCATGGCTTTGGGAGGTGCTGTCGGAGTAGCCTGGGCGATAACTGCCATGCATGTTTTAGACTGTGCACACTGCAGCCATCTTTGCGGTATAGATGTTACTTAACACTTATCAACCCATGTCTGAATGCTGTCTAGGTCTTGCAAGCAGGCACGGGCTGATTCATTTGCCAAGGAGCTGCAAAAGAAATTGAACATTGTGCTTTCATTGTTCTGTTCTTTTGATGGAAGGAAGACAGCTGATGATGTTTGGGCCTTGGATGCTGCCCCGGGAGACTCCTGCAGACATGTCCTGAGGCAGGGATGATTGACCTCCAACACAACCATCTTGCTTTGTCCGAGCTGTGACTCGAGCAGCAAGAGCATTTTCTCTTCATTGCCCATTGATTTCTACTTTACTAGGGTGCCTTGATACCACACTTGATTAAATGCTGCTTTAACATCAGTCACTCGCCTTGTCTCTGAGATTCAGCTCTATGATCCATGCTTGAACCAAAGCTGTGTGATGAGTTCTGGAGTCAAATGGACCCAGCGAAACCATGTGCTGGGAATATGTGTTGTTACAAACTGATGTGGTGTATCAAGTGTGTGGGTGAAAAGAGGGAGCATGCCACTCACTGCTAGTGTATTGTGTACTGGTGCTCTTCTCAGTGACTAGCAGCAATGTGAAAAGGAGAGCCAGGTAAGTCTCTCCTAGTCAGCACACAACCTCTCTGTTGGCAAGCCAACTGTTGTACCTCAACGTGGCAACACTTGGAAACTGGGTCCCTCATAGCCCCAGGCTGAAGCTTCAGGGAATTCAGAGGAATTGGCCCCCCAGACATGTAATGGACAAGTCGCCCACCATGTGAACACGCTATAGCACTCATGAACCAAAACCCAGCTAGGGACCAATAGTCCTATTGCCTTGTGGGTATTTCAAGAGGAAGAATTACAGGAGTAAACCATGGCAAAAATCTGAAGTGGAGGCAGAAGCATACCGATGCCTGACTAGGTAATCTTTTTGACAACCCTTTCAATCAATCTAGTGCCAAACGTAGTGATCTACAGGTCCAACCAAGGACATTCAGAGGGGATCTTGACACTTGGACAGCCCAAGGTCACCCTAAGTTCTGCATAGGCTTATAGTCCAGTAGATCATTGAGAAATGGTAGAGAAGAGGTATTCACACTTTTGCCTGAGGTTTTGTGCATCAGGGCTGATTGCTGTGTGGTATGAATCTTTTCACTTGAAGTAACCAAATAAGTCACCTCAGCTCTAATAGACTGAACAAAAATATTGAACACTGAACAAATGATCTAATGGGGCTTCAAAATTCAGAATTCAGGAGTGCAATGAAATAGACCATGAAGCTGTTTCCTATGGTTAAGGAGAACAAAACAACCCAGGTTGCACAGGTTTAAGATGGTTATTAGTAAATCCAGGAAACGAGGCAGAAGAAATTCATGAGGAATATAAACACTGGAGGAGACCAATTGGGCCAAATGGCCTATTTCTGTGCTGCAAATCTTGCAAAATATACATAAGATTCAAGATATTGTTTTTAGAATGGCATGTCAGGATGCCAAAACAAACAATAACATTAAATGGATGACTTTCCCTGATTTCACTGAGTATCAATTATAATTACGTAAGAATATTTCAATTTCATTTCAGTTTATTATTCTGAAGTTGGAAAGACAATTGTTATAAAAGTTAAGACTTTGTTTGAATTAATTATGTGCACTGTGTAAATGACAATAGTGCTTTGCTCTCGTGTTGCATTGTTCATGTCCCATTAACTGTTTGTACAATGAATGGGTCTTCACTCTGAAGTCCCACAGAATGAAAGGTGAGCTCAATGAAAGATGAGATTTGGAAGCTGGGTGGATGCCATGAAGGCATTTCCCAAGTGAGTATCTCCCTTAGTCGGTGCCTCCAGAACTAAGGAACATAGTTTCAGGATTGAGGGACACCACTTTAAACAAATGAGGAGGAACTTCTCAGAACATTCATAGAATTCTGTAGCACAGAAGGTACTGGATACTTAGAGAGATTCTTGGACTTTGAAGGAATTGAGGGTTATGAGAACCAGACAGGAAATGGGAGGAGGCAAAAAAATGAGATTAGCCATAATCTTCGGCTGAGAAGGCTTTGACGGGCCACATGACCATCACTTGCTCCTGTTTCTTCAGTTCTTATGTTCAATTTCCATTTTAGCAGAGAAGCGAAAGGGCATTGAAGTGCCTGGGAACGCAGCAAAACGTCAGAAAGGAGATATTCCTGCAGAGCATCCTCCCTTCTACTATAGCATCCATAGGCACAGTATTCGAGGAATGAACATCCCAAAGTAAGAATTTACAGGTTCTCTTTCTATTTCTGTGCTTCTTTTCAAAATCTTCCAGTCTAAGGTTATACTTGTCTTGGAGCTGCTGGCAATGTTGATTGTGTTCAGGCACATTGGCTGTAATTAAAGATTAATGCTGCCCCTCTTTGTTTCTGGGAGTCTAGTTGTATGGCTCTTTCCTCAAGTAGTAAATCTAAAACAAATCATTAAATGATATATTTGTTAGAGAGGTTTTCAAAATGGATTAGACATTTTTATTTGATTTCCAGCTGAAATCCACATATTTCATGAGCAAATAATATATCACTGTCAATAAATTGAAGGGTAGACAAATTAATTATTTTCTAATGGTGCTTTTAGAATTTTCTTTTTAACTATTTTTTTATTTTAAAAAAAATCCTCCCGTAATGAGAACTACTTCAAGTACAACTGTTCAGTACGTGGATTTTTTTTTATTCATTCTAAACTCGTTGCCTCCCACTGCTCTCCGTTTGCATCCCTCCAGTGAGATTCTGGCCTTTTCCACAGCATCAAAACAGTTTTGTGCAATATAATTAATGCCATAGTTCACTCTGTAACCATGGCACATTATCCCTCCTCAGCCACTATGCAGACATTGATGCAGTCGACAGTAGCATCCTCCTCATTGCTCCTGATTCCTTGCACTTCTCAGTATAACATCATGTCAATTATACTTGTAGGCATGAACATAACTTCCAAAATCCAATCTGATTCTATTCTCTACTACTCTTTTCAGACATGCAGCTTAGGTGAATCATAATTTCCTCCAATTTAACAATGTTGTTTTCATCCTCTGCCACAAACTCCATGGCATTCCCATTGACTCTGTCTTTCTCCCTGGCCACTCTCTCATTTGAGTCAGTGTTTGTAATTGTGGTGTCTGGTTTAACCATGAGATGAGCTTCTAGCACCTCCATGCCTACCTTAACTCTGAAACCCTCAACCACACGGACGGCACAGCTAGTAGAGCCACTGCCTCACAGCTCCCGTGACCCAGGTTCAATCCTGACCTCTGGTGTTTGCACGTTCTCCCCATGACCACATGGGTTTCCTCCCACATCTGAAAAACGTGCAGGCTGCTAGGTTAATTGGCCACTGTAAAATGCCCCCAGTGTCCAATTGAGTGGCAGGATCTGGTTGGAGTCAATGAGAATGTGGGGGGAGTAAAATGGGCTAGGGTTGGATTAATGTTAGAATGGATCTGTGATGGTCGGCACAAACTCAGTGGGGCGAAGGGCCTATTTCTGTGCTGTATCTCTCTATGATATGTCTTTGTTAGCTCCAGATTCAATTGCACCACTGCTGTCCTGATCAACATTCCAGGCTCCATCTTTCATAAACTTTAACCTAACCAAATTCACTTTATCCACAGCATGCCCTGTGTCATGCTGTCCTCGACATTCATCCTCACTGAAAGGCATTGGATTCCAGTCACATTTTATAATTAACGTCCTTTCATGCTTCTTAAGTGACTGCTGCACTACAGCTGTAGCACCCCATAGTTGCAACCTCCATTCCTTTATCTCTGGCCTCTCATACGTGCCACCTGTCACCTCACTACCATGCCCCCAGCAATCTAATCCTCAGTCTTGGTTAAATCCCTCCTTGAACCCCACCACCACTTGGAATTGTCCTTTCTAAAACAAAAACCTGCTGGCCATGCCATTTAATATCTGTCAGAAGAAAATATTAGCTCAAAAATTTAAATCATCTATCATGTCTCAAAGAGCTTCCATAAATGCATTTCGAAGGAAGAATACAAAAAATGGTGATGCACAAATGAAAGGTCATTTCATTTCTGGATAATTGCTAAGGGAAATTATG
Organism: Pristis pectinata; assembly: GCF_009764475.1. Lineage (NCBI taxonomy): Eukaryota > Metazoa > Chordata > Chondrichthyes > Rhinopristiformes > Pristidae > Pristis > Pristis pectinata. The sequence continues at coordinate 46,089,724 of NC_067407.1, forward strand.
AACTATTTTGTGTATACCATTTAAAAATGAATCCTGGTTATGATCGTTAACTAAAAATTATTTTTTAATTTAGCTGAGATATTTGAACAATTAAGATAACCTTGCAAATCCCAAAATAGATCTTATCTTGAGAAAGATTGTATGCGAGTCAATCTGCAATTTTTGTCTGGTGAAGAATTTTTTTTCATTGTTGAACTATTGAACCAAAGAAAAAACTGAATGTACGTAGCAGGTCAGTCAAACTTTGGACGCACGAATTAGGAGTCAATTTTTGTAATGCTGTCCTTTGAAACATTAACCCAGAATCAGGTTTATTATCACTGACATGTGTCGTGAAATTTGTTGTTTTGCGGCAGCAGTACAGTGCATAAAGAATATTGATCAACTAGCTGCCCAGCAATGTATGGATTCAGATTGTCAGCTGTCACCATTTTTTTATGTCTAGTAACTAGAATACTAGTTTGCAATGCACAAGTCATCATTTTCAATCCTCAAGATTTTCTGAAAGAACAAAGAATCTTTTTTTTAAAAGAATGGCATAGACTAGGGAGTGACTTTTCACAATCTACAGTATATCAAAAGTGTAGATTGAGGAGTAAACCTTTTTAGTAAATGCAATCACCACGAATGGCACTATAAAGGACTCGAGCAGTATATGCACGTGTAATTTGCAGAATTTCAAAGGACAAAAACAGCAATTCATGTTATGTTTTTGCATGTCCTTAATCTTGTTATAGACACAAGGAAAAAGATAATTTGCATTGCAAAGGCTTAAAAACTATAGATTGTGAGCAACACTACTGCTTTTACATTTACAAATGATCCTATGTAATGATCCTATGATGTAATTGCTGGCATTTCTGTACAGGAAATGTTCCTTTGGGCCCCTAAGTTTCATGAACTGCCCTTGCTTTTTGTATTTCTTTCAAAGAAACTTTCTTGTTTCTGCAGGATAAATAAATTTCTGCCCTACCTCACACAAGCTGGTTTCCGGGTTGGCCGTACTCATTTTGACCCAACAGGAATCCGCACGGATGCAACCTTGGCACAACTGAAAGCCATCCTGATGAAATACAGTGTGCCAACGCACACTGACAGTCAGCCTGGTGTTCATAGTCACGCTTCAGCAGAAACCATTTCAGAACCTGCACAAGCTTCGACTCCAAAGCCACTTGAAGTTGATCAGCCTGCTGAAGAAGTAAAACCTGAGTCCGGATAAACTTCTATGACCCTGCATTGACCAAATTGACTGTTGTAGCCCTCTGACCAGGTTGGATTTGTAGTGTATCATTGGGTTCCTGTATTACTGAAGAACTCGTGGGGGAAATTCTTAACATCATTCTGCATAATACTCTGTAAAATTGATTATAACCTTTGTATAAAAGAACCCACAGTGTATTATTCACCAGTAAATCACTGGATTTGTACAGGTGCCCTTGAATAGTAAACATTAAAGAAGTTGTTCTCCATTTAGATATTTCATTGGTTCTATTAATGTAGCAGTTATGAACTTTTCATTGAAGTGTTGTGACACCCCTAATCTACATCGAGTGAATTTTTTTTACCTTTTGAAGTCTAATGGAAATAGCTTTCAAAAAAATGTTTTTAATAATATATTGCACTGCAGGTATGTTATTTTTCTATTTTTTTTCCATTAAGCAATAATTCAAAACCACAAGCAATTGCACAAAAGAAATTTCCTACTGGAGTTTAGCACTGCACTGCCAATAAACACCAATCCCACCAATGGAGTCGTTTTATGCTTCTAATTTGGACCTTGTTTTCAAGGTAAAAAGGAAGCTAGTTCAAACTGAAACCCAGAAATCAATTAGTTTCCTTTTATATGTCTATTTATCTGTTGTTTTTGCAAATTTGTTGAAAAGCAAGATTTTGATTCAGCAACCATCTTAAAAGCTTTAAGCTTAAAAAAGTCTGCTTCAGATTTTGGTTGCTGGAATAATACTTTTTTTTACATTTGTTGTGAATCATTTTTCTGCCTGGTGTGAATGCTTTGCAATTTTGTGAGATGCTAAAATTCTGGTTGGCCTCCATAAATGGGGTGTTAATGTGTTTCTCTGTAATTGTCGCTAAGTGTTGAGAATTCATGATACTGGATGTGTTTGTGTTAGACTTTCTCAGAGTGAATAAAATTATTAATACTAGAAGAAAATAAAATCTACTGTTGCTTCCTGTTCTTCAAGGTCACGAGGTCGATCCTTCTGATAATTTGTTAAAATTCTGATTTTGTATGGCAAAATCAGGCAAAACAAAACAGCCAAATGGCACCTTTTGGGGGGGAAACGAGGACAAAAACATATTTTACCATTTAAGAAAAGTATTACTGGTATAACCATCTCAAGGGAAAATTAGAAACCAAGGCCATCATCTTTGTATATTTCATCTTTATTTTCGAATTGTAAGTCCAACTTGTCTGCCAAATCTTGGAAATAAAAAACACTGGAACCTAAAGGAAACCAACTGTTTCTGAAACAAGTACAGAAACAAATGGAAATGCTGAAAGTAAATCAGTTTCTGTGATGTGAACAGATTAGATGAGCATTTCACTGGTGAATGAAAAGCAAAAGGTGGTGTGCAGTTTTCACATCTGAGGCATCATCTCATCAGGCTGTTACCTCCTACTCCGGTGTTTCTCTAATTTTCTGCTTTGATTTACAAAAAGCCTAACCTTAATTTTGTTTTTTGGCTCAGCAGTGCATTTTGGCTGAATGATAAATATCTAACAACTGAAGAGGTTCCTGCACTCGACTTCTTGAGGAGCCCTTCGCAATGCAGCTTAATCCAGGAGGTAATGCACTGTTACTTGGGACTCTGTTGGGTTGTTTGGTGTAACGTTCAGAAGATTCTGTCATCACTTCCAAAATATTTAGTAATATAATAAAAATAATAATATAAATTTGTTACCTTTTTATCCCTGGAGTTTTCCATCACATTTTTAAAGTGCTTATGAAATGTGACATAGACCACGTGGTTAGCAATCTATGCAGCAAGCCCCCACAAACAACAGTAATGAAAGAATAGAAGCTATTCGTTACCCAAAGCTATTAGAATATGAATTTTGGCCAAGTGTATTGTAATGCTCTGGTGGTAGCATCTTTCGCAGCCATCCGAAACTTTTGAAATGGTATCCAATAGGCATCAGTGGAGGAATTACATATTTCAGGGTGATTCAGGAGACACCATTTCATCAAAGTAGATAATTCAGATTTTTTTCCAATGTACATTTCCCTTTTTTTCAGATTGTTGATAAGTTAATGGTTAATGCTCACTTGCCTAGAAATAGAATACCGTCTCTGTCAGTGAGCAAATGTGTGTGATGCAACTGGGATGAAGCAATGATGTATAAATAACATGAAAGAACCAATGATGTAATTATTATTTGCACAACTCTCAGCTTTTGGGGCAAAGTGCAAGAAACCGTGAATGGAAAATGAAATCATCTTAAAAATATTCAATTGGTCAGACATCCATTTCAAAACTGAAGACTGAAATCTGGGGCTAGAAGTCAGGTGGAGAATTTTCTTTAAATGAGCTTTTAAAAAAAAGTGAAGCAGTTTTGTAATTATATTTGTATACTTATAGGCAGTTCACCTGCAGTTTGAAATAAAATAATGAGAACCTGCCTGAGGGTGCAGATTCTGTGTTGAAGCTTGCTGTTTGCTTGCTCTTTTCACTAATGAGAGGGCTTTAAAATAAGTGGGATTATGTGTGAAAACCATACCATTAGCTGTTTTGATTGTTATTGCCTGGTTAGGGTAATTCACAAGATTGATTCGTCAACCTGAAATGTAAACTGCTTTTCTTTCCTGACCTGCACTTTTCCAGTATTTTCTTTTTTTATTTCTGATCTCCAGAATCTTCTGTTTCTTACTTTTGTGCTTCATCTTAATGCTGCCAGCAGCTCAGATTGAAAGTACATCACGTTTCAAGGACTGTGGATCATTCATGTGTTGTATATAACACTGAGAAGGCATAGGGTTCAGAGGCCTCTGGATCTGCCATGAGGTACAACTTCAAAAATGTTTATAGAATATCAGAATGACATGGCAAGGTAAAGTAGCTTTAAGAAGTCTTTAATGGTATTAAGAATGATTCTAATCTAGAAGGCATAGTTCAATTAACAAATTATTTCAAATGATGGAGTAAAAGTGAGAATACTGGAGTCCCTGTTAGTGTTTTGTGCACTTCTGCACTTGAACATCAGTGGTTAGCTGAATCTAGTGTTTTGAATATTCACCTCTAAAATGTGTATCTGATTTGACCACAGATCTTATGGTTTCCTCAGTATGTAGCAGTTGCTAAACCTCACATAAAAGTCACAGTGCTGCAGTCATTCTTGTCTGCCAATGTGCTGCTAAATACTTGAGCTGAAAACTGTTTATTGTACGTCAGTACATAGTACTCAATTCAGTTGGCCAGCAGCACTCCAGCTGGGAAAGGGAAAGTAGTATCAACTCAGAAAGGCTGCTTTTGATGTTCGGTGCAGTGGCCCCGACAAGGCAAGTCTTGTTGGTATACAGTATAGTAGCTGATTGTTAATGCATGAGAATAACTGCATTGATTGCAGGGGGTTTGTGATAAAGCTTTGCCATCATGAGGATGATCAACAATGTATAGATTGGTCCTGTCAGTAGCTGTCAAAGTCACCTTAGCCCTCAAATTTTTTTTACACATTCTTCTCCACTATCAAGTGCACAGTGCATTTGTAGCCTTAGCCAGTATCAATAGAAGTTGTATTAATATAGCACCCTTTAATATCGGAAAATGCCCCAGGGTGCTGCAGAGAAAGGAGTTCAGAAGTTGTGAAATGCACGGTAATGAGGAGGAGAGTGAGGGTATTGAAAGCCTACAACCAAAGGCCACGTCGCTGAGCAGAACTCCTTCTATACTGCATCCTCTGTGTACAGCAGCTTGGTCTAAAGGAGAGGTTATAAAAATGCCTTGAAGAGCTTGGGGGCTGGAGGAGATTAGGAAGAGAATCACACTTTGGAAGATTGGCATTGTGGAGCCCAGGGAAGGTAGAATCAGGGAATGGGTTGAAGGATTGGACCTGCCAACTAGGCGAGGATTTAAAATTTCACGAATTCAGATGGCGGAATGATGGGTCATCAAGGCTGAAGGGGTGTTTGGTATTTCACGATACAGCGCAGATCAGGATGCAAGTGGCAGAATTACGGGGAATATGGTTGTTCAATATGATTGGGGGCTGATAACAAACGTTGGGGGGGACGGGTTAACAAGAGGAGACTGTGGTACATTGGGACAGTGGTGGCCAGTTTTCAAAGGATGGAAGCGAGTAGAGTCAAGCTGGAGATGAGCTTGCCTCCAACTTGGTTCATCCGGACTGTGCAACCAGATCGTTGGGCAAGTTCACTGGTAATTTGCTTTGGTGCTTCCAACGTTCATCACGGTAGTGCAACGGTTAGCACAACACTATTACAGCACCAGTGACCTGGGTTCAATTCCGGCCACCGCCTGTGAGGAATTTGTACATTCTCCCAATGTGTCTGCGTGGGTTTCCTCCGGGTGCTCTGGTTTCCTCCCACATTCCAAAGACATACAGGTCAGGAAGTTGTGGGCGCGCTATGTTGGCGCCGGAAGCGTGGCGACACTTGCGGGCTGCCCCCAGAACACTCTACGCAAAAGATGTATTTCACTGTGTGTTTTGGTGTACATGTGACTAATAAAGATACCTTATTTTGGCTTGTCCATAAATTTACAGCAAACAAGCATCCGGAGGGTGAGCAAGGGAAATCATGGAGAAGTGGCACAAAACGTCAACGGTATCCTTATTAATGGTGATCCTATGCACCTGTGATGCTGCTGCAAATAAGTTCTCCATTGCACCTGTGCATACACATACTTGTGGATATGACAATAACCTCGACTTTGTTGTTGTACTTTGTTGTTGCTCTTTCATCAATGACAACCTAGATGAAAAGGTTGCATCTTTGGACTATGCGAAGACGAGCATGCTAAAGTCGGGGGCAGGTGCCATTGCTGCAGACCCTCTGGCTACAATTGAACAGTTAAGAGTTTAGCCATGAATCTATTTGTTACCTGTACCTTTCAAACATTAAGCATCCTCCAGTTTGAATAATTCTCAGTATGGGACAGTCAGCATGAATGAATTATTTCAAATGTTGTTCCATAAAGTTGGTGCACTAAATGAAGGGTGAATTGAAAAAAATTGCATAAGCTTCTCCCACAATGCATAGCCTGCAGTTTAATCTATAAATTGGCAGTATAGGGGTGCAGTAAAATTTTTGTATCACTACCTGTGCGTTGTAAGGAAAACAAAGACTCTATATCACGGTGCAGCTGGTGTGCTGAATGACACATCTAGTCATTATGTTGGTTTGCATTGTCCGACTCCTGAGGCTCATTTGTTTCATTGCTATCCATTGTCTCCAAGTTACCAGTCAGCTTCTAGATGTGGAGAGTTCAGAGAGAGTGGACTGCTGCAGAATGAAAGTTAAGCTGCCCAGGAGTCTGGTGTATCTCTGCATAGATATACATGCAGATACACAGTCCACTCTACCTGAACTCTCCACATCTGGAAGCTGACTGATAACTTGGAGACAGTGAGCCTCAGGAGTGAGATGATGCAAACCAGCATAATGACTTGATGTGTCATTCAGCAAGCCAAGGTCATGGTAATAAAACACTTCAAGCAACTGGATGGATTGAAGGAAACTTGGTTTTCCAGTGGTGTTTTGCGTATTTTACTGCAATTCAGATTTTACTGCTCTTCAGAACTAAAAAAGCCATTTCAATGTGCACTCAAAATTAGGAGGAACAGGAAATGAAGAAAAGAAGTAATATTAACGTGACCCAAAGATAAAATGATGTGAAATGGCAACGTGCATTCCCCTGTGTACCTACAATGTTTACTTTCCCTATTCTATGCCTCACCATCTCTGTGGTATCAGCTGGGGTAAGGAAGGCTACATCAACCAGTGCTGTGATGGCTAAGAAGCTCTTTGCTGATATCCGCTGCATTTTGGAATCTGCTAAGGCCCCACAAAAGCCTGCCAAGTCTGTAGACTTGGCCATTGAAGTGCAAGACATCACGTGGGTGGGGTCAGTGGGTGGTGTTGAACCACTTTAAGCTGAGTTCCCACATCCACGTTAAAGACCTCATGGAAGTGTTAGAATTGTTGTGGGTCTCAACTCATGCTTTTGTCCCATGATGCTTGTCTTTGTTTCTGTAAGTTTTGATTTGATAAATCTTTGAAAGCTGACCATTCTGATTTGTGCGTTGAAGGCAGTGCTTAATGTTTCCTTGTGAAATAATTTGCCCTCCTATTATTTGTGAATTATTTGTCAGCCTCAGTCATGGAACGAAAATACATTGCACGGTGACACTAGGTGTTCCCCTTGTGATGCCACACAGCAAGTTCAAGATGGGAGCATGCAATGTTGATGGAATAGTTGGCTAAATGCATTTGGCAAGCATCCCTGGAATACATTGGTCAAAGACTCTCTACATTTATTCAACGTGTATCAATTTTGAACATAAAATAGCAGCCACAGTGCCTTTGCAATTTTAGTCTACCATAGCTAGCTGGAGCTTATTTAGTAATAGTCTGTTGTTACCAAATAGGGGCCAAATAACAATCGTCCTTTACACTCTGAATTTAAAAACTTGGAAGATGCAACCCTATTTCCCCCAGATGAATCTGATGTTCAGGTCTACTGCAATGCTTAATCCCTTAAGTGTCAGCATTTGCTCGGATTAGATCAGAAAAAGAGGCATTTTAACTGTAGTCAGTGGTCCATTTTTGGTAGGTTTTGAAATGTAAATTGCCTGGAGTCTCTCATGGGACATCAACAATTTATCTTGTTTCAATCTTTCTAAATTGCAGTTAATTGCAAAATGGAAATCTATGAACACTAAAAATGATACGTTAGTATTCGGTAGAATGAACATTGGCTATAAATATTTATATCCTAGTGCAATTTATTTACATTGGATTTCCAAATTATCTGCTTGTAATAACCAGGAATGACAGTACTGAGTTGGGTAGCTAAAGACTGGTGATACTCGAATTCGGTTCAAATATTTCATATTTAATATGTTTTATTTTTACTAGTGAATCCCCTGTGACATTGCTTATGGTGGTTGTTGTGAAAGTTGCCCTTTGTAATTTGACTCGCTGCTGCCTGTATTTCTGGCTTTGTTTGCTTTGTTCTGTATAATGAAAATCTTTTAGATCATGTTGGCTTGATATGCTGGTTATTCATTTGCATTGCATAACTAAGAGTCCTTCTTCTTCCCAAAGGCCTTTTTTAATGCTCTGTTGGTTGTTTTGTCTCTTGAGTTTCCATGCCTTGCTCTGGACAAATATCATTGTCATGATTATTGAGTCCCATGTTATTTCTGCCTCAGCCTTTGTTTGACCTTGTATCTCTGTCCTGAGTATCTTGTACCTTGTATCTCTGTCTCTATTACATATCTGTCTCTCTGGAATGAATGAAGTTATTCGAAGTAAAAACAAATATAAATATATATACATGTTGAAGAATGCAGTGAGCAATGCTGGCACTACCTCGAAATGCCCAAGGTTGAAACAAAAAAGTGTTTAAATCCATTATGGTGTTAGAAACTGCCCCAGCCATGGTTACTTGTTCATTCATCACACTGTTTTACCACTTCTCCCCTCATGTTTGTGTGTGCCTCTTTGCCCTGGGCCTTGTCTTCAATTGTGGAATTGTGCTTGACGTTTACAGCCCTTGGAATGTGGGCTACACTGCATGACTGGGTGAAGATGGTTGGAAAGAAAACCAACCCACACCAGATAAGAATGAGATCCAGTGCATGTTAAATAAAACACGGGTAGAGAGATGTCATTTGATGATTTTAACAAACATGTAATTTTGATTGTATGTTTCTCTTCTGTAATCCAGGAGCACAGCAGTCACTTGCACTGCTTTGAATACACAGAGCCTCTCAAACTGGGAATGATTTTATTTCTGGCTTTGTTTGCTTTGTTCTGCATAATGAAAATCTTTTAGATCATGTTGGCTTCATATGCTAGTTGTTTCACCTTCATTTGTATTGCATATATGAGTCCTTCTTCTTCCCAAAGACCCTTTTTTAAATGCTCTGAAGGTTGTTTTTTCTCTTGAGTTTCCATGCCTTGCTCTGGACAAATATCATTGTCATGATCATTGAGTCCCATGTTATTTCTGCCTCAGCCAGAATTATTCTCGTCCTTTGTGTAGGAGCTCAGCTATTTGTATTTTAATTGAAGTTTTGAGGAGCCTTAAAGAAAATGAGATAAGAGATACTTTGTGAATCACAAATGCTTGAGCAAAATGTGTGAGATAGAAGTCTTCAGAGCTGTACATTGGTCCAATATGTGAGAGGATTGGACTCCTATAATGCAGAGTAGGAAGATGCAACTCAGCGCTCTGGATTCTTTCTGCAAGATTCACGTTGTTGGGAAAATCCCTTTACTCGGCCACTAAATGAAAATCTGACCGAATATCTAGAGCTGATTTAGTACAGTTCTTAGAGCCCAGCCTAGGGGTGGCATTGGCAGCAGCCAGGCAGAATGTCATCTTGGTGAGAAGATAAGCCCACCACAAAGAACATGTGGCCTGACTTGTTCAGTTTGTTTATCCGAAAGTGCAAGTTACAAAAAGAAAATTTGAGCAATTTATCAACCACAGAATGAATGGGCTAGCTTTATCCTGAACTGACGATTTGAATTCTGCATTGAGGCTGCAGCCCACATAAGGCCACGCAGATGATTATGTTACATTCCTGCTGCACTTCAGAAATCCATATCATTTGGAGGATGAGAAGAAAATAGGATAGTGATCTGCCGATATTTTGATGCCATATGACCCTTTTTCTGTTGTTTCCCTATTACATGGGCTTGTATAGTGTCTGCTCTGTCATTGTGAACAGAATACAATGTCAAAAGAAGTGCTGTCAATTCTCAGGTGCAGTTGACAAACTGAATTTCTACATAGCACCTGGAATGCAGAAATGAGGAGGAAATATATCATGACTAAGCTTTTCCTAACATTCATACTGTTAAATTTCTGTCACTCTGACAGAAAGTCATTCCTGCAGTAGACCAAAGGAATCACTTGAAGATTGATTTTATTTTTACCCTCCACGCCGATAGGAAGCTGCCTACCATTTGACCAGTGGGTTTATTACTCTAGATCAAATGCAACTTTTATTTGTACATTGCAAATGCTAGTGGCTTATGGCCTCTTACAGCAGATCATACATGTTGGAATGTAGACATAAGGTCTTGTCCTGATGTATGTTTTGATAATTGTTTTATCGCAACAGCTGTATCACATGCTGCAGTGTGGTTTAGTGTTTGATACAGTCAGCTCTTGATGACAGGAAGTGCCTGTCAGATAATACAAAACACCAGATAATGTAAAACACACGAAAAGGCATCAAATGTGTTGCATGGTACTTGTGTTATCATGTATTGTTAATGCAATCTGACAAGGAGATTTCTCAGCCGAGAATAATTGAGCGTCTAAGCAGGTACAGTCACTACATGTGCTACAGCTGGAAAAGTGCCACATGTCAAATGGGTCCATGAGAGAGGTTAGTTATCCTGGGTCAGTGGGTGGGAGAGTGACCATCTGCCCTGGGTCAGCAAGAGTGGGGTTTCATAATGGAAAATTGCCAATCCCAAACTGAACTTGAGACAACAACAACTTGGATTCATACAACATCTTAAACATTGTAAATAAAAAAGTCTCAAGATATTTCATTAGGAGCATTTGCAAACAAAATTTGATCCCCTTGCCATCAAAGCAGATATGACAGCAAGCAAGCAAAGGTTGAGGACTAAGTTAGTTTTAAGGAGCTGAGAAGTTAGAGAAGCTTGCATATGAAATACCAGAACTTCATCTGATGTGACTTTGGGAAAGATATACTTACGATAGAGCAATCAATACGTGGATATGGTGATTCTTATAAGGTTTTATTGTGTCACAAATTTCTTCAAAAATCTTAATTAGTGCTATCCATTATAAGTAGAAAAATAAGCTGTTTTTAAAATTTAGCAATCAGTTTCCACTTCAGATATTGGTAGACTTCATTGTAAATGAATGGATTGTCCAGTCCAGATCAGAAACTTGACACAGATAATTTTTCAGTCAGAAGTACTTGACTTCATTTAGTCAGGCTGACACAAATGTTTTTCCAAAACTTCCTGCTTCCAGTATGGACTAATGCCTCTGTCGTGCTCAACTGCAAGTACTCAGCCACAACACTTACGTTCAGGAGGCTGTGTCTGCGAGTTAAGGCAGTCAGCACCTTATGTGGCAATGTGACCAGAGGTGAAAGCCGGTAAGGTGTGAGAGCACGACAGTAATGAGGTCCAATTTAAAGCAGCCGTGGCAGAACCCAAACTGACTATCAATGTATAGATCACTTCTAAGTACTAATTGATTGTACTTTCAAAACATCTTCTGTCACTTTCCTAAAAGGAGAGTGATGGGACAGATGGGATTTGTGCTGTGGACGACACCCTAGAGCAACTTTCCACATTGTCAGGTAGGTGCAAGTATTGGAACTGCTTGGCTAGAGATTTGGTTTGTCTTGGAGAAAAGAAGGCTTCAGCTTGAAAGCTGGAATGTTATTGAGAGAAATGGCCCTTGATGTTTTTATTTCTAATAGTATTTTCTCAGTATAGTGGCTTGTGAATTAAATTAGCTACAGACTGGCTTCAGCTTGATGGGCATCTTTGGAAATGTACAAAGTTCATATTCACTTGGAATTTCAAGCTAGAGATGGTTGGAAGTGGTCAAGTCTCATCTGGCACTTGCATATTAGGGTCCACAGTCACTGAGGGTGGCAATATTCATGGAACTTTCTTCTTTAGATGTTTAACTGTTGGCCATTACTTAAATGTAGTGTGATAGAAACCTGGCCACCCTTAGTGCTTCTTCCAAATAGTGTTCAATGGGGCAGGCACGGTAGTGTAGCGGTTAGCATAATGCTAGTACAGTGCCAGCGACCCAGGTTCAATTCTGGCCGCTGTCTGTAAGGAGTTTGTACATTCTCCCCGTTTCCTCCAGGTACTCCGGTTTCCTCCCACATTCCAAAGACGTACAGGTTAGGAAGTTGTGGGCACACTACGTTGGCACCAGAAGCATGGCAACACTTGCGGGCTGCCCCCAGAACACTCTACACAAAAGATGCATTTCACTGTGTTTAGATGTACATGTGACTAATAAAGATCTTATCTTAAAAAGACAGAGCATGGTAGGTAGCAATCAGCAAGAGGGTGCCTTGTCCATCTTTGAGTCATTGCCAAGGATCCCCAATTCCAACCCCTTCAAGATTTATAGTGTGTCACAATTTTTGGCAGTTCTATCCTGGTAGCATAATAAGAGATACCCAGGAACTGTGGATGAGTCTGGGGTATAGGATGTGATTCACATGTGACTTTGTTGCTCGACCAGTTTATGGGGCAGGTCTACCAATTTTGGCATGAGTTCCCTGTATACTCATAACGTGGACCAGGCAGGATCATTTGAGTGATTGCATCTTCACAATGTCTGAATTGGTGCAAGGTTGTGTTGAACAGTTTGATTCAATGGTTTTGATTGCTCGGCCACTTGAGTCAAGCTAGGTCTGACAAACGAGAAAGCAAAGTTCCTTCTCTAAAGAATGTTAGTGCATCCCATGTGGCTTTTTATTATAATTTAGCAGTTCATCATTACTAATACTAGCTTTAAGTTTCAGATTACTTAATTAAATTTTAAATTTCCTAAGTACAACAAGGGAATTTGAATCATCATCTTTCAATTATTAGGCCTAACTGAAACTACTAGTCCACCAACAAAACCATCAACACAAACAAAAACCTTCCTTGTTGGGCAACACTGTAAATCAAATCCTAAACTCCTCTTCTGGATTAATCAGAACAGACACCGTATGTACAAGGTGCCAAACAATTGCTTGTGTTCTCTAATAATTGCCAAAACTATTATTCAAGTAAAGAAACAATTATTTAATTTCAACTTGATAAGTGTACAAATAATTAGTAGATGCTCAGATACAGTATAGTTTCACGGTATAACTACCAGTACTTGATTGACAACATAAATACTCATTTTACATTTCACATGAAAAAATGATTTTTTAAAAATCAAAGACACTGAAAATATATTTATCTGTGTTTGCAATGCATTGGTGTCCTGTAGTACTTCATTTTGGAATAGTAGAAGTTTGTTTGAAAACATAGCTTTGCAATGTTAAAAGGACACTTGCCTTCAAAGTAAATAATTTATTTTTTTCTCCCACTAACCTAGTGAGTTAATACACTGCATAGAGTAGCCCTAGCTTCAATCCCCAGAATGTGATTATTCAGCTGATTCCAACCAGAACACAGCTTGAGCCACAACAATTAGCCTCAGCACCCTTGGGTTAGAGAGAAATAAATCAGGATCCGTACCCTTGATTGCTCTGCAGGGGCTTCTAACTAGAAGTGGCAGAAGCAAAAGACTGAACTTGGCTGTGATATTCTCTCCACCTTGTGAAAAATGATCACTTAATTGAAGGAATACAGTGGTGCTGTGGTATCATACCTCAGCATGCAGAGGCAACTGGGGGTGGGGGGGCGTGCATGAATGGAAGAAAATAATTTCAGAACAAAACCTTATTGCAAAAATTAGGACTTCTTACAATAACTTTGCAAATTTGATAGTGACAAAGAAAATGGATCTCTTGCCCTGTTATGTATTCCATAAACCAAGAAACTGAGATGCAGCACGCTACAAACTTCTACTTCCTGGATTCGAGTTGGTGTCCACAATATCACGACAAGATAAAGGAACCCTTTGGGACACTGTCCTCTTGCCTGCGATGTTTCAGTTGTGAATTTGCATGTCACAGATCTGTAAATCTGAACATGTGACAAGTTTTTATTCAACGGAACATCTCTTGATAGTGGTTGCTGTTGCATGGAAGACAAACACGTCACTACCATCAAAAGCACCATCTCCATTTATCTGATACGGATCTCACGCTATCTACTTGTGTTCCTTGGTTGGTGCATAATACAGTTCCATTGGCTTGTTGACCTTCCAGTACTTCTCACTAACAAGCTCGAGTGAGAAGGAGCCATTCAGGAGCTAGAAGGAAATAGGACAAAAGTAATTTTCACAGATGTCTCAAAGGGGCCACAATCATGACCAATGACAATCTCAAATGGTAAGTTTTGCAGATCCTTCATCAAACAACTGCATCTGCTTATGTTTACCTTTTTTCAAAGAAAATCTTTTCTCTGATCCCATTGCAGAGTTCAGTAAGATCCAACTCTGGAACAGTGGATTTAGGCATGCACCCAGAGATCAGCATGATCACCAAGACCTCTTTGGGTAGCAAAAATTAATAGTGCAACATAAACTAGAGATCATCATCAACTGAAGTGTCTTGCAAGAATTATTTACTGAATTAATAAACCAAGAGGAGGTGATGACAATGAATTCAAGTATTCAGATTCTTGGTTTGTACTGTTAAGTGAACCTCAGGAGAATCTGTAACATGCATTATTTAAGCTGTATGGACTCACTAATGCTTTTTTGCTTCAGACAATCCCATGCCTTTGTTTTTATAGCCACCAATTACATCCTATTGTAAAGATCTTGGTAATTTAACTTCAAATGAATTAATAGCCCAACTACAATTTCTCATCTTTTTCTTTCCCTTTCTTGAAGTGAATGTCAAGTTGCCGCCATCCTCCATTTCTGTGGCACAAATTCCCATTTCTAAACTTTCTACAATATAAAAGTTACTGTCTTTGCTATCTCCTCCCCTGCATTCAAGCTGAGAAACCATTTTGCCACATGTTTTGAACAACCATCTCCAGTTGTAGTGTTTTCTGTCCTCCAGAAATCATCATCTTACAGGCTCACTTCCAACTTCTGCTAATGAAAAGCTCAGCAAAACGTGCAAGAATAGTGGTTGACTTTATAACGTGGCTTAAAAATCTTTGATTGGCAGACTTATTGCGACAACATGGCTCAACTACCTATAAAAATAATGAATCTGCAGCTAAGTAAATCCCAGTCTCAGCAATGTTTGAGGCTGCTTGGCTTTAGAGCCAGGACACCATCAGTTAGCTGTTATTATAAAACAGAGGCTTGCAATGGACATGTCACTGCTCAAAAGAAACTACTCCCATGATACATTACCATCAGAATAACTGGGATTTCTTTGCTGTGACTATGACTGATTTGTGATATTGGCTTACAATTCTCCATTCTCATCTCAGTTAAAGCAATAATTCCATGTCTTCTCTGGCAGGTTTATGTTTAAGCCCAGACCACCTTTTTGAGACTCACCATGTTGGTGTATGGCCAAAGATATAGCCCAGTAGTCAAGTTTCAATTTTCACAAACCTTTTCCAACTTGCCCATCCACCTTGTGCTTAGCCTAGTAGTAAGCATGATTCATAACTGGGCTGAGCATTGTTTCTCACCCCCAATTGATGAAAGGTTTTTTTCTTTTACCTCTTAAATCCTTTCCCCCTCTGCCAAATGAAAGTGTAAAATCTCACATCTTATCACTCAAAAGGCTGGGATTCTCCAATGTTGTTCTTGTCTCCCTGCTTTCACCCTCCATTCAGAACATTTCTGTAACATTCTCTCCTATATTAAGCTTAAAGCCTTCATCCTAATTCCACTGTTCTCCTACATCTAGACCCATTTGAAATTTTAAGATCTTTATCTTCACCTTCAAATCTTGCAGCTTCTAAACTTCCCACAACCATTTCTAACTTCAAGACCTCCTCCAGCCATGCATTCCTGTATCTTTCCGGCTCATAGAGTCAGAGTCAGAGTCATACAACACAAAACAGGCACTTTGATCCTGGAATACCAACCTATTTCTCATTCTCCACCACTTGCACAAACAAGCACTTTGATCCTGGAATACCAACCTATTTCTCATTCTCCACCACTTGCACAAACAGGCACTTTGATCCTGGAACACCAACCTATCTCTCATTCTCCACCACTGGCAGTCTCTACACCAACAGAACTCTCAAGATTTTTCATTACTTTCTCTGCTAACAAAAGACTTCGTCTTCAGCCAGGTTTTCACCTGCTCCCTGTTCTTCTCCATGAGGTGCAAGGTGTTTCAGAAATCAAGTGGAATAAACTTAAGATTAACCATTTCTTTTTTTAGGAAGTGCCCCAACAATGCGGTCCCTCTCAAACTACAGGAGATAAGGGACTGACTGCACAGCCTGGTTTTTTCAACTATGGTGTAACATCTGTACAACAAAGGATAGAAAGCCTCAGGTCAACCTAGTAATGGGGATAAGGGTCCCTTCATTCCTTCCCACCCCCTGCCCTTCCCTTACAAATAGGGTGTCATCAGTGGTATATTCTAAACCCAAGGCAATTGTAAATGGAAAATATTTTAAGAGTTGGATGTTGCACAGAACAAGGATTTATTTTTCAGTTCACAAAATCAGCAATTACTATCAATTGTGATGTTACTTGATGGAATTGCAACTTTAATGTTTCATTTTGTAATTTATGTTTGAAAGCTCATCCTCTCTTGAAAATCAAAAATCACATATATGAAATTTCAGTCATCCATCTGTGATACTGGCTCAGCATATTTGTTTTTTTGCATGTCTTCCTGCTCTGCAGTTCACAACTCCCACATTCTTTGGTCTATGCTTGTTGTCCAAGTTCTCACTCTCCAACTGCACCCATTCACTCCTTGCCCAGATGACCTTGTTTACAACTTATCCCCATGGTCATACGAATTTAACTCTATCAGACTTATCCTGCCCTCCCTGCAGCTTAACAACGTTCTTTTATCTCCTTCCCAGTTCTAACAAAGTTCTGAAAAATGAACTCTGTTTTCTCTTCCCACAGATGCAGCCTGACTGGCTGAGTATTTTCGAACATTTTCTGTTTTTATATTAATCCTTCCACTAATAATAAAGCTCTCCCCAGATCTGTACCAGTTGTGAGATTTTCCAATGATCTGAAATAAATGCAGTTGACTCACCCTTGAAAAGCAGGGCAGATACTTACAGTGAACTGGCCATTCACCGTTGCAATGTAAATGGTGTATTGCTTTTCGCTGACAGTCTCCACATTCATTGGATTTGCTTCTTCATTTTTCCTGAGCTCTTCCAAGGCTAATCTCATTGCCAGATACTTAGACAGGTGATCAACAGTGGCATTTCCTGTTGTTTTTATATACCTTTATAAACAAAGCACAAATGAGACATGAAGCCATGCAGATGTGCATCCCCACAACCTCAAATTCCGAATGTGGTTTATTGCTGGAGTCAGCATGGAATGTTCACTAGATAAAACTTCTGAAAGACTTAGTGGTTTGAAAGCATTTAATCTACTTAAACTGCAACGGAAACTACTCCACTCCATACATGTTTCCCACACTCACTTTGTTGGGACTGGGTTATTTGCAATGAACAGAAACACTTTGAAGTAGCAGAAAAATGTGCTTAAAATTTTGACATCCAAGAGGAATCCAAATGTGATTCATCTCTTTATATGTTTCCAACTGGTTCCCTTTGGTGTCTTATGCAGCAAGTAGCAATCTTGGCTTTCCTCCCGATATGTTTGGACATCAGATTGGGTCACATTGGCGTACATTACTTTTAAAGGTAGAAACCCAAAATCATTAATGTACTTGGAATATGTGGCAACAATGTTATGTAATCTCGTGTCTCTACTTAGAATCTGCGATTTATTTCCCCCAAGTAATATCATCTATTGAAGTAACAGACACTGTCACAAGGGCCTCAATTACCTCTCCAAACAGAAAACAATGCTAGAAGCAGACAATTTCAAAGTTAAACTGCAATTCTTGTGAACCCATTGAGGATTTAAATTGGCTCAGCTCAAGAAAGGCTCAATTGATCCTTGATCCAAGTTGAAAAAGCTAACTTTAACATTGGTTGAAATGCAAGGTAGTGGAACCAGAGTCCCTGGTCTCTCCAACACTGAGGGAAGGTGAAAACTGTATCAAGATTGGCTTAGGCCATCACTGGTCAAACAGGTGAACTTAAAAATGGTGCCACACCTTTGGAAGTGGATAAACAAAAGATATGTTTAAGGGTATTCAAAAATTGTGACTTACTGCAATACAGGTTGTACCATAATTTCATTGAGCAGTGTTGTTGAAATGCTAATACCAAAACAGGCCAAACAAATTTACAGGAAACTCCTCTGTGTGAGCCAAATAACAACTAGGCATGGTACCAAATACTAGTGACAAGGGAGGTAGTTCAATCCCTGGTCTGTGCTTGACAATCTCAGTTACGTATGTCAGGCAAGGACAAGAATAGTTTCAACAGTAGTTCCCCACCTGAAAACTCCCAGTTTTAGGCTCAAATATTGACAACTTGTGCTCAGTATCAGCAGACTCAGGTGCCAGAAAATCCTGGGTCTGCACCCCTGAAATTGGAGGCCTGAAAAATGGATTTCCCAACCCTAACTGAGCTTGATCTAAGAATCTGAGTCAAAGCTAATAATCACTTTCATTGATGAAAGCAACTAATTCACGTTATTGTCAAGGGACTGAGAAATTAGTGGGAACAGACAGCAAGATAAAAATCAGATCAGCCATGATCTTACAGAATGGAAGAACAGACTTGGAGCTCAGTGGCTTATTCCTGCTTCTTCACATGTTTGTATGGTATAATTTCCAGGATTCAAACCCATCAGTAATCATCCAGCTCTGCATGAAACTGACTACATGCTTGGAGTACTGACTGTCACATGTAAACCAGCCCCATAACAACTTGGCATTTTAGACACAATTCAGTTTACAACAGACAGCAAAGACAGAGTGACCATGAATCTAAAGTGGGTTCAGCAAGTCTCTTTTGCTACCAGTCTCTTACTAACTCGTGGAGAAATTGATTGTGGTGAAACTGCTTACCGTTTTCTTGACACCGGTGTACGGCCCACAATCCTCTGAACACCAACCGTGACTTGCCTTGGTTAAAAGAAACATTTAGGGTCATATTAAATGGTAACTCAATTGTTCGCATACTACTTGTATTCATGATTGCTTCTGCTAAATAGAAAATATCAGCATCATGAAACACTCAGAATGCAGTATCACCATTTCTAGGCACAGTTTTTCCTCTCTCTAAACTTTGATAAACTTGTCTGCAACACTGCACTTTTCCTTTTCCGACTAATTCAAGTGTTTTCTTCCATTGTCTCTTTCCCAAGATGACTGACACAGCTCAGTACCTAGCCCCAGACTGAGGTTGCCTTTTACAGTAAGGGTTGGTAGAACAAATGATCACTCATACCACCAAAGACAAATCTTTAACTATTACTGGAAATGACATCTGTGTAAAAGTTTATGTGAGAGGAAACCAATTGTTTGCACTTGCTTGCCCCAGAAAGACCAAGCTTAGTATCTCATCCCTTGCTCTGGCTGAAATTTAAAGAAAAATGCAGCAGAGGTCAATACAAGGACTTTATAGTAGTCAAAGTGGATATAATATCTCCGTTTATGAGAAGAAGATCAGGAGGGTCATTTTGCAGGCCATTGATTCAGAGAGAAGAGTTCAAATTCTACCCTGGTCGCAATAGAAGCTTAAGCAATTTAAAAAAAGGCCAATGTTAAGAAAGAAAATTTGCCATCCTTGCCTGATTTAGCTTTACATGAGACTCCAGATCCACCAATACACTCAACTCTGAACTGCCTCCTCTTTTCAAAGGAAAGTTAGGATGTACAATGAATGCTTGCATTGCCAGCAATAGCTACATCCCATAAACAAATAAATAAGAAGTCCAATTTTGCCCAACCTCTCCACATATGCATGTTAACCACCTTATCAAATTGTCATGCCACTCTAAAGGTTTGTATATTTAGATGAAAAGGTCTCTGCATGCCCATACTTTTTTTTAAAAAGCAGTGTTAATTACTGATGACTATTTTTCCACATTAGTCCTCTGAAAATCACTTCTCAACTTCATCTTGCATAGTGCTGCCTCCATTCACCATTCTGCCTGGGTTACTCTGAAAACTGTAGTTAAATATTTGAAGTTTTTTCACATTTTAAAAATCAAAACTGCAAGCCGTTTTTGCTATGGAGCACAGAAATCTTCAGTAATAATATTTCAGAATGTTAACCATTCTCTTTCCAATAGTAACCAACCACATGTATAGTTCCCTAAATGTGTTTTCACTGTCAGTATTCTGTTCATTTTTTTTTTCCAAATCTCTGCATGCATCTGATTCAATAAAGTACAACAGTCCCTCTCATCTACATACCTGGTCTGTGTCGTTTCATCTTTCTCCATCAGCGTAGGATGAGGCCTGAAGACCAGTTCAATTTCATTGGTTCCATCAGTCACTGGATCAGGATCCCCTGTTCCATTCTCATTTGTGGTGTCAAGATCAGGACCTGAATCATCTGAAGTTTTTGCACGTTTCTGACTAGGTCCAGCCTCCTGATTACTATGGGTGGAGGCATTACTGCAGTGCGAGCTGTCCCCGTTATCTTCTGCCCCACTACCGTTCTCAGCCTGGTGCTTTCTTACCCTCTGTGCTCTGTACCAGACGGACAGAAACTTAGCACACTGGTATTGAAATGGGTGCTTACCAAGAACAAATGGGAAAATATCTTTGATTCACTAAGATTACTTCATTACAGAGTGCAAAATAACTCAAATAGTTATGTTCTCCTGACAGTTTAATGTATAGAATAATCAATGACATTTTTTCAAAGACAGATTGAAGTTTTTAAAACACGAGCTGTTGACAAGCCAGAGCTAGAGGGATTCGAAGCCACATGGTTACTTCCACAATGCTCATGTGGTTTTAATGCAATGAAGCTTAGCCACATAGGTTTGTGAAGCAGAACAGTATTCCTATTCATTACTAGAACAATTTAATGGGTTTCAAAACTCAAAAAAGGCATACACCAAGATGGAGAGACTGCTTTCAGACTCTTATGCAAGTACAAAAAGAACATGAAATGTGAATCAACTTTCCATTTCAATAATTAAAGTTATTGAACTTCACACCATTTATGAAGTGTATGCAGAACAGAAATTATCTTACACGACAAAAGACCCGAGTATCAAAATAATACGATGAGAAATTACTGTAATAAGCGCGAGTTGCCACTAGGCCAAGGCTAAGTCTTGCTTAAGCTAAAGCTTGTGCTTCCAGCCCGAGTACAAATATTTCAACAGGTACTCAAGGCCGAGCCTTCAATGCAATACTGAACAAGTGTTGCATGATCAGAAGTGCCATCTCTTAACGAGGTTGACGTTACTCAAATGGATTTTTTTTGAGTAAATAACAAAGAGGGTTTATGATGTAGTCAATGCAAATTTTCTCTTTGGTAATGTCTGGCAAGGTTCTGCATGGCAAATTGATTTTAAAAAAAAGTACGAGCCTATGGGATCCAAGGAATGTGGCACTGAATCTAGTGCAGAGATACTGAGCCAAGTAGCCTCCTCCTATGTCACAAGTTTCAATGGTTCTATATTAAAGCAAAGCCAAAGCCAATTTACCCTTTCCCTTCAACTTTAAAGATATTACAGCACTACATAAAGAGGAGGAATAATGAGAGTCATCTGGTGCCCTGACCAGTATTTATGTCTTAATCCACACCACCAAAGCAGACTAGTGCATCATTTACCTTATTAATAGTAGTGGAATTTTCTGTGCGCAAGTTGGCAGCTATGTTTGACAATATTAAAATAACGACAATGCAGAAGTATTTTGGTGGTATGGTACTTTGGGACATATTGAAATTGGAAAATTCTTGACTTTCTTACATTGATATAAGTCTTAATTTACTAACCATTTCCAACTTGCTGTAAACTCTTTACCTTCATTGGTTATGCACCGATTTAAAATTTCTCCCCTCCATTCTCCTCCCCATTCCCAACCAGCCCTATCCTCAGACATTCACTTCATTCTTTGAAACACGATCCTGTTCTATCACTGTTTACTACTTTATTTAGCCACCATCACTTTAACTTCTGTGTAATCACTAGCATTTAAAATGGCATACAAAAAAAATAAATCAGCAGACAGTAGTCCAAGTTTTCCTGTAAGCATTCTCCTGTGAGCACAATACTAGTGCAAAGTTCTCCATTGCCCAGATCCTTTGAGAGAAGTGATATTACTGGCTAATTTCCATATGGCTTACTTCAAAAGCACCAAACAGGGTATTGTCAAAGACTTGACTCAATTGATTAGAGGAGGTAAGAAAGAAATCAGGATAAGTTTAAGAAAAATGGGAGCTTTACCTCTTCTCTCCTGCAGAAGATTACTCAACAGCAATCACCTTTTACTTTATAACATGAAAATAGCATTCAAGACTCACAAAAGGCACTGTCTGCCTATTTAGAAATATAAAATTGTTGCAGCTTTGAGAAACATAGGATGGACACTTAAGTGTTTGTTTCCAAAACAAATCGAAAAATATCTTCACCATAAAACCAAATAATTATCTCCTGATGCAAGTTCTTCTTATTGCTGCATCATATATTGTTACCTAGATGGTGTGCCATCTTTTACTAATTTCTCATTTAATCCAGGTCAATCAATCCTGTTTTTGCAACTACCTCATCTGATGCACATTAGGGACTGTGCACAGACTGTCCTTCAGTTTCCAAACATAAACAGCCATGTGTGTTTGTTGCAGGGGGTCTCTTGGAAACTCCCATATTAAGATTTATCCCTGCTTCTCATTTATAGAGTACAGTTTTCATTAATGGTAGAGCTGTTAAACAAAAAAAAATGCAGCCCAAGGTCATATCCAATGAATGTTGCAAAAAAAAATCAATTTCTCCAAACAATGTTTTTCTTTAAAATGCATGTACTCACAGTTTTAAAGGTCTGTTAGCTTATTTATCATTGCTAATCAGGTGCACTGTCTTAAGTAACCAGTATTGAATTTTCTTACCAGGAACTTGCTGATGGGTATTAAATCACCCAAAGCATTCCCATGTAAGTAGTGCTGCTCAGTATCGACTTAAGTACACTTTCTATTGTGTGGAGGAACAATGAATCCTATTAAAGCAGTATAGGAATTAACCAGGCCATTAATATTAATTAAGACTTAGTTGTAATGAGCAACTGAACACCAAAGCTATATAATTAAAGCTTTAAGCAAGTTTAGAGAGTCCTAAAGAGGGTAAAGGAAGATGCTTCAGTTTCACATTAATATTTCATTCCAATTGTTGAATACTTAGAAATTCTATTGTTTTATGAGGGCTCTCCTTTGGAATCCAAACTTTGTAATTCCTATACTGCTTTAACAGGATTTATTGTTCCTCCACATAATAAGATTGTGCATGACTCTTTTCAGTAAAGGCAAGTAAGAGAGAAGATTTAACAGGAGAAATGTAGGCTGTATGGCCTTCAAGTATGCTTTGAAATTCAAAAAGATCATAGCTGATCTGTGACTTAACTAATGTGTGCTAGCTGGGGTCAGTATGTAACTTTGTATTGCAGTTCATTGTTAACTCAAATTTTTTTTTTTGCATTCTTCACATCCCATTTGCAGTTTTTCCTATTTCTGGGTTATAACAGCAAAAAATAAATTTGATGGTTGAAAGTAAAATTCCCCATAAGCAAACATTTGCTACTTAACATACTTGCCTTTTAGTCTGAATTATTCACTAATACATTTTTAGATAAGATCCATTGGTCTCATAAGTTAATATTAGTCTGGCCATGGCCACTGTTTTCTTGATGACGAACAGCAATGGCCTTTCACTCCATTCCCTACCTCATTGTTTCTTTGCTCCTTCTCTCCATAAGTCCTCAGTTACTCCACTTCTCTTTTCCAGAATCTATTCCTTTTTACCTTTCTCTATCTTTTGACTTCTGCTACACATGCCAACTGGAGAATAATTCAAGAAATAAAAACATCATTTGCCCCTTTGCTTTTTTTTAAAAAAAGCAGTTGAATCAGTGCAAATCCCCTGCTGCATCATGAAAGCCACAATGTAATAAGAATAGCAAGCAAAATCCATGTTCTTACCATGCAGGTTAGAAGTTGCTATTGTGCATACTCTTCATTTGTTGGGTGGAGGAAAGTCAGAGACAGAATCAATACAGCACAGAAACATGCTTGCTGACCCGTGTTTCTGGGAGGTGTTGCAACTTTTCTTCTAACTATTAAAATCCAACAGAAACCTGCTGCCAACTACACATCTCTGCTGCATTTACATATTACAGCTAGAGCAACATGCACTAGACAATTCAGTGTTATTTACCAAGTTTGGGAGGTGGTATACTTACCTATTAAGTGCCTGCATTTTGAGTCCTTCTTCAATGCTGTGGCTCAGAGCCTGCTGGTTGTGGTGCTTGCTGATCCGGGCCAGCACCCTCTCCTGGTGGGCCTCGTACTCATCTCGACTGGGATAGATTTTGCTGATTAGTGCATCAAAGTTCGGATCTGGCCGCAGTGACCTCTTGGAGACCAGTTTTTTCCTGCAGGTTGGACACTCTTTGTTTCTAATTAAAAAAAAGTTTGAATTTTTCTGTTTGAGAAGATACATAAAAATATTCAGATTAAGAAGCGAGCGTATTAATTAACAAATGTTTGCTCATGCACAGATCTGTACAGGGTGTAAGATGCATTAGGACACTCCTGGGTAACCTTACATTCATGGTGGCTAGATCCAGTGTGCCTTGGGACACCAAGGCCCACAAGGAATGGGGAGCGTCAAGGGAATCTGGTGGAACAAGGCGAGACGCTGAAAAGTGGAGAAAGTACTAGAAAGACAGCAAAAGAAAAAAAAACAAGCTTCCGGAAGAACACAGCGGGTCAAGCAGCATCTGTGGAGGTAGAAAGGATGTGTCGACTTTTCAGGTTAACATTCTGCATCAGGACTGGAGGGGAAAGAGAAAAGGTGGCCAGTATATAGAAGTGTTGGGGTTGGGGTTGACACAGAAACACAAGGGGGTGTGGGTTACCTGAAGTTGGAAAAGCCAATATTCTTTTCCTATTCTCACTAGTCTTCCCAAGTTGTTTCTCTCTTTCTTCTTCTTTATCATCCACCCCCCAAGGCTCCATCTGCCCACCATTCCCCTCCGCCCATCTGGTTCCACCCATCACCTGCCAGCTCCTGTCCCACCCCTCCCCTGCACTTCGATACACTGGCCATCTTTCCTTTTTCCTCCCAACCCTGATGCAGGGTCTTAACCCGAAATGTCAACCATCCCTTGGCCTCCACAGATGCAGAGTTCTTGCAGCAGTTTGTTTTTCACTCCAGATTCCAGCATCTGCAGTCTCGTTTCTCCATACCAGGAAGACAATTCGGATGATAGTAGCAAGTGCCTTCATGAGCTGTTCAGAGAGTGCCAGGAGAGGCAAGGGAAGAAGCTGTTGGTTTATCTGAGAGAGTCAAGCCTCAGACCATAGGCAGGAAGGTCAGAGTGCAAAAGGGTTGGTAGGGCAGAGTACCTAAGGGTGGAGAAATGAAAGAAAGCACAATGAGAAAATGGAAAATGCAAGTTAAACACAACTGCTTACATAGACATTATTTGGCTACAAATGTCGTGGAATAGGGAATAGAGATCCTGAGTTACCAAAGAAATAGGAAAAGGAATTGACAAGTATTCCAACTCACTGGAACCTTTCCAGAATATAGGGACTTTTGGAAGATCCTAACTAACATATCCACTATCTATTCAGCCACTTCTTTTAAGACCATTAAGTCTGGGGCACAATAGCCTTTGGTCTGTTTGTTTGCCTGGTACCTCAACCTGAATGCTACAGGTTACTTTGAATTCCTCCCTCCCTTCCCCACCTTCCAGATTTGCCACTATTACTGGGGATGTTTTAGTCCCTTCCATCACAAATGCAGATACAAAATATTTGTTTAAAGTTTGTCATTTCCTTCCCCCCACCCAATTAACACTTCCCTAGCCCAACCAATACTCTAAGGGACTAATATTTACCTTAACTACTCTCTTTGATGTACATGTTTGGCCCACTCCTGCCCCTTTTGTGCGCACTCTAATCAAATGCCTTCTGGAAATTCAAGTATACAGTACACATTGGTTCCCCTTTGTCTACCCTGCAAATTAAGGAGTTATGAATCTTTGGAATTCTCTACCCAAGAGAGCTGTTGAGAATGAATCACTGAATACAAACACAACCAAGGTAGCCTGATTTTTGGCCCACGGGGAAGCTGATGGTGATAGGGGAATGGACAGGATAGTGGAGCTAAGGTGAGATCAGATCAGCCATGATCTTATTCAAGGGTGAAGCAAGTTCAAGGGCCATATGGCCTACACCTACTCCTGTTTCTAATGTTCTAATAAGGCCCCTCGAGTCCACTGTAACCAAATACGAAACTATCACATTTCAACCTTCTTCCCCAGAGAATTCTTTACCACGAGATCATTAATTTAAAGAACATACAAAATAAGAGCAGCAGTTGGCCATATGGCCCTCAGAGCCCGTTCCCTTGTTTAATATGATCATGGCTAATCTGATGTTGTCCTCAGCTCTTCACTCCCACCCATTTCCCATTACCTTAAACTCTCCTACAGACCAAATATCTATCTCAGTCTTGTATATATTCAGTGATTCAGCCTCCACAGGTCTCTGGGGTAGGGAGTTCTGAAGTGTCAATTCCTTCTCATAGAAGAGGTTCCTGCTCACTTCGATCTTAAATAAGTGACCCCTGATACTGAAATTACAAAGAGAACATTAATTAATCTGGTCTCATTCTACGTGACCATGTCCAAAATAACCTGATTCCTCATTTTTTCAAAATGCATTACTTTTTAAAAAAAGCTTCCTTGAATATGCTCTGTGAATTCTTCCTCAAGGCTACCTCTGATTTGTTTCGCCAGTTTGTCTTCAATAATTATGTCATTCATAATTATTGGAATAACATTATTTTCTGACCTACAGTCCAGCCTGTTGTATAGCTGTTGTTAGGGACCTCTAGACTGCTCCCACCAGTGACATCTTTTCCTTGCTATTTCACAGCTCCACCCAAACTAATTCAACGTTTTGTTCTTCCAAGCCAAGATCATTTTCCGCTACAGTACTGATGTCATCTTTTATTAAGACCAAGCTCCTGCACCTGCTTTTCTGTTCTGTCAATCCTTCCAAAAATGTCAAAGGACCCCAGAAGGTTCAGTTCCCACTCTTTGGCTAACTTGCAACCATATCTCTGAAATGGCAGACAGATCACACCTTCTATTTCTACTTGTGCCATTAATTCATCTATCCTGTTGCTAGTGCTGCCTGTATTCCGGTAAGAATCTAAAAATGTTCCCTTTTCACCATTTTCCCTACTCTGACTCTCTTTACAGGCGTGGCTGCTTGGACTTGGGCGATGCCAGAAAATGCATACAAAGCACTACTCTCCACCAGCTCACACATGCTACTGCCATAACACAGCAGCTGCCTTTCAAATTACTAGCAAAATGAACTAAAATTGTTTTTTGTTGAAATTTATTTAGAATTTTAAAATCAAATTTAGTCAGTAATCTGATTTAAAAGTGCCAGTTTTAACTGTACTTAATGCTCTGGATTGTAATTTAGAGCAAACCTCTAGAGGGAAAAAACATACTAACCAATTACCTTCTGTACTTCCACGATATGACGTTTTAATCTGCACCACTCCCACCCCTCCCTCCATTGTTTCTCCTGATGTGGGTTGCTGCTGCTTCTTATTAATTCAACTTTGATTATTTAAAATATAAATACTTCATCTTCCCCACTCCCCCTCCCCATTTCATCAAATTCCAACCTTTGCACACACTCTGTTAGTCAAAGACCCCATAGTGGAATAATATTGACTGATTGATTAAGAATGTGCAGCAAGCTTCTTCAATGAGTACTCATCCAAATTCAGATTACAGAGAAAATTAGAAAGAAATCCAAAACTTGTTACGTATTGCAGGATGGTGATGCAAGTTGGGGCCCAGAAGCAGTGACCTAATTCCTGTAGCTGTGCTGCTGTACCGAGCCAACAGGCCAAAGCCAGTTTGTTCCCCAAAAAGAGAGGAGGTCTCACCCAACTTCCAGTTGACCGTTAAAAGATGGGTTTGCTGAAGTCTGACAGCAGGTTTCCTTATCTTGCCAAAAACCCTCTTGCCAAAGGAGGAAGTGAAGAGAATTACAAAATAAAATCAAAATGGACTAAAACTAAATGTCATTAAGGGAAATAAAAAGGCAGCTATAGCTTCCCTTTTTGAAATTAAAAGTTGCAAGGCTGAAAGTAGACGTCTGCTGCACACATTTGGTGGTAAAGGCTTCTACAATGTGGTCCCAGTAAAATATTGTTTTTCTTTTGCAGAAAATGGAGCCGAGGCCCCCTTCCACATTTCTTACAAAAGACCAGCCACCTGTTGTTTGCCTGTTCTCATTCCGACACTGGCGAAAAGCCAGCAGTGTGCCGAGGGAATGCACATTCTGCTGTTCCCCACTGGTGCATTTAAAGCTAATTTGCTTGAGTGAAAGTTTTCACAAACAAATCAAATACAACCAAGCACTTTGGGTTTTCATGTTTAGCATATACATAGCCCATTTTTTTTAATAATCGTAAACAGTGAGACAAAGAGTCAGGGGAGGAAACCTCCTTAGTTGTCATATCCTACAGCCATGATGCTATTACATACCCGCTCCTGAGGGCAGTAACAATGCAATCAGCACAGAAACGATGGAGGCACTCTTTGGTCGTCATAGTGTTCTTCAGCATGTCTAGGCAGATAGGACACATCAGCTCACTGTGGAGACTTCTTGGTGACACTGCAATCTCCATGCCATCTGTGATTGCCTCCTATAAGTCACAAAGTTTAAAGGTCATCAAGTAGCAACAACATGGGCTTAAATCACAGCATCTTTCTGGATGAAGTGATGAATAGTCTCTAGTGCACTGTGAAGTCATTAAAAAAAAAACTGCTCATTACCTACGGATCAGTTTGAACCTAGCCTCAACTACAATTGCAATTAGCATGGTCAATGGAAGAGTTTCACTGGTTTCCCAACACACTTAGTAGGTGGAATTCTGTAGAAGTAGAGCACAATAATAGTACAGCAAGGGGAGAAAGAAGAAAAGGAGGCAGGTTTAGTCCTATCCCAAAGCATTCATTGCCCCCCTGAAGAAGACTACTTCACAACTCAGTGAGTGGTTTGTAGCACTATGGGTGACTGTCAAAGAGTCCAAAACTGGAGCAAGTCTTATTTGAGGAAGGAAATTTGTTGTTACATAATGATTTATTTATAAACCAATTGAAACTGTTCTGCATGTGCAAGTAAAAGATTTTCCAAACACATTCATGATAACTACACTTAAGATTGAAACCAAATATCTCAGAATGTTAATTAATTGCCATATTATGAAAAATTATTAAAGCTAACTTTGCATGAAAAATGCCTAATATGCAAGTTATCTTTAAGATACAAAAGGAAGTTTGGTAGAATACCAAATCTTAATATCTTTATTTTAAAAGCAACATTATGGCCCAGAGGGGAATTTTCAGTTGTGGTTTGTTCCTGACAAAACAAGGCACCATCTGCTCAGACATAGTACCTTGTTAACCAAAATGCAAGTTCCCATTGCAGTGTGTGGATCTGACCACTTCAGGCTTCACAGTGTAGCTTAGTGATTCTTCAAAAGACTTTCAACAACACATTATGATCCCATCATTGCAGTCTGTAGTTTCTTAACCAGATAATCTGGATATTTTTCCCTGACGACTCAGTCTAATGAAGCCAGGATACTTTTATAAGGATGATAGAGTAATTTGAAAGCAATGCCAAAAAAAATTGAGCTCCAAAATACTAAGAACAAGAAAATCTGCCGAATATATTAGTGAATGAAGGATCTAACAAGAATGAGGAACTGACTAACTATTACATCAAAAAAAATAGTCCTGGAGAGGTTGGTGAGCTTGAGAGCTGATTAATCTCAAGGACTGAATGAGTTTTGAGCAAGGTGACGTCAGGGATTGTGGATGCCTTGACAGTCAGTTTCCAGAGTTTAGAGAACCTGGTTTGTTCCTGCAGATTTGATGGTAATAAACATGATCCCAACTACAGAAAAGAAACCAGAGAACCACCTCCTGTTGTCCGGACAGCAGTTTTTTTTTGGGGAAAAACAAACCCATCAAGAAAGATATAAAAAAAACAGAGCATCTTGAAAAGAATAATGGGATTGAGCCAAGTCAATGTGGACTTACAAAAGGTAAATTATATTTGTCTACTCTACTGGAATTCTTTGAGGACATGACTATTAGAATAGACAAGGGGGAACCAATGAATTTTCCAAGTGTTTTTGATGAATTCCCATGCAAGAGGTTGGTCTCCAAGGTTACAGCAAATGGAATTGGGGTAATATACTGATTTAGATTATGAACTAGTTATCAGCGAGGATACAAACAGATGGAATAAATGATCCTTTTCAGGTTGGCAAACTGTGACTCAGGGATCAGTGCTTGGCCCCAGCTATTCTTGACCTAGATAAACGATTTAGCTGAGGGGGTCAAATGTCATATTTCTAAGTTTGCTGACAATATTAAACTGGGTACAAATCGTGAGTCCGGAGAAGGATACAAAATTGTTTCAGGAGGATATGGACACACTGAGCGAGCAGGTGAGAACATGGCAGATGGCATATAATGTAGAAACATTCACTGAAGTGGATGATCTTGCACGTAACTGAATTTTTTTTTTAAAATGGGAAGAAATTGGGCCATGTTGTTCAAAGAGACCTGGGTGTGTTTGTACAGAAGTCATTGAAGGCCAATACGCAGATGCAGAAGGCAATTACGAGGGCAAATGGTATATTAACCTTTGTGGCAAGAGGGATAGATTACAGGAACAAGGAAATCTTGCTGCAATTGTATAGGGCCTTGGTGCAACCATATGTGGAGTAGTGCATAGTTTTGGTTTCCTTTCCTAAGAAGGAAAGGTAGTTGCACAGAAGGAGTGCAGCAGAGGCTCACTAGACTGGTTCCAGAGATGGCAGGTTTGCTGTTTGAGAAGAGTTGTCTAGATTGGGACTAAAATTTAGAAGAATGAGAGGAAATCTCAATGAAACTCAACATACTTGAAGAGCTTGATAGACCCGATTCAGGAAGGATGTCTTCCCCTGAATGAGGAGGCTGGGACCAGGAAGACTTTTAGGAATGAGATGAAGAAAACTTCCTTCACTGAAAGGGTGGTAAACCTTTGGATTCCATAGGCTAGTCTGCTGTGTGAAGCTGAATTAATCAAGTCCTGATGCAGGGTCTCCACCCAAAACCATCCATCTGCCTCTGCAGATGCTGCCTGACCTGCTGAGTTCCTCCAATAGTTATTTTTGCTCCAAGTTACAGCATCTGCAGACTCTTCTGCGCAGAAGTACTGTGTCTTCTTCCAAACAGAATTCAGAAGATTTCTGGATGTTAAGGAAATCAAAGGATACTTTGACAGTGCTGGAAAGCAGCACAAAAGCTAGAAGACCAGTCATGATCTTGGTGAATGGAGAAGCAAGCTTTAAGGGCTAGTTGAGCCACTCCTGTTCCTATTTCATATAGTAATTTGTTCTAAGTAAGCTAAAAGCAAAATACTGGAAATCTGAAATATAAATAACACATTTTGGAAATACTCAGCAGGTCAACCTGCACCTACAGGGAGAGAAACAGAGTTAATATTATGGGGCAAGGACTTTTCATTTGAATCACTGGGTTACCTGTTGGCAAATTTTGAAAGAATGCTTCAATATTCAGTTCTGATGAAAAGCCACTGACCTGGATTGCTAACTCCATTTCTTTCTCCAGAATTGTTGTTTTACCTGCTGAGTATTCCTGCTTTTATTTTCGAATTAAATAACCTTTTAATTCCAAATTTAATATGCATTTATTCTCCCTTTCTTTTAAAGATTTCTTTGCTGCCAAGTCTAGTTGAGTAAGTGTCCACAAGAACCTGTGCTGTTGATCAGCTTCCAGGAATTGCGCAAGACCAAACAAGGTGATCCCAGCAATTAAAATGGGCTTCTACGTAACACTTCCCCTCTGCAAATCACCACAATAGAAATAATGGATTTTAAAAGGTCATTCAAGAAAAGTGCTGTGCTAAAAGATGGTTGTTTTCTGTCTATGACTCGCCTCTATTCCATTTTCTAAATAGCTAACTCAAACCATTCCTTCAATAAGGCTCTTCAAAACAATATTGATGAGTTATGGTCACAAGAAAAGCCAGAACCATAAAAGGCTGTGCAGCCCCAGAAGTTCAGCCCAACCACAAGATCTGCACAAGTATTGGGCCATGAGCTTTCTTCCCAATCCACACTTCCATTCCTTACTTTACCTCAGGAACACCAACATTCGTTTAAGCACGTTTCCTACCTTGACATATTAATCCAACTCCCCGTATACTTAAAAGACATTTTGTAGTTCTACTAAATGTTACTCTCTCCCATCATATCAAATCAGTGACTCTAGGAATCTTGTCACGCTTCCCTGTTCCTCTGTAATTTGACTCTTAACCTATTCAGAATGAGTGACCAAACCAGTATGCCAGCAGCCCAGTACTGGTCACCACAGATACAACACCAATTTACCTCGCTCTTATGAGTGCAATTCCAGACCCCAGTTTACTTGACTGATAACTGCAATTACATTGAATATAGTTCATTAATCATTCCAAAATCCTTTTCTGCCAACAGCCTACAAAATAACAAATGAGGATAACTTTAGCTTCCTGGTTAGCTAAGAAAAACATGGTCTGCAGATACTGCAAGTCAGATCTGATAAATTGGAGATCAGTAAGTCAGGAGTTCTCTTAGGTTTAGTCCTGACAAGGTTCTGAAAAATTACCTCTCTAAAAAGCGTAATTTGCCACTGAGATGGACAATGTAACATGCTGTGTGTGTTGCCTTCTATGCTAAGAAATACATTTGAAATAGGTTAGAATGTATTATACATGTGCATATTTTGATATACAAATCAGTTCTTTAGTGCACTATTTAAGAATTGAATCTGCTTATTGGTCCCATTTCATTCAATGACTTAGCCTTCTGCTTTTCCTATGATAACAGAATTGCTTGTTCTTCCACCTTTCAGAAATGGGGAAGTACAACTGGGAGTGCAGAAATTACATGATGTAGTTTATGTAAGAAATAACAGTTACATGCACAACTGTGGGCCACACTATCAAAAGACTATTGAGCAATAAAGGCAAATTCTGGTCAAAGGAAACACAAGGAGAGACTGTGGATGTTGAACCTGCAGGAATATCTGGAGCAGACTCAGTCATTAGTGACAACAGCTGTCCTTCTTCCACTATAAGCCCGATTTCAAATTACATATTTAATGATTCACGAGCCTCAAGTCCTTGATAATAAAAGTAAATTACAAGACCTGAATTTCCTAGCCCACCATCCTAGTTATCCTTTCAAAGAACATCAAGATTATGGCAAAGCAAAGTAATTCTAAAATCATATTAATTATTCCCATAATACAATTTTTCTTTACATTTACATAACTCAAAGACTTTTTTTCTCACTAGGACTATCAGGTTAATTAGCGTTTCATTGCTCGGGTTCACCTTAAACATTACTGAACATTAGCAATGTACAGTATGTATCATCCACCACTGCACAAGTTGTCCTCTGGTAATTGAGTTTAGAAACATTAGCCAAAATATTACAAATATATTCACTTAAGTAGAATACATTCCATCAACCCAATCCCAGGAAATTTGTGGATATTTAATCTGTCCAGTTTCTAAATACTAGCTTCTTTTCCTACTTGTACACATAGAGCATAACCCCTTTCTCAACGTCTGCAATTTACCCACGATCTAACTCTGCAAAAATATTTGATAATATATTCGATATAACTGATGCAAGTCAATTGTTTGCAATAGGTTTAACTTTGAACAGACCTGCCAGTTCTTTTACTTGCCTTCTTTAGAGGTAGGTTATCCTACAATAAACGTCTTTTCTTTTTGCAAAGTCTAAATGAGAATGTGACACTGAAATCCAACAGATGAAGTGACAATTTTCAACTACCAGAAAGGGAGATGAGAAAGAACCACACTGCAAGCTCGATTTATGAGCCAAAGAGCCTTTCTATGTGGAAAACTCATTCTGTGCCTTCATGGATTTAGATTTTGCTAGGTCATCAACCCTTAATATTAATTGTGTTTCTCTCCCTACAGATGCTGACTAACCTGCTGGGTATTTCAGGAATATCTTTTTTTCTAACTTCAGATTTTTGCCAGGCCTCTTGTGATAGGAGCATTCTTCATCATTGTCAAGTTCACTGTTGCTGGCTTTTGACCCGATTATATCTTCTGGGATGAGTTTCTGGCTCTCTTGGATCATTAATTCCTTACCTTTTTCTATCGGGTTGCTGCTTGGTTTTCCACGTCCAATCAGAGAGAGATGAGGAATGCAAAAATGACAGATAAAGAGAAGAGAGAACAGCAAACTGAAGGAGGGTGGGCAGAGAGAAAAGCAAAAATAATTAGGTTACAGGCAGACACAAGGGAAATTGATTTGGACAGCACAAGTAGGAAAAAAATAAAGCAGCAGCAGAAGAGGAAGATGACAAAAATCAAGGAAAAATGAGATAGAGTAAGGGGAAAACAGAAAAGGTAAAGACTAAAAGATTCAGTAGGGATGAAGGAGTAGAAAGCAGAAAGAGATAATCACAGTTAGTCAGAAATGTGAGAAAGGGAATAGATAAAGTCAGAATGATGTAGAAAAATGTGGTAAATGTTTAGAACAGATATTTTTCCTTTAACTTACCTGAATCAATATCAGAGGTTGTCATTTCTGAAGGGACGGGTGATAGGCACCAATTATTTAAAATAAAATGAATTGTTTCAGGAACTGGTGAATTTTAAAGTATTACTGTACATGTATTTAAAGTTGATGCTATGTGATTGAGGCACAAGCATAAGTGACTTCTAAAATATATAAATATAAATTTATACTCTACAGCCTCAAGATTACGTTACTATTATAAAAGATACATTTATTTCAACATTAAGATAAAGCTTTCCTGAACTGAGACACTGTCACTGCTCAGACTTTACAAATGGGAGTACAGAACCTTCAGTCCAGTGAATTAGTCCCTCTGCATGCTATACAGGTTAGGTTTAGGTCACTGCCATGGGCAGCGGGTCCATAAATTTCTGTCAGCTCAGCCACCAATACTGGTGCTCTTGTTTAAATAACTGCTGTTGAATGGCCAGTGTTTAGCGAAAACCAACATTCAGACATTGCAGGCCACAAACATTTAAACATGTGGCTCTTATTTTGCCAGTTTCCCGAAGATGCTATCGGCTTGTTAAATAAAGCAACACTTTATATTGATTCAGAATTATCATCTTGAATAGGTAGAAACAAACATTTCTATAGATTTATTACAGAAGCACCCAGTGCATTTTAACTACAATGTAACGTTAATCATCCTGCATAAACATATGTAAATATGATATTTACCTGTGGTGTTCTTTGTAATTCATACAAACTGAGCTCCCATGTTTTGCTGAGAGGCTGGGTTCCATTGGTCTGCACGATTTGTGCCATCGCTGTAAGGAACACAATTAAATGTGAAAACTTTATTCATTTGTGCTTCATGATCCCAGCTTCTAAAACCCCTCCACTAAACAGAACATTTCAGTATAAATGAAAAAAAAAATCAGTAAATTGCAGATTCTGGAAGTCTGAAATAAAAATAGAAAACACTGGAATCACTCCGCAGATCAGGCAGCATCTATGGAAAGAGCAACAGTTAATTTTAACTGTTTCTCCTTCCACAGATGCTGTCTGACCTGCTGAGTTTTTCCCCAGCATTTTTTATTTTTATTTGGATATAATAATGCCTCTAATAACAGTGATCACTTCCAGGGCTTAGAGAGATTAGAAGGATATGGACTAGTACCCACTGTAAAACAAGTGATAGGCTGAAGTGAAGTCTCCAGTGTCTATGATGCAGCTGACTCTTATATTGTAAAGATGAGGATCCATCAAGGGAATTAGTGTGACTATTTGTCCATGTACTACCATATCTTCACAAATCCCTAGAAAGGAGTCTCTGTAACTTGGGAAGGAGATGATACATTTTAAGGAATGAGAGGACCAATGAGTCAGTATAGCTTTGTACATGGGAAATAGTGTCTCACAAATGTAACCGAGTTTTTTGTTTGGAAAAGAGTTGACCAAGAGCATTGATGATGGTAGCGGATTTGACGTTGTCTACAAGGACTTCAGCAAGGCTTTTGACAAGGTCCCATGTGGTAGACTCATCCAGAAGGTGGGATCACATGGGATACAGGGTGAGCTATCCAGTTGAATACAAAGTTGTACCACCAATAGCCTGTCCTGGTCCAACCACATAGACACCACAGCCAAGAAAGCCCACCAGCACTTCTACTTCCTCAGGAGGCTAAAGAAATTTGGCATGTCCCCCTCAACACTCACCAACTTTTACCGATGCACTACAGAAAGGAGTGCTTTCTGTACAGAAAGCTCTGCTCGGGACTGCAAGAAATTGCAGAGTTGTGGACACAGCCCAGCACATCACAGAAACCAGCCTCTCCTCCATAGCCTCTGTCTATACTTGTTGCTGCCTTGGTAAAGCAGCCAGCATAATCAAAGACCCCACCCACCCAGGATATTCTCTCTTCTCCCCTCTCCCATCAGGCAGAAGATACAAAAGCCAGAAATCACATACCACCAGGCTCAAGGGCAGTTCCTATCCCACTGTTATAAGACTATTGAACAGTTACCTAGTACAATAAGATGGACTTTTGACCTCACAACCTACCTTGTTAGGACCTTGCACCTTATTGTCTACCTGCACTGCACTTTCTCTGTAGCTGTGACACCTTACATAGTACAAGGTAAAACAATACAGAATGCAGAGTAATGAATTGATCTGTATGAATAGTTAGCAAGACAAGTTTTTCCCACTGTACCTCTGTACAAGTGACAATAATAAACCAAGTCCAAATTGGCTTGGTGGTAGTGGAGGGTTGTTTTTCCAGATTGGAGACCTGTGACCAGTGGTGTGTCACAGGGACTGGTGCTGGGTCCCCCTGTTGTTTGACACATATATTCAAGTTTTGGATGACAATATAGGTGGCATAATTAGCAAGTTTGTGGATGATACCAAAATTGGTGGAGTGGTGGGCAGTGAAGAATGTTGTCTAAGATTACATAAGGATCTTCATAAACTGTGGCTAAAGGAATGGCAGATGGAATTTAACTCTGACAAGTGCAAAGTGATGCATTTTAGGAAGTTAAAACAGGGCAGGAGTTACACAGGAAGCAGCAGGGTCCAGGGGGAGTGTTATAGAACAGAGAGACTTAGGGGGACAAGTACATAGTTCCCTGAGTGGCAACAAAGTGCTGAAGGCGGTATATGGCACGCTTGCCTTCATCGGACAGAGCACGGAGTACAAAAGTTGGGATGTCATGTTACAGCTGTATAGGATGTTGGTGAGACTGCACCTGGAGTATTGTGTGCAATTCTGGTTGCAGTACTACAGGAAGGACGTGATTAAGCTAGAGAGGGTGCAGAAAAGATTCACAAGGATGTTGCCGGACAGGAGGGCTTGAGTTATGAGGAGAGACTGGATAGGCTGGGACCGTTTTCCCTGAAGTGAAGGAGGCCTTATCTATGCCCCTCATGATTTTATAAACCTCCATAAAGGTGGATGGTCACAGACTTCTTCCCATGGGGTCCAAGACTGGAGGATGTAGGTTTAAGGTGAAGGGGAAAAATTAAAAGGGGACCTGAGGGGCAAGTTTCCCCCCCACACACAAGTGGTGGGTACCTAGAACAAGCTGCCAGAGGAAGTGGTAGAGGCTGGTACAATTACAATGTTTAAAGACATTTGGACAGGTTCATGGATAAGATTGAAGGGGATATGGGCAAAATGCAAGCAAATGGGACCAGCTCAAGAAAGCACCTTGGTGGGCATGGACAAGTCAGGCTGAAGGGCCTGGTTCTATGCTGCTTAACTCTACGACTTCAACAGAAGACTCACCAATTACCCCTGCATTCCACATGCGCACTGACTTGTTCAATGGGAGCAAAATTATTCACATAATTACTTGCCACTCTTAAAACAAAAATAGTAATTGCTATGTTTTATGGAAGGCTCTGAAATTAAAATTCGTCAGTAAATGGTCATCTTCCTGACATGTATCAAGCTACATTCATGGTAATCTCTCGTGCCCAGCCAACTATGCTAATGTAAAATAGATGGAGTCTCCATATTCTGTAACCACAACCCCACAAGCAGATGTCAAATTTCCCCACAAGGTCAATTCACTGTGTTCTACTATGGGCATCTATTCTGACCAAAGCCAAATATCCCCATTATTAAGGATTATTTTGTTCCAAAACAAAAAGACCTCACCTCCTTCCCAAGTTGCAGAAGGTTTCCTTTCTTGGGATTTGTGAAGATTTGGCAGTCCTTGGACAATTATTCGCAAATATTCATACTTATTTGATAATATTTTGCAATGAAACAAACCAAAAGCTAATTAAGCAAAGTGCCATAAACACACATCATGAAATCTCTACTTTGTTCAGACAGATCAAATATTTGTTCATTGGTAACTGTCAAAGCAGTCAATAAAGTTGATTCCAAGAATTTTCCTTTTTTTTTAAAAACCAAAACGTTTCTATGATTGGAGTAACTTTTCCATTCATTTACATCCATAAGAGGAAGCCATTCAGCCTTGTATCTGCTCTGCCATTCAATAAGTTCACAGCTGATTTTTTAAAAAAATGACCCACACTTTCTTGCACCAACTTCATACCACTTGATTCTATTAAACTTTGTCTTGAATATACTCAACGAATGAGCCTCCATATTCTTCTTGAATGGATATTTCCTCAAGTTCACTATTGTCTGGGTGAAGAAATTTTTTTTGCACCTCAGGTCTGAATGGGCAAATCTTTATTTTGAAGTATCATCCTGCATCTACCCTGTAAAGCCCTTTAAGAATGTTGCATGTTTCAACACGATCTCTCATCCTTCTAAATTCTAGAGAGTATAGGCCCAATCAGTTTATTCTCTTCACAGTGGACAAAGTCACCCATCCCAGAAACAAATCTAGCCAACTTTCACTGCACTCCCCTCCACCACATCTATATTGGGAGACCAGATCTGTATGCAATATTCCAGGTGCAGTCCAAACATCATTCTTTATAATTACAGAAAGATGTCTTTAGCCTTTAATTCAAATCTTTTAGTACTAAAGGCCAAAAATCATCACCAGAGAATCACCATTAATAGCTTTTCATCTATGGTTAACCATGACATCTTCCAAAGATCTGTTCTTTCCCCACTTAGTCTCTCATCTACAGGTTCCCCTACAGTGGTGTCATCTGAAACATGGATTCAGTCCACACATGCAATATTTAATTTCCACCATCTCTCTCAACAACTCCATTACCTCCAAACTATCTCCAATATCAAGTACCTGATGACCAGAAATTTCTACCTACTAAACGCTAGGATGATTGATGTCACGATCATTGGTTCATGTAATAACCTGCTAACCAAACATCAACTCCATCCATTTTCTGATAGCTGTTTGAACTAAACCCATCTATTGCAGCCAATGACTGAGTTTAGGTAAGCAAAGTGTTGGTGATTAGCTACAGTTTGATGAGAATATGTGCCATTATTTTACCAAGAATGTGACACAGTAGTAATTGGTCAGGTTAGATTTATGCTAACTTCAAACATATGTGGCTAGAACACAAGAGTAAATGTTTCATGTGAGCTAAATACCAGATCAGAGATAGAACAATCTTCAATGCTCAAGTATTCAGTTGACTTTGATGATTCTGACACATTTGCCCTTTTAAATTAGAAAATGGATTGACCAATCAATAACATCCAGGATGCTAGAAACCTTAGGAAAAGGGCCAAGAAGGATACACCACCCGGCACTTTTGGCTGAAGACACTTGCAATCACTTCAGGATTATTTCCTATACATGCCTATGGGGCTCCTTGCGTGCCTGAGATTGTATTCCTTATATTTTTCTGGATGTCCACCATTATTCTTGGCCGAACATACTGGGTTACAGATTTTTGTCCAGATATATTGGTTGCATAATCATTTGGCTATCCATAGTTTTCTGCTTTTTTTGTGTTCAGTATGCAGTGTAGCAGCTTCACCCAGTTGTACATGCCAAGCCTCGTGCTGCTGCTCCTAAAACGGCTTTCATCCATGATTAATATTTGAGTACTTTCCATTGCATTTTTCTGTAGGAGTTAAGGAGGCATAAAGATCTGACTCAGTCGAGGACATAATAAAAACATATTCAAAATTGCTCGTTTTATTTATTTGGAGTCAACATGTTCCTTCAGGAGAGTTTTAATCTTCTGTCCGTTACAGATTAATACATTGATGCCATCTGCTCTTAACCAGGCAACTAAATATTATTTCCAGGCAAATAAAGTTAAGAAACACAATGACATTGATTTAGGTTGGTGAAAGGTGAAGTTAAAACATAGCTTAGAAATAGAACTATTTGATTAATAAACATAAGAATGACCAAGGTTTTAAACATGACTTATTTGTCAAAAGCTATTGGTGTGTGAAATTTTAGGAGTTAGCAAAATCAGCAAATATAGCACA
The DNA here is from genome assembly GCF_009764475.1 of Pristis pectinata. Lineage (NCBI taxonomy): Eukaryota > Metazoa > Chordata > Chondrichthyes > Rhinopristiformes > Pristidae > Pristis > Pristis pectinata. The sequence goes on from NC_067407.1 coordinate 46,130,352, forward strand.
TGCAACAAAAAGACTAAAATTCCACCAATTTATAACATCAATCTCACCAATTTAAAAAAAGTTGAATTAAATCCAACATACTTCTTGTTCAACAACAACCATCCTTATTTACATTGAGTTCTGAGCTTGACCAACCTCAGAAAAATAGTTTCATCACCATTTTTCATAACATGTATTAAATTTGGCCTACTTCCCATGATTCACTGGCACTCCCTGCACTCTTTCCCCTTAATAGGATAAATCTCCGACTCACTAATCTTCTCTTTTAGGTGTTCCAGAAAAGACTTTGTATTTTGTAATTTCATAAAAGCATTACGATTAATCCTGAGCCAGGGAAAATGGTCAAAAGTTAAAATTCCGTACGTCTGTTCATTTTCAAGTTCTACCATCTTGATTTGCCACATCAAACACATCAACTCAACACCAAAACCTTTGCTCACAGTCCCTAGTTCTTCATGAGTTCCTTTTCAAACCACCCAGAGCTTAAATTAATATCTGTGATATTTCTTTGTAATGGTGAGTGTCAACACTGATACATGATCAGTTATTAGGCCAGAATGTCACAGAAATACTCAACAGCTATGGAACAGAACCAGGACACTAAGCTCATCAAGTCAATACCAGTCTACGCAAGATCAATCCAACTAATCCCACTCACCTGCCCTTTCCCCTCAGCACTCTCCCTACTGCCCTTTAAATCCTTTCCTTTAACTTCCCTTTGAATGCAACAATTGATTCTGCCTTCACTCTGATCTCAGGCAATGCATTCCAGACACTAAACATACACTCAATGATAAAAATAATTTCCTTGCATCGCTCTTGGTTCTTTTGCTCATCACTTTCAATCCCGTATCCATCAATTTTTGACCCCTCTGCCACTGGGAATAGTTCCTCTTGATCCACTCTGTCCAAAACCTTCATGATTTTAAAGAACTTCTCTCAGATCTCCTCGCAAACTCCTCTGCTCCAAGGGGCACAAGCTCATCTTCTCCACTCCATCCACAGAACTGAAGTCCCTCAAAACTGGAATCATTTTAGCAAATTTCTTCTCACCCTTTCTAAGGCCTTGGCATCGCCCTTAAAGTGAGTCAGCCAGATTTGGATAAAATACTCCAACTATGTGTTTTATAAAGTTCATGACTTCCTTGCTCTTGTACTCTGTGCCTCTCTTCAGAAAGTCTAGATTCCTGTATGCTTTTTGATCACTTTCTCAACCTGCCCTGCCACTTTTACAGGTCAGAGTCAAAAATCAGGTTTATTATCACTGACATATGTTGTGAAATTTGTGGCAGCAGTACAGTGCAATACAAAGACATAAAAATTACTATAAAGTTACAAAAAATAGTGCAAAAGAGGAAATAATGAGGTTCACAGGTTCATGGACCGTTCAGAAATCTGATGGTGGAGGGGGAAGAAGCTGTTTCTGAAACATTGAGTGTGAGTCTTCAGGCTCCTGTACCTCCTTGCTGATGGTAGTAACGTGAAGAAGGCATGTCCCGAGTCGTGCAGGTCCTTAATGATGGATGCTACTTTTTTCAGGCACCGCCTCTTGAAGATGTCCTCGATAGTGGGTGGGGGGGTCAATCCATTTAGAATTGTGCCCCACAGATTATATTGCCTCTTCTCATTCTTCCCACCAAAATGTAACATTTCACATTTCTCAACAGTAGCTCACATCTGCTACTTATCTGCCCGTTCCACCAGCCTGTCCATATCTCCTGCGAATCCAGTACAAAGAGTTCATAATGCCTCAAAGTCATCAGCAAATTCAGAAACCGTGCCCTGTGCATTAAAAACACATGATCCCAGTAATAAACACTGGGGAACGCCACTGTATACTTCCCTCCTGTCAGCAAAAAAAAATTTTCGCTCTTCCTCTCGATTTCCTGCCAATTTTCTATCCATGCTGCTGCAGCCCCTTTTATTCCATGTAATTCAGTTTTGATAACAAACCTATCTGAGGGACCCCATTAAAAGTCTTTCAGAAGTCCACGTACACCACAACCACACTTCCCTCTTAGTCTCTCTCTATTACTTCATTAAAAAGATCAAGTTTGTTGAACACAATTTTTGCTAAAATAAAAATGTGCTGGCATTCTCTAATCAAATCTACACTCATCCAAATGATTGCTAATTCCGTCCCTGATTACAGTTTCTCAAACTTTCCCCATCATGGACGATAAAGTGACTGGTTTGTAATTACTGGGTTTGTCTCTGCACCCTTTTATTTGGGGTGTTACACCCCTGCTCAGAAACAGGCACAGTGCAAGGGTAAACAAGAATTAAATGTGCACAAGATGTATTTAAAACTCAGTTTAGATGGTTTAGCTTTAAGGTTTGGTGGCCAACAAACCATTTCAAAATTATTCCATATATACCTAGAACCACATTACAAATGCAGTCTAAAACAAACAAGCTGAAATGGTGATACCAGTTCCAAAATCAACAATCCACAACATTCTCAGAAATGTCGTTGGCAGCATTACCAGCCTTTTTTTTTAATGTAGTTCATCACTGTCCTTTTCAGCAGACTTGGATGTTTCCCCATGGATCAAAGGAAGGGGTCAGCTATTCAGGACTGAGATGAGAAGGTCTTCACCCAGAAGTTTGAGTATCTTTGGAATTCAAGTGGATTGCTGAGGCTCACTCACCAAGTGCATTCAAAACAGATTTTTAGATATTAAAATGAATCAAGGATCGATGGGGTTAGCGCAGGAAAGTGGCACTGAGGTAAAGGATCGGTCATGATCTTATTGAATAGTGGAGCAGGCATAAAGGATGAATGGCCGAGATATCTCATGTTTTTATCCAGACGTGGGATTTGAAAGAATTCCCCAGCAAGATGGAACTGCACCTTGGGGTCAGTGTTTGACTGCACACATCAAGTTAGATCCTGACTTACCTCTGTTTAAATAAGTAAATGCCAGCAGTTCTTTTCAGAGCTGTCAGTATTCAATAAAATCTAGGTCAACGTGTCTGCCAAAGTTAGGCTGAAGAAAAGTCTGGATTTTGGCTTCAGCAATGACTGTAACTCGCCAATTTAGAAAAAAAATCAAAGTTTGAAAAGAGACCATTTTCTAATATTAGGAAAAAAGTCAGAAGAAAGATTATTCTTTTCTGAAATTAAAAATACCTTCAGCTGTTGAACAGAGCTTTCAATATTGATTTCAATGAGACTAAATTTGGGAATGATCTGATAGGCGACTTTGCACTTCAGCATACCTTAATTCTGTATGGTCAAAGCTCCACTTTACCCCAAATTTCATAGTAGTGTAATTCAGTCACCTAACTAACTGCTGCTTATGGTTATCTTGACCTCAAGCTGGTAGGTGGTAATACACCCACATTATTAAGCAACCAAGAGAAGCACACTTACAATGTTGTTGGAGGTTTATAATAAAGAGCAGTAAAGCTGAAAATGCACCATGAATATTATGGGCAGGATTAGAAGTCAGCAGCAAAACTCCAAAATTGAGGCAAAACCCTCACTCTAGTAAGTGTCCACTGCTTGACATCAAATATATCACATCTTGTACTCCAGGATAATCTGTGCAATGCTTTGACATTGGTAAAACTCTATGAAATACTTTAGACCTTGCAAGTCAGCTCCATGATGAGCTCATACTCAGTTTTCCAGTAATGATTTTTCATAAATCTATCAGACATGAAGTGGTACAATTTGAATTCCTTGATTTTAAAAGTGGTCCTGACTGTAAGACACTTAAAAATAATCATCCTTGTTCTGTTCAAATGAATTGCTCAAGAGGAAAAGACTTTTTCAAAAGACAAGGAAATATTCCTTACTTGCACCTTGTTTACTTCAGCAGTTCCCTACTTCTAATCTTTATTTTCAATCACTGCTTTGATCTCAATTTTTAGTCATTGCTTTATATCTCCATCAATCACATCAATTGAGATTCTCTCATTTAATTTGATTTCCCTTGTGTTATTCTCTGTCATTTCTAGCATTCTACCTTAACTTAGCATTTATCATCATTTGACCACAATGATATCAATGGAATCTGCTTCTTTTTTCAAAAAAATCATATTTTCACAATGAGTGGTATCATTGAATGCTAAAAAGCCCAAAGTGTGACAATATTGTACTAGAGAAGAAAAGCAGACCCTATCAAGGTCAGCAAAGCCTTGGATGGAGAGATTATAAAGTAAGGAAACACATTAAGAAAAATAACTGGGAAAGGGAGCTGGAAAAGTTCATGGAACTGAAAACAATGCTGGAGGCTCAGCAGCAGCCCAAATGAAAATGCATCAAGACCAACGTAGCAGGACCTCATGGCAGATGGCTCCCTGGAGAAACATTGTGACACAAAATTTTTTTTATACGATTGAACAAGCAAAATGACAAAGCCAGATCATAAAAACAGAATAATATAGACATTTATTTGTCAAAGTGTCATTAGCCCCTCGTGCAATTCGGCTCCTCGTTATTTACCATATACAATTCATCACAGCCAGCAGATATTACTACCACGTTGCATTGATCTGTAGTCTCTGGACTATTTTCTTTCTGTCCAATGTGTTACCGAGCTCATGTGGTATGGAGCAAAAGGAATATATAGCAAATATTATCAAAACAGTAGACTCTCATTCTTGATTCTCTGGATGCAAGTGACAGATCTGTTTCTGCTGTTGAACAACTCCTGAAGAACAAGTTCCACGTTTCCTGATCCCTATGCTTCAGAAGCTACCATGCCTGTAATGCCATTTTAAATAATACAGCGTTCTATTTTATAGCAACCGTTAGCTAACAAAGGTCAGTACAGAGTCATCATCTGTACAAGCTGCTAAGTGTTTGACAATTGAGGTTAATTAAAAAAAACACAGCCAAACTACCAGCACCTCCCTTGTATCTATTCTCAGGAGAGATGATGGCTAAAACCACAACGTTTAATGGCAGGCATCTACACTGGGCATGGCAGCAGTGCCTTTTTAAGCTTTTAAGTTGTGGGTGTACCAATCAAGAACAAATGCATCATGTAAACAAAGCAGTAAGAAATTAACTTTAACTGTTATTGTACCAAGACGTCTGCTGAATATTCCAAGTGCTCCAACAGCCAATTAGGTTTTGGAGGAAGGATCACTGGGCAGGATACCGACTGGAAACCACCGGGAAGGTGGTGGCAACAAGTCCTCTCCCAACATCTAAGAAGCATTTGGATGAACACTGAATCACCAAGGCAATGGACCAAGTGCTGGGAAACAAGATAGAACAGAGCAGCACAGCACAGAACAAGCCCTTCAACCCACAATGTTGTGCCATCATAGCCAATCCCTCCTACCCACAGAATGCCCATATTCTTCCATTTTCCTCTCATTAATGTGCCCATCCAAGCCCCTCTTAAAAGCCCACAATGAATTTGCCCCCACCACCCAATCAGGCAACGCATTCCAGGCATCCACAACTCTCCAAGTAAAAAACTTACCCCTCATGTCTCTTCTGAACCTACCCCCCCTCACCCTAGATAGATATTTGATAGTCAGTATGGATGTGGTGGGACAAAGGGCCTATTTCTGTGCTGTATAACTATGACTATAATATCAAAACCTGCTCCGCTTGGAATATTGGATTTCCTCCAAAACAAGCACACAGGACTTTTGCATAGCAACCCATGCAAATAGTGGCATATTCAACAATTTCTAGGGTAGGGACATGTTCGGCACAGCTTTGTTGGCCGAAGGGCCTGAATTGTGCTGCAGTTTTTCTATGTTCTAATACAGCACTCCTTCAGTACGTCACTGAAATGTTAAGTACAGAATCTTATAAAGCTTGTTTCTTTTTTGCCTTATGAGATGCACTTATTCTGGACGTTCAATACTGGTGCACTGATGAACATCCAACCAACTCTAAACTTGGAGGATAACTTACGTGTTCTATTTTCTGGAAAGGCACAATGGTACACTGTTGTTTGGTATTTTAAACAAAAACATGCAGATGCAGATTAGAGTGCAGCCCAGTTCGCTGGCCTCAGTAAATCTCTCACCAGCTCAACAACTAAAATCAGATTCAAATGGTTTCCTTCACTCTGCCACAAAATAAATGTGTTATTTTGTATATGACACTAACTCTACAGTAAGTGATGCTGTCCTGTTGTCTCTAAGGTGATGTGAACCACCTCTGATGTCTCCAGAGATGATAGCTCCTGTAGCATCAGATGCAGGTTCGGCCAAGTATAGCCCAAAGTACCAAGTGGTTCATTCAAGCCAGTGATACCGTTTGACCATTCACTGACTTGGCCAGGCCTCTCCCAACCACCACAGAGGGTGCACAGACTTCAAATGCAGCAATTACTTTATTTAAAGAAATACAATCTTGCTCCATTGCTAAATCAGCCCTGAGGTATAAAGTTCCACAGCTCCAAGAGATTGTGCAAAACTGCTAGAACTTTACAATTTAAATAGACTAAGGTACGTATCTGCATTGCACTTGTTGCAATGTTTCTATCTTTTACCTTATGTAGTAATTTAACACTTTTCATAGCCATGGTTAAACACCAGACTACGATCATTCTGCATACTTACCTCTGACTGTATAGTTCAGAGCAAAACAAATCAAATAATCAAAACTTGTGCTGGAGCATACCTAACCGTAACAACTGCATTTGCATTAAATCTTTAACAAAGGAAAATGTTTCAACAACTTCAAGTTATACCTTGCCTATCCAATCTGATCTCAACAGTACCAAATTATATGATAGGTACGGGGCATATTTTCTGATCATACATTTGGATTCAGGTCAGGATGGGCTGGATAGCCTGAGTACTTTATAATAAAAGCTGACAACATGCTGGAAATAGTGTCCAGGACGTGGTGTCAGAAATGCAAGTACCTGCCTCTCCTGCGAAGCAGCTTCCTTGCAGCACAAGCCTGAGGTTACTGTATTCATGGCAACAGTCAGATTTTGGGCTCGGACTTCACATGGTCAGTTAAGGTTTCACATTTTATATCTGAGCAGATCACTACTTCACAGGAGCGCTATCAAATAAAATTTCACACCTGGCCATGAAAGGAGTTACAAAGGCAGATGACTTAAAGCTTGGTCAAAGATGTGCATTTTAAGAAGTGTAAAAAGAGATAGAAAGATTCATATGGGGGGGGGGGGGGGGGGGGTTGGAGGGATTCCCGAACATGGCAGCCAAAGGCACTGCTACCATTGCTGAAGCAACTAAACTCAGAATAATCAATATCACGCATGCTCGCAGTGGAGTTGACTTTTGTCAAGTTTTAGTTTTTTAAAATTCTTTATTCGCTATCTGAACAATTCTCTTATAGCACTAATCTGCTAAAGCTCTTTTTTTCTGATTATTGGACAGAGTAAATGTAATCTAAACAGACTGACAGGTTAAGGGAACAACAGGACTATTAACAAGGGTCAACACTGCTGTAATTCCTCATGCACTACCTTCCAGTTTCACATATGTACTGACCATGTATACGCAATGGTACAGCTGCTGAATGTAGCAGAGTATTTTCCACTTTCTGTGGGTTGAATTATCAAATATAGCACAGGATTTCTTGGAGTTGCGCGTCAATCTATTTTTACCCCAGTCTACAGAGAAAAAAAAACTTTCCTCTGTATAGGCGAGTCATTGGTACTACCCATGCCAGTCAGAGTGGAACAGAGACACAAAAGAGACACAAAAGACTGCGATGTTGGAAATCTGTTTTAACACACAAAATGCTGGAGGAACTCGGCAGGTCAGGCAGCATGCACGGAGGGAAATGGACAGCCGATGTTTCAGGTCAAGATCCTTGGAACAGTCAGTTTGGCATCAGTTGATTGACAACATGCATTAGTTCTTGTGGTTTGGGTTGAGGATACTCCAATTCATTTCACAAAGACCAGCCAACAAGAAGAATGGGCTTCCTATCGATTAGTCAAGGCAGAATTAGAACTCAGGTCCCAGAGGAGAAAGCACAGAGTTAAATCATCAAAGCAACTGTGCCACCCTGTCCCCTGACATGCATACTAATTAAAATAACAAGTTGCTTGGAAAGTAAACAAGCCTACATGTCATTGTTGCTATGATTACAATATCATAAGATAATTATAGATGGGAAGGCCAATTGGCCCATCTATCCACAACTACCCAATATCTCTCCCACCACCTCACCAAAACACTGCTTCTAATTATTTAAACGATTTCCAGATTACTTCCTCCAGTCAAGGGTAGCAATGAAAGGGAACAAGAAGGATGAATGCATTGAGTAGGTGATGAAAAAACTTCTGCATCCTTTACATTAAAATGCAGATAATATTTGAGGCAGAGGAAGAAATAGAGTTACAAAGAACAAAGGGCCCAATTCTCCATTCTGCACCGTAAGGTTGCTATGGTTCAGTGGTATTTCAGCTGCACCACACTACTTTGAAATCAATTCTATGCCTTGATCACTCTTGAGAAGTACCACTTTCTTTGTACAACCCCCAAGTTTACCTTTTTGTTTTTACTTTGAACCCAGTTTTATCCTCAAATGAATTTGAAGCAATTTTCTGAATCTACCCATTAAGCCTCAATAAATGGCATCTCTGCCTACAGCCAAAAAGGCATAGTTTTCCATGTTGAAACTTATGATACAAATTTCAACTGCTTTATATGTATGTAAGGTGACTGAGAGAACTACCCGAATACTGCCTACTTCTGTCCAATTATGTGCAAGCAATCACTACCAGACTAAATTTATGAGGCAGGATGTTTATTGATTACAGCTCTGCCTTCAATACTGTAATTCCAAGCAAACTCATCATCAAACTCTGAGACCTGGGACTCAACACCTCCCTCTGCAAATGGATCCTTGACTTTCCGACCAACAGACCGCAATCAGTGAGGATAGGCAGCAACACCTCCACCACAAGGCTGCGTCCTCAGCCCCCTACTCTACTCCCTATACACTCATGACTGATTGGCCAGATTCTGCTCTAACTCCATCTACAAGTTTGCGAATGATACCACCGTAGTGGGTCATATCTCGAATAACGATGAGATGGAGTACAGGAAAGAGATAGAGAGCTTAGTGACATGGTGTCATGACAACAACCTTTCCCTGAATGTCAGCAAAACAAAAGAGCTGGCCATTGACTTCAGGAAGGGGGGGGGGGGGGGGGGGCGGTGCACATGTTCCTGTCTACATCAATGGTGCAGAGATCAAGGACTTCAAGATCCTTGGAGTGAACATCACCAATAGCCTGTCTTGGTCTAACCATGTGGATGCCACGGCCAAGAAAGCTCACCAGCACCTCTTCTTCCTCAGGAGGCTAATGAAATTTGGCATGTCCCCTTTGACACTCACCAATTTTTAAATCAATGCACCATAGAAAGCATCCTATCTGGATGCATCACAGCTTGATATGGCAACTACTCTGCCCGGGACCGTAAGAAACTGCAGAGAGTTGTGGACACAGCTTAGAACATCACAGAACCCAGCCTCCCCTCCATGGACTGTCTGTACTTCTCACTGCCTTGGTAAAGCAGCCAGCATAATAAAAGACCCCACCCACCCTGGACATTCTCTCTTCTCCCCTCTCCTATCTGGCAGAAGATACAAAAGCCAGGAAGCATGTACCACCAGGCTCAAGGACAGCTTCTATCCTGCTGTTATAAGACTATTGAATTCCTTAGTACGATAAGATGGACCCTTGACCTCACAATCTACCTCTTTATGACCTTGCACCTTATTGTTTACCTGCACTTTCTCGGCAGCTGTGACACTATTCTGCATTCTGTATTGTTTTAGCTTGTACTATCGCAATGCTTTGTGAAGTGAATTGATCTGTATGAACAGATGCAAGACAAGTTTTTCCACTATACCACAGTACAAGTGACAATAATAAACCAATTCACTAATCTTATTTGTTTTTAATGCTCAGCGAATAATATTTTTTACAATCTTATAAAGTTAAAAAACAATTTAATCTGCCTGGGTTTCTCCATTTTCTCTGCTTCCTGAAAGCTGATAATCAATGACAGAAAATGATCCAATGGGCAGTAACAATCACCAGGCACCTCATGGAAGCAATTCTTCTTCATATACAAGGTGAAATAGTAAATGTTAACAAATGCTTCAGCTCTGGAGCTGCCCAATGCTTTTTCACCACTCCAGTTAATAGTTCCAAATTAAATACATACCACTGATCAGAACTGAAAGCAGACTTTTCACTGTTCATATCACACACTGGTATCTGCGAGGTGAATAGGACATTTCCTTCAGTACACAAACTGGACAAATGGCAATATCAATAAAGCAGTTGCTTAATTTTCTTTCACCTTCTGCCAATGGTTACCTGGTGACTATAATTTCAACACAACTGATGTGATGACAATAAAGCAGTTGAGGTGATGGCCCAAATTAATTGTGTACACATGGTTAACAGATAAAATCCATTTCTGCCCCCAATTGAAGTCCATGAACATTCGCTTTACAGTGGCAATTAGCAACAAGAATGAGGGTCAATTTTCTTTCTTCTTTTCCTATTTCAACACTTCTAAAGACAGATGTCAAGTTGGCAGTGCTGCTTTGACTGAGATCACTCAATCCAACAAATAAAAGAGATGATGAATGTGGGATCCCATACAGCTCAACACCACACTAAAACGTGGATCAACACTGGGAGTCCCAAAGACAAAATATTGTAATTATATTTTTATTGGTTTATTTTTGAAATGGGGGCAAAGTTTTACTTTGATTCTCCTCCCATTCAGAAGAAAACAGTTCAAATTGTCAAATTATCATTATCAAATTGTCCCATTCAATGGCTTGAATCAACTACTCAGAACTAAACAAGCAGGTCTAATTCACCAATCTAATAAACTGCTTGTTGAGTGATAGCAATATGCTCTACTATCCTTCCGGTCATTTGCTTACTTCCACCTGGATCCTCACACATCACCATTTTAAATTACGTTATACTTCAATCGGACCAGTGTGTTCTTCTGTGCCTTGCCAGGGAGGTCGGACGAGTCAATAAAGGATTTAATGTTACTGAGTGGCGTATTGAATTGTGAGAAGTCTACATCCCATTCTGAACAAGTCGCTGTACACGTTTAAAGGTTCAGTCAAGCTTCTAGCCTCTGAAAGATGCTGCTGGCTGTTACCCTAGGCAAGGCACTGGATGAAAAGTGCACCGTCTTGGGAAAAAATATATTCCGTTCAGGCGTTCAGAGCGCCAATGAATAACATTGTTGTGACTTCAGATTTCTGGTGCAAGAAAAAAAATGCGATTTGGACAAAAACAATTGTAACGAGATGAGGATGAAGAGACAAAATGTTTAGACAGAAGCAGTGACAATGTAGAAATTTGCCCTTCAGAAAGCAACAATACTGCAGCCCCTCCAAGAGTGACGGTGTCCTCGACAAATCAGGGATCGCCCACTCCGAGATAAACAGCCAATCCCGACTGCCGGGAGGAGGGAGCCGGGGTTTATTTGTGAGTAATGTGTTTTCACACATACACAATAATTACAAGTTCAAGCGGCAGCAACTCAGCGTAATGGCATCGGTGAGAGGGATTCTGTCGGTCAGTCAGCCAACCCCACAACCAACATCACAAACAACCCGACTCAAACATACCTCAGAAAGAAAATGCCCGGCGGTGAGGCGAACACTTCACACTCACTCACACCGAACGATTACAACAGCGGCTGGGACACACACACACACACACACACACATACAAAGCAGGTATAGGAAAAAAGTGGTTCAAACACCGATCCCGCATCCCAGAATCTCATTCACTAGGTACATTTACGAACTGGTCATTTAATGAGTGAGTGGCCTTTTTTTTTGCAAACCTAAGCATTGTTAAGGGAAGGTGAAACCATGCCGGCTCCAGAGCCGGATTAGCAGCTGCGCGGCCGCTGCAACACGGCGCACTCGGGGATCCAACAATCACAGCCCGCCTCTTCCCCCGCGCTCCCGGCACCGCAGCCTTCCCCGCGCCCGCCGCTCACCCCTCAGCACTCACAGCCCCACACTCACCGTCCTTGCAAAGAGGAGACCGGGGCCGCTCGGTCTGCCAGCACTTTCCCCTCCCTCCTGCGATGTAAACAGCCCCGAAGCACCAAGCTACTTGCAATATGGCGAGTCTCCGCAATGGACATTGGGAAAGCAATCAGCGTCTGGAATATAACTCCGTTTTGCATCCACAGTTATTACCTTTGCATTGCAAGAAAAGCAATGCAATGCTTATAATTATGGATTGCATCATCATCATCATCATTTCAGGTCTTATTTTACCGCATTAAATTTTGTTATCTATATACCTTAATACACTGCTTTATTGCTCGTCCTTTTTGAGGGGAATACAAAAAAGTACTGGAAAATTACATGAATTAAATTATTCACTGTAAACTCAATCTGTATGGACTTGCACAGAATTTCTCGTCTCTAATTGAATTGAGAGGTGTGAGCTGGAAATTGTCACACTGTATGGAAATGTCTTTTGCCTTAACAGGTATCTTGGATTTTGCATTAACACGGTTCTAATTAAGCATGACTACCAAACTGCAACAAAACTCAATCAACAGATTGTATTTTAATTACCGTTGATGACCGAATATCGACTTTGTTTCATGTTGGTATCAAAGGTAAGAAAAGCGTTTCATCTATTTGAAGGATGGAGTATTAGATATTGCCCCCATCACTTTACGTAAGACTTTGCACGGAGTCAGCTTGGTGCTGATGTTGGTGACGGATCGGCAGTTGTGCGCCCAGTGATGTTTTAAAATGAGGTCCACACACGTTAATTTTAGCGTGGGGTATCAGGAACATTCACCGTCCTGTTGCTCGATAGTAAGGTTTGCATCCCAAGGAAACCCGGCCGCCAATTTTGCAAACTTCCACAAACTACAATATGAGAATGATCACATAATGCTGTTTCTTTTTTTTATTATTGACATTAAAAAATGTTCTTAAATACTACCCTCGGGTCTTTTATTTCCGATGATTAAATGTGTTTAACTTGTAGAGCCGCTGTGTTGGGATTTGACATACACAAAATGCTGGAGGAACTCAGCAGGTCTGGCAGCATCTAAGGAGGGAAATAAACCTGATGAGGGGTCTGGACCCGAAACGTCGACGGTTTATTTCCCTCCAGAGATGCTGCCTGACCTGCTGAGTTCCTCCAGCATTTTGTGTGTGTTGTTCCAGATTCCAGCATCTGCAGAATTTCTTGTATCTCGTGTTGGGATTTGAACTCGAATTTTTGGATTATTAGTCCGGGTCTCTGGGTTACTATTGTTCCCAGCATTTTCAGTGGTTATCTTGGACCTTTGTGTCTTCCCGAGACAGTAACTTGGAGCTTCGTGCAAAAGATGCTATCTTAAGCAATAAAGCAAATCTGCCCGCTTTGAATGTCAATCTAGATTTTAGAGTTAGTCTGTGCAGGGGGATTTCTGCCCAACACCTGATTCCAAGGTGAAAGTACCACCATGTGAGTCCCAGTTTAAGGAAGGCTTTCATATACATTAGAATTTTCCAATGTTCAACAAATATTCCATATATAGCCATCTTTCCCACACTTCATTGAACTACCTTTCAAACAGAAATAATATCCTCCCTCCTAACTGCAATTTGATAACAGTTGCACAATTCTCACCTGCAATTGATTTGAGCAATATAATTACTTGGCATGGAATAATGGTGCTAATTACTTTTTCACGACAATATTATTGCTGTGAATGGGTAAAAAAATTGAACTTTAACAATCGGCTTTAATCATGGCAGGGTGACCCAGCCAAACATATTGATATATTTTGTTAGAACAATGACAGACGGTGAAGCAACGACATATGAAATGACTGACCTGGAAAATGAAGATGTTCATCATATTTTAGTTTGTAAAATTGTATAATTAAAGTTGGTGTTGGGTTTTGATCTTTGTGAGAATAATTCACGTGTAACAAATGACATAGATGTTTTAGGAACGGGGTCAGTGCTGAAATGGGATGCATTGCAGCTCACTACATCTTAAGCACTTGGACAGAATCAGGTGATATTGTTTGTTATGTGAATTTATGCATTTTACTAGCAGCATCTCTATTGAATACATCAATTATTCTCCTAATCATTTTAAGCTCTTAATTCAGTACATTACTAATTTGGCAATGGTTCCAATAATGTTTCCAGTCTGAAATAATAATTAACTTACAAAAATCTGTATAGCTATTTCTGAGTTACCACAGCATCTCTTAACCAATCTATAACATCACTTTTTAAAGGCAGGACACACAGTCAATGAGCAAAGATAAGCCCGAACATCTGCACTCCAACATACTGAATTCTGTTTCCATGACAATATTCACTCACCAGTGCTCTAGGTTAGTTATCAGTCCTAAAGAAAATGAAAAGATAAATCTCTCTCAAGCAAAGCTGTCTTTACAAAGAAGGACAACAATTTGTTTTTTTTTTGTAATTTATTTCCTCTCTGAGCCTTTAGTTTCAAATTGAACTTTCATTGGTGAAATACCAGTTGACCCTTTGGTTCCTAAATGAAATGAGATTGGGTAACTCTAATTCAATTTCTATTGTGTTCAAATTAACAGTACAATACTGCCCAAAACTCACCACTGATTGGCATGACAGTGACAGTCTTAATCAGACTTAATAAAATTGCCAGTATCAGCAATTAAATTGTCACAGTGAGGAAAAGCAATAATGTTCAATTCAAGGTACAACTCTGAAGTTAAGAACAAATGAGTTTTCCCTACTCTAAAAGTCATATTATATATAACTAATGGATGTTGACACTTTGTTGGGGGAGGCTTAGTGTTGATATTAGTAATCACATGAGCAAATTATTCATCCAAAATTCCAGCGTCAGCTGATTTGGCATAGTTTATAAGAATTATTTGCAATAAAATGCAGTTTAGAGATGATATGCTAAATGTTTGGTTAAGAATAATTACTTTGTCCATATTAGATTTTAATATCTGAACATCCTTGAGCACACAAAGAAACCTCAATAAACCATGTTAAATCCCTTATTAAATAAAGATTGTTAAGTTTTATAATGAGCATCATTTAAATATAGCATGCCATGTGACTTAACTGTGGAAAGCAGACTTCATGAAGCATGTATAATTAAGACATGAACTGAGAATACAACAGGACTTCAGAATAACTGGCCTTAATAATAATTTCTGAGTGCTTCTGTAACTTGAGAGCAGATGATCTGTCTGCCATCTGTTTCCTTCTTATTAGCTACAAAATAAGATGAATGTTTGCAAAGACAGCAAGCTTTAGTTTGTTGTTATTAAATGACAGTTTATTATAAATTTATGTTTCTTAATATAGTATTGTAATTATATAATATCCTTTCATTTGTGATGACGTTCTACCTTGAAACAATGTGAACAGAATCACTTCTTATGACTTTTTCTGACTTGTGAGACTAAGACTCTGTAGTATCCATAAAATGTATCAGATTTCAGTATCATTTCTGTTATCCTTATTGGTTTTAAGAATCATCATTTTCTTCATTATTTAGATAATTGTGCACACCTTTATGTTTACTGTTTTTTAATGTATATTCTGATTGATTTGCAACCAATTTACTTGCTCTGAGGTCTCAGACTGTGTTCAGAGTGACAAATGTTGGCAGCCTTGGGTTGGTGGGCAGGCAAGAACCAGGGGATATTGAATAAAAATAATTACCAAAACTGGGACAAAGAATTTTATTTTTACAGAGCAAGTGGATCTAGAATGTACTGCCAGAGGCTTGATTTGAAACATTCAAAAGTGAGCTGGATAAATATCTGAAAGGAAATAAATTGCAGGGCAAGAGGAGGGAGCTTGGTATTTGTACGAGCTGAATTGCTGTTATATAAAACTAGTATGGATCAACAGGCTGAATGGCCTCCTTCTCTACACTAACCATCCTGTAATTCATTCCGACCCATCTGTGGATTTTATGAAGTGAGATCCAAAAGTCATTTCCTTTGATTTCCAAAAATTAACAAGCATGGGTTTCTCTTTGTTGAAAACTTGCCTTGGGTTGTAGAAAACCTTTATAAAACCTATGTGTACAGTTTCACTGTTGTCATCCAATCACTCTGCTGGCCAAGATGTGCCATTTGTTGCCACAATGGAAAAACTGCAGGTGCAGCTTTTACTTTTGTATAAATATTGTGAAGAGGTTCTTTGACTCAGATAGTGCTTAAATAAACTGTATTAAATGAGACCCACGTTTGATTTCCGTAGATAAATCCAGGTAATGTACATGTGATACTTACTGATCTGTCTGTTTCTCAAAGAGGAAGACGTTTGGGGTGTAAATGGATCCTTTTCCATATTTGGCATGTTGCTTCAGCTTCTAAAATGTTGACCAGATCAGACGTCCCTGAAGCAGCTCCTCAGGACACACCAATTCCAGTTGTTTCATCAGTGGTAAGTCTGATCATGGGACAATTTTCAATTCCATTACAACACTTCAGCAAGACTAGAGGACCATTCAGTCTTGTTGTGACTAATAGCAAGTAAAGTTTATGCCACAAAGTGCCAAGGACTGACCACCACAACAAAAGTGATCTAGCCGTATTTCAATGACATTCAAAACTATTACATTTGGTGATTACCCCAACATTAATATCCTCAAGGGTCACCATTGACCAGCACCTCAACTGGACCAGCCACAGACATAGGTTAAGAGGCATGGTCTTAACTTGTCAAAGACACAATAAAGTAGTATCATGTCTCCACTTGTTTTGATGAGTGCAGCTTCAAAAACTAAGAAGCTTGACACCATCCAGGGTAACAGTCCACTTGACTGACCCCATGATATATTAAGTGGAACTGAAAGTGTAGATAGGGAGGAAACATTCCTGCTGGTTATGGAGTTTAGCGTCATGGTGCATAATCTAGAAAGTAGAGCCAGACCTTTCAGGGGTGATGTTAGAAATATTGCATACACAGAAGGCAAATGATGGCCAGCTGTCAATCTTAAATCTTACATTAATAGATCACCATCTTCTCAAGTCCTATTAGGGATGGGCATTTAATGCTAGCCTTGCCAGCATCACTGAATTTTCCACATTGGAGACACGAGAGACTGCATATGCTGGAATCTGGAGCAACACACCAAAAGCTGGAGGAACTCATTGGGTCAGGCAGCATCTATGGAGGGAAATGGACTGTTGGTAGATGCTGCCTGACCCGCTGAATTTTCCACATTGTTAGGTCGATGCCAGTTTTGTAACTGTACTGGAACAGCTTGGCTAGACGTGCTGCAAGTTCAGGAGTGCAGGTCTTCAGTACTACAGCTGGGATATTGCCTGATTCCTTCGTCTTTACTGCATCAATTGCTCTCAACTGTTTCTTGATATCATATGGAGCAAATAGAATGGCTGAAGACTCTTCTGTGATGGTGGGGATTGGGTGAAGAAGTCAAGATGAATCATCCTCTCAGCACTTCATCACC
The DNA here is from genome assembly GCF_009764475.1 of Pristis pectinata. Lineage (NCBI taxonomy): Eukaryota > Metazoa > Chordata > Chondrichthyes > Rhinopristiformes > Pristidae > Pristis > Pristis pectinata. The sequence goes on from NC_067407.1 coordinate 46,147,781, forward strand.
TCTCAGTTATAAGTACTTCAGCCTTATTTTTAGCACGCAGGTGCTGGGCCCTGACATAGAAGTGGGTGAATTGATAATTTCTCTTAAAGGAATCTCACCAATCTCATTCTGCCCATTTATTTCCATGGAAGTTATCCTTTCTCACTCACCCATCAACTCTACCCTGATTTTCCCATCACCCACCTACACCAGGAATATTTTACAGTAATCAATTAGCCCACCAGCAGCTTATCTTTGGGATGTGGTAGGTCATCAGAGCACCTGGATGAAACCCATTTGGTCACAGAGAGAGCATGCAAACTCCACACAGACAGCACCAGAGGTCTGATTGAACCCGGGGTGCTGAAGTTACTGACCCACTATTACATGAGCCGTGAGTTCTTGGAGGAAGTTCTTGGAGCCCCCTCCTCCCATCAGTCTTAGAGTACTGGTCTGTTGGTTGTGGGATCTGTCTGTTACATGCTGGGATTGCTGTTTGGTACATATGTGCGTATATGTCTTGCAGCTTCAACAGGTTGGCACATTGTTTTTGTGTGCATCCGGTGCTGCTCCCAACATGCCTTTCTATATTCCTGATGGAACTGGGTTTGGTTGTAACAGTGGAGTGAGGAATATGGGAGGTCCTGAGGTTACAGTGCACATTTCTGCTGCTGTTGATGGCCGCACCGGATCTCATGGATGCCCAATTTTGATCTGCCAGATCTGAGTCTGTCCTATTTAACACGAATGTGGTGCCACACAGAACAGGAGTCCGCAGGGTGAAGGTGGGCTTTTGTCTCCGCAAGGCCCATGGGGAAGTCACTCCTACCAGTGCCACAGTGGACTGGTGCATCTAGATCAGTGAGTATTGTTCAATGGGGAAGAGGAGTGTTTCATCAGCTGAGAGAAGGTGGTAATTGGTAATCAGAAGGAGGTTACAAAATAACAGTTGAAATGGAAACCAGTTTGATTCCTCTAAGGTCAAAGCTGAGCTTGATAGCAAATATACAATAGTCTATATTGCGAGGTAAGTTTATTTATAATTAATTTTTTGGCAGAACTCAGTCTATTCCAAGGAAGTTTGTTTTATCCTTTGTAACACAAAACTGGCAAGTTAAATGCTGCGTGTCATCCTCGCCACCTACGGGAAAGGGCACAGCCCCAAATCACTGGGGAAATCAGTGGAGAGCTGGTTAGTGATGTAAATCCAAGGAATTCTTCTTATACATTCCTGCTGCTTGGAATGAAATGCCACTCGGCAACTTGAGGAGTGCCCTTGCATGGGCGCAGGGTGGAAATGTATCTACGGCAGATATTCGGTGCTCAACAGATCTGTTATCATTTAACTACGTTGTGCAACCTGTCGCTTAGTTATTGTTAGTTATTCGCCAATAGTTACTCTTGTTGTGCAAAGCCAGTCTAATTGATCTGGGTGAGGAACGGGGCGGGGTGAAGGCGGTGACTTTTTTCAGGAAGTTAATTATAACAGCAGAATGAACAGAGCAACATTCTGCTGCATGTTTCCCCGTTGACAGCCTCGGACTAGCGTGGCTCTGCGGAAAGTTTAGATCCCGCTTATTATCAGCGCTCCAGCCGGTATTCTATTCCTGGCATAATGGGCGGATCTGTTTCCAGCTTGGATGAGAGCAAATGCAATTATATCAGAGGTGAGGACGATTTAATTACAGAAGTGGGTCTTTCTTGGTTGCAGCGCGGCAAAGAATAAACTGTCAAGTAATTCAACTTGATAAACTGTTAGATGTTAATCTTTGATTAGTGGAAATCGAGAGACTAGTGTTACTTTGTGTATATGTGAATGAAACTTAATCCGTTGTAATAATACTGGGTTGTTTGCCTGCCCGGTACTTGGAGGGTTTATGTGTGCCTGCGTGTTCTCTTCAACTCTCTGCGGATTCATGCCTAGTTATGACCAATTTACTTTTGAGATCCAGATACGTCGTATCAACAGTTTTACCCTCCCTAGAACCGTGAAAGATTGAAAGTTGAATGCTGTAAAGTGTGTGTGGGAAGTGAGAGATGGAACTCTCAACTCCAGCGGAAAACTTGATTCATGTCGAGTCCCATTGATGATGTCTGCCGAAAGAAACTTTGAAACGCGCATCTTTTCCAGACCAAGGACTACTTGTTTCATATGTGAGAGGAAGGTTTTGCTTTATTCGTAGATACAGAAGGGTTAATCATTAACGTTTCCCGGTATTTTTTTAATATAATTATTAACGCCCTGAACGTTCAGAATGCGGTCGGCCACCGATTTGGGGCACCACTGCCAACAGTAGACGGGTTGTATGGTCGGGTTTGAAATCGCGGCTGTTGCTGTGGACATTTGTGGAATAGCAAGGGGCAGCAGTGTTTTAGCACTCTGGACTACTGAGAATTTGCACTCCCTGTACACTTGTGCTACGTGGCCTATCAGAATAAAGGGGCAACTTCGTGGCTGTCTGGCCGTTGCCGTCCCCGGAGGTATAACTCTAACCGCTGTGCTGAATTAGTAAATGGTCTTATTTACTCACAGCTTGTGTCAGCGGAGGTGCGTGACATCTACATCTGGTTGGATCTCAATGGCTGTAGCGCAAGAGCAGTGGGTGCAAGCACAAAGCTGTCTGTTAAATATGTGCAGTCCGAATGAGATTGCCATTGCACCAATTTGCAGAATCAGTTCTAAGTTACTCGGTTGTGCTGCTGACCAATAAACAGCAACGTTTGTCTTGTTCCAGCGTTAATGTCCATAATTTATGGTCGTGGCAAATTTGACCAGTGAGCACACGCTCAGGCGAAGGAGACGTGGCGACTGTTCCGCCAGCAGCTTCAGGCTGATTCCTGCACTAAATCCGCTGCATTTAAAATGCACTCCAAGAGGCAAACATCTGCCAACGAAACGAAGAGACAAACAGTGCTGATGCATTTAGAACTATTTGGGGGAAATGCCTTTACAGTTACGGCATCGAAAATGCGGAGAGCACAGACTTGGGCGGGCGCGCTGCACTGCCCTGTTTCGTGAAATCGGGGAAACTCCCATTAAATCACACGGTCACCTCCATTGCAAAGGCACAATAATTGGAGCGCTCAACGATGAAAGCGAAGTGGCGGTTGTAACTCTAGCTTAAACAACATTAATCAATCAGGAGCAGTTCCCTTGGGCCGCTGGGGTCCCACAGTTAGTTTTCTGGCTGCAGCCGCGGTTTGCTGCAGTCTGCCCCTGGGCTCGCCTCCAGGATTTCACATTTTCTGCTGTTGCTGTTTGCCAATTTGATTTTACTGTTAACCTTTAACATATGAACTAAATGGAAACCCGCACAATTGGCACAGCAAGTTAAACCAAAAAAAAGAATACATAATAATGGGATTAATTTAGGATTAGTGTAAATGTGATTGATGGTCGTTACGGACTCGATGGGCCGAAGGGTCTGTTTCCTTGCTGTATCTTTCTGTGACTCTATATCTGATGGTCACTAATTTTATATGGATAGGTCTTGGTTTAAAAAAATGCATTTTTTCCGTTACAATATGAGTTAGTTGCTCTAGATTTTTTTGGGGCTGGATGGTTGCTTTCTCCGTGCTGATGATTTTATGTCCTTTATTTAATCCCCCCCCCCCCCCAAGATGATTGGTAAAATGGCGAAGGGTGGTACATCTCACCCCACGCATGAATGGGGACACACTTAGCATAATAGAATTGGGCGGTGAGAGGCTTCCTGCTGTTGGTGGTAAGTTAGCTGAACTCAGGGTAGCAGTTGGTTCGTGCAGTTGTCCAGTATGTCCAGTTATCCCCCCCCCGGCACACTGAAAGTTAGATAGCAGCAGGACTCTTCATATTGCAAAGCGGATATTGGGTAGAACAAGAAATCAATCCTCTGAATTTCCTCATTAACTCCATCAATTATAATATTATTGTGCTGAAACTCTCAAAGAAATTGAGCGTTTTCATTCAGTTGACGCCTGAAACAGCATCTCCCCGCTATTTATATAACAGTGCTGATATCTCCCCAGCACTCACAGAAGTGCAAGGAAGTCACCCTCGAAGAAGCAGCAGCAGAATCAGACTCACGGCGGCACTGCACACGAAGTGCCCGCCCCTCCTGCCACTGCGCAAATCAACAGCCCCAAACTGGGGAACACGTTTTTAAAACCCTCTTCTATATACCGACGCCTGAATTTCATCTTTCCGGGACGTTTCCTTCCCCTCCTAGACACAAACCTTGCGAAGCTCGACAATTCCCACCCCAACCCACGCAGGATTTCGATCCACTCGAGTGGTTTTCCCAATGGGAGCAACATGCAACACCATCATGCTGAAGGAGAGACGTGTCCGGGTAGGACACAGGTCAAAGGACAGCAGCCCACCAGGTTATGACCCAACTGCGATGTGGTTGAGGCGGCACCTGAGCCACCAGGAACACTTGCAGTAACCACCCATCCAATGACTACCCGAAGGGGGCCAATGAAAATCACTTCCAAATTCATTACAAGCGTTTGTTAGTTTCAGCACAATAATTGTTGAAGTAAGGAAATTTAGAAGGTTAGTATCTCACTAGATCCGATGTCCACCATACGTAAAAGTTCTTCTGCTAATTTCCAGTATGCCAAGGGGCAAAATCGGACAAGTACGAGGCCCCACAGCTACTGCTAGAGAAACAAAGGAATGCAGATGCTGGAATCTAGATGAAAAACACTATGATGCTGGAGGAACTCAGCAGGCCAGGCAGCATCCGTGGAGAAAAGCAGGCGGTCAACATTTCGGGTCAGAACCCTTCCTCAGGATTCATACTTTGATATCCTGAAGAAGGGTCCTGACCAAAAACGTTGACTGCCAGCTTTTCTCCACAGATGCTGCCTCGCCTGTTGAGTTCCTCCAGCATCCTTGTATTTTTCTTCCCACAGCTACTGCACTGAGCTTGTTTTCAGATTCATTGCACAGGATCCAATCCTCTGTGGTTGCAGCTAAATGTGCCAGGCTCCTGAACCTTCTGGGCCAATACCGGGCATTGAATGTCAGGTGCTGGATGGAACATAGGACATGGAGGAATTCTTGGTCACAGAGTCCTAGAGAAATACTGATCAGAAATGGGCTATTTGGTCCACCAAGTGTGTGCCAGCCATCAAGCATGCATTTACACCAATCCATTTATCGTCCCACGTTCCCATCTGCTCCCTCAGATTCTACCACTCATCAACACTGTAGCATTTTTCTGCCCAGGACCGCAAGAAACTGCAGAGAGTTGTAGACACAGCCCAGCACATCACGGAAACCAGCCTCCCCTCTATGGTCTATACGCCTCTCTGCCTCGGTGAAGCAGCCAGCATAATCAAAGATCCCACCCACCCCGGACATGCTCTCTTCTCCCCTCTCCCATCAGGCAGAAGATTCAGGAGCCTGAGGGCACATACCACCAGGTTCAAGGGCAGCTTCTATCCCACTGTGATAAGACTATTGAACGGTTCCCTTATACGATGAGATGGATTCTTGACCTCACAATCTACCTTGTTATGACCTTGCACCTTATTGTCTACCTGCACTGCACTTCCTCTGTAGCTGTGACACTTTACTCTGTATTCTGTTATTGTTTTTACCCTGTACTACCTCAATGCACTGTGTAATGAATTGATCTGTACGAACGGTATGCAAGGCAAGTTTTTCACTGTACCTCTGTACAAGTGACAATAACATACCAATACCAACCCATACTTCTCTGGGCTGTGGGAGGAAACCTACGTGGTCACAGGGAGAACATGCAAACTGCACACAGACAGCACCCAAGATCAGGACTGAACTCGGGTCATTGGAGCTGTGAGCCCAACTAAAGCTGTGAGGGAGGGGCTCCAGGAGCTGCGCCATTGTTTCACCCCTATCTTTTATCTTGGATGTCATTCCCCAAATACATAACTGTTGGAGGAGCTTTTTTTTAGTGGCTCTTCCTTCAGTTTGAAGATGGGTATGATTTGTGACCTGAGAGTGAATGAGAAATTCTGACAATAGAGCTTGCAGGCTTATTATGACACAAGAAAAGGCCATTTGGTCCATCAGATCCATGCTACTTCCCAACAGAGCAATCTAATCAGTTCCTTTCCCCTCCTTATTTCCCCCATACCGCTGCATTTCACTTGCCCATCAACTCGCCCTGGTTCTTTTGTGACTTACACCAAGGGTTAATTTACAGTGGCTAATTAGCCTTCCGGCATATCTACAGGATATGGGTGGAAACTGGAGCACCTGGAAGAAACCCACACAGTTATGGTGAGAATGAGCAAACGCCACACTGACGTCAGGATTAAACCCAGAACCCTGGAGCTATGACACAGCAGCATTAACTGCTGTGCCACTTTTCCGCCCTTATTTAATTTGCTGCTCAGGTTAGCTGGTATTAGTTTACAAACAGATCTCTGGATCGTGAGCTAACACTGGCTAAATCATCTTCTTTATCCTTACTTACCTTGTTATTGTTCTGACGATAGGGTCCCTGCATAATCTGGTGGCTTAAGCAGGCATTAAAGAATAGGTGGAAAACTAGGGCCTTGAAAGAAGTGAAAATACTGCTGAACAAGGGTGAAGTGGAGATGTTGTGACTTTTATAAGGAGTTTTTACAAAGAGTTGGAGAAGGCACAATGAATTTGCTTCTGTGCTCTAAAATTCTTTAATGAAACACTGCAGACTTATCAGGTACAATGAGGAAGGGGTTATGTAGTGAGGAGGCCACCACACCACAAGAAAACTGAGGTTAAATTTTAAGAGTCCAGCAATGGCCAAAAGGACAGATCAGACAGTAGAATTTGGACTCTCATCTGTCTGGCATAGATTCACATCGGGCTATGATTTATCAACTGAGTAATTAGAGAAGTGCATAAATTAGATAGGTCCATTGGATCTATGACAGCTCTCAGCAGACCAATCCCATCATGATATAAAGCAGCAAATGTCAATGCTTGGAAGGAGGTGGAGGTGTTGCTATGGTATCTTGTGTTTGTCTTGTTGATGAATTTTTGTCAAGAGTTCCCCCTCCTGATATTGTTCAAGTCCTTGTAGTGAACTTGGAGGATTTTGAGGGAGCAGCATTGAGGAACCACTCCTTCCATGGTCAGTCACGCCTTGCCAGAGTGATGACTCCCTTCACACGCTGGCACTGAAGCCACCCAGGTGGAACACTCTGTCTGCCTTTGGGATTCAGAGCAGGGTTTTTTTCAAGATTGAAGTAGAAGACCCCTTGGACTTGGGCAAGTCACTGAGACACTGGACCAGGTCATTTTTGATGGCAAAGTTTATTCTGCAAAGACTACATTCCTCTTCTTATTTGCCCCTGCAGAAGAAGGTTTACCCACCACCTTGCTCTTTCAACTGGCCACCTCTTTCCCATCATGTTTCATTAAGTATTGGTTTATTGTTGTCACTTGTACCGAGGTACAGTGGAAAAATGTGTCTTGCATACTGTTCGTACAGGTCAATTCATTACACAGTGCAGTTACATTGAGTTAGTACAGAGTGCATTGATGTCTATGTCAATGTGTCTGTTCCGGAGCTAGGATAGCAGAGTGGTGTTCAGATCTGTTGCTGTTGAGGTTCTCCATGAAGGTCCTGACATTCCAGGTCCCAATTTCATGGAGCGGGAGCTGCCTGTGGGTGGTTTCTTTTAACATGGAGTAGCAGTTGCACACCAGCTGCCACAGAGAGCAAGGTCTTGATAAAGTGGCAAGGGAACCCAAGATGACTGGAGACCAGGCTCTGCTGCATGAGTATTAATGCTCACACATTAGTGGGTACATGTGTAAGTGGTGCCTGCTATGGACATGCTCGCTCCTGCACATATACCAATGTTGCTGCTCAAACTCAGATGGGGAGGGGGCCTTTAGCCACTGTTTCCCTCCTGGCTTCTCACCCCACCTCTTTTCCATAATTTTGTCTCTGCTCCAGTTACTAGTTTACCAGTTCCTTAGCCTGGCCGTGTGCGAGGACCCATTTCCAGTCTCTGGTTCCAGCCACATCCCTGACTCCCATCTCTGGCCACATACCTCACCACTGAGGTCCATTACTGTAGCCAGATATCTCACCCTTTGAATCCCAACTCCTGCCATACTTCTATACACATCCCGACCCCCTGCTCTGGCCACACTTTGGCATATGTCCCTGACCCTGGCTCCAGCTGCACACCTAAACCCCGTGGCATGCCAACTATGGTATTAACCAACAGCTTAACAATTGAACCATTCTCAGAAAAGACCAGCATCAAGAGAGGCTGCATTGTTGCCCCAATAATTTTCTTGTTTTTTTTTTGACACAATGTTGCACCTCACCAATAAATTTCACAGCTAGTTTTCTGAGCCAATGGAAAGCTGTTTAACATCTGCTGACTATACTCTTGAAACAATCCACCAAAGCTCTGTAGTTGAGCTGCAGTATGCAGCTAACACTTGCATTTTTGCACACTCAAAGCTGAATTCCAAGCCATCATTAACACTTCCATTCACACATACAAGCAAACCCTACCAATCTACCCCCGCTGCACCTCACTGCCCTATAACAAAAAAAAGGTTAACGGTGAGACCTTGGAAATCATGGACCACATCCCAAATCTCAGGAACCACTAGTCAATGAAGGCAGACATCAATGGTCGCTTGATGAAAATGGAATTTGAAGATCATGACTTCCGATCCAGCACAAGCTCATGGCTTACCAGACAGCAGTGATCACTGCCCTCCACATACCTCTAAGACCTGGATTACCTACAGCAGGCATCTCAAGGCACTGGAAAGATACCACCAATGCTGCCCCCTTATAATCCTCCAAGTTCACTACAAGGACTTGAACAATATCAGTGTGCTCTCTCAGACCAACATCTCTAGTAATGATACCTGAACCAGATCCTCTATTCCAAGCTCTATCAGAGGAAGATATTAGCAGGTGGACAGAGGAAAATATTCAAGGATATGCTCAGAGACTCCTTGAAGAAATGCAACATCCCCACTGACTCCTGGACTATGCCCATGCAAAGTGTAGCATTTGGAGATATTTCTTTTAAGATATCTTTATTAGTCACATATACATTGAAACACAGTGAAATACATCTTTTTGCATAGTAATTTGAGGGGGCAGCCCACAAGTGTTGCCACGCTTCCAGCACCTACATAGCATGCCCACAACTTCCTGACCTGTATGTCTTTGGAATGTGGGAGGAAACTGGAGAACTTTTGAGTCCATGCATCAGGAACACACACAGACCCTGCATGAACCACCCAGCTGACTGCCTCCTCAGCCACCACCTGCACCATCTGTGGAAGAGTCTCTGGTTTCCACACTCCCCTCACTCACCACCTCACAACCCACAGTGGAAACACAAGAGGTTCTGCAGATGCTGGAATCTGGAGCAACACACACAAAATGCTGGAGGAACTCAGCAGGTCAGGCAGCATCTGTGGAGAGAAATAAACAGTCGACATTTCAGGTCAAGACCCCTCATCAGGACTGGAAAGGAAGAGGGCAGAAGCTGGAATAAGAAGCTTGGGGGAGGGGGAGGAGGACATGCAGGCAGGTAATAAGTGAGTTCAGGTGATAGGTGAGTCCTGGTGAGAGGGGGACCTATCACCTCTCAGCTTCTTCCTTCTCCCCCCCCTTCCCCACCCCCACCCTTCTACCTTCCCCCTCTCACCTGAACCTGCCTATCATCTGCCTGCATGTTCTCCTCCTCCCCCCTCCTCCTCCTCCCCCTCCCCCTCCCCTGACCTTCTTATCCCAGCTTCTGCCCTTTTCCTTTCCAGCCCTGATGAAGGATTCTTGACCTGAAATGTAGATTCTCTCCATAGATGCTGCCTGACCAGCTGAGTTCCTCCAGCATTTTGTGTGTGTTAACCCACAGTGGAAGCAAGTCATCATTGATCCAGAGGGACAGCCTAGGAAGACCTCCATCAGCCTCATTCCCCATTTCCTGCTTACTCTGCAACTTATTCTCACTTGCATGTCCATTAGCTCCCTTTCAATTCTTTTTCCACTTTTTTTTTTCTTTTTTCTTTGCACTGGAACAATTATTGAGTTTCATTTGTATATGCACAGGATTGTCAATGTTATAAAATAAGGGAAAATAATACAAATGTAACTATTGAAGATAATAAAGATGTTTAATGTCCTTTAGTTTAACTTGCACAGCACAGATTATATTTTCAAATATTGTTCTATTTACACTCAGTACATGGACAAAATATTAGGAAACAAGATTGTGCAATGTATGGCATGTTAATGGTTTTAAACAGATACATTTTTCATGATCTATCACTATGACATAAGCATATAATTTAAGAAAAAAGATGATACAACCATTGTAGCAGATGTGCTTAGTTGCAAAATAACTGGTTTCTGTTCCTCAAAAAGTACATACAAAAAATATAACAGAGTATCATTAATTGGAGTGAAACATACTAATCTCCAAAATAGATATTGTTGTCAGGGAAGACCAACAGAGCTATTATTTTCAGTGGGTGTCAGGGTGTCCTCTCTGTTTCATTTTCATGTATGGAGAAATGAAATTTTGTAACCAAGGATAACAGAAACTGCTCTCTGGTAATTATTTTCCAATAGCTCATGCTGTTGCATTGGTTATATGAAACTGTGAAGAGGAGGCCAGCAGCCTTCGCAAACACAAGGGTACCCAAGACCTTAACAGATGATGTAAATTATTGCACCAAGGTTCTTAATAATACTGCAGAGATGAAAATCATTCCATTTGCATTGAGTTTGATATGTAACACAACTTTTACAGTCATAAAATGATAAAGACATAAGTCTGATCTTGACACGTTGGTCAGCATGGTAGCTTATTGTTCCAGAGAGATGCAATAAGCTTGCCAAGGGTGATTGAGGCTCTGCCAATGAGCAATCTACTTCACTGGAAGGTTTATTAAGCTGGTAAAATTTGAGCCAAGTTACCAGAAATGCTTCACATTGTCAAGTACTTCCTTACTCATCTAAACATTTGGAGAAATGCCTGTACTTGTAACTTCTTTATGCTGATGCTTGCCAAATTTGCTGCATGCATCAGAGAGTTTTGCTGGTCATCGGCAGAATTCATTGGAAATGTTGGAGGTGAATATAGTGCCATCTGCAAGGAGCAGATCTCGAACACTAAGTTGTGTAATGTGACCTTTGCTTTGAAACTATCAGATATTAAACAAATCAGTACCCACCCTTATTTTAATGGCTCAGATGGCACTCCACTTCACCCAGCAACAATGCTGTGTGGGTCAGCATTGAAATATGGAATGTGCTGAAGGTCAGATGCTGGTGACCTGACCTCCGTCTCCACTGCTGGTCAGCACTGATTTCAGGGACAGAGCTTTGTCGAGTATATGGTCCCTGAGCTTTATGGTAGCATTGACTGGGATTTCTAATGTGAACCCATTCATTTAAGTGAGTTTACAGTCCAGAATGTTGAAAATAAGTGATTTGGCTTTTTTTAAATTTTAATTAATTTATGTCAGTTAAATGTGTTCTGAAATATGTATTTTTTTTACTTTTAAAATATTCTTCATTTAAATCTAGTTCAACTTCTTTGAAGTATCTTTGATTATCAGAGAGATTTAAAAACAGTTGAAATCGTCTTTAACAGGAGCTGTAACATAGCCAGAAACACCAGCTACACACTGTAGGTTTGTGTAGTTAACTGGAAAATCATTGTTTAAGTCAAGAATTTCATCTTAAACTTCTATGTCGTACTCCAATAAACCTTTAAGTACAATGATCCTAATAAAAGCAATTTAAAGGTCAATTTTTTAAAAGTCCCTTCAAATGGTTGACAGAGTGTAGTGGTTGAAGAGTGTTACTTTGACTGGAGGTCTGTGACCAGTGGCATTCCATAAGGATCAGTGCTTGCACCTCTGTTGTTTGTAATATATATAAATGATTTAGACAAAAATGTAGGTGGACTGATTGGTTAGCTTGCAGATGACACAAATATTGGTGCAGTTATGGACAGCAAGGAAGGTTGTCAAAGGATTCAGCAGGATATAGATCAATTGGAAATGTGGGCAGAGAAATGGCAGATGGAGTTTTATCCAGACAAGTGTGAAGTGTTGCACTTTGGGAAGTTAAATGTAAAAGGAAAGTATACAGTAAATGGTGGGACCCTAAGGAGTATTAATGTACAGAGGCACCTTTGGGTGCGAGTGCATAGCTCTCTGAAAATAACACAAATAGATACAGTGGTAAAGAAGGCATATGGCATGCTGCCCTCCATTGGTTGGGGTGTTGAGTATATAAGCCAGGAAGTCATGTTGCAGCTGTGTAAAGCTATAGTTAGTCCACATTTGGAGTATTGTGTGCAGTTCTGGTCTCTGTATTGCCGGAAGGATGCAGAGGTTTTATATCGGGTGCATAGCTGTTTACCAGGATGCTGCCTGGATTAGAGGGTATTAGCTACAAGGAAAGATTGGACAAACTTGGATTGTTTTCTCTGGAGTGTCAGAGTATATAAAATTATGAGATACATAGACAAGGTAGTCAGTCTTTTTTTCAAATAGGTCAAATGTAAGAGGGCATAGATTTAAGGTGACGGGGGAAGGTTTAAAGAAGATCTACTTGGCAAGTTTGTTTTACAGAGTGGTGGGTGCCTGGAATGCACTCAGGGGCAGTGGTGGAGGCAGATACCTTTAAGAGGCATTTAGACAGACACATGAACAGGCAGGGAATTGAGCGATATGGACCACGTGCAAGCAGATGTGCATTTTAAATTGGTGTCATGGTCGGCACAGACATCGTGGGCCGAAGGGCCTGTTCCTTTGCTATACTGTTCTATGTTCAAAACTTTAAACACTTGCAATTATTTGTATTTCTCCAACTTTACAAAATATTCTATAATGTTTCAACAATCTTGTGTGCGGCAATCTTGTGAAATGATCTTTAGATTTCCATTGGTAGTAAATTAACAAACTGGACAGTTAAGTGACTAATTAACATTTTTAACGGGAGGTCATGGATTTTAGTCGAAAAAGCAGAATCATTATGAAATAGAAGCTCAGAGACATCTGCTGTTTGCAGATGATACTAATGAATTTAACAATTTGACTACTTCTGTGTATCTTGAAATAATCCCCAGCAATCAAATAGTTATTTTTGTTGATTTGAGCCATAGATCCATAGACCCACACAGCATGGAGAAAGGCCTGTTGGCACACTGAGTCTATGCTGATCTCAAAGCACCCATTTACACCAGACCCACTTTATTCTCCCCACATTCCCATCAACTGCCCCCAGATTCTACCACTCACCTACACACCAGGAACAATTTGCAGTAGCTAATTAACCTACCAATCCACAAATCTTTGGGATGTGGGAGGAAACATTAGCAGCAGGAGGAAACTGTGCTCCGGCATCTCTCTACATACAGAGGCAATATGTAAATTCCACATGGGTAGCACTGGAGGTCAGAATTAAACCCAGGTCTTCGGAGCTGTAAGGCAGTAGCTCTGTTAGAGCTACATCACTGCCACCCCTTTGCTGATCTGCAACTTTGCTTTCAATATTTTGCATCACTGAGGAAATGCCAGTACCTTGTGATAAAGCAACGGTTCTTCCTCACACTGATGATCTTGCCACATTTGGTGCACATATCAGAGAAAGTCTTCTCCATAAAATAGAATTCATCAACTCAATTGTCTAATCGATGCACCAAATGTGGCAAGATCATCAGCGAGGGGGAAGACAGTTGCTTTATCACAATTCATCAAATCAATCCTCTGATAAGCACACCATCTATGGCAAGATCAGCAGCATGAGGAAAAGACTTAGGCTACGTGAGATAAGTCTTTAAGATTACATATGGGTTGTGGACAAATCCAAAATAAGGAAAGAAAGTACAAGATAGGGATTTTTTGTTTTCTCAGAGACTTCTTAGAATGTGGAACTCTCTACTACGGGAAGTAATTGCGGCAAATAGCTTAGATGTTTTCAAAGCAGACTTGATGAGATCATTAGAGAAAAAGAAATTGGAAGATACCATGAAAAATCAAGGTGAGAGTGATGGAATGGGAGGACATTGCAAGTGGTGAATGCATAGTGAATTAATTGGCAGAATGGCCTGTTTCTGTACCGCATGTTCGTTGTACAGGAGACCACTGAGCATTTTATGGAATTTGCCACTGGAAACATGTGTCTAAAGAAGGCAATCTTTTCCTATTGGCATTATGCTTGTTACAGAAACTTCAAAGTTAAAATGGAAACACATGACTCTGTTCAATCAGCTCTTTGCCCAAAGAAAAGACTTGCATTTATGTAGTGCTTTATGGGACTCTGGGATATGCCTAGTGCCTTGCAGTCAATGAGATACCAATTTTTTGAAGTGTAGTCAATGAAACAATGTTTATTGCCATATGTGTTTGTGAACAACAATGTATGACGCTCTGAGTAACAAGAAGGGCATTCTCCGAATTCTCTTTTCATATTCCGAACAAAGTGGCAATTTTCAAAAGCATGGTCTGAGGTGGAACCTGAGCTATTGTGCTTGCCACATATTGGATGTACTGTGGAATTAAAATGCATCCCTTATGCACAGTCCAAGTAATACAAGTCACATGGGCAGCCCACCATCTCCTCACAAAAGCAGGAATCACGGTCAAAGTTGAGTTTATTGTCATATGCACAAGTACATGTATGCACAGGTGCAATGAAAAACTTATTTGCAGCAGCATCACAGGCCCATCGCATCATATAAGCAGCATTCTCAAGAAAAACAAAAATTAGACAGACACAATTTTTACAAGACAGAACACAATTAGAACAAACAAAGTCCACTTTAGTTGTGAAACAAAGTGTCTCACTTGGAATATCATTTTACTACATTGAAAATCATTCCTTGTAATCTTTTGTAAAGGTCCGAGCTTCTGTGAACTGATAGCTCACAAATACCTCTATCTGTGACCCCAAGACTGCCATTGATCGCAGATGCTTGGGACCACCTGCACCCCAGGGAGACCCATGCACTGTTACACCCTCCTTCCCCTATAATCCCTCTGCCCAACACTTTTTTAACAATCCCCTCTCCCTCTACCCTCATTTTTGCAGACGACCCATTTGACCTCCTATTTAAGTTTGAGAATGCTGTGAATAATTATCTTTAATGGTATTGATCCATTTCGCCTGGATCAGTGAGAAAATGCCACCACTGCTGCTCACCTAGTAAGTGGCATTTACCATGTGGGAAACATGAAAGTTAGGTTTCTTGAAGCAAGGATGTCCCAATTCTGCAATTTCACTATTTATTTGGTGACTTCCAATTTGGTAACCTTGGTGCACATTTGGTGAGCACCATACTCTTGTTTAGGCATGGTTCTGTATGTTTAATATACCATTATTAACATTTCGCACAATGAGCCCAAGCTACCAAGCAGTTAAGGCACTATGCTATTCAGCTGGGCAATGTCAAAATTAGGATAATAGTTTCCAATGTCAAAAAAAGTAGACTGTTTGCAGATGAGGTTTTGAAATTTGGTTTTCATTTGGATGGCATTGTTGACTTCTGATCAGAACTTTCTTTTCCCTAATTTGGCCATGGGCCCAAACCAAAATGGAAATGATCTGATATCCAAAGTGAACCATCTAAATCACTGCTCATCTGGGGGCTCTAGACTAATAGCTTTCTCTTAGAATGCCTAGGGAATTAATTCACACCTAAACAAACATTTTCTGTCAACTGATGTTTCTGTTATGGTTAGCATATTAATTGCTAAGTAATTCATCTGCAACATCTTAAAAATGCATTTGGCCTTTCAGAGTATCTGTCAGTATGTCACAACCATTGCAAGTAACAGCACCACCACTGTGCTGGAAAGATGAAACCTGCTTCTGATAGGTTAGTAAAGTAATCCTGTGATCACAATGCTGAAAGTGGCAAGTCCTGGCTGGTGTCACATTTTGTGAAACAGCATTATGTTATGTGCTTATATCTGATTGCAACTAATCTGAAATATTGTTTCAATATGAAAATATGAGAGTTTGTGGAGGAAAAGCTGCACTTTTTGAAACTTATTAGGTTTAATCCATCTTCCTTTACTCCAGTTGGGTACCATATGGCTCAGGAAAGAACTGAAAGCTTGCCTACCATAAGGGAAATTAACTCCCCCAATAAGATTGCTGAGTGATGACTCTATTAATTAATTAAGCACCATCATGCAACACAGCTGTGTATTAGAGATGACTAAAATTATATGCAATCTGCCTTTCAAAAAAAATAGAGTGAATTGTTCTCCAGGATTGGCAGCCATCTGTATAAGTACCATGGAATATCCAGCTTGGGTCCAGACCAACAGCTGGAGCAGAATGGAAATATGTTTCTTAAAAATAACTGTAATACAGTGAAAACTCTGTGCTTACTTTCATTATACATTCATAGCAGCCACCAAATACATATCACATGTCATCCTAGTGCTGAACAAGTTGCTTGCACCTAAAAAAAAACGATTTGGTTGGCTGGCTTTGTCGAAATGTTGAGAGCCCAGTGAGGGGAGAATGAAGAGGGGGGATTGGAGAGGTGTGGAGGGAGGAAGTGGTGGACATTGATGGACCATAGTTTAATGTTGAGTATAGAAACTCCCCAATAAGGTAAATAAATATTAATAAAACTCCTTTTATGTATCAATGACAGACTCCTGGAAACACTGATTACATCACACATATTGTGCACTGTTGTTCAGTACAAGTCAAGTTTGGGAAGAGTACTTCAAACCTGTGATCAGCACCCAATTTGCATGAGATGTAAAATGTATGCAATGGGATCCAATTGCTGGAACAGTGTTTGCAGTACAGTTGGTAATCTTTGCATATAAATTTGTTTCAGTGAATATCTATAGTAAAAGATCACTGACATTAGGGAAGCTCACAAGTTTTAAAACGGAACCCGTTGCATTTTTCCATCAACGTGATAGTTCTGCTGCACCACTCTATATTTACCTAAACTCATTCAGGGTCATTGTCATAGAACATTAACATAAAACAATACAGCACAGTACAGGCCCTTTGGCCCACTCCATGATCACCTCCAGCACTGTTATTCTCAACACTGGTGCCACACAAGGCTGCATCCTCAGCCCCCTACTCTACTCCCTACATACTCATGACTGCGTGGCCAGATTCTGCTTTAACCCCATCTACAAGTTTGCAGATGACACCACTGTAGTAGGCCGTATCTCAAATAACAATGAGTCAGAGTACAGGAAGGAGATAGAGAGCTCAGTGACATGGTGTCATGACAACAACTTTTCTCTCAATGTCAGCAAAACAAAAGAGCTGGTCATTGATTTCAGGAAGGAGGGGGTGGTGTACATGCACCCATCTACATCAATGGTGCTGAGGGCTGAGAGCTTCAAGTTCTGAGGAGTGAAGGTCAGCAAAAGCCTGTCCTGGTCCAACCACGTAGACACCACGGCCAAGAAAGCTCACCAGTGCCTCTATTTCCTCAGGAAGGCTAAAGAAATTTGGCATGTCCCCTTTGACACTCACCAACTTTTATTGATGCACCAAAGAAAGCATCCTATCTGGATGCATCACGGCTTGGTATGGCAACTGCTGTGCCCGGGACCGCAGGTAACTGCAGAGAGTTGTCAACACAGCCCAGCAGATCACGGAAACCAGCCTCCCCACCATGGACTCTGTCTATACTTCTCATTGCCTTGGTGAAGCAACCAGCATAATAAAAGACCCCACCTACCTGGGTCATTCTCTCTTCTCCCCTCTCCAATCAGGCAGAAGATACAGGAGCCTGAGGGCACATACCACCAGGCTCAAGGACAGCTTCTATCCCACTGTGATATGACTATTGAACTCGTAGAATGAGATGGACTCTTGACCTCACAATCTACCTTGTTTGACCTTGCACCTTATTGTCTACCTGCACTGCACTTCCTTTGTGGCTGTGACACTTTACTCTGTATTCTGTTATTGTGTTTATCCTGTACCACTTCAATGCACTGTGTAATGAATTGATCTGTACGAACGGTATGCAAGGCAAGTTTTTCACTGTACCTCTGTACAAATGACAATAATAAACCAATTCCAATACCTTTCCCTCCTACACAGCCCATAACCCTCCATTTTTCCATGTGCCTATCCAAGAGTCTTTCAAACTTCCCTCTTGTATCAGCCTCTACCACCACCCCTGGCAGTGCATTCCAGGTACCCACCACTCTCTGTGTAAACAAAAAAGAAAAAAAAACCTACCTCTGACATCTCCCCTAAACTTTCCTCCTCTCACCTTAAATAGATGTCCTCTGGTATTGGCCATTGCTACTGTGGGGGAAAGGTGCTGGCTGTCCACTCGATCTATGCCCCTCATAATCTTATACACCTCTATCAAGTCACTTCTCATCCTCTAATCCAGGCAGCATCCTGGTAAATCTCCTCTGCATCCCCTCTAAAGCTTCCACATCCTTCCCATAATGAGGTGACCAAAACTGAACACAATACTCCAAGTGTGGTCTAACCAGAGTTTTATAGGGCTGCAACATTACCTCGCGGCTCTTAAACTCGATCCCCTGACTAATGAAGGCCAGCACACCATATGCCTTCTTAACAACCCTATCAGCTCGCACGGCAACTTTGAGGGATCTATGGACCTGGACCCCAAGATCCCTCTGTTCCTCCACACTGCTAAGAATCCTGCCATTAACCTTGTATTCCGCCTTCAAGTTCATTCTTCTAAAGTGTATCACTTCACACTTTTCCGGATTGAACTCCATCTGCCACTTCTCCATCCAACTCTGCATCCTGTCTATATCCAGTTAAAACCCACAACAACTTTCTACACTATCCACAACACCTCCAACCTTGGTGTCATCTGCAAACTTACTAACCCATCCCTCCACTTCCTCATCCAAGTCATTTATAAAAATCACAAAGAGTAGGAATCCCAGAATGGATCCCTGTGGAACACCACTAGTCACTGATCTCCAGGCAAAATACTCTCCATCTACTAGCACCCTCTGCCTTCTGTGTGCAAGCCAATTCCGAATTCACGCAGCCAAGTCTCCATGGATCTCCTACCTCATGACTTTCTGGATGAGCCTACCACGGGGAACCTTGTCAAACACTTTGTCAGTATACATAATTTGATGAAAATACTTTCCCCATGATTTCCCCAGTGTTCATTAAATGCATGCAGCATAGCAGGGAACTTGTGTAGATATTTCCATCCTAGGTTATGTGTCTCCCTTCATAACTAGTAGAGTGATCTCTAAGTATGTCGAGTAACCAGAGATGTAAACCAGGCAACTGGAATATAATGGAACCAAACCTGTACAGTACAAACCTGAGTGTATTGTGCTAAAACAATATAGGTTACTCAAAAGTTAGAGAGAGTAAGCTTCCTTAATTGGAACCACAACTGGTCAATTTGCCTCTCAATCAAAATTGCCAGTATTAGGCTTACATTTAAACAAATTAGCCTACAAGTTGTTTTAAGATACAGATAGGGATGGATCAGTGGTGCAACTTGTAGAACCGCTGCCTCATAGACCCACGTTTAACCAGAGACCCAGGTTCAATCGTGACCTCAGGTGCTGTCTGCATGGAGGTTACATATTCTCCCTGTGACCATGTGGGTTTCCTGCAGGTGCTCTGGTTTCCTCCCACATCTCAAAGGCACGCAGGTTGTTAGGTTAACTGGCTGCTGCAGATTATCCCTAGTGCTTAGGTGAGTGGTAGAACTTGGGGAGAGTGGATGAAAATGTAGGAAGAATAAAAATGCGATTTGTGTAAATGGGTGGTTGACGGTCAGCGCTGACTTGGTCGGCTGAAGATCCTGTTTCAGTGCTGTATCTCTCCATTACTCTGTTACTCTAGTACAGATCATCCATCCAACCTTCTCCCAAGGCCATCGACTGAATATTACTATTACAAACAATTCAGTACTCCCCCTCTTCACTTCGATCCACCTATCACCTGCCAGCTCTTGCACCACTCCCTCTCCCCACCCTTTTATACTGTCTATCTCCCCTCTTCCTTTCCAGTCCAGATGAAGGGTCTTGACCTGAAACGTCAACTGTTCATTTCCCTCCATAGATGCTGCTTGACCCGCCGAGTTCCTCCAGCATTTTGTGTGTTGCTCCAGATTTCCAGCATCTGCAGTCTCTCTTGTGCCTCCAGTCGTTAGAGTCACAGGATAATACAGCACGGCAACAGGCCCTCCAGCCCAACCAAGTTGCCAACATGAGCTAGTCTGATTTGCCTTCATTTGGCTCACAATATGGAACATAACTATGGAAAGTTTAATTGTTATCATTAAAAGTCTTTGGTGTAGAAATTCATCTGTGGTTACTCATGCTGGATGAGAGTGACTGTCTGTTATATTCCCTCTCAACATACAGTTCCTTTGACTCAAGTGGGAAGTACTCTAATTTTTATCCTGTTAACTTTAGGTGAATATTTACGTGCACTGAAATCTCTTCTTGTCTTGTGACTTGGAAGTCTTTTTACTTCTGTCTTTGGAGTAGTTTCCCTCTCACTAAAGTGCTCTTTTCTGATTGGGGTGGAGGGATTAACTGCATCCTGGGCTGCATTGATGCAGGTGTGTGGATGTGAGAGACCACCCCGTACTGCTTCTCCTGTATGTCTGTCACAACTATAGTTTCAACCTCAGTGTTCAGGAAGGTATGGAGCATCAACAGGGATCTTCAGCCCACAACACAATTGTCCTCACCGAACCATGTGAAACAAAATTATTTCTGTTGTCAGAAATAACAGAATACAGAGTAAAGTGTCACAGCTAGAGTGAAGTGCATTGCAGGTAGACAGTAAGGTGCAAGGTCAAACAAGGTAGATTGTGAGATTTAAATAACATTTGGAGTGGCAAGTAGTCCTTTGAGCTTGTTCCACCATTCAATAAAATCATGCCTAATCTCTTACCACACCCACGTTTGCAACAATCTTCATTTTTATTGATTTCATTCATTAATATACTCACTGATGAACTATCCACAACCCCCTAGGAAAGACAATTGCAGAAATCTGTAATAATCCAATTGAAACATTTCTCTTTATCTTATTTATAAATTATCTTATTCTGAAATTGTTTGTCTAGTTTTAGACTTCCCAGCCTGAGAAAACAGCCACTCAGAATCTACCCTGTCAATCTCCTTCAGAATCCTATTGTTCATTCTTCTAAACACCTGAGTGCAGACCCTCTCCTCACTGGACACCCCCTCCATGCCACAAGTCAGTCCAGTTATCGAGGCTGTGCTCTTGAAATGTTAAGACTTCTAAATACAGGTCCTCCCCAGGTTATAAACTCCTCAGATGGGAATAGGCAGAAGATCAGGTCAGCATGGACTAGATGGACCAAAGGGCCTGTTTCTGCACTGTAGTACTCTATGATCCAACTTATGGACATCCCATACATACAGACAACATTAGGGAGACCAACAGGATGGCAGGGGATGGATTTGCCGGCTGCTGCAGGTATCTTCTGCTGGGTGGGAACGGGGCATTTCTGTATGCTTTCTCTCCTCCCCCCCCCCCCCCCCCCCCAACCACCCCCCCACACCCCTCCCAACCCCCTGAGCCGCAGCAATCAGGCTGGGTTGAGCTGTACAGAGCTGGGAGTGCTGAGCAGTCTCCCTCGCTCACTCACTGAGCCAGTGAGGCCGGCTGGTGGCCGCTCTTTCTGCATCTTGCTCTCTTGTCACAGCTGCTTCAGTGATCCTCTCCCACACACCGTTTCTGTTCATTTCTGATTTATGAACAGTTTGGGTCACAGGCAGTTTTCATGACCAGAACCCTGTCGCAACCTGGGGACTGCCTGTACAGTAATTAGGAATCAGGTTTCCTAAGGCTTAGGGAAAGTGGCAGCTGAAGAACTAAGGCTCCATTTGTTGTGCCTTTCCAGCAATGCCTGTGTGCCAGGGAAAGTTGGAGTGCTTCTGCCATTGGTCTCCATACAAACCTGTTCCCTTCCAGTAATCAGGCAACTTCCATAAGCTGTGAAACCCTCCTGATCTCTGATGCAAAGTCCCCCAACACCCAATTTGAAACCACCTGACCTACAATTTTAAGTCCCCAGATCCCAAGATCCAAGCTTGCCTGAATGCCACCTCCCTGACCTGGAATTCAAAGTCCTCTCTGAATTTCCCTGCTCTCTGCTTTGAAGCTGAGAGAAAATAAAGCTGGAAACACTCAGCAGGTCAGACAGCATCCGTGAAAAGAGATTTCCATGGAATTTTTACTTTCTGGCACAATTTTTCAAATTAAGTTATGTACACTGAAGATTTTGAAAATTTTTTTTCTTTTAGTCCTTTCCATCCTTTGACTATTCATCATAATTAAGACAACTCCACCTTCAGGAGAACCCAAGGACTGATTAGAATATTGTTATCTGTTGCATCATTGAGGGGAATAGATGCATTGAAAGAGAAGTTGGATAAGTGAGAGGGAATAATGGGTTTTACTAGTAGAGTTGATGAAGTGGACAGTAGGAAGTTTCTGTGGAGCATAAATGCCAACCAATCGGTTGGGTCAAACCTCCTACTTCTGTGCTGTTAATCCCATGCAAGGATGAAATACTGTGTAAACTCCACTATATAAGCCTATACCTGAAGCCACACTGCATGAGCATTCACTCTAGAATCCTAAGCCCCGGCCCATGATTTGAAAGCCCCCTTCCAATCTATCATCCAAAGCCTTTAACCAACAATCTCTTTCCTGACCACATAATCTTTAAAAAAAAAATTGGATCCGACAATCATAAGTAACAATGACTAGATTTGAGCAGTTCCTGTGAGGACAGCATTTATTCCTGTGGCATTCCATCACTGCTGAGTTTAATGATAAAATTGGGCAAGGCTCTTGTCTTAGCAAACAATAATTAATCGCATCATTGCTTAAAAACTTGGAATTAATTCTTGCTTCAGTCAAAAAGGCCACAACAAGGGCTCATGTGGGATTTGGAGAGTCGCACAGTCTCCAACTCCCACAAATGGAGTAAAAATAAAATAGCAAATAATCTCAAAAAAGCATTACTTTGGTTTGCAAAACAATTAAAAACTGCGTCAGAAAACACAAATCTGATGGAATTTAATGCAACCCTCTTTCCACAGATGCTTCTGAGTGTTTCCAGCATTTTCTGTCTTCATTTTCCCTTGTCCACTCTTCCAGGTCCACCCACCATTTCCCTTCTCAGGGTGGGAGATGCAACACCCACTCTTCTACTTTGTCCCTTCCCACCACCTGGGCACCTAAAGTGTCCTTCCAAGTTAACCTGTTGTTTCACTTGCACTTCTTCCAACCCATCGCACTAAAGTCAGCGTTGACAATGTGGTCTCCCCTACACTGGAGGAATCAAAGAGAGATTGGGTGACTGCTTTGCAGAGCACCTGCTTTCTTTCCACAGGAGTGACCTGGAGCTTCCCAGTGGCTGTCATTTTGATCCTCCATCCCACTTTCTCCCTGACCTGTATATCAGTGGCCTCCTGCACCGTTCCAGTGAGAACCAATTTAAGATTAAGGAGCAGCCTCTCATCTTCTGCATGGGCACGTTGCAGCCCTCGGGAGTTTGTATCAAATTCAACAACTTGAGATTTTGGTTGGGGTTAGAACTGGCCAGTTCTGCTCTAAGTTCATCCATCTGTGATATTAACAGTTCTTTTTCCTCTACACAGACACTACCTGATCCACTGGGCACTTCCAGCATTTTGATCTCAAGTTTCTGTATCAGCTCTGATCTGTGTTTCACAGCTTTACCTGTACCTCTTGTTTTTCCTCCTCCTAACGCCCCTCATTTCACTGTGCGTCTCGATGTACATGTGACTAATAAAGATATCTTATCATTAATCTATCAACCAGATGACTCTACAATCACATTGGCAACTCTGACCTCACCCTATTAGGCATATTCCCTTTGTGCTATCCATCCCTCCACCCCTCACCCCACAATGCAAGCTAACCTGTTTTCTTAATTTCCCAGTTCTGATGAAGGGTCTCGGACCTGAAATGTTAACACTACTTCTCTTTCCACAGATGCTGCCTGGCCTGCTGACTGTTTCCTGCTTTTTCTGGTTTTATTATAGCAAAAAAATTATGCTGACTTGTGTGTAAGGACATTTTGAGACAAAGTAGAATATATCTTCAGTATTCCAATGAATGGTGCCGGCTCTTCCCTATAAATAAACCAGAGGATCAGTTTTTACCCCTATGTGAGAACATTTCCTTGGCTGGGAGCAGCACCAAGCAGACATGGCTGACTCTAACAGTGTAATGTTTGTGCTCTTCCCATCCAAAAATAGCCTGAGTCAGTTAGAAGCAGTCAAAGTTGTGCTGCTGACTCAGGGAAACAGACCACAGCATAAGATGTGTGGTTGAGAGCTCACTATCAGGGAAGGAGGAATGCCCACAAGAAACTTGTTTAAGGATGAAGACAATTGCCCTTTGCTGGTGGGAAATCCATCACTGCTCCAGCCTGAGTAAAAGCAGCAGTTGAATCATGTTGACAGAGTCCAAATCGCATATTTAAAGAAGGACTCTGCAGGACTTGGGCAGCAGCCTGATTTCAATCCCCGTGCAATCGAAGGAATGGTGCATCAAAACGCCATTGTGTTCTCATAATATTCTTCCATCTGCTATTTTAGTGGAGCCGTTAACTATACAAGTAAACTCACTACATTAATTACTCCTTTTTAACATTGAATGAAGAACTTTTATGTGCAATTTTCTACTCAATTTTCACTCTGAACCTTTCACCCTTTTTTCAGTCAATATAAGTTCTTTGCAACATCTGAATGCTTAATTTCTGAGTTTTGCCCATTGATATTTGCTCTTGCTTTAAAATGAGCTCAGTTTGTGTAATTTAATGCTATGGAGAAAGTGAGAGGGCAGGGAACAGGAGTTGGGTGACTGATTGAAAGATATTAGCTGTGACCCAGGTTGTGTAATAGCTTGTTACTCAGAAGCCTGTTATTTAGATCCTTATTGCCAGCATGTTATTTGAAACCATTGCAGACTTTTTTAATGCTTCCCATCTTTGAATGTTTATCATAACTTGGGTAACCCCTACACCAGCAGATATGATTATAGATAATGTTTTTATGGTGAAGACCAGCAATTCAGTGAAAGGGGCTGGACTGATGCAAAGCAGGTTAGCAACACCATTGTGTCTCTCAAATCTGATTTTGTCAAAACCTTATGAATAAAATGCAAGGCAATCATTAAATTCGAGGGTAGACAGTATTATGGGTGCAAATCTATTGTTTGTGGAGAATTCAAAAGGAAGGTCTGTGTAACATACAAGAGATTTGATATTGTTTAATCCAATTTTGATTATCTTTTCTTTCTTTTGCTTCAACTTCAAGCCAGCTTCATTATTTGGAAGCTAAACCCCAACATTCTGAGAAATTTCTTTGAAAACTGAAACAATTATTGCAGAAAACTGCTTGTGCAACACTGATAGCAGTGGATGAGATGTTGTAAAAACTCTCCTACTCCAGTCTGGAAAGAGCTGGATGCATAAAAGTTCACCCGTGTAGCCACTGACAATGCAGTGCTTGCCTGCTCTGAAGATCCAGTTGCAGATGCAGCATATTTTGGTGAGAGCATCCTCATTGATGCACAGACATGCAAAGCCTCACTCCTTGCTGAGTTTTGGGGAGGAGAATGGCTTTCTGGACACTCTGGCTGTATTTGTCCTCCTGCTGTAAACCTTTACCACACCCCTCTCCCCCCTCTATCAGCCGTCTCCTCAGCTTGCCTTGTCTGCATGCCTTCTGCTCATTCTCCCAGTCATTCTGTATTCCCAGCAGAATGCATTCTGATATCTCCTCTTTTTCAACCATTGACTGCAGTGCCACTTTACACAACTTTGCAACCCTCTTTGTCAAAGTTTTTCTCCTGTTCTCTGTCCTAAGTTGCATTTCATGTCTGTCCTTTTATCAACGATCCCTCAGACAGAAGGACGTGTTTATTTTAATTGCCTTGAAGCCCATGCAGCACTGCGGTGATCTCTAAAACTGCCCCTGAAATAAAACATGCAGCAGAATCAGAATCAGGTTTATTATCACTGATGTATGTCGTGAAATTTGTTGTTTTGCGGCAGCAGTTCAGTGCAAGACGTAAAAATTACTATAAGTCACAAAAATAAATAAATAATGCGAAAGAGGAATAATGAGGTATTGTTCATGGACCGTTCAGAAATCTGATGACAGAGGGGAAGAAGCTGTTCCTAAAACGTTGAGTGTGGGTCTTCAGGATCCTGTAATTCCTCCCTGATGGTAGTTACACGAAGAGGGCATGTCCTGGATAGTGAGGGTCCTTAATGATGGATGCTGCCTTTTTGAGGCACCACCTCTTGAAGATGTCCTTGATGGCAAGGAGGGTTGTGTCCATGATGGAGCTGGCTGATTCTGTAACCCTTTGCAGCCTTTTTCGATCCTGCACATGGGAGCCTCCATACCAGGTGGTGATGCAACCAGTCAGAATGCTTTCCACTGTACATCTGTAAAAATTTGCAAGAGTCTTTGGTGACATACCAAATCTCCTCAAACTCCTAATGAAGTAGAGCCGTTGGCATGCCTTCTTTGTATTGCATGTATTGGGCCCAAGATGGATCCTCTGAGATGTTGACGCCCAGGAACTTGAAGCTGCTCACCCTTTCCACCACTGACCCCTTAATGAAGACTGGTGTGTGTTCTCCCAGCTTCCCCTTCCTGAAGTCCACAATCAATTCCTTGGTCTTGCTGATGTTGAGTGCAAGGTTGTTGTTGTTGCAACACCACTCAACCAGCCGATCTACCTCACTCCTGTACGCCTCCTCATCACCATCTAAGATTCTGCCAACAACAGTGGTGTCATCGGTGAATTTATAGAAGGCGTTTGGAGCTGTGCTTAGCCACAGGGTCATGAGTCTAGAGAGAGTAGAGCAATGGGCTAAGCATGCATCCTTGAGGTGCACCTGTGTTGATTGTCAACAAGGAGGAGATGTTACTACCGATCTGCACTGACTGTGGTCTCCCGATAAGAAAGTCAAGGATCCAGTTGAAGAGGGAGGTACAGAGGCCCAGGTTTTTGAAGCTTGTTGATTAGTACTGAGGGGATGATGGTCTTGAACGACAAGCTGTAATCTATAAACAGCAGCCTGATGTATGTTTTGCTGTTGTCTAGGTGCTCCAAAGCTGAGTGGAGAGCCAGTGAGATTGCGTCCGCTGCAGACCTGTTGTGGCAGTAGGCAAATTGCAGTGGGTCCAGGTCCTTGCTCAGGCAGGAGATAATTCTTGCCATGACGAACCTCTCAAAGCACTTCATCACAGTAGATGTGAATGCTACCGGGCAATAGTCGTTGAGGCAGCTCACCCTGCTCTTCTTGGGCAGCGGTATGATTGATGCCCATTGAAGCAGGTGGGAATCTCCGACTGCTGCAGTGAGAGGTTGAAGATTTCCTTGAACACTCCAGCCAGTTGGTTGGCACAGATTTTCAGTACCCTGCCAAGTACACCATCGGGGCCTGACGCCTTGCGAGGCTTCACCCTCTTGAAGGATGTTCTGACATCGACCTCTGAGACAGAGATCACAGGATCACCAGATGCTGTGGGGATTTATACATGTGTAGTGTTATTCCCCCTTCTTGTTCTTGTTCTTGTTCTTGTTCTTGTTCTTCTTGTTCTTTTTCTTCTTGTAGAGAGGTTATTAGTGAGGAATGATAACTTTAGAAATGCATCTGTCCATAATGGAAACTGCAGTTCTTAAGTCTGGCTGTCTTGCCACAACCCATAATGAAACAAATAAGTGTCAATGAGGAAATGCAATGCAAATGAAGTATGACACATTGTTCTGCACCTCTGGGTGATGTAGCAGACTTTGTGTTCGTGGAACTCGGGGATCTTAAAAGGTTGCTGATTGTGTGAGTTAAGAAGCATACACTCATCTTTGTCATTAAACATCCTCAGAGTATGAGCTCCACTGCAGACATAATCTAATTGGATAAAATTGGTTGTCACTCCTCATCTTCAAACAATGTTGGGTTTCTGAACATGTTCTGTGTAAATGTCACTAATTGTAGCCGTTGTGCAAAATAAATTTATGATCAGGATAGGGTCCAAAAATCATCTGTTTTTTATTTTGCAGGATCCCTTCTCACAAATGAAGCTAATTATAATTAATCATTCAGAACAGCTCATTTTATACCCTTGCTAATGTTTCCTAGAGTCAATTTAACCTCTTGATGTTAGGTTGTAATGAGAAGTGAGATGTAGATTCTTCTTTCAAGTGAGCCATTTAGGTCTTTCTCAAAGGCAAAGTTAAAATAGATAAGACATATTTGATTCTGTACCTCTTTATTTACTTTTTTTAAATAAAAGCTGCCTTTTCAACATGCCACTCACACACTCCAGGCTCTTGTGTGTGTGAAACGTAAATCATGTACTTAACACTTGAATGAACATAATAATGTTCAGGGTTACGGAGGCAGATTGTTCCTGTGTTGTTTACACTATTTATTGCTATGGATCTGTAGCAGGGGAATTTGAATAAATGATGGCTAACAAGGCATATGTTCTGCAAAATAATGCCCGACAAACTGATATGTTCACTTAACTACAAAACCAGTCATTAGATCTATTGTCAGCATGCAACAATGAAGTAGGCAGAGAGATGATTGACAAATAGGCCATGCAACAAATCCAGTGTAACTACCTACCAAGGCTGGCAATCAAGAAATAGTTAAGTTCAGGAATGGCTCTAATTCCATCAGCTCCCCTCCACCACTCCTACCCTTCCCTATCCCCTCCCTCAGTCAGTGTCTCTAAGGCCAAGTAGAATATACAGTGCAAGCCCAGAAACACAAAATCTAGGGTGATGCATCAATGTAACACTGTGGTTTCATACATGGTTAAAAAGAATGACTCGCAATTATCAGATAAAGTAGAAATCAGATAAACAATGGGTCTTTGACCTGTAAACATTAAATTTGTTTCTCATTCTATAGGTGCTGCCTGACCTGTTGAATGTTTCCAGCATTTTCTGTTTTAGTTTCAGATTTCCAGAATCTGCAGTTCTTTTGGTTTGCCATTATGAAGCACTGTTTACATCCACAGGGCATTACAAAAGATTTCACAAGCAGTGGAATATTCTATTTAAATGCAACACTCTTCTTGAACTTGGAAAATATGGTGCCACAAACAACAAAAGATAAGTGACCATGTGGTCTGTGTTTTCGTCCAGGACACTGGGGAGCAGACTGCCACAGGAACATTTAAGTTGAAGTTCAGGTTTATTGTGATATGCATACATAACCAAGGTAGGGTAGACTGAAATCTCATCTGAGGACAGTAACTTTTACAGTGCAGCCTTCTCTCTATTGTAGGGTCATATGTCAACCAAGATTATATACCCAAATCTCTGAAGTGGGGCTTGAACCTGCAATCTGATGACTCATAACTTTACCACTGAACCAAAGCTGACAAAGCATGGGTGTTGACCTATAGAGGCTATGGTGCATATAATGCATCTTGTCGTGTGAAGCAGACCATGTAGATTGGAATGGAAGTACTTATGGGACTGCTGCAGAACTGTGCTGATTACTGGTAAACAATGAGATAAAAGAACGTTTGAGTCAAGTAAAAGGAGAGTAAAGTCTGGAATTAATATTTTTTTAAGACATCTTGTGTGACACTGAAGATGTTGGCAATGAAATTTATCAATTATTACAATTACCAGCCACAACCTCAGTGCAGGGCAAGGAGTGCATTGCCTGAAGCTGTGAAGGTGACCATAGGTGTGAACTTTTATGTGCCTGGCTCCTTCTCGGCTGGTGCTGGAGATAAAAGCAACATATTGCAGTTTGCAGTGCATCATAGAATAAGCCATTGATGATCTATAAATAAAAAAGAGAACACTTGATTTCATTACTTCTTGCCAGAGGACAGTCATCGTGAACTCCAGGATTTGCAAGGATTGCAGGCTTTCCCATGGTGTAGTGTACCACTGAGTACGTACATGTTCCATTGAGTACATTTTATGTCAGCTCTGTCGTGTCTCTAAGCTAAGAGAGTGGTGCATTATGTGATGCCTTCATTCTAAACCAGGCTTCTAATAGCCACACATGACTCAGTGTAAAAGATTGTTGAATAACCATTCTTGGGAACTGTATTATATTGTGTGCTATATAAATGCAAGTTTTGTGGTTGGATCTCCTTATCTACAGCTGCTTCCATTTGGCATCAGGAGCAGGGTCAGGGAAAAGTTACAGAGATCAGTGGCCTCTTTTTGACCTCGTATCCTACCCAGCACCAAAAGAGACCTTTATTAGTAACTTGTTTGTGCCAGCTATATTTCAGCCGCAAAAAGAAGAAAATGGTGCCTAAGTGGAGACCAGGGAAAGCACAAACAGCATGGCTTTTGGGGCTTGCTTGCAGTGTGTGCATGTGTATGATTGTGCATATAATGAGATGAAATCTGATAAAACTTCACAGGTGTTTTGAAATAATAGGTTAGAAATTGGATCCACTAGCTTCTGTTCTCCATGCACAAAAGCAATTTAACCCAGGTTGGATTGTGCTAGTGATCATTTTTGGGTGAAGGGGAAACTGGCCCTGATATTTCTGTGTGCAGTTCACCAAGGTATTTCTGATGTTTTCCTGATATCAGTCACACGCCTCATGATTTTACAGCTTTTGGGTGCAATCTATAATCTTTGTTAAACTGTCCCAAAATAATCAGGCACACATCCTGCTGAGATCACCAAAGAGATGTCAACTGAAGGATCTCCATTGTGAAACTGATGACTAGCACACTACATCTGCCAGACACAGTTTTCTGTGCTCAGGATTTGGCTAAGTCCTCGGTTGTCCCATCGCTGATTACAACCTTCTCATGTGATGCACGTCAGAGGTGCACACTGTGATCTCTGCCTCATTGATCATCTCGAACCTGCGGTGGTGTGGGGTCACTCACAATCTGGGACTTCATGGGGCTGGCCACTCACACAGAGGATCACCATGTCCCCCACGCTCCCTAACACACCCGTACACCTCCCACTGCACCATTACTCACACACCTCTCAGTCTTAGGCACTAACCATTATTATTCCACCACAGCAGCAGCAGATTATACATGAGACTGCAACCCACTC
This sequence comes from Pristis pectinata, assembly GCF_009764475.1. NCBI lineage: Eukaryota > Metazoa > Chordata > Chondrichthyes > Rhinopristiformes > Pristidae > Pristis > Pristis pectinata. The sequence continues at coordinate 46,178,846 of NC_067407.1, forward strand.
ATTAACACCTTCTTGCATTGCATCCTGAGTGATGTCATCTTGAGGCCCACTGATGGCACATTCCACCAGACTCCTGGTGTTTGCTCTGCAGGTGCCCAGTCTGGAGTGAACAGCTAATCTTTGCTGATTGTTGGGGGCTGTCCCTTCTGCCGGAGCCTTATTGCCTATGAGCCAGCCAACTATCTCCACCATTAGAGTTTTATTTAAAGCTGCGTGTGCATTCATTCTAATACCAGCCTACACAATTTCTACTGGGACAAGTACAAGAATGAAAATTAGAAAAAAAATCCCCTGATACACTGTGTCACTCAAAAATTAAGCCCTGCGTCCTGCTAGATGGAAAATAATCATTAACTTCAAGACTGGATGGTACTGATTACACTGAGATACAAAAGGCAGCAGATGCTGGAATCTGGAGCAAAAAATAAATGGCTGGAAGAACTCGGGGGGTGGGGGGGGGGGGGTCAAGTAGCATCTCAGAAGGCAAAGGGATGGTTATGTTTTGGGTTGAGACCCTGCATCAGGACTGAGAGTGTAGAGGGCAGATAGCCAGTCAATGGAAGTGAGAAGCAGGGGGTGAGACAGAGACTGGTAGGTGATAAGTAGAACCAGATTGGGGATGGGGGTGTGGGGCGTATGGTGGGCAGATGGGGGAGGGGGAGGGCTGGTGTTGAGACAGAGATTGATAGGTGGAAACAGCTAAGGGAGAGGGGAGATTCGGCAAATGGAACCAGGTGGGAAGGGGAGAGATGTGTTAGAAACAGAGGCTGGGAGGGAGGGGTAGTGGGTAAATGGAACCAGGCTGGAGAGGAGGACGGAATAGAAAAGGTGAACTAAGGGAGAAGAAACCCAGGTGGATAGCTATGTGGATGATGGGCAGATGATACCAGATGAGGGAGGATAATGATTCTTGGTAATGAGGGGGAGGAGGCATGGAAAAGGTAAACAAATGGAGAGAGAACGTGGGTGGACTGGTGGGAGTGGGAAGGGAACACTGGTGTGGGTTACCTGAAATTAGAAAACCCAATGTTCATAGCATTGGGCTGTAGGCTACCTAAGTGGAATATAAGTTTCTGTTCTAGTTTGCGTTTGGCCTCACCATGGCAGTGGAGAAGGCTGAGGATGGACAGGTCAGTGTGGGAATGTTAAGGGGAGTTGAAATGGTGTGCAGTCAGATGTTCAAGATGGCTGTTGCAGACAGGGTGCAGGTGCTCTGCAAAACAGTCACCTGGTCTATGTTCAGTCTTGCCAAGGGAGGCCACACCGAGAGCATCAAAGACCAGGTTGGAGGAGGCGCATGTGAATCTCTGCCTCACCTGAAAGGGCTGTTTAGGTCCCTGGATGGCGGTGAGGGAGGAGGTGAAGGGACAAGTGCTGCACCTTCTCTGGTTGCAGGGGAAAGTGGCAGGGGACGGGAAGGGCTGTGTGGGAAGGAATGAACAAACTGGGGAGTCATGGAGAGAGTGGTCCCTGTTTGTTTTAAGTTCAGCCTTTACTGTAATGATGACCTCGGGGAAAGCAATCAAGCTAATTGTGTGATGAGAAACAGAGTTTTTGTCACTATATTTGTCTGTTTTATTATTACTGTTCGTATTGCTTTAGTTCAAACTTCATCAATTTTGGTAGTCACTGGATGATGCTCAGACTTGATGCTATTAGTGAGGTGACACTGTATATGCATATTCTGTAAAGTCATGTTAATTCTGGAAATTGCTGTACTTCCAAGGACACATACTGTGTTCAGCATTCGGAGCCAAAAGCAGAACACAAAGCACCTGAAAGTGACAATTGTGAGCGTAAACAGTTTGGCAGTGGGGTACTTCCACCTTTCCTAGTTTTAGAAATTTACCATTCGGTGAAAGGAAGAGGTCTATTTGTGTATGTGTACAAATGTTCCTGACATCCATAATGTCAAAAACAACCTGAAGGATAACTATGCAAGAGATCTCAAAACTATCTCAACCATGTAAAAATAGGAACATGGTGTGTTTTTCACAATAAAGTGAATATTGACCACAACTTGGATGGAAATAATATATATAGTGCTATTAATATTTTAAGTCATACCTTGGAGCAGATAGGAAGATTGTAATTAGTCATTAAGCCTTTTCTGACTTAAAAATGTTTGTACAAGTGCCAACTTTTAGACTGTTTATCTGGACAGGGAGCTTCTCCAGACAACTGTCAGCTCCCAGCACTATCAATCCTATTGCCTGAGATACACAGAATGTCACATTTAACTTGGGTGCCTCTTGCCTTTTGCTGCTTCACATAGTTTCCTGAGTATTATGAATGTAAGGTTTTTCATTTTTTAAAATATTTCCTTTATAAGTAGCCTTTGTTCAATTGACATCACTCGGTAAACAACACTTCATCATCCCAAGTGAGTCAGGTTGATAGTGACATCTACTCTTTGGATTTTGTTTAGGAGAGACTACAAAATAGATTGCAGAGAATTACTTTAATTTGTCATTTACAGTTGGTTTATGAGCATTTTGAGACAATGTTAAAATCAATTGCTGGAAAATGAAGTGCTGCATGTGTGCATCTTTTCAACGCTCTTGAAAGGCAAGGCTTTGTGAATGGATAATGCTATTGGAAAAGATACCCTGACTTGTTACAGATCCTGCTGGACTTTGAAAGAGACAAAAGTCAAGGGAAAGTTAGTCTTATGAACCAGTTGTACTGCATTTTTCCATTGATGTAAAGCAATTTCAGGCTTGGATTTTAAGGACATCATTTTCTGAAAATACTTTTGATCTGAGAGAGATTATCCTTGGCCATATTGGTTTGTGTTGTCAATAGTAAAGTTTATAAATTCCATAGTGGTTCAGTGTACTCCCCATGGAGATCTTCAAGTGCTTTTAATGAGCTTTTTTTCTAATATTTAAAAAGGTACACTGTTGAATTGGTTTTCTTCAACTTAACTGGCCAGCAACAAATTCTTTGTCCAACATGGACCATGCAGAATAAGTCAGTATTGTTAGCTCCACTTTTCTCCAAGAAGGTACAAGCCCTGAACAGTGAGTAGCAATAATGTCCAGTTACATTAAAGGATAAGATGATCAGGGGATGTGACGACATTGATCCCTGGGACTTAAATCCACCTGGACCAATGGAATTAAAGTTCGCCTCTCCTGCCTGAGAGGTTCCAAATTCTTGCCCTTGTTTATTGCTGGGGTATGAAGGACTGACGTACCAGATGAAAGTAGATTTTTCAATGTGTTCACTAAACAACAATAAATTATTCTACAGTAGCACAGCATGGAAAGATTTTTTATGTTCCTCTTAGCCCTGTGGAGGAACAGAGGGATCTGGGGGTCCACGTCCATAGATCCCTCAAGGTTGCCGCGCAGGTCGATAGGGTTGGTAAGAAGGCTTATGGTGTGTTGGCCTTCATTAGTTGGGGTATTGAGTTAAAGAGCCACGAGTTAGTGTTGCAGCTCTATAAAGCTCTGGTTAGACCATACTTGGAGTATTGTGTTCAGTTCTGGTTGCCTCATTATAGGAAGGATGTGGAAGCTTTAGAGAGGGTGCAGGGGAGATTTACCAGGATGCTGCCTGGATTGGAGAGCATGTCTTATGAGGATAGGTTGAGCGAGCTAGGGCTTTTGTCTTTGGAGAGAAGGAGGATGAGAGGTGACTTGATGGAGGTGTACAAGATGATAAGAGGCATAGATCGAATGGATAGTCAGAGACTTCTTTCCAGGGCAAAAATGGCTAACACGAGGGGATATAATTTTAAGGTGATTGGAGGAAGGTACAAGGGGGATGTTAGGGGTAAGTTTTTTTTACAGAGAGTGGTGGGTGCGTGGAATGCACTGCTGGCAGAGGTTGTGGGGGCAGATACATTAGGGACATTTAAGAGCCTGTGAGACAGCCCCCCATTTCTCTATCATTCATGTGTCTATGTGGGAGGGAAGGGTTAGATAGATCTTAGAGCAGGATAAAATGTTGGCACAACATCGTGGGCCAAGGGGCCTGTACTGTGCTGTAATGTTCTATGTTCTCATATTACCCTGACTTTAGGAGAGAATGTGAGGAGAGGGAAAGTTATGAAAAATTTACCAATAACCTGAGAGGATTGATATAAAATTGGGAAACTCAAAACATCTTCCCCCAGATGACATCCCAGTCCGAGAATTGCCCTCTGCTTTGGCACTTCTTTTCTTGAAGAGTGAATGAAGGCTCTTCTCTGCCAAAACAGTGCGGCCAATGCCAAACACACAGTTCTGCTGCCATCTGCCATTCAAGGAAGCTCAGACAACTTGTTCAAACAGACATTAAATCTCAGCTTAAGAGCAAAGCTCAGAGTTGGATCACTCCCAAACCAAGTCCACCCTTGGCTCTGTTACTTCCACCAGTCCTACAACCCTCTAGAAACTGTGCTCCTTCACCTCTTGCCCTCGCACTTTCTTCACCCTACCACAGGCAGCCAAACCTTTTGCTGTTGAAGCCTTCTGCTCTGGAATTCTCTCCACAAACTTTTCCATTTGTTGATTTCTCTTTCTGCTTTCCAACTTTTTGACCAAGCTTTCCTCCACTCCTTCTACACTTGACTCGGGGGCAAAAAATTGTTAATAACCACTTTTGGGAAGTGGTATTCTACGTTAACTGTGATATATAAATGCAAGTTTTTTGGTTGTTGTTGGACCTTCTTGTCTGCAGCTGCTTCCCTTTGTCATGAGGAGCAGCATCAGGGAAGAGTATGCAGAGATAATTGGCCTCTTTTGATCTCAGATCTTCCCCAGCTCCAAAACAAACCTGATCAGCAATTTGCTTGTGTTGAGAGGACTCTGGTCTCAATATGCAAATATTTGGCCACAAGCTTTGGAGGAAGTGCTGCGTTTTCTCTGCCATGAATTCATCATCCTGTTCATTGACAAGTACGTAAGAAAAAAAGGACTCTACATATTTGTCTGTGGAGGTGCAGATGTTGGACTGTGTGGGTGTATATGTTTGTTGCTGTAGAACAGTGATTAAGGGGAAAATGCAACTGAATAGACAAGAGGTTGAATTGGCAATGTGAGCATGGGAAAGACAGGAATGATGAACAGTCAGATGGGCTGTCAGTTTATGTTGGCAAGCAATTGAATTGCGTATGGAGTAATCACTATTCCCCCCTCCAACACTACACCCCCAACACCTCCCCACTTGAATTGTTAGTAATGGCTGAATGAACTCTGGAACTCAAATTATGGCAATGAGAGAATTGAGGGAAGGCAGACAGACAAAGACTCTCAGCAATGAGTTTAACAGAAGCAAGGATTTCCTGGGCTTTTTGTGCACAGGCAGTATCCAGTGAAATGATTACAGAACTTCAGCTCCCTGTACTGCTGACTGCCTTATTAAGTATTACCTCAACCCCACTGCCTTGCCTTTTAAATTTTAAAAACATTACACATGAGAATGAATGTGGAGCTCAAGATGTATGAAAATGGATTTGCCAGACTTATTTCTGCAGATGTATGGAGTATTCATTGTGCCGTCAGCAGGATTCCAAGTACAAAATGCTGAATTAAGTAACAATTTGTTGCTGTGGACCATGGTCTTTGGGGAACTACATGAAGACAGCCCAAATTAATCCTGTACCACCAACACAAAGTAATTTTTTTCCTAATACAGGTCCCAATTACAAGACCATCTCTTGAGGCCTTGATTATTAATTTGCTTTAAGAGCTGACTTTGAGCCAGAAAAGCTAACAGCTTGAATGAAGCCACTCTTAAATATAATTGCCCAGAAACTCCTTTGCACAACTCTAAAGGAGCATTTGCTGTGCAGTGGGATAAGGGCTTAACCTAGAGTACAAAAATTTTGTGCCTATTTCTAGGCATCTTAGTGCTCATTAGGAAATTAAAATCCTGAGTTTTTGGCAGGATTTTAAATTATCTCATCACTTTTACTCCAGAGTAAAATTCCTTCAGATGAGGTCAGCAATAGTGCACCTCCAGGGTGATTTTCAACCTCGTGGATCTGAAAACAACAGTCCTTGTTTACTTGCAGAATCACTCGTCTTTACTAACCTGATTTTTCCCTTGCTAGTTAGAGGGCCAAAGTTAAACTGCAATGCCTTGTCCTCGATGAAATCTATCCCCTCCACTGACCTCAGATATAATGTCATATGCCTTAAAAATCAAAACAACTGCAGATGCTGGGAATCTGAAATTAAAAAAAAGCTGGAAACACTCAGCAGGTCAGGCAACAGCTGTAGAAAATAGAAAGAGTTAACATTTCTGACAAAAGGGCTTCAACCTGACGCATTAATTCTTTTTTTCTCTCCATTGATGTTGCCTGACCTGCTGGATGTTTCCAGCATTTTCTGTTTCTTTTTCATGTGTGCTTTGACTGCTCTGCCCACGGAGGTCAGGGTCCCGGTTGCACTTAGCTTCCCAACTTCACGATTGCTCCAGGTTGCTGCTGCAGATCTCTGCCACATCTCGCAGTTTGCCGCTCACTGCTGGATCAGGGAGGTCATCCAAGCTCTTCACTCATGGAGGGAAGGTCTCAGCCTTCAGGAGCAGGCAGAAGACCATGCACATTTGCCTGTCTTGCGGGCTTCCCCAAAGCACAGGCATTCGGAGACTGCACTCATGTCTATACAGGGGCAACTCTGGCCAGCGGCGCCTGGCTTGTAGCCCTGGTGGGTCTCTGCAGGACCATGCACAAAGAACATGCCTCCTGCAGCTGCTGTTCTTCAACAGCTACTTCCCCCTGACCTCGCTGGGAGTTTTCTTCCTCATCCCTTCCATCATTGCAGCAACGTTCTCCTGCTGCTGGAAGAGCTGGATGCAGAGATCCCCTCTTCAATGCCAAATGCAAGCAGCTGCAAGATCTTGCAACAGAATGCACAGTACTGAAAGTGAGGCCTGGAATGAGGCATGGAAACCCAACAGCACTGCTGCGTGCAACTGTGAAACTCACAACTGAAGATCTTGAACTTCATGAGACTTTCACAAATCATTTTCTTCTTCTTCTTCTTCAACAATCCCTTAGGGTCGAGGAGGACCTGCTTCTGTGTATGAGTTCATTTAACATGGGTTGGCTAAGTAGCCTTGGTGATCCACAATACTGTTTTAACAGCACAAAAAGGTAGTAAATGTTAGGTTAATGCATCCTGCTTAGAGGAACTGATGGGTCTGGGGAAATCAATAAAAATTAGACACTGGTGGTGGCCAAATTATTGGAAAAATTCTGAGTGACAGTATTTTGACATCATTTAGAGAGCTACAGATCAATCAAAGACGGTTGGTGTCAATTTGTCATATGTGACTAATGATTTCATTTTTTGAGGACATAACGAGCAGGTTCAACGAAGGTATTTTGTTTATTTCTCAACTGGAAGTGCACTCACTTGCTCACTGGGCTTTCACGGCGCACAGTCTTAAGAGAGGTGATTCTGATGACAGCCTGTTTTATGGTCAGTGGTGAATGCTAAACACACACCCGTCAGTGTCCTTATTTTCAGCATTGTACAAGGCAAATGGGAGCCAAAATAGCATTGGGGTTTCCTCCTGCACTTTAATTAGCAAGAATTTAAAGTTTTTGTACAATCTAACGCGGAGGGTTCCACCTTGACATGATTCATGCAAGGCTCTGGTTTTGCGTCTGTGTTATTATTTTCCTGTTCTATTTTCAGGCAAGACTGAAGCAGAGCTTAAAAATTTCAGCCCACATTACCAGCGGCAGTACCCTGTGACCTTCTTCAATCACATTCGGCGTGAGGTAGAGCAAGACAGAGAGGTCCAACCCCAACTGCTGCATCGTAAGGTACAGTATATGTGTTGTGGTATTGGAAGGGTCATCCCACCATCCCAGTCAACTGCAGTGACTTGCATTCAGAGAGTGCATGGATCATTCTGAACTCTGAGCCACATTCCTTGTGGACATGTTCCACCCTGGCAGCAGCAGAATTCAAGGAATTATCTCTATAAATATCCTACTGTGTATGCCAAAGTTTTGGAATTAAAACAGAAAAGGGTTGAAATCTTCAGCTGGTCAGACACCATCTGTGGAGGGAGAAACAAAGACTTGGTGCTCGAACTAGCCCATGCCTCATGGTTGCCTCAATCCCCTGCACTTTTATGTCCTCTCAGCTTCCAGGGTTCTCTTGGTATTGCTGCCTTGATTATTCCACCAGGCAGAGTGAAACCAATGTTTCAGGTCAATGATCTTTCATCAGAAGCTCACACGAGAAATGGCAAAGTTACAGACAGTCAAATTCCAGTCAATCTAGTCCTGAACGAGCCCAGTCCCCATAACTGTGATTGGAAAGCATTGTCCCAGTAATTATACCATTTGCACTGGATTTGAACCTGACTTCAGCTAAACCCTGGACAGTGGCAAGCTATTTGCATGACCTGTCAGGTCAGGAAGTGGTTGAGTTCAAGATCTTTGAATATCCCCACATTTTATCAAAAAACATCAGAATCACAAAAAGCAGCTGCCCTTGTGCAGTTTTCTGGCAAGAATATCAGTTTCAGTCACGATTCTGTCAAGGAGTGCTTAATCTGAGGTATATTCTGCTTGTTGGTCCTGTTATTAAATTTGTCTTAAGTTAATCCAATGACACCCAAGAGCCACAGATGTCAGCAGTGACAGACTGTGCTGTGATATATTGTCATCAAGTCATATAGTTGTACAGCATAGAAACAGGCCCTTCGGCCCACCATATCTATGCTGACCATCATACCAATCTATGCTAGTCCCACTTGCCTGCATTAATTCCATATCCCTCTATGCCTTGCTCTTTCAAGTACCTGTCCAGATGCTTCTTAAATGTTGTTACTGTTCCTGCCTCCACCACCTCCTCTGGCAGCTCATTCCAGATACCAACTACTCTTTGTGTGAAAAATTTATCCCTCAGATCCCCATTAAACCTCCTTCATCTCACCTTAAATCCATACCCTCTAGTTTTAGATGCCTCTACCAGGGGAAATAGACTCTGGCTGTTTACCCTATCTGTGCCTCTCCTAAATTTTTATACAGTTATCATGTCACCACTCAGCCACGTTTGCTACAAGGAAAACAGACCTAGCCTAGATAGCCTCAAGCCCTCCAATCCAGAGGATCCTTTAAGAGTCCTTTGATGGTTGCATCATGGTACCACCTCCTGTTCCGATGTTGTTTGTGGTACTCAAGTCCTCATAGATATCGGCAGTGAAGATGACTTTGGACATTGACATGACCCTTGACATTGTGATTCTCATCTGGTGTCTGTTTTATATTAGAATACGGGTCCTCCTGAGGTTACAAGAGCCCAACTTCTGTACAGCTCATACATACCAGCGAGCATTTGGGAGAGGGGCAAATGGATTTGCTGGCTGCTGTGAGGCTGCAGGCATCTTCTGCCACATGGGAGCGGCAGTTTACGGCAATATCTGAATGGTTAAGTTAGATGCCCTGGTTTAACTAGACATTGCCCTTGGTTGGCCTATGCTGTTCTTTAAATAAATTGCCGGGAGGCCGCATTTCTGATTTGTGAATTGTCTGGGTTATGAACAGTTCTCAGGAATGGAACCCTGTTGTAACCTGGGGAAGATCTGTGCCAGAGATTTGTGGCCACTCATTCAGAGACTAGACATTAATCTGGGTGGTGATCCTTCCAGTCCCCCATTCACAAATCCTGCTTTCAGCTCTGATGTTGGGAGGGCAATGAAAAGGGAGTATCACCCTAGGAAGAAAGCACAAGGAAAATTCAAAGTGAATAGGGTAGTTTACCTCGGTTTTATAGTGAGATTGTTAACCTTTTACCTTCATTGAAGAAGTGGATACTCATTATCATAGCTGCCTCCCTCCTCAAAACCATGCACATACCTAAAGTCGAGCATCCCAATTGATTTGTATTCCTTTTACAAGAACATGTCTATCTGGCTCCCTGAAGTTTGTCTTTTTCTTCAACCTTACTGCTATCACTGCTGCCCAGAGTGCTTGCGTCCTCTAATGTCACCATTACTCCCATTGTTGCCATTGCTTTTTTGAAACAGCAAAAGATTTAAATTTTCTCCGATTCATCCAAGATTCCATTCTCCTCTGGAAGTCTCACTGTCCATTTCCCTTCCACCATGCCCCCACCCAGGTATTCCAAGCTCCTCTTGAATGCCCCATGTACCTGAAACATCCTGCACGGTTCCAACTGTTCAAATTAACCATCCCATCATCTCCCACTGGTCTTCAGGATATAATATTGACCTTGTTTGAAGTGCTGCTCTGTCTCTGTTCCCACAGACCCATTGTCATCAAGAATTATCAGACTCAGTGTATTCCCTGTGGACCTGCTGTGATCCTGCTCATGTGTAGCACTTAATCTGTGGTCACATTTCTGACTTCTTCACATACCTTGCTGCTAGATCTGGGATGGACTTTCCCCCTACTTTTCCCTTCAGTGAAACTCGAGCCTGTGCTACTTCAAAACAGTGTATATTGGACTGTAGCCCAACGTGTTTGTAGGCCAGTGCAACAGGCTGGAGCATCACAGTGGGGGACATCCCTCGAGTTGACAATGACCCTCAATGATGGCAACTAGTGAAGGCACAGGACACTGGGAGGTCAGAGTCTTGACAGCACATTTATTTGACTGTTCTCATTGCAAGATTGGGAAACCTCACTGTAAGCATTTTTTCATTTCCTATTTAAGAAGGTGAAATGTGTTTTAAGACTGTAGCTGGCCTCCAGTTTTGCTTCTAATACATTCATTATCTATACACTAGCTCCAGGCAGAATTAATTAAAAACAATGGGTTAATTTCCCATTGGTGATGATACAATCTATGTGCCTGTTTGATGTCTCCTACTGTACAAAGCAACCACCTGGCCAATGGAACTCCAGTTGTTCAACCTTGACAAATGTGGACCCTCTGTATGGCTTTTGGTGGCACCAAAGTATCTCTGACAATGATTTCATCAGCCTTCCAGACAGCTCATTTAATAATGCCTGCTGTTAACACTCTTTTGGCTCTGGTCTGAGCTTTCCATTCTACATCCAGTCATCCACCGATAGCCACCTTGTGCAAACACTACTCCATATCCAACTTAGCACCTCGCTAGCTGAAGCTTTCTTATGGGTGCATTCATCACCTTCTGAATGGTTTTACCTTGTGCTTTCCCAATGGTCTCAACAAACCTACCCTGTATAAAGACTAGCCAATCCAGAATCTCCTCTGCACAACATTTCACACATTCATCATGAATTGAACAGTCACCAGATTGTGCTCGCTTCAGGCTCCTTGTCCTCATTATTAAATCCTTTTGCAACCCTGTGTGGGAAATCTTATTTTCTTGTCTGAATTTCCCATTTCTCTAATTCCACATTGCTGCTTGACCCTAGTCCATACTGTCTCGCCACTGGAGATTTCTCCAGCTGCCGCTGTGCCCTGGCCTGACAGAATGGTTTTCCCAACACACTTATTCCCTTTGGCAAAAATTGTTCTTGTTTTGCAGCTAACTTTGGCCAGGCTAAGGTTACTGTCCATGCCCACCCATTCCCATTGGTATTGAGAAGATGTTGATGGATGGTGTTCTTGATCGCTATTCCACAAGTAATCATGAGGGTTCTTCTGCTCTTGCTGTGAGAAGAGTAAAATGAAGTACACTTTCAACATGTTTCACAACTTCAGGCATCCTAAAGCACAAAATAATTCTGAAATGGAGCCAATATTATATGCCGGAAATGTTGCAGCAGTTTATGCACAGCGACTCCCACAGAGTCATGTGATAATGGCCAGATAACCTGAAAACAGAGGATCATTGCTCTCCTCAATTGCTACAGAACCTTTTGGATCCACTTGAGAGAGAAAATGGGTACGACTGGTCCATACAAACACACTTCTGACAATGCAGTGTTCCTTTCAATTTTGCACTGGAGTTTCAGCCTTGCTTATTGTGTTTTGTGATCTGGGGTAGACAGTTTCTGGTTTTGGACTCTCTGAACAAGCCCCAGTACTTGGTTTCTTCAAAATTCCTTCTTAGTTTGTGTCTAAAAGGCAACATGAAAGAAGTTAAAATAGGAAACTGGGAACTCCACCCTCCCTCCCCCCATCTCTGTAATGGGCCCTTGCATATCACAGAGAAGCTTGGCTTTCCTTCCTCATAATGCCCTGAAAATCCTGGAAGGTTTGCATATACTCGGTGACACAACCTCTGTCTCCTTTTCTGACTAATCAGTAGCATTGAAAAGATTAGTTTCTAAAATGTCACACTTATCAATGAACACTGGCCGTTGTTTTCAAAGGAAGAGGAATTTGCACACACATAGATGTTGCATTTCTGCACAAAGCATTCTTGCCCACGATATGATGGTGTGGCTGAGTTGTAGCATTTTAGCCTCTGATTCAGAAGATTCCACTGCGATGTTCAAATGGGCATTTGAATTAGCGTGGTAATATCCGGTACTTTTATTTCCTGTACTCCTCAAAATGTCTGTCCAAGGGTAATAGGAGAGAAGACATTGGGGTCATTTTTGTTGCAATGCACACACTTCCATCAAAGAGCCATCTAAATTCCAGTTAGTTTAAGCACCCTTCCAAAGGCTTGAGCAACATAATCTAGGCTGACACTTCACTTGTGGCTACTGGCAGAATGCTGTCAACCTGAAGGTGATATCTTTGAGGTCCTCCTTTACCCACCCAATTGAATTGTAAAATCAATAATCACACATCACCACTGGAAGAATAGCTGGGAAGTTAGCTCAATATCCTGGTAAACATTTAACCCCTCAACTAGAACACTAAAGCAGAGCAGCTTGGTCATTGATCTAAATACTAATGCATTCTTTCTCAGGACATTTCAGCTGTTGTATTTGTCTAAATTATAACACTTGATACTGATTGTGAATGTTGCTATAAAAACAGCCATTTTGTTGTTCTTTTCGCCGTCTGATTAGAATAGTCTAACCTCGACCCATGACAGATTAGTCATCGGGTTGATTTCTGAGTAATTGGATACATTTATAGAATAGACGCTGCACTGGAAAAAAAAAGTACTTTTGCTCCAATAAATGAAGTCTGGGCAATTTGATGAGTGAAATTCATCCATTTTTATATTTTATGCTTGACAGAGATTCTATTATCTGGTGTAAGAATGCTTCTGCTTGCTTGGTTTACCAAACATTGTGAGCCTTTGATGAAAGCTTCCTCTATTGGGTACTTCTAATGAAATCTTTGGGATGTATTTATGGTTTCATTGGAAAATACCAAAATGAAAATCTTCATGATCACATTTTATTGATTCCACTTACAGTGGTGATAAAGAATTGTTGCTGTCTCTTGATGCCCTTATTTGCAAGTTTTGGCCTTAACTGAAGTAAATGGATGTATGATTAATGTAACCCCAGCTGGAGTTACTCCCACAGGTAACGAGTTTGCTTTCTGAATGGAAACAACAACTGATATTAGAAAGAAAGCTTTTGTGTCTAAAAAGTTAAAAAGTAGTTTTAACTTTATTTCTTTGGTGTGCACTTGTTTTTTTTTAATATTTTGCTTCTAGCTCCTTTTAGTATATTTGGCTGGCCTGGTAACTACAGCAAAAAGGGGAGATAGGAAATCTGAATCTGAGCTTTTGTTGGACCTCCCCTCATACCCAGTACTCACAAGATCTGACAAATTGCTTCTAAAAGGATGCTGCTTTTCCCACTTCCCACTGAAGTATTCCAGGCTGACTCATTCTGGGAGAAGCATGACCCAAAGTGTGAGCCTGCCACACTCCCTGATGCTCGGCACCAAGCACTTATGTACTAATGTTTGACACAGTTGTATTGCCCAACTTCTCTATTTATGGTTTATGGTAAAGTAATGAACCTTTTGCTCAAATAATTTGAAATAAAGTAATTAGTTGTCTGTGAATTATGCTTTAGAGTTGAAATGCTTTCTTTTAGGAGCAGGCAGAAACTGGGAAAGTGGTGCATGAGCAAGTCGTGATTCAATATGTGGAAGAATTGAAGAAATGGAAAGACCGATACATTGTTATAAAAAATGACAACAGCATTGAATGCTATGAAAACAAGGATGTAAGTAGTTCTCAGCGTCATAGAGTTGTACAGCACAGAAATGGGCCATTCAGCCCACCACATTGATGCTGACCTTTCGGTCCATATCCATCTATGTCTTGCCTATTCGAGTGCCTGTATAAACATCTCTTAAATGTAATGATTGTATTTGACTCCACCCCCTCCTCTGGCAGCGAGATCCAGATGTCAATCACTCTGAGTAAAAAAAAACTTCCCCCCCAAATCCCCTTTCAAACTCCTTCCTCTGACTTTAAACCTCTGCCCTCTTGGTTTTGAAACCCTTACCATGGGCAGTGGTGGTGGTGGGGGGGGGGGGGGGGGAAGATTCTGACTCTCTCCTTTCGATACCTGTCATAATTTCATATATTTCTATCAGGTCATCCCTGAGCCGCCTTTGCTTCAGGGAAAACAAACTCAGTCTATTCAGTTTCCCCTCATAACTGCGGTCCTCCAGTCCAGACAACAGCCTGGTGAATTTCCTTCGCACTCTCTCAAGTAAAACCACATCATTCCAATAATGTGGCAACCGGAACTGCAAAGATGTATGTCACAACTTTTACATTACTTGCCCTGACCTATGAAAGCAAGCATGCTATATACCTTCTACATCACCCTATCTACCTGTATTGCCATTTTCAGCGAACTACAGACTTGAACCCCAAGGACCTTCTGTTCATCAACATTTCTTGGAGCCTTAGCAGTTATGCATATGTCCTACACCTATATGACTTCCCAAAATGCATCACCTTACAGGATTAAATTCCATCTGCTAACGCTCTGCCCAGCTTTCCATCTGATCTATATCCTGCTGTAGCTTTAGGTGACTTTCCTTGCTATCCACAACACCAACAACTTTAATGTCATCTACAAACTTATTTATATATCACAAAACAACAAGGGTCTCACCACTAATCTCTGTGAGACACCACTGGTCACAGACTTCCACTCAGAAAATCATCCTTCCACAAAGATGGCAAGATTAGGGAACCTTGGACAACAAAAGATATTGAAGATCTGATCCAGAAAAAAAAGAGGAAGACTACGGGAGGGAAAGGAAAGTGGGATTGAGGGAGTTTTTTGAGAAATATAGAGTGTGTAGATGAGAATGTCAGAAAGAAATTAGGGGGACAAAATGCAGCCATGAAATATCCTTGGCAAGTAAGATTAAGCAGAATCCCAGGATATTGTCTAAGTATATCAGGATCAAGAGGCCAGCTAGGCAAAGAGTAGGTTCCCAAAAGGACCAAAAGGGTAATCTATGTGAGGAGCCAGGTGATGTGGGCAAGTCTTAGATGAATATTTCTCAGAGACACAAGAGATTCTGCAGATGCTGGAATCTGGAGCAAGACATGCAAAATGCTGAGGAATTTTGTGTGTTGATGAATACTTCTCGCCTGTATTCAACAAAGGAAAGCACATGGAAATTAGTGAGTTCAGGGAGAGGTACGAGGGTAATCTGGAGCAGCTCAGTATTAAGAAGGAGGAGGTGCTAGATGTCATGGGTTACTTTAGGGTTGATAAATTCCCAGGGCTGGATGAGATCTATCCCAAGTTGCTATGGAAAGCAAGGGACAAGATGGCTGGGGCTCTGATAGAGACTTCTGTATCTTCATTAGCCACAGTTAAGGTGCTAGAAGACTGTAGGATAGCTAATGTTGTTCCTACCTTTAAGAGGAGCAGCAGGGTAAACCATGTAACTACAGGCCAGTAAACTTACCTCAGTGGGAGGGAAATTATTGGAGAAAATCCTAAGGGATGGGATTTACTTACATTTGGAAAGACAGGGGCTGATCAGGGATAGTCAGCATGGCTTTGTGTAGGAGAAATCCTGCCTCACTAATTTGATTGAGTTTTTTGAGGAAGTAACTAAGAAGATTAATGAAGGGCAGGATAGTAGGCATTGTCAAACATCTTACGAAAGTCCATATAAACAAAGTCCCGCATGGTAGGATGGACCAGAAAGTTAAGACAAGTTGGTTAACTGGATCCATATTGGTTGTAGAACCCTTACTAACTCACTTTTAGAAGATTCCCACTTGTCAGCTATTGTTTTACCTGCAAGCATTTGTTCTCAATCTGGGCAGGCACAGTAGTGTAGCAGTTAGCATAACGCTATTACAGCACCAGCAACCCGGGTTCAATTCCTGCCGCTGTCTGTAAGGAGTTTGTATGTTCTCCCCATGACTGCATGGGTTTCCTCCAGGTGCTCCGGTTTCCTCCCACATTCCAAAGATGTACGGGTTAGGAAGTTGTGGGCATCTTACGTTGGCGCCGGAAGTGTGGCGACACTTGCAGGCTGCCCCCAGAACACTCAACGCAAAAGATGCATTTCGCTGTGTGTTTCGATGTACACGTGACTAATAAAGGTATCTTATCTGATATTATCAATCCACTTTTTCCAGATTCCCTCTTATGCTATTGAAATCAGCCTTCCCCCAATTCAAAACCTTAAGTTGAAGACCAACCTTATCCCTTTCCATAACCACCTTTTAACTTACAGAATTATGATCACTCTTCCCAAAGTGCATCCCCACCAACACTTCCACCACCTGCCCAGTTTCTTCATTCCTTTGCTGGTTTGTTAGACCTGCCGAGGCAAAACAAAATAATTAAGTCAGACCATTAATGCTACGCTCGAATGTAAAGTTCATAATTCACAAATGGAAAGCTGCAAGCTTTCTTTGTTAGTAGCAACACCTGAATGCAGATTCTTATCGTTCTTTTGGCATAAACTGCAGGCTCTCTTTGATCTCCACGGCAAGATTGTTACTGTGATAAGCAAAATTCTATATTTGCAATGAATGTTAAATGATCTAGTAGTCTGTGGTAACCAGCTAGCATTCTGCATGTTGGTGGCACTGGATTTCTATATTTCAAAAAATAGAAATTATTCAAAATATATACAGTAAATACATTTGGTACTTGTCTTTCTATACATTCATACATCAGTTCAATACATTTTCTTACTGTTATAAGCATCACTCATATTTTCTCCTCAAACTGGATGAGAAATCAGCAGGTAATTACACTGATCATAAGTTATTTGTATTGGTCATGCTGGTGCCATTTTGTCAGTGGATTTCCCTGGCACAGTAAGAGGAGAGAGGTTTTTGGCTACACAGCTAATTGTAGTTAAAGAGAATATTTTAAAAATATGAATATACTTTATTTTTGCAGATTACTAGTGATAGAATGACGGTAATGATCAAATTAGTGACATCTCTATTAACATATCATGGGCTTTTTTTGGGCTGGTTGACATTTTTGAATAGATCTATATCATTTTTATTTGTATTTAAAATACCATTGATAGTGGTTTTTAGAATTTCATGTCAACCTGTTTAAATTGTATAAAACTTGACAAGAAATTAGTAGACAAATCTGAAGGAAAAGCAGCCTTGGTATTCACCAATACATTTCTCTAAAGTGAGAATGTTAACTGTTATTTTGAAATTGTTAACCACATCAATTGCTGTAGAAATGACAACTTCCAGGAAAAAATGTGTGAAGCATGCACATTACCTGTCAGTCCTGCTTTCTCTGGGAATTAACAGGCCGAGCCAATCGCTCCAAAAGGAACTGTCCTGAAAGTTCAATGCATTTAGGAAGATTTTATGGAATCCATGATAACTCGAGAGGATCAGGAATGGGGTTGGCAGATGATTACATTTTTATATCTATACTTCCTCAAGCCCAACAAAAATCTTCCAGCCCACGACCAGCCCATTCTCAGCCTCCCTGGTATCCCCTCAACCATCCCCCAGGAACACTCTCTCCAGAAGTGCAGCAAGTTCCAGCAGAATGCTCATTCATCGCAGGTTCACTGGTGGCCTGGGCCCGAGAGCCCTTTGACGGTAGCTCACCATCGGGCCGCTACCTGGGTGACATTCAACCAGAACTTCACTTCTGTAATGGAGAATGGAATTCTTAAGATTTTGTCACAATAAACTAAACATCTAATTTGTAGTAAGTTTGCTGTGGGCACTGATTATTCATTGCGTGTTGCTTGTCTATGTCAGGCCTATCAGAAAGGGGGTGGCCCAAAATATAAACTCCGTCCGACCGGCTGCAGGGTGTTGACATCCATGACTGAGTACAGCCTACTGGTGGATAAATATTTCCCTGACCCAAGCGGTGAGTTGTTGACATTTTGATTTCGACTGCTGCCTTAGTACATGTCGATATTTCCTTCATGTCCTTCTGGGAGAATGGCCACTTTTGTCAGGACGTTCTCAGTGAAAGGCTGGAGAGCCCCAGGTGCTTTATTGAAAGCAATATGATGACCAAACTTCTTGAAACCTATCAAGGTTAGACAGATTGGAAGCAATATTAATCAATCTACAATTTTATACTTGCATTAAAAACAAGAGGGTGGCCAATGTTGTTCTTTTATTTAAGAAGGGAAATAGGGATAATCAAGGAAATTATAGGCCAGTGAACCTTGCATCAGTGGTAGGGAAGCTGTCAGAGAGGATTCTTAGGGAGGGCATTTATGCGCATTTGGAAAAGCATGGTCTGATTAGGGACAGTCAGCGTGGCTTTCTGTAGAACAGGACATGTCTTACTAACTTGATTGAATTTTTTGAGGCAGTGACAAAGGCGATTGATGAGGGTAGTGCAGTGGATGTTATCTATGTGGATTTTGGTAAGGCTTTTGACATGATCCCTCACGATGGGTGGATCCGGAAGACTAAGATGCATGCAATCCATGGTTACTTGGTAGTTAGGGTTCAGAGTTGGCTTACCCACAGAAGACAAAGGGTACTGGTGGAAGGGTGTTATTCTGGCTGGAGGTACGTGACTAGTAGTAGTGTTCTGCAAGGATCAGTTTGGGACCTCTGTTGTTTGTGAAATATATAAATGACTTGGATGATAATGTAGATGGGTGGGGTTAGTAAATTTGCAGCTGACACAAAGATTTGTAGAGTTGTGGACAGTGAAAAAAGTTGCCAAAAGATACAGCAGGATATAGATCCATTACAGATTTGGGCAGAGAAATGGTTTAATCTGGGCATGTGTGAGGCATTGCACTTTGAGAGGCCAAATGTAAGGGCAACATATACAGTTAATGGCAGGACCCATGACAGCAGTAATGTACAGAGGGATCTTGGGGAAGTCCATAGCTCCCTGAAAGTGGCCATGCAAGTAGATAGGGTGGTAAGGAAGGCGAATGCCATGCTTGCCTTCATTGGTCGGGGCATTGAGTATGAGAGTCAGGAAGTCATGTTGCAGCTGTTGCAGTTATGAACATAGAACAGTACAGCACAGGAGCAGGCCCTCCGGTCCATGATGTCTGTGCTGAACATGATGCCAAATTAAAGTAATTCTCTTCTGCCTGTACCTGATCCATATCCCTTCATTCATGTATCTGTCCAAAAAGCCTCTTAAACACTACTACCGTATCTGCTTCCCACCACTCCACCTAGCACTCCGTTCCAGGCACCCACCACTCTTTGCACATCCCCTCCAAACTTTACCCCTCTCACCTTATAAAGCTATGCCCTCTCCGTGTTTCTACCCTAGAAAAAGATTCTGACTGTCTACCCTATCTATGCCTGTCATAAGCTTATAAACCTCTGAAGGTCTCCCCATCAGCCTTCAATGCTCTGGAGAAAACAACCCAAGTTTGTCCAACCTCTCTTACAGCTCATACCCTCCAATCCAGGCAGCATCCTGGTAAACCTCCTCTGCACTCCTTCCAAAGCCTCTACATCCTTCCTGTAATAAGGCGATCAGAACTGCACACGATACTCCAAGTGCAGCCGAACCAAAGCTCTATACAGCCGCAACATGGCCTCCCAACTCTCACACTCAGTGTCCTGACCAATAAAGGTAAGCATACCAGATGCCCTGTCTACCACCCTATTTACTTGCATGGCCTCATTCAGGGAGCTATGGACCTAGTTCCCAAGCACCCTCTGTACATCAGTGCTGTTAAGGGTCCTGCCATGAACTGTGTACTTTCCTCTTACATTTGATTGCCCATAGCGCCACACCTCACACTTGCTCAGACTAAACTCCATCTGCCGCTTCTCCCCCCATTTCTGTAATTGATCCATATTCCGTGCATCCTTTGACAGCCCTCTACACTGTCCACAACTCCACCGAGCATCATGTCGTCTGCAAATTTACTGAGCCACCTGAATCTGAAATTAAACCATAAAATGCATGAATATGCAGGGATGGAGGGATATGGAGCATGTGCAGGCAGAAGAAATTCAGTTTAATTTGGCATTGGGTTTGGCAAAGATATCGTGGGCCGAAGGGCCTGTTCCAGTGCTGTACTGTTCTATATTCTACAGCCCAAAATTGGTGAACAATACTTATTATTCTTCCTATTCATGAGAAGAGCTTTAAATTAAAGGAAAATCATGCAACTTCTACAATGCAGCATTGCCAGTTTCACTTACAGATGGCAAAGAGAAATCTACCCCTTCTCCTACTGAAGTGTGATCAGTCTGCCCATTAAATGATTGAAGCAATCCCTTTCTACACCCATGATGTACACAGTTTCCATCTGGGTTCACAAAGCGGTCCTATTTTATATCCTGGTTTGCAGAATGATATTTTTTAAAATATTGGGTATGGACAATATCAGATACATGGGTGCACTCTTATCGCCAAGGCCCAAGGAGAGGAGATTGGAAGGTGATCAGAAGGTCTGATGGGGAGGGTGAGGGGGTGGAGATGGAAGAGAATTTAGTTGGTGGGGGGCAGTGTTGACAGGCTGTGTGCCATTGTTGGAGGGGCCCCAAGGTATAAAAGTCAGATAAAGGACATGCCTTTAGGGGAGTTGCAGTGAAGTGCTGTGAAGACCTGATTGTCCAGAAATGGCCAACGATGATCACTCCTGGGACAATGTCATCAGAGTTTCCTCATAATTCTCTAAAAGGAATGTAGCATGAGGAGTGGACGCCATCCCATGCACAACTGACATGGAAACCACACAAGGTGTGCCAGGGTGAACCGCACCCAGGAATGCTGGTTGATTTTCTGAAGCAGCATGATACTGTACAAAATAATGCATTTCAGAGGCATTGTTTCAGAGAAAAAGTGATTGGGTGTTTGAATTTCTAGGCCATGCATCTATCCAAGATAAACCTCAAATATATGCATGGAGATATGAACTGTGGTTGGAGGATTTTTATACATGGTCCCATATTTATTCTCCTTTTCCTAGTACATCAACTCTGTTGACATTTCAGGACCAATGGGAAAGATGGTAATCAGTGCCTTGTTGTTAAACCACACCCAATACCCAGTTGTATCTGTGGCATCCATTCGAAAACACAGCTACTTCTGTTTTGAGAATGAGGAGACACAACAGGGATTTGGCGCCGTGCTTAATGACTGTATCCGTCACCTCAATTATGGTAGGTTTGAAGAAACAAACTAAAAACTACATGTGAGCTATTGCTGTTCTTTTTGCTCTTGTAGGCATCTTAATTCTATTATTACTGAAAGTAAATGGTCTTAGTGCACTCCAGAAATAAGTATTTAAACAGGTTCTTGCATATTTCAAAACAAAGTGAAAATGTAGAATCCTGACAAATTGGACTGTTTCTACTTTGTTGTGCTTATCTGGCTGCCTGTTTCTGAGGGTCTGCATTCTACAACTGTATATTTTCCCTCCTGTGTCGTAATTGAATCTGCATCAGCGCTACAAAATTATACCTTAGTGAGTAAACCCAATGATCTGCAACTGAGCTAGCAAGACAATGCAGACCAGGACATGTAAGATATGGAGGCAATTATGGATAATTATTGATAATTGCATCTTGTAAGGAATGTCGGAAAACAAATCAAAACACTAATAACTGCTAATGTCTGCTCTCTGAATGCCTGTAATGCCAAGGAAGTACAAGATTCCAATGCAAACCTTCAAGGAAGATAATCTATTTATGCAGTGGCGTGTTTAATGATGGGTGGTATTGTAAAGCAGTTTAAGGAGGGGCAGGCAAACCCTGATGATGAGAGTATCACACATACAGGGTTTCTCAACCTTTGGTGGTGAAGGTATGTCACCAGTTTCTCCCAGAGTTGTTCTTTCCCAGTGTAAATAGCAGTAACAAATCCATTTGTAACAACAGCATTTTTTCAGCAAGATTGGTATCATTATGTTACATGTTTACAGAGCAGAGGAGTTGAAAGCTTGCCTAATATTCAGAATAACAATGCTGCAGTTTAAACAGGTGCCTACTGTGTGAAATCTTGATTTCCCCCTGTTCAGGCTGGAACTCCTTGGTAAAAATGTAATTTCAGCTTTATACATAGCGAACCTTGACCAAGTTACACTGTAGTGTTGTTAAGACACTACAATAGCATTGTTTCAGTATATATTGGCCAATCCCAAACTGACTTCAATATATTTTTGTAAGAAAAGGAAACATTTTCAAATGAACGAGCTTTGGTATTGGGTAATGAACTGCAGCCTTTATTAACTGCTGAGTACAGCAAAAACAGGATCTGTATGGTAAGTGCAATCTCTGGTGTTTGTTAAAAGCAATGCCAGCAAGAAAGAAGTCATTAAAACCCAACCTTGTGTGTTTTAATCTGTTGAATTCACACCTGCTTGGAGTGCTGGCTTTCTCCTCTTGTCGTCACCAGACATGGAGAAATATTACTGGGAACATGCCCATGAAAATAAGTAATGATTCCACAAGGGACTTTGCAACAACCCTCAAACTGTCCAATCTCTGCTCCTCACATTTTATTAACTGCTACCTGTTTTCAAGATACTCAGTAATAAGACATTCCCTGACAAAAAAAAAATAAGCTCATTAGAATCACAGATAGGTTCTCTTAAAATTCTAGGTTATGGTCTTTGGGAGGATGAATTTTCACTAGAGTACTACATGTTACTCCCTTCAATAACAGAGTAAAGATAAGCCAGGCAACTACAGGCTAGTCAGTTTAAAGCCAGAGGTGGGAAAGCTTTTAGAAACATTGATCTGGGATAGGATTAATAGTCACCTGGAGGAAAGTGGATTAATTAAGGCAAGCCAGCATGGATTTGTTCAGGGCAATTGTGCTTAACTAAGTTGAAAGATTTTTTCAATGAAACAAAGGAGAGAGTTGATGCAGTCAGTCGTTTATTGTCATATACACAAGTACATATATGCACAAGTGCAATTAAAAATTTACTTGTAGCAACATCACAGGCACATAGCTTCATATAAGTATTCACAAGAAAAACATAAATCAAACATGCATTATACAATTTTTACAAGAAAGAACACAATTAGAACAAACAGAGTCCATTTTAGTGCAAAGTGATCAAAATGGTCATAGTGTTGCTGAACTGTAGTGATTAGGGTTTTGCCAGTTGGTTCAAGAACCGAATGGTTGAAGGGAAGTGGCTATTCTTGAACCTGGTGGTATGGGACTTCAGGCTTCTGTACCTCCTGCCTGATTGAAGCTGTGAATGGTGGGGAACTTTGATGATGCTTGGATGGTGGGGATCTTTGATGTATGTTGCCTTCTTGAGGCAGCACCTCCTGTTGACACTACCAATGGTGGGGAAGGATGTACCCATGATGTATTGGGCAGAGTCCACTACTCTCTGCAGCTGCTTGCGTTCCTGTGCATACACAGTGTAGTGTATGTACATGGATTTCCAGAAGGCTCTTGATAATGTGGCACACAGGAGGCTTATCAGTACAAGTCCTCACAAGTTACGAATGCCAGACTTATGGACCTTACATACAAATGAGCATCTGGGAGACCGGCAGGATGGATTGGCTGGCTGCTGCAGGGCTGCAGGCATCTTCTGCCCAATGGGAAAGGGGCATTTTCACATGCGTTCTCCTTCCATCCTCTCTTTCCCCGACCCTCCCGAGCCACAACATTTGAACTGAGCAGACTCACTCGTTCACTCACTGAGTCAGTGAGGCTGGCTGCTGGCTGCTCTTCCTGCACCTGCTCGCTCTCCTGTCACACCTGTTTCTGTGATCCTCTCCCACACACTGTTTCTGTTCACTCCTGACTTGCCAACCGTTCAGGTTACAAACAGTTCTGAGGATTGTAACCTGGGGAGGATATATAACGGCATAAAAGAGTCATGGATACAAGGTTGGCCAAGTAACAGGCAACAGAGGGTTGTGGTGAATCATTGTTTCTCGGATGACGAAGGTGAATAGGGACATTCCCCAGGGGTCATTGATGGGGCCATTGCTATCCTTTTATTGTATGTTAGTAAGCTAGATTTGGAGGTGCAAGCCACAATTTCTATATTTGCGAATGACACAAAACTTGGCAGTATCATGAATTGCAAGGAAGATAGTAATAGACTGCAGCGGGATATAAACAATCTGGTGGAATGGTGGCACAGCAGTTGAAGTTTAATGTGGAGAAGTGTGAGGTGATGCATTTTGGTCAGCAGAATGAGGAGAGGCAATGTAGAATAAAGGGTACTGTTCTAAAAGGGTGCAGGAACAGAGGGGCCTTTGGGTATGTGTGCACAACTCATTGAAAGTGACAAGGGCAGTTGAGAAAGCAATTAAAAAGGCGTGCACAATTCTGGGATGTATCCATCCGGGCACAGAGTACAAAAGCAAGTAAGTTATGTTGACCCTTCAGAAAACTGGAGTATTGTGTTAAATTCTGGTTGCCACATTATAGGAAGGATGTGCAGAAGAGATTCACCAGGATGTTGCCCAGAATGGAGGTCTGTAGTCATAAGGAGAGACTGGATAGGCTGAGATTACTTCATAAGATTATTTCATAAAATAAGATATCTTTATTAGTCATAGGTACGTCAAGACACACAGTGAAATGCATCTTTTGCGTAGTGTTCTGGGGGCAGCCCGCAAGTGTCACCATGCTTCTGGCGCCAACATAGCATGCCCATAACTTCCTAACCCATACGTCTTTGGAATGTGGGAGGAAACCGGAGCACCCGGAGGAAACCCACACAGACACGGGGAGAACATACAGTCGGTGGCCAGAATTGAACCCGGGTCGCTGGCGCTAGGAAGCGTTACGCTAACCACTACACTACTGTGCCTTCACCAGGATGTAGGAGGCTGAGTGCTGATGTTATAGAGATTTATAAAATTATGAGCAGCAGAAATTGTGGGGGCTGTTCCCTTTGGCAGACAGGTCAAGGACTAGAGGTCATAGGTATAATATAAAAGGGGAACTCAATTATAAATGACACGAGGAAATTTCTTTTGAGCCTGTGGCTGGAATCTGGAATGCACTGCCTCCAGATGTGATGGAGGCGGCTTCCATTGTGGCCTTCAAGAGGGAATTGGATCCAGATATGGTGAGGGAAAATAGGGAAAATGCTGGGAGGTGGAAGTAATTAGTTGCTCTGATGGAGAGCCTGCACAGACACCGTAGGCTGAATGACTTCCTTCTGTGCGGTAATCACCCTGTGAGTAAACCAGTGAGCTGAATGTCAGAACTCAGCCAATAGTCGAGGCAAGAAAAGTCCATAATCCAGCGGGGTATTACACCTGCCTTATTTTAGACTTCTGGGTGCAAAGCTGACAGGTATCTTTATTCTATGGAAAATGCCCCAGTAATACTGAATGTGGAGTATTCTGTGTATACTTAGACATATACATTAATCACCTGCTTCTAGAACCGGGCATCATAAACTGACACTCCCTTGCACATTCCATGTGCCAATGTTTTTCTGATTAGCATAAAGGAAGTGGAAGTATTTTCTGTTTGTGTGCCTTCAGTAAATGCGGTGGAGTCTGTCAGCTGCTGAAACAAAAGTGGGACCTCACTGCAAACACAGGATTCCACACAAAATTTAATGCACTTCTGGAGATTCCTGCATCCTGGGGATCACCAATTCTGGCTTCTAGAAGAGGACAACAGCCAGATAAAGGACGACAGTATTATCTTGCAATAGATTCTTTTTACATCTGTAAATTGACTCGGTAATAAATCAAGAAAGACAAGGATCACCTCGTAGATGAACAGAAATAGGATAACTCCGAGAGATGCTAAAATTCTCTGGGTTCATTTTGAACACATATTGTACAAGAGAACCCAGAAGATAAAACTGGATCTGGGGTGGACAATATAATGCACTAGGATGTGGTTTCATGATCACAACTTCCTGTACACTGAGCAGGCATTTAACCTTAGGGAAAGTCTGAAGAAGGATCATTTCAAGTTCTCTACCTGTACCTGGGTGCTGGATCAAGGTGAGAGGGGCAGGAGAAGGTCCTCTCATGGCCAAAACATGATGTGTAATCTGGGGAAACTGGGAAGAAATCCTGGGAAAAGAAAAACTTGCTGTGTGTTGCTGGTGAAATTCAGTGCTTTAACTACAAATCAAGAGGAACAAGAAGAAATTCTGATTGTAACAGAAGAGGCATGAATAGCTTTGTGTGATAATAAATAAGTCACTCATTGTTAGGCAAAGTTAGACTGAGTTAAGCTGCTATATATCATCCATTACAAAGAGTTAATACACACATACCAGGGTGATAGACCAAGCATGTATCCTGTCTGACATCATTTCCTCACATAATGTCAGTTTGTGGTAAACAGCCTGACAAAGAACCAAAGAAGGATGCACAAGAGTTTTCCTTTATGCTAATCTAATCTTGAAACATATTATTTGCAATTTAATTTTTTGCAGCCCTCCTCCATCTTACACTCACTCACTGACTGACTAAAACCCAATTTCATGTCTGCTACTGGTCTTGGCATAGGGCATAGGAGAAGCTCATGGGTTGAGGCAGGACAGAGGAGGAGGGAAGGGGTGGAGTTTGGGGAAAGTCCAAAAAAAGAACTTTTTGTTCAAAAATACTTTATGTATTGGTGAAAGAAATGTATTTGAAAAGAAATACCACTAAAATATTAAATCCTCAACTGTTTCCGGTCTTCTCACTTACATTTACATAGTTATTCTCACAATTCCAAATCCTCTCAGAGGCCTTTACCCACAAATAAATGTTTCTGAAGTCAAGTCACTGTTGTATGTAGGAAACACAGCAAATTAACAGTTGTGTTTCCATGAAAGGAACTTGATTATAAATAGAGTCCTTCAGCCGCAACCTGTTATGCTGCTCGTCTGCAGCTGAGTTGAACACTGGATGAAACGAGAAATTAAGTGTTCAGGTTTCCTCCCAGAACTTTAACACTGGTGCAAAGAGATGTCCTCCTCAAAAAGACTTTTCTACAGTTCCAACATAATAGTGCTGTGAGAATGTTAAAAAGCAGTTGAATCTGGAGTAACGTTATGATGACTGGCCAGGAAATATGACTCTTCACTTTTTAGAATTTTCTTTTGCACAACACCTTTCTTCTGTCATAAAAACTTCCAAATAACATCAATAACAATGCAATATTTCAAATTCATCTCCCAGGCGAATTTCAACCTCACTAGTCTTAAAATTCACAGATTTTTTCTTACCCAGAGAACAATTAGCTTTCAGTAATCAAATTTCCCTAAAACCATGCTTAAACTTAAAGGGCCAACACTCAAACTACATTCTGCGTCCTCAATGAGATTTGTGATCCCCTGTGACTTCAAATACAAACCTGTGCCTGGACTGTTTTGCCCAGGAAGATCAAGGACATGGGCACTCTTGGCATCCTAGCTTCTGACCATTCCAGGTTAGAACAACTGATCTCTGCCACATCTCACAGTCTGCTGCTCACTGCTGCATAAGGAAGGTCATCCAAACTCCACAAGCTCCTCAGGAGAGGAGACCACATATTTTTAAGACCCAGCTGTCAAGATCACAGCTGTGAGATTAAATGCTGACAGCAACAAAAATCTAGTAATAGCTCAAGTGTCACATGCATTAGAATTGAGAAGACCACTATCATCCCGGTACCAAATAAAATCAAGGTAACGTACCTCAATGACTACCGACCAGTTGCTCTGACATCCACCATCATGAAGTGCCTTGAGAGGTTGGTCATGGCACGCATCAACTCCAGCCTACCAGACAACCTGGACCCATTGCAATTTGCCTATCGCTGAAACAGGTCTACAGCGGATGCCATTTCCCTGGCCCTACACTCAGCTCTGGAGCATCTGGACAGTAAAGACACATATGTTAGACTATTGTTTATTGACTACAGCTCTGCCTTCAATACAAGAATTCCAAGCAAGCTTGTCACCAAACTCCGAGACCTAGGACTCAACACCTCCCACTGTAACTGGATCCTTGACTTTCTAACAAACAGACCGCAATCAGTAAGGATCGGCAGCAATACCTCCAGCACGATCATTCTCAACACTGGTGTCCCACAAGGCTCAGCCCTCTACTCTACTCCCTATACACTCATTGACTGTGTGGCCAGATTCTGCTCTAACTCCACCTACAAGTTTGCAGATGATACCACCATTGTAGGCCGTATCTCAAACAGTGATACAGGAAGTACACGGAGTACAGGAAGGAGATAGAGAGCTTAGTGGAATGGTGTCATGACAACAACCTTTCCCTCAATGTCAACAAAACAAAAGAGCTGGTCATTGACTTCAGGAAAGGGGGCGGTATACATGCACCTGTCTACATCAATGGTGCTGAGGTCGAGATGGTTGAGAGCTTCAAGTTCCTGGGAGTGAACATCACCAACAGCCTGTCCTGGTCAAATCATGTAGATGCCACGGCCACGAAAGCTCACCAGCACCTCTACTTCCTCAGGAGGCTAAAGAAATTTGGTTTGTCCCCTTTGACTCTCACCAACTTTTACCGATGCAACATAGAAAGCATCCTATCTGGATGTATCACGGCTTGGTACAGCAACTGCTCTGCCCAGGACCGCAATAAGCTGCAGAGAGTTGTGGACACAGCCCAGCGCATCACGGACACCAGCCTCCCCTCCTTGGACTCTGTCTTTACCTCTTGTTGTCTTGGTGTAGCAGCCAGCATAATCAAAGACCCCACCCACCCGGGACATTCTCTCTTCTCTCCTCTTCCATCAGGGAGAAGATACAGGAGCCTGAGGGCACGTACCACCAGACTTAAGGACAGCTTCTACCCCACTGTGATAAGACTACTGAACAGTTCCTTTACACAATGAGATGGACCATGACCTCACGATCTACCTTGTTGTGACCTTGCACCTTATTGCATTGCACTTTCTCTGTAGTTGTGACACTTTACTCTGTACTGTTACTGTTCTTACCTGTACTACATCAATACACATTGTACTAACTCAATGTAACTGCACTGTGTAATGAATTGACCTGTACGATCGGTTTGTAAGACAAGCTTTTCACTATACCTCTGTACAAGTGACAATAATAAACCAATACCAATACCAAATGACCCATCAAAAAGGGAAATCTGACAGCCATGCTCTTTGAACCTTGCATTTCTCCATTTGAAAGTCTTAGTTCAGAAAATGAATCCATTAACACCCGTTTTTCACAAATTGCGCATAAAAGCAAGACAGATGTGCGAGTCATCATTTGTAGTTGAAATCGGGCCCTTGGAAAGTCAGCCAAAGCACTTCCATGCACAATTCACCTAAGCACGTCTGACATTTCCCAGTGTCAGTCACGGATCTAATGAACCTACTGCAAACAAACAGCACTCTTTAAGCTTGTGTTGTTACTTTTTGAATGGATGCTGTGGTAATGGAAGGGGCATGGGAGAGTACTCCCAGGGAAGACCTGGAGAAGCTGATGAATGGAGAGCAGTTCCAACAGGAGGGATGTTCTTGGTGCAAAGGAGCCACAGAAACCTTCCAGGGTGACAGGAAGTTACCACGAGGGTTTCTGTGCAAAGTAATACCACATGAGTGCAGTCTATGCATACCTGCACTTTGAGGAAGACTGCAAATCTTGTTGCCAGCATTGCAGACTCCTGTGGGCTCAGAAAATTATACATAGTCTCCTCTCCTTGAGTCTGGAGTTTGGGCAACCTTCCTAATGCAGGAAACTGTGAGATTTGGCAGGGATAAGAAGCTCTTGGTTATGTGACACACATTTCTATCCTTACCAGCTCAAATTGTAGCTTTTGGAGCTTTACATCCCAAAAAGCCATCTCCAACAACCCCCACACTAAGGATTTTTTTTCTCTGCTCTGATCGGGTAGGACATCTTGAATTGTCTTGGTCAAAAATGGTTCAATGCCTTTGTCAGAATACGTGGAAGTAAGCACATCCTCAGCTCGTTTGGTTATCCACACACGCCGTCTGATATTAAGGAGGCAGGGTGGCCACTAGTGCGATGAATCCCTGCCTCCATCAGTCCTTCAAGCTGAGCTTTCAGTTTCTCTCTGAGAGCAACTGCAACAAGTTTTGGAGGAAATACCACCAGCTGCTTAATCTCAGTGATCTCAAGATGTAATTTTAACTCAAACATTTCACTTCCTTCAAGCACATCTGCAAATTCATCCAGCAGCTGCCACTTGTTGAGTGTGGAACCTGCACCTACAGCAGCCTGCATTCTCCTCAGGTTCTCTCAACTGTTACCTCTTCTAGCCGCTGGGTTACAGAGGTACTGAGGATTGGCTCAGCAGGTCAGACAGCATCTCTGGAAAGAGAAACAGTCACCATTTCTTTAGAAGAATGAAGAGCGAAGGCTCACAGACCTGAATCATTTACTGTTCCTCTTTCCGTAGATGTTGCCTGACCTGCTGAGTGTTTCTGGCATTTTCTGTTTTTATTTCAGATTTCCTCCATCTGCAGGTTTTTTAAAACTTTCATTTATCAGGGATTAGCACACAGTTCTCCAAATAAAGCAAACTCTGCTTTGAATTCTTTTCATTCTTTGGATTTTTCAATTTGCCCTGTCGCTGTACATTTTTATAGCTGAGCATCGTTAGCACTTGTTTCATCTTTTCAGGTGATTTATCCTCTTTCAGTCCACTATGACTGCATAATGCACTTGGAGACTACATCTAGAATACTGTGTACATTTTTGGTCCCTTTATTGAAGGAAATATATATTATCATCGCAGGCAGTTAAGAGAAGTTTCACCAGGATGATCCTGGTTATGGGGGCTATTATCTAATGAGGAAAGATTGCTCAGGTTGGGTCTGAACCATTGGAGTTTTGAAGAATGACAAGTGATCTTATTGAAATGTATGAGGTTCTTTGGAGGCTTGAGAGTGTAAATGCTGGGAGGATGTTTCTCCTAGTGGGAGAGCCTATGACCAGAGGGTATAGTCTCAGAATAGGGGGGGGGGGGGTGCCCATTTAAGACTGAAATGAAGAAGAATTTCTTCTCTCAAAGGGTTCTGAGTCTTAGGAATTCCCTGCCCCAGCGTGTTATGGAATCCTTGAACGTATTCCAAGCTGAGGTGGATCTTTTATCAGTAAGGGAATCAAGGATTATAGGATAGGGTGGGAAAGTAGACATGGGGAAGGTTGGATCAGTCATGATCTTCATGAATGGTGGAGCAAGCTCAAGGGGCTGAATGGCCTACACCGGGTCCTATTTATTTAACAGTTCCATCCTTTCTAGTATCTCCTCTTTGTCAATTTTGAACCCATCCATCATCTCATCCATACCTTCCTTTGCTGAGACTCCAGCAGCATCCTCTTCCTTGGTGAAGACTGACGTAAAGTAGTCTGTCCTTCAGCCATGTCCATGGCTTCCATGAGTAGAATTCCCCTTTTGGTCTCTGAGCAGCCCACCCACTCCTCTCTTCTTCACGTGTTTTCAGCATTGTTTTGCATTCCCTTTTGTGTTTGATGGCTGTCCTTTCTCATCCTTACTCATTGCCTCTCTTAGTACCTTTATTTTTCCCTGAGCCTTTTGTAATCAGCCTGGTTCTGACTTGTGGTGGCAACCTGGTGGCAGTCATGTGCGCCTTTTTCTCTGCTCCGTTTTGCATGCTCTCATTTGGGTCATCCAAGAAGCATTAACTTTATTTTCCCTACCCTTCTCCCTCATAGGAAAGTAGCCTCACTGCAGCTGAAACAGCTCCACCTTCTCATTCTTCAATTGCATCTTTTTCTACCAAGCTTTGATTCTAATTTACCCAGATCTGTCTCACCCCATTCAAATTGGCCCTTCTCCAAATGACAATTTGTGGAATGATCTATTTCTTTTTCCAGCCTATTCTAAACTTTATGATATGGTTTCCTAGATGTTCTCCCACTGATACTTGCTCCACTTGGTCTGACTCAGAACCAAGTCCAGCAATGCCACCTTCTTCATTGGGCCACAAATGTATTGATCAAGAAAATTCTCCAGAACACACTTTAAAATTCCTCTTCCTCTTTGACCCTCACATTATTGCTGTCCTAGTTTGTGTTTGGGTAATTGGCCCCCCATTATCACTAGGTTAGTGTATTTTACACATCTCTGTAATTTCCCTGAAAATTTGCTTCCCAGTGTACTGCGATTAGTTGCTAGTTGCCCACTAGAAGTCCCAGAACAGTTGTGTGATCGCATCACCATTGTTTCTGAGCGCTAAACAGATAGATTCTTTCCTCCATCATCCGAGCACACCCCGCCCCGTCTCCACTATTGCAATATTTTCCTTATATCAACACTGTATTTCCTTTATTCCCCTCCCTCTCTTAACTACCTTGTATCTAGGAATATTGAGAACCCACCTGTCTTTCTTTAGCCAGGTTTGTGTTATTGCCATTACATAACAATCCCAGTCGGTTAATTGTGCTTGCAGCTCACCAACCTTGTTTAATACACTTCCTGTGTTTACATGCAGGGTAAACCTTCTTGTCCCCTCCCTTGGTCTGGTCCTGTCTAAAAACCTGTGATTTCTGGTGTTATTTATCTCTCTACATCCTTTTCTTTTCAAAGCTGTCTTCCTGTGCACACCCCTTGCCAAATTTAGTTTAATGCTCTCCCACAGCACACGGCAACCTTCCCACAAGGGTATCAGTCCCAGCTCTGTTGAGGTGCAATCCATCCAGCCTGTAACGGTTCCCACTTCTTTCAGGAATAGTCCTAATACCCCAAGAATCTGAAGCCCAATTTCCTGTACTCTCTCTGAAGCCATGTATTTATTTACACAATCCTACTCTTTCTATCCTCTATGACTCGTGCCACCAGGAGTAATTCAGAGATTACCACCTTGATATTCTTAATCTCTTTTCCAACCTCTTAAAACCCGCCTGCAGCAGCTCATCCTTTTTCTGCCTTTGTCATTGATACTGATGTGGACCACAAACTCTAGTGACACCCCCTCCCCATCTGGTTTCTACAGCTGCTCATTGACCATCCTTGACTCTGGTGCTTGGACAGGGATTGCGTAGGCATCACATCCTCCTGGAATGACAACTGTAACCATAGAGTCATCTCCCTGCTCCCCTAACTATAAAACCCACTGTAACTGTTGCTTCTATCCCACTGTGATAAGACTATTGAACAGTCCCCTTATACAATGAGATGGACTCTTAATCTCACAATCTACCTTGTTGTGACCTTGCACCTTATTGTCTACCTGCAGTGCACTTCCCTGTAGCTGTGACACTTTACTCTGTATTCTGTTGTTTTTTACCCTGTACTACCTGAATGCACTGTGTAATGAATTGATCTGTACGAACGGTATGCAAGACAAGTTTTTCACTCTACCTTGGTATAAGTGACAATAATAAACCAATACCGATAACCTCCCACAGGGGAAACCCATCCCCCATCAATACTCATTAATGAAAACTGGTCAGCAAGCACAACACCCTTGGTACTTTCCTGGAATAAGTTCCCATTCTTTACTGTCTGGCCGTCGCACCTGCACTTGAGCTGCAGGATGAGCACGCCCTGAAGTGTACAATCCACAAAGCTCTCCGCCTCATGGATGGACCACAGTAACGTCAACTGTTGCTCAAGTTCCAAAACCCAGACCAAGCGGTTCCTCTGGGTGATGACACTTCCTGCACTTCTGGTTATCCAGGACGTGGAAATCATCCTGGAGTACACTCGTGGCACAGGATGCACGTTCCATGGCATAAAAACAGAAAATACTCAGCAGGCAGCATATATGGAGAGAAAAACAGGGTTAACTTTTCAGATAGATGACCTTTCAATGTTAAGTTACAGAGCAGGGGAAGGGGAAGGAGGACAAAGGGAATGTGTGTGGTGGGATGGAGACCAAGAGAGATTGTGAAGCAAATCATGGTGGTGCTGATGGAGAGAGCATGGTGACGGCTTGTCTGGCCGAGGTGTAAGTAGAACGAGGTGAATGAGGAAGGAGGAGAGGGAAGGAGAGCAGGGCTGGAATTGTGTGATAGAGAACACCGAAGTTACTGGAAATCTGAGATTAAAAAAGAATGTTGGTAATACCCAGCAGGTCAGCTTCTGTGGAGAGAGGAAATCAGATCTTTTCCAGCATCCACAGTTTTTTGATTTTCATGAATTCCATAGGTTGGAAGTACCATTTCATTCCCTTGTTTATTTAACTAAATCAATCAACAGAGAATGAGTGTACTTGATGTTTTAAGACCATTAAATTACTTCAGGTTTCACTTAATCTGAACAAGGTGTTTTTTAATTGATTGTGTTAATTCTTACTGAGTCATGCTTTGATCTCATCAAACTTTACCCCACATGTCTTACAGAACCTGCAGGCAGCTTGTAAAATATTGTGAACTAGCCTTTTTCTTTACTGGTACTGTCTACTTCCTGCTAATCCTAGTCCCTCTGCAATGGGATGAATAGTGATTAATCCTATTGCATTTTTGGCTTTCCTTCCATAAACTGCACATTTCTCCTACTATTTGCCACAGTATTTGCAATACATTATATGGTTGCTGTTCTTGCCTTCAGGCCTTCTGTTTGACTACATGGATGGAATTGTGTTTCCTGCCAGCCATTTCATTAACTGTGGGTTTAGACAATTCTGAGACCTTAAATGATTTGACACCCTATGCCAGGTTTCTCACAACAGATCCTGAATGTCAAATTCCACAAAGAATCCTGTTATGGATCAATGAATCTCTTGAATCCCTGAAGTACCAATTTGAAGCCAGCAATTTCAATTTACTCAAGAATGTGTTGAAAATCTCCCCATTCACCATACAGCTCCTGAAAATATTGAATCTGTCCACCATCTCATTGCATGGAGGGTTGCACTAATTGGTAGGCCTGATTACTCAGAGAATCCCCTTTGGCTCAACTCATCCACGTCACCCAAGATACCCATCTAAGCTAGTCCCATTTGCCCGTGTTTGGCCTGTATCCCTCTAAACCCTTCCTATCCATGTACCCATCTAAGTGTCTTTTAAATGTTATTGTACCTGCCTCAACCATTTCTGCTGGCAGCTTGTCCCATATATGCACCACCCTCTGCATAGCAAAGTTGCCCCTCAGGTCCCTTTTAAATCTTTCCCCTCTCACCTTAAACCTATGCCCTCTAATTTTTGATTTCTTTTCCCTGGGAAAAAGACTGTGGCCATCCACCTTATCAATGCCCCTCATGATTTTATACACTTTTTTAAGGTCACCCCTCAGTCTCCTACGCTCCAAGGAATAACGTCCTAGCCTGCCCAACCTGTCCCTATAACTCAGACCCTCAAGTCCTGCAACGTTCTCATAAATTTTCTTTGCACTCTTTCCCATTTAATAGTTGGTTGTCATTCAGTAGTTATTTCTGCTTCAGTGACCAACCAGACAGAATAGTGCCTTCATTTCTATTTTCTCCTCTTTATTAGCTGTTGCCAACTTGATAAAGAAAGAAAATTCCCTTTTCCATTGCTCCATTCATCCTGCAAGTCGCTTGCTCAAAGTCCATTTGTTGAAGTGGCTTTACCTGCTCCAACCTCTGCCATACAGGTCAATGGTGTACTGACCAATGGAAAAGTAAACAAGCCTGGTTTTTCTGGTCCCTTAGTTTCACGTCCATTCCATTGGGATTCCATCTGTCTAGCACCCATTTGCAAGGGCTTCAACTTCCGTTCCATCATATGAATCCAAAATCTGTCCCTTTCAAGATCCCCATGCACCCACTTTCTCCTACAGCAGTCCATGTACCATTTCTCAGAAGCAAATCACTGCTGCAAGCAAAACCACATTTAAAATGGACACAATGTGCTCAAAACACTTTTCTCACTGCCTCCAGAAGGTTACTTTCCTTTTAATTAATTACTCCTTTTCAGACTTTGACATCTACTCTCAAACTTTGGGTCAGTCTCCTCTTGGCAGTATTCTCTGACCTTTGACCTCTAAATACAATGCTTATAATTGGTACTACTAAGCAATGGAACTATCACTAATATTGTTCTAATGTCAATAAAAGTTAACTTCTACTTTGCAACCTCTTGAAACTTAGATACCTATTTCTGTTCAGTGTTAGCTATTGGACTAGTAACTGTTGTAGAACAGATGGTGACCTGCCACTGCCATTATCTGTCCTGAAATGTGTTAATTTACCTTAATGCATGAATCTAAAATTAATAATGCTATTTGCAAATGAGAATGTACACCAAAAGATCGATTGTATAATCACCTGAATTGTATAGTACTTAAACCACTTTTTGATACAGTGCTGTTTGTTAGCTTTCTATCCCCACTACCTCTCTCAATAACTTCCTCTGTTTCTGGTGGAAGTGATGTTCAGTGTTGGATGAGCTGCAGTTCCATCCAGTTAAATATTGGGAGTATTTAACAAAGCCTTTCAACTCAGTCTGGAAATCTCACCCTTTCCAAGAGCCTGACTCAGACTGAATGGAACCATTTGCAACCTTAGTGTTCCATTTTGACCCTGAGCTAAGTTTCTGACACCATGTCCTCTCTGTTACAAAGACTTACTTTCACTTCGTCATCATTGGTTGATGTCCCACAATTAGTCACAGCAATGCTGCCTGCATTTTTACACCGGCTGTCAGGGACTGGTTTGGGCAGACATCTGAAGGTTTTCTCTATTCTCTCCTTGTTTCAAATAAAATCCTAAATGCCTCCTTTATATTCACATTTTGGCACAAAATGTGTGTCAGAGGCGTTCTTGTTGCTGAGCATTTTATAGGAACCAGGCAAAATGTGGGGAATGAGATTTGAAGTAATTTCCAGATCTAAGTTAATATTACCTTGAGTCTTGCAAATTATTGAAATCTACACAGTCCTGTGGGTGTGCCAGGGCTCAGTTCCCTTTTTGTTTCCTTCCCTTAATTTCTCTCTTGATTGAATTTTTGTCTCCTTGCCTTCAGTTAACCTGAATTAGATTCACTAGGGAATTTTCCAATTACCTTTAGCATTTGCAAAAATATTCCATCAAGTTGAAGCAAAAATGCTCATGTTTTGTAAACGCCATGTGTTGTAAACAGAGTAACGCACTGACGACACATGGCTCGCTTTTTCCATTCCCATTAGAACAGCAGCTGAGTCCTCACCAGCAACCAGTAGCAACTTCTGACCCAAATCAGTGGCTCTCAGTGCAACATTGTACCACAAGGAGCAGTGGAAAAGTAAGAGCCCAAAATCCAGATCCATAAACCCAAGAAATGAGGTTGCTTTCAATATTCTATTGTCCAAAGTCAGGAACTAGCATTTGACTTTCAAAATCAGGTGAGATCTAGATTAGCGGTACAGGCAAGTTCTGTTACTCTGCTGCTTTTCTACATGTGTCACAACATTTGCTTGTGCTGGAGTAAACCACAAGCCTACTTTATCTTCAGGCTGCAGGCAAAATCCTAAAATCACCACAAGCAGGCCTGTTGTCAACTGATTGCATCACTCAGTTTTTCAGCCTGACAGTTTATATTGTTTGCCTAGATACTGCTTACAGATGAAAATACATTATTGAAACATTGTTTAATGTCCACCAGTAATGAAGGTGTCTTTTCCATTGCGATGCTTCATTGCCAGCATTTTAAAAATTACATCCGTGTTTGAAATCCCAAACACTGCCTTATTGACGTACAGTGGCATGCAAAGCACTACCTTTCAATGTCAAGCACTTCCCCAGCCGACAAGCACCATGGCTTTCAACCCTTGAGCGGACTGCTCCAACATCACCAAACAAATACTGCAGCAAGTGGGGTGTTTTGACAATGCAGCACAGAAAGGATTCTGACATTAGGGAGTGTGAGCCAAGGTTTTCAGAGAGAAGTGGAAGTCCCGCTGGAAACAGTTAAAGGAAGGGTAGATCTGCTGTGTGTCAAGGGAGACGGGCAGCCCACCAGAGCCATGTCCAGAAGCGCCTGGGACATGGTGGCAAGGGAACTATCTGCCCACTGTCCAATTCTCAGGAGTGTGGATCAGTGCTCAAAGAAACTTCATTGCTTGGCCAGAATTGTGAAGGTGTGACCTTGTGCTCAAACTGCTTTGGGTCTCCAGAAAGTGGTTTTACTTGCTGCATTCAGTGACAATTGTCTGGCACTGCATTATGGTATTGCTTTGCACACTTTGATGGAGCAAGCAGTAGAGGAGGGTGTTCTGCAGTGCCTCCTGATTCATGGAGTTGAATGCTCTGGTTTAGGTTGATAAAGGCCATGTTTATTGGAATTGTCACATGGGGCAAATCATGTGATATTAATCAATGGGTCGACAACTGAATCATTCTGAGCGAAGACTGATGTCAAACATGACACTTGTCACAATCTTCTGTGCCACAATGTTGCAAACAGACATGCCAAGCAGTGTTACCAGGTGGACAGAGGACAGGATTCAAGGATGTCCTCCAAACCTCCTTGAAGAAATTCATTTCGCCACTAACTGCTGGGAATTTCAGGCCCATGGCTGGTCAAAGTGGAGCAGGATATGTTGTTGAGAGCCCTAACTCCACTGCATCAGAAGCACACAGAGGCTCTGCACTAGGGTGGAAGGAGCCGACCACCTCACAAACTACCATCAGCCACCATCAGGTGCTGGCCCCACAACTGTTCACAATATACATTAACGATTTGGAAGAGGGGACTGAGTGTACTGTATCTAAGTTTGCTGATGACACATAAATTGAGCGGAAAAGCAAATTGTGCAGAGGATGTGGAGAGTGGAGTTTCACAAGCGTGTGTGCCTGGACAAGGGCCTGCAGTCAGACCAGATAGGGAGGATCTGGCCAGGGCACGTGGCAGTGAGGGCTCTGGCCAAGCGGACATAGGTCAGCCCCAGAGATGGGAAGGGCACAGGAGAAAGACAGAGACAATACTAGAAGGGTATCTGAATGTTTGCTGCAACCTCTGGGGACCATGCAGGAGGACTCTGCTTCCACACTTTCATGCCCCGTCACTGGGGACCATAGACACAACTGCCGAGGACATGTGTAACTTGCTGCCTCCTGCCGTTTCCACCCCCCGGCATCATGTTGCCTCTGGGGTTTTCCCGCTGCCTCTATTCCTGCACCGCCACAGTCACTTCAACTCTGGAGGCTCAGGCTGAATCCACTGGAGCTCGGCTACCATTGCTGGATGTCTTCCGTCCAGAGTTGGGGTGGTGCAGAGCAGAGGGATGGCAGCCATGAGCTGAGAGCAGCAGCTTATGAGGGATCTCTTGGTGGTGCGGAGGCTTTGACGGCAATCCCCGGAGTGTCTCAGTTAAGTACCTTCCCTCCCATGATGGTGGCACTTCTCTTGGCAGTCATCTCATTCGCTTGCCCTTCCATGTATATATCAGAGGGCATCCCCTGGTGGGGACAGAGCCAACTGAAGCTGATCCTTGCAGAAAGAGTTATTTGTGGGTGTCCAATGCTGCCATCTGATGTTCAGTACACAGAAGCAGAACAGCCTTTCACCAGCCGAGCAGTAGCCACAGTGAGGGCACTGTGTCACAATCTGAGAGTTACTAAGCCCATGTATAAGGCTTTGAGTAAGAGGAGGTGTGTACATTTCCTTTTGTATAAGTCTCCTTTACATTTCTGAAATGCATATACTGAATTTGGTTGAACGGAAGAAATCACTGTCAGCATGCTTCTGTGTGAAAATAGGGGCACTTCCTGAGAGCCTGCACATCACATCAACTCACAGAGAAAGAATGGGGAGAGCGTGAGAATGGAGAGGGAGAGAAAACAGAGGCAGAGAAAAATAGAGGGAGACAAAGAAAGAGAAAACAGAGACAGAGAAAATGGACAGAGATTATCAATCATAAGTACTTTATGTTGAATGAAGCACAAAAGGCATCAAACAATTACACTTACAATAACCCAGAAATCACATACACTTGCATTTCATTGTTGAGGAGAACCATGAGGAACCCTGCCTGATCTCATGGTTCAATTCCTTGAGTGATGCTTTAACTAATTTTAGATAGGCTGCACCATTTGACAAAGTTACTAAAACACCTCTCAATGTTAGTCCTCATATCTTTATTGGTGAGGCCTCTCTGGGTCATTGGCAGCACAGACGGTGTTGCAGTGCAATGCCATAAATGTTCTTTATTACAGCAATTTCCAATCTCAGGTGATGAGATGAATGTACAGGTGGCATTACAGGACACGCATCGAATCAATGTATTCCATGGAGACAGCCAATTATGTGTACCTAAAGATCAAATTTTGTCAGGGTTAGAGCTCAGTTTATTTGAACATCCTTTCAATGCAAGATGATAGCTATCGGTAAGAGAAGATCTTTACATTCTCAGAAACTAAATACACATGTGTAAAGAGCTCTGAATATATATAACTGCAGTGCATAGTAATGGCTATGACAGGACACTGTAACCAGGAGTGCAGATAAAGGATGTTAGTATTTTGGCTGAAAGTTTATGAAAAGGACTAGAGACTTTTACAGCTGATAGCTTTGACACAGAAGGCTTGAATTTATCATTCGTAGTTGTGCTTGAGAGATCTAGTGGAGTTCTCCTGCATGAGGTAAATTTTAAAGTCAAGTTCTGTTCCAATGTCCATTGTTTGAATTAAATCAGATTGAAGAATTTTAATGAAAGATGCAGTTGTAAATTAAAACTTTATTTACCACATTCCTAATGGCAGAAGAGAAAGGATGTCCAGAGCTTTTGAAAGAATGGTTCAATCAATGCTTGCAAACATAAATTATAACACCAGTTTGAGGCAAGTAATTTTTGGGTGGGAGGGGGAGGTGTGGTGGGGCGTAGATACTCTGCAGTCTTCTGCAGATTGAGAAAATCAATGGACCAGCGACTCCACGGGGAGATGTGCCTCCAGCACCATCTCCTATTGTCCTTCTCCTCTGGTGTCAGCTGGACTGCTGTCTGCTGGCGGGTCCTTCCTCAGACTTTTCCTCCCCTTCCAACGTGTTTTTCCTGCTCCCGGAATTCCTCTGACAAAGGTGCTGTTCTGTTGTTGGCCAAAGGAGGCAGCGGTCTATGATAAAAGGGAAACCCTGTTGAGTACTGCAAAGTGCTCCCGACCAGTGAATAGAACAGAATCTCCTATTCAGTGTGTTTATGGTATTTTCCATGAGGCTCTGTGTTTCAACCTGTACCTCACTGTATCTTTGCTCTTCCTAAGGCTCTGGAACCCTTAGTGCTGTGAGGAGCCATGGCAGAAGAGGATAATGCTTGTCTCCCTGCCGACAATTATCTTCCTCCAGTAAAGATGGCAAGTTAGACCAGCGTAGAATGAATGAATCATGTGAATTCCCTGGAAAGCTGCCCTTGACGATCATGAAATTGTTCTTGTGGTCGACCTCTAGCTGGGGATTGAGGGAGTGGAAGCCATTCCTGTTCATGAGGCAATGTAGATAAAGCTTAAACTTACTGGAAGTAATGAACGACTTTGTTTAAATGCAGGGCTGCAGAATAATGTCTTCCATATACCTTGAAAGCTAAAGTGCTGAAAAGTATAAATTCACATCAACAGAGCTGTGATAAATGCTGTTAAAGTGTTGTCAGTACGATGAGTGAACATGATGTGAACTTCTGTATCTAATATCTGGTGCAATGTTGCCATCAGAAAACGTTGCAGCTGCCTTTTTGTTACTTACTAATCTATACTGCATCACATTGCACTGAGAAAAAACATAGTGATAGGGCCCAATATGTAGGCTGTTATCTCAGGCAACTTCATCCTGAAAAAGGGGGCCATAAACAAGCATTGGTCCTGCCCAACATAGATGTAAAGGAGCTGGTGTCTGCTTCAGACGCAAGCACTCATCAGCTTTTTTTGCCTGCCTGCATATAAAACATTGGTTTTTCATGAGCACAAACCACATACGACACATTGGATGTTTGGGAGCTTGAAAATGAATATGGTGTCTTTGAATTTCGAGAGAAGTATCTCTAATATTTCTTGTCTTCTATTCTAATGGAGCTAATAAATTCTGTAGGGTAATGAAGAACCTGTTATGGCGTTGGTTGAGTTGGTGACCTTCACATATACACTTGGCTAGAAATTCTTGTGCACCCAAATGTGTTTGTTGGGATGGACATTGTTGTGGGACACGATTATCGTGGGACACTAATATGACTGTTATGGTCCTGGGACCACTGCTACAAGTTTGTGCAAGTTTTGGGCACAACTGATTGAACTCTGCACACTTTTGGCATTGAGACTGTACCACCTGGGAATGACTAGTGTGGTTGAGGAAATGACTGCGTGCATGTGTGCCAACTCTACTTTTAACACCATTTCCTGTCCATTAAGGAAAATCTCAATTATATTTTTGTTTTACTGAACCAAGCCAAAATGGGCATAAATGTGATGATGTTTAATGAATACATTTTTTCTGAGAAAAGATGCATTGATCTTATGATAACAATTCTGCTGATGGGTTGAAGTTTGTCTGAAGCATAAACATCAGTGAGGTTGAGTTGAGCTCAATGTTCTGTCTTATGGGTGTACAGTTGTGAATATCCAGCAAATTAGTGTGAGAGGAAAATTACTTATTCTAATTTGGAATAACCCATTCCCTTTCCTATTCTGAG
Source organism: Pristis pectinata (assembly GCF_009764475.1). Lineage (NCBI taxonomy): Eukaryota > Metazoa > Chordata > Chondrichthyes > Rhinopristiformes > Pristidae > Pristis > Pristis pectinata. The sequence continues at coordinate 46,221,518 of NC_067407.1, forward strand.
CAGTCAATGAATATAGAAAAGTGAAGGATTATAATTTGTGAAAAAATATAGTTGTAAGGATCGTACTGTTTACAGCTTAAAATCTGGTTTGGATTATTTTGCCATAAATACATGCAGAAAGTTCAGTGCTGTGTTGTTGTAAATGTTTTAAAATGCTTGCTTTATGTTGAATTTTTGGCTTCAAATTGATGACATTCTGAAGTTAAATGTAGTAGTTGGAGGTGATATCAATTTGAAATATTCATGGGCCATGCATTTAATTGTCTTTCAGTTGCTTTGGTACCTCCTGATATACAATCTAAAAACGTTTCCTGAGTAATAGACTACATTGTTCTTTTTATGGGCAATCCATATTTCATAATTTCCACCCTTTATTAACGTAAACTGCATAAATAAATAATTTAATATTTATTTCAGCATGCTTAGAACCTGGACTTTTCAGCCAATCATCCTATTAAATTACCGTGACCACTTTAAAAAAACTATTTGATTTTTTTCCATCATTTAGAGGAGGACTAATGACAAACTGAAATGGCATAAATGTGTATTAGCAATCTTATCTACAATTGTAAGATATGTTTTAATATTTAGATCATATATTCATGGTGTGACTCAGTTGATAGGTGTATTAGACATTCAGGGCCTTTTATCTCAGGCAATTTCATCCTGAAAAAAGGGGCCATAAACAAGCATTAGTCTGCCCAATACAGATGTAAAGGAGCAAGCACTCGTCAGCTTTTTTTTTGCCTGCCTGCATATAAAATATTAGTCTTATAATGAGCACGAACCACATATGACACATTGAATGTTTGGGAGCTTGAAAATGAGTACAGTATGGTTAGTAAAATGTGGATTTCTACTTCATTAGAGAAAAGCCTGCTGCTAAAATGTGATCAGAAACTATAGTAGAGGCATTGGGGTCAGTTGTCTGGCAATTCCACCCCCAACTTCCACTCCCTGGAGAAGCATTCAGTCTCAAATTGCCTTCTGTCCTGAATGTCCATCCTTTCCCTTAGAATAGACTCATATTTTCTCATGACGTAGGAGGAGGCCATTTGGCTCATTGAGTCCATACCAGCTCTCAGAGCATTCCCATCAATCCCATTCCCTCACTTACTTCCCTGTAAACTACCCTGTCTTAAACACCCATCAACTGCCCTGCCACCACACCCCCCCCCCCCCCCCATGATTCTCCTACCATCCTCTAAACTACAGGTAATTTACAGTAGTCAGTTAACCTACTTACCAACAGGTTTTGGGAGGTGGGAGAAAACTGGAGCACCTGGGGAGACTGATAGGGCACAGGGCAATTATGCAAACATGGCACAAACAGCACAGGCAATCAAGATTGAACTTGGGTTACCGTGGATGTGAAGCAGCAACTCTACCTGCTGAGCCACTGTGCTGCCCTTTTCTGTTACAATCCAATGCTGAATTGCCTAGCTTTCGAGTACACAGGTCCCTGCCAACTCATGCTGTCTAAACAGAGAAGTATTTATCAAATGCCATTGATCATGTCATTTACATAACTTTCTATCTTATTATTATTCAGAATTTGCAAAGCAAAATTCCTTTGAAGCCCAAGTGTTTTCAGAAGCCATTCAATTCTTCAGGCAGGAAAAAGGCCACTATGGGTCCTGGGAGATGAATCAAGGTGATGAAGTGCTGGTAAGTCAATAATGGACATTGAAGGTTGTTCAGATCTCATTAACAATATTCCTGCAACTTCAGTTGTGGTCTCAGATGTTCTTCAGCCCATTGAAACAATGGGCATATTTGTAGAACAGTGTATGAGAGTGTATACTATGTGCATGAGATAAATGATGTATAGGGGAGAGAGGGGGACAGAATCTGTTGAGTTCATCTTAGACTTAAAATCTTCTTGTGTAATTGAGAACTCAGACCCCAGGGAAAGAGCATCACCAGTTGTGCAGGTTTCACTTCAAACCTACACAATAGACAAGTAAATGAGCTCTTATCCTCTCCCTAGCCTGACATTGACAGGAGGAGGTGAATGCAAATGGGCTGATTTCGGTCTTGATAGTGATGAGCTTATGGTAGGTCAGGCCTGAGTTTAATCTTGGTTGGGGAGAATCTGAATGGTGGAGCAGGTTTGTGTGAGTTGGGTGTGGGTGGGGAGGCTCTCAGGGTTTTGGGTAGCATTTTTCCATCAACACAGCTTGCCTTCATGGCACAGTGGGATTGGCGAGAGAGTACATGTGATAAATGGATGGTAGCAATGCTGGCATGGAGGATGGGGGTTAAGGTTGGTGAGTAGTCAGGGTTTAAAGTGTCCAGTATGGATTAATTTGCATCATCCTTGGAGTACAGAGGAATAATCACTGGTTGACCTTTGATGCACCTGGATAATGTCAGATGTTAAATGGTGGCAGCTTTTCAATGAACTGAATTATGTTCCGTATGACAGAAGCCGGGTTGTGATCAGAGAACTAAATCTGGTTGCGCAAAAGAACATCGTCTTCTGTTGCTGTTGTGGACAGGGTAGCCTTGGCAGGAAGATTCACTGAGTTAGATCATGCATGAATGGTACTTCATGTACCTACACTAACATGCTGTTCCATTATTCACAAGAGTGTATTGCCGTGTCTCAGGTGGGACAGGGGTGGGAACAATAAAAATCAACCACAATGTGAAATATAATTCAAATGGCTGTTTAGTGAAGTAATAGGGACATTGGTGTCTAATTAACACCCATCAGGTAACGCTAGGTACAGTTCACTGTACTAATGAGTCATTGTAATGAATGTAATATGCTCTCAGCACCACCTGCAGGTTTGCTATTAATAGACTTTTGAGGCCACTCCTCATTTTTAATACTTATGTGATGAAATTAGTAAAGAATGGTGCACCTTTCTTCATATAGTTCTCTCGTTAATAGTTCTTGACATGGAATGCACAGCAAAACAAATGAACAAAATTGTTAACTGAACTGTAAACTTGTAATTTCCTCTTGTAGATCCTAAGCAACCTGGTGATGGAAGAATTGTTGCCTGCCCTGCAGAGTGATCTTTTGCCGAAAATGAAGGGAAAAAGGAATGAAAAGAAAAAAGCCTGGTTCGGTGTACGTACCTAACTGCAAACTTCATAATACTGGGATCTGCTTAAATGCACAGTAATAAATGGGCAGTGTGAATACAGCATCAACAACTAAAATAGCAAACCCTTAACCATACCCTTAATGTTACAATTGATTTTTCTACAGAAGGTGAGAGGTTATTTTTATTCTGGCAGCAGAATCTGCTGTGTGAGTGAGTTATATTTTGCATTTAATTAGTGCTTTATGGCCTCAGGACACCCTACCACCAATGAAGAGTAGTCATGGATCTCAAGTACAAAATGCAATGAACAGTTTCTGCAGAGAAAGCTTTTTTTAAAGTGTTGATCGAGGGATAAATATATATTGGCCATGACACTAGCAATAACCTCTTCCTCTTCTTCAAAGTAATATATTCACCTGAGAGAGTAGATGGGACTTGGTTTAATGTATCATCTGAAAGATGACTCCTTACAGCCTTGTATTCCTGAAATACTATACTGGAAATGTCAGCCAAGACTTTGGTGCTCAGATTTCTGACTGGAACTTTAATTCATTACCTCATGACATAAATGTAATGTGAGCCATGGCAGACACACAGTGTATATGTTGGGAGTAGGCATTCAGAAGCTTGAAGGAAATCCAAATTAACTGACTGCCAATTTAAAAGCCATGTACAGACTTAGTGCACCCTTACAACCACTTATGCTCTGCTTTTCAATAATGATACAATAATGATGATCTTCGCCATTTGTGGTTCAAATTTTGATTGTTGCTTCATGATTAGTTGAGACTTCATGAAGCTGTTTACAGTCATCACTCCCAAAAACATCATCAGAGTCATGAATTCTCGGTACTAAGACGAAGGAGATCTCTTCCCAAGAAGTTTGGGAGAGCAGGGGAGCAGCAAGGTCATGGAGACAAGTTGGCTTTGTTCCCCCAACATTTTAAACTCAGCATGTTGGGGGAATAGAACCAGTGCAAATCAGGAAGGAGGGAAGTGATGAGCAAGTGGTATTTAGTGTTTCAGGATACAGAAGATTGCATTTTGAATAAGATGAAACCTGTGTAGAGTGGAAGGTTTTTAATATAATTTATTATTCTGTCTTTTTTTAATATATTGATCTCTGTGCTTTATTTGTATGAATGAATTTGTTCCAGGTTAACATTCACCCCCAATTAACTAACCAATTAAGTCAAGCTCTTGGTCCAAACTAGAGGTTTACCTGTGCTGAAATTCATTTCTGTTGGTACTGCAGTGAAGTACAAAAAATATTCACATTGGCAGCGTTTGCCTTTATAATCAGACAGTTGGACTGGAAACTAAAAGGGAGGAAGTTCTGCTCCAGTTAACCATGTTAATAATTTGCTTTCAGTTAAATGGCTTTAAATTTAGCTCATACTCCCTTGTGTGGAACATTGTCAAATGTCTCTGGAAATCCATATAAACTACATCTGTAGACAAGAAAGTCTTGAGAAAGCGGACAGTGAAATATTATAAAAGCATTTGAAGTAAAAGCGAAAATGCTGAAAGCACTCACCAAGTCAGGCAACGTCCGTGGAAAGAGAAACAGAGTTAACTTTACTGATCCAAGATGGTTGTGATGAAGGGTCTTGAACCTGAAACGTTAATTTTGTTTCTCTTCCTACAGATACAGCCTGACTCGCTGAGTGTTTCCAGAATTTTCTGTTTTATTTTCAGATTTTTTGACATCCACAGGTGCTTTTTTTATTTCAAAGCATCTGAAATATTTGTCCGTTTATGATGCCCCTGTAATTTTAATCTTTTGGATGAAGAGTAGCGGTGATTGAGTTGTAGTTATGTGCAGACTGACAGCACTGAGGTTTACATGTTTGATCCTTGGCAGTCTAGCAGTGTGAGCCCCCTACATGTCTTATTGTATGCTAGGAAAAGATTTCATTCAAACATCACATTCAAACCTGCACATCCAACCTTTTGAACCCACATATCAGCAATGCGCAGCTCCACCAAATGTCCCAGGATATTTTTGATAATATGGTGAAAAAGCTTTGGTGTTCTTTTTACAGATTGTGGAAGATGCTTACAATTTAGTACAAACCCATCTGACTGATGGTTTGCAATCCCTACATGATGAGTGCAAAAAATCCAGCAAGGAACTGGAGGGGATAATTCGCTCAGATATGGATCAGATCATTGCTTCAAAGGAATTCACAGCTGGAAAACTTAAAGGTGATTATAGAGATATGAGTACACACAATGTCCACACAGCATTCAACCTATCACTGCAGATAATATACAGTCCTCCCAGCACACCCAATCTAAGGAAGGAAGCTGATGACGAAATGCAAAGCTGAACAGAAAACTAAGTGAAACTTCTCCCTGACTAAAGCAGAATTTAGAAACATTAATCAAACCTTGAAAGGCAATGTTTTATTTGTGACCTACTGCATTCACAGTTGATTAATTCCAGTTCTGATTGCATGTGGACCAACTTTTAGCCGGAACCTTTGAAAAATCTGAACCTAGTGAACTTGCCTTAATGACTATTTATGGAAGACTCCCTACAACCTGTCTGGATTGTCTCACCCCTATCTCTTCTCAATCAATTTAACTTCCTAAATAAGAAAGCAAGAATAATTTGGGAATATAGGAACAGCAATAAACCACAGTGTCCTTGAGTCTACTTGATATCGTCCACTCCAGCAATACAGCAATGGTCTTCCCTATGGCCATTGTTATTATTATTTGATATTTGATTAACAGGGGTTTATATTATTTAGCTAGGTGGTTTGGCCCACTTTGCCCCAGAGATGGAAGAATTTGCCTGAACAAACTCAGGCTTTTCCTGTTACCTTTCTTACCATACTGGAAATGAAACCAGGTTAGATAAAGGTAGGATTAGATTCTGTTTTCAACAGTCTGTAGTGGAGAGGGACAGGTTATAGAACTCTTGTTCACCTGCCTGTGCCAGACATCTTCAGTGAACTGAGAAATGCAGGACTGAGAATTAACAGATTGAATCTCCATGGAGTTTATCAGGTTCTTTTGCCCAGCCCTAAATACCCTCAAGAAGATGACAAAGAACAGCTGCAGCCAAGTTGGCAAGGGCACTCCCATGTTGCTGGAATTCCACAATTCTCATTCAGTGATGCAATCCATTTCCAAGTCAGAGTGGAGTGGGACAGGGAGAGCAGGTGCACGTTTGCTGCTGTTCCCAAGTGCCAATCATCCATGTCCCCCAGGTGGTGGAGGTAGTGGGTTTGGGGGATGCACTTGAAAAAATCTTGATGAGCAGAGGCATTGCTTCTTGTAGATGCTACTTGCTGCAGCTGGTTTGCCAGTGATCAAGGGAGTGGATGTTTATGGTGGCAGATTGGGTGCTGTGCTAATCAAGGAATTGGCTTTGTCCTGGAAAGCTATAAGTTTTTTGTGTTACTGTAACTGCACCCATCCAGGCAAGTGGGGAGTATTCCATTACCTTCCTTTTAGGTGTTGGAGATGCCATCCAAAGCTCTTATTTGCATGTATTTCCTCTGTCAGTTTTTGTGTTACCACTGTTTAATGCTGTGAGTGTCCTAAAACTAACCCTCTAAATTTTCTCCTGACAACCTAAGTATTCATTGCTTCTGCCCAGCTCCAGACCTAGCTCTGCTTTCAGGTCTCAACACTTCTGGGACAGACCCTTGTCTGTATCAAAATGCTGTAGAATATTCATTCATGTTAGACATTATCTCTTAGCCTTAAATGCTATTTTTAAGTTTTGTTTTGTGATTGTCTCAGGTAAACTATTTCATTATTGTACTCTGGGTAACAGTAACAACATTTTATGTCTCTTGACCATAATAGCGTAGAGATATTTCACTGTTTGCTAGACTACTAAGCAATTTCAAAAACAGTGAATAGTTGTGATTGTTGGTTTTTAAAACAGCTGTTATTTGGCTGTTTATTGCCACAGAAAATGATGTTCCAGCACATCTCCTTTGATTAGTCAATCACAAGCCTGTAGTCACAGTTGTCCGACTCAGTGTAGAGCAGAGACAAGATGTTTGTGTAAAGACAGATATGATCAGCGAATGAGTAACTCCTCTTTATTTATCTGTGAACAAATCAGAGCCATGGGTAAAAGTCAGAGAAATGAGATGAGTTGGGTATTGATGCAGGACTTGGGAGAAATAAAACAGTAAATTTATTTTTATATTAATACAGGTCTGTGGGAAATACCTGTTAACATTAAAATTATCTTATAGTTCTGTATCCTTTTTGTAAGTTCTTCTCTTGGAGGAGTCTTGAAGAAACAAGTCATTGTACAGGCAAACACCCATGAAGAACTGCCTGGCTTTATCAGCCTGATCATTCAAGTAACAATGTGCGTCTTGGGAAAGGGTCAAAAATCCCAGAGAAAAAAAATTTACAAATGGACGAAATAACAAGGTGTGCAGTTACTGAACCTGAGGGAATCTTTCTTTCAGCTACAGTGACCGAAAAGGCTGAGCAGTGCTGCCTTGACAACATTCAACCCTACCTGGCATCTGTACTGGAGGAGCTGATGGGACTGATCAGTTCGGGATTCAGTGAAGTCCGTGCCCTCTTTGAAAATGAGGTCAATGAGTTGAGCACAAAATATTAGAATGCTGGCGATGCTGAAAAACTGAAGGAGGTAAATGTTTTAATGTGAATCTGACCCAGTTCCTCCCTGCCTAGGTTTCCAATAGAAGGTTACTTGCACTCCTGCAGTACCAGCTGCATTACCACTCTCAGCATACTTCCCCACCCACTTCCTACAGACACCTTTTGAATTTGTTCTACACTGTTACTGGTTTCACCACCTGGCAACTCAGCTGCATGTAAAAGAAAGATGCTGTGACCAACAGGTTCACGTGCCTGGCAGCCTTGTAGCACCGACCCACCACCCTACAACCCCACCATTTGAGAAAGGAAGGAGAGAGAAAGCTGGGAACAACGGACCAGTTAGCCTGAACTCAGTAGTAGGGAGATTGCAGGAATCTATTATTAAGCAAAGACACTTAAAAAATAATAATAGGATTGGAATGAGTCAACATGGATTCATGAGAGGGAAATCTTGTTTGACAAATCTCTTAGAGTTTATTCAAGTTGTAATGAGCAGAATGGATAAGTGAATGTGGTATATTTGGATTTGTAGAAGGCCTATATGGGGCCACACACAGCATTGGAGGCGACATACTGGTTTGGACTGTGGACTGGTTAATGCACAGGAACTGTAAGCAGGAACAACATGTGACTTCTGCTTTGGGATACTGACTAATGGGGTGCTGCAAAGTTCAGTGCTGCCCCTATCCATTTCAGAGTTTAGAAGAAAGAGAGGTAATTTCATTGAAACATACAAATTACTTACAGGACTTAACAGAGTAGTTGTGGGGATGGTCTTTCCCTTGGCTAGGGTTTCCAGAGCCAGGGGGTCATTGCCTGAAAATAAGGGGTCAGCCAGTTAGAACTGAAAGGAGAAGAAATGTCCTCATCTAAAGGGTAGTGGATCTTTGGAATTCTGTGTTCAAGAGGGCTGTGGAGGCTCAATCACTGAGAATTTTTGTGGTCAAAGTGGATAGGTTATTGGATATTATGGAAGAGATATGGGGTTATTGTAGGAACCACTGAGATAGAAAATCAGATATGATCTTGATTAAAAGTGGAACAGTCTTAGAGGGCCAGATGGGCCATTCCTTTCCCTGCTCCTAATTTCTCATTTCTATTTTCTTAACCTGTCATTTTGATGTTGAGAGAGATTCTCAAATCTTTGGAAACATTTTACAATGGGCAATGGTCACAAGTTAATATAAAACTGCCCAAGCACTTTTGATCTTAATGGTTATTCATTATCAACCTAATCAATCAGGACTGAGTTGAGAAGAAGTTTCTTCACCAGAGATTAGTCTCTGGAATTCCCTATCCAAGGGGGACATACATGGAGGCTTAGTTAGAAAGAGATCAATTGATTTTAGATATTAAGTAACCAAGGGATCTGGGGTTTGTACAATAAAGTGGTGCTGAGGTAAATGATCAGTCATGATCTTACTGAATGGCAGAGCAGGTATGAGGGGCTGAATAGTCACATCCTGCTTATCTGTCACATGTTCTAAAGCTTTCTGTTTATCATCAAAAGCCTCAACCTCATTAAGGTGCTTCCTGTTCAGTTACTAGTTTTTCACATTGTCTCTGTTTCTTTTCCTCAGTACCTAGCCCAGCTAATGAACCTTCCTTTTAATGCTGTGAAGATGCAGCCTTGCTACAATAAAGTCAGCCCTCTTCAAGACCAGCTGCAGGAGTTGAAGAACCGTTTCAAGTTCACCAATACGCTGTGGCTTGTTCAAACAACTCAAAACTTCATGCAAGAGGTTTGTAACACAAGGTCTTCCCTTGTAGACCATCAGGTTTCCAAAGGGTTTCTGTCATAGTCTACTTCATTTGTAAGAAAAATGTTAATAATAATAAGATATAGGAGCAGAATCAGGCCATTTAGCCCATCAAGTCTGCTCTGCCATTTGATCATGGCTGATTTATTTTTCCCTCTCAACCCCATTCTCCATGTAACCTTTAACACTCTTACTAATCAAGAAGAATAATTCTCCTAACGGCTCAATATGTACTGAATGGCATAACACTGACCCATAGTGAACAAGAGGGTCTGAAAACTGATTCTGATGTGTTGTATTAGCTCCAGTAATAGTGGGGGCTGTTCAGGTATCTGCATGCCATGGAATTGCACACATCTGCCAATGGTATCATCATGCATCAGCAGAATTATTGTCCATGATTTCCGTGGGTAATCCTTCTTTAAAAACGAAGAGGTAACAAAGTCTGTTGTAGCATCCCTATTACTGCTCACATAACTTCAATGAACACAGCGCCGATGAAAATAACTTTTTGGGATACTTTTGTAATCAGAGTGAGTGAGATAGCAAGACGAAGAAAGCTTGATTTGAAAGAAGAACCTCTGCTGACAAGCAGCAACCTAGAATGAATACAACAGATGAAGGAGTACAAGTAACACAAATATGGTGCAGAGAGGATTTTTAAAGAATGTTGTGGATCTTGAATTTGCTTTGCAGGGGCTTGGGTAGTGGGGAAAGAATGGAAGCAATGTCCTTTTGAAGAAGAGAATTTAGGTTGCAGGTTTTTGCACTGACTTGTTTTCTGAACTCCAGGTCAATTTGGAGGGGATAGGAGAAAGATAGAGTTTCAGCAATGGAAGGTAAAAAAAAACCATGAACAGATATTGTTTTGAATGTGGCTTTGCAGATTTAGAGCAGAAAGCTTAGCTTGATGGAAATGAATTTGGAACCTGGTTACCCTTGTTCAGTCAGGGTAAGCAGACATGGAGGTTGTTCACAATTGTGCTTTAGGCACTTAGGTGTTGGCAGGAGACTAGACTGGGTTTGATCTTGCCATTCTTCAATTTACACTATTTCACGCATCCTGCCTGGGCTTAGAAGTTTAATAGATATTAATCATTACTATATTATATATTTCTAATATGCATGGTAGTTATAAAATGATGAGCAGTTTAACTTTGATTCCCACTTCATTCTTACTCGATTTTTATATTTTCCACAGCTGATGGACAATGCCGTCTACACATTTGAGAAACTGTTGTCTGACTCACTGACAAGCAAGACATCAAAAACCATAACGTCCATTGAAAAGGTTAAGCAGCGAGTGTTAAAGGTAACTAAGTTATAAAGAGACAAATTCTGTAACTGTAGTAATATTAGAGATGTTTTAAAATTAAATTTAACTGCTGTACTGGACTTTGAAAGGAGGAGTGTTCTTATAAATTTCAATGCACATGATTATATTAAAATATAAGTTAATCAAGTAAAATATTTAGCACCAAGATATGTCTCTGATTGGTGGGATGCCACAGATGGTGTTTCCCAGGGCATGGATTTTTTGCAGCCTGGATCTTCGAAAAGCTGGCTGAATAGACAGTTGTATCTCCAACCTACAGATGGCACCAGACTAGAAAGAACAACGTGCTCTTGTCTAGATGGAAACAAGAAATTATATTGGGCTGTAGAAATTCAAGGAAAATGATGTACCTGAAGTTCAATGTGGGAAAGCTGAGTTTGAATCTCAGAAGGACACGGACAATAGTTTGCTGATGGGTGAGATTAGGAGTTCAAGGGTAGAATGCAAAAATGAGGATGTTGTACTTGGTTCAGAGCCTTGTTTAGATCCTTGTCACCAAGCCTTGGGAAAGAAACAAACAGAAAGTGTTGGAAATACTTGTTAGGTCAGATAGCACCTGTGGAAGAGAAACACAGTTAACATTTCAGTCCAGTGGACATATTGGTGTTGGCTGAGAGAGGATGGTGAAAGCTTGTCTCTGGAGCTAATTTGTCTAGGGTTATAAATAGATGGAGCATAGGGGAGGTAGAAAGAGAATCAAAAATGCCTGCACTTTGAGTGTGAAATGCAGAAAATAGTGGTTGCTGAAAATCTACATTTGTTTCTACTTGTCAATTACTGAGGAAAGAAAAGTTGCCCTTGGAAGAAATAAAGCTCTGAATCACTAGAATTATGCAGGATTCAAAATATTAGGACAGGTTACATAGAAGTGAATTTAATTTCCTTCAGTTTTGAAGGTTGGGAAGTGGTCACACTGAGGTGTTTAAAGATGGAAAAATTTCTTGATTCAGTGGGTGAATCCATAACAAGAGGACATCATTGTAAAATTAAAGCCCAGTGTAAAATCAAGAAGCACTTTTTCAATATGCACCGTAGTGGAAACCTGGAACTGTGGATGTGGGGCTAATATGAATGTAGGGCTAGTAGAAAACAGTGATATTTGTTGGATAAGGTTATCAAAGGAATATATATTTGTAACAGGCTTAAGGAGCTGAATTGCCTATTCCTATTCAAGTGTTCCTATAGTAATCATCTGCAAAGCAATCTATGGTTGCATTAGGAGATGTAAATGGGGACAGGAACATAGAAACATAGAAAACCTACAGCACAATTCAGGCCCTTCGGCCCACAAAGCTGTGCTGAACATGTCCCTACCCTAGAAATTACTAGGCTTACCCATAGCCCTCTATTTTTCTCAGCTCCACATACCTATCCAACAGTCTCTTAAAAGACCCTATCGTATCCGCCTCCACCACCGTTGCCGGCAGCCCATTCCACGCACTCACCACTCTCTGAGTAAAAAACTTACCCCTGACATCTCCTCTGTACCTACTCCCCAGCACCTTAAACCTATGTCCTCTTGTTGCCACCATTTCAGCCCTGGGGAAAAGCCTCTGACTATCCACCAAATCAATGCCTCTCATCATCTTATATACCTCTATCAGGTCCCCCCCATCCTCTGTCGCTCCAAGGAGAAAAGGCCGAGTTCCCTCAACCTGCTTTCATAAGGCATGCTCCGCATTCCAGGCAGCATCCTTGTAAATCTCCTCTGCACCCTTTCTATGGCTTCCATATCCTTCCTGTAGTGAGGTGACCAGAACTGAGCACAGTACTCCAAGTGGGGTCTGACCAGGGTCCTATATAGCTGCAACAATACCTCTTGGCTCCTAAATTCAATTCCATGATTGATGAAGGACAATACACCATATGCCTTCTTAACCACAGAGTCAACCTATGCAGCCGCTTTGAGCGTCCTATGGACTCAGACCCCAAGATCCCTCTGATCCTCCACACTGCCAAGAGTCCTACCATTAATACTATATTCTGCCATCATATTTGACCTACCAAAATGAACCACTTCACACTTATCTGGGTTGAACTGCATCTGCCACTTCTCAGCCCAACTTTGCATCCTATCTATGTCCCACTGTAACCTCTGACAGCCCTCTATACTATCCACAACACCTCCAACCTTTGTGTCATCCGCAAACTTACTAACCCATCCCTCCACTTCCTCATCCAGGTCGTTTATAAAAATCACAAAGAGTAAGGGACCCAGAACAGATCCCTGAGGTACACCACTGGTCACCAACCTCCATGCAGAATACGACCCTTCAACAACCACTCTTTGCCTTCTGTGGGCCAGCCAGTTCTGGATCCACATTACAATGTCCCCTTGGATCCCATGCCTCCTTACTTTCTCAATAAGCCTTGCATGGGGTACCTTATCAAATGCCTTGCTGAACTCCATATACATTACCTCCCTTCATCGATGTGTTTAATCACATCCTCAAAAAATTCAATCAGGCTCGTAAGGCAGGACCTGCCCTTGATAAAGCCATGCTGACTATTCCTAATCATATTATACCTCTCCAAATGTTCATAAATCCTACCTCTCAGAATCTTCTCCACCAGCTTACCAACCACTGAGGTAAGACTCACTGGTCTATAATTTCCTGGGCTATCTCTACTCCCTTTCTTGAATAAGGGAACAACATCCGCAACCGTCCAATCTTCTGGAACCTCTCCTGTCTCCATCGATGATGCAAAGATCATCGTCAAAGGCTCCACAATCTCTTCCCTTGCCTCCCACAGCAGCCTGGGGTACATCTCATCCGGTCCCGGCGACTTATCCAACTTGATGCTTTATAAAAGTTTCAGCACCTCCTCTTTCCTAATATCTACATGCTCAAGCTTTCCAGCCTGCTGCAATTCCTCACTACAATCCCCCAGATCTTTTTCCATAGTGAATACTGATGTAAAGTATTCATCAAGTAGCTCCGCTATTTCTTCCGGATCCATACACACTTTCCCACTGTCGCATTTGATAGGCCCTATTCTTTCACATCTTATCCTCTTGCTCTTCACGTACTTGTAGAATGCCTTGGAGTTTTCCTTAATCCTGCCCGCCATGGCCTTCTCATGTCCCTTCCTGGCTCTCCTAATTTCCTTCTTAAGGTCTTTCCTGTTCGCCTTATACTCATCCAGATCTCTAACATTACCTAGCTCTCTGAACCTTTTGTAAGCTTTTCTTTTCCTTTTGACTAGATTTATTATAGTCTTTGTACACCACGGTTCCTGTATTCTCTCTTCGCTCCCCTGTCTCATTGGAACATGCCTGTGCAGAACTCCACACAAATATCCCCTGAATATTTGCCACATTTCTTCCGTACTTTTCCCTGAGAACATCTGTTCCCAATTTAATCTTCCAATTTCCTGCCTGAGAGCCTCATAATTCCCTTTACTCCAAGTAAACGCCTTTCCGGTCTGTCTGTTCCTATCTCTCTCCAGTGCTATCGTAAAGGAGATAGAATTATGATCACTATCTCCAAAATGCTCACCCACTGAGAGATCTGACACCTGACCAGGTTCATTTCCCAATACCAAATCAAGCACAGCCTCTCCTCTTGTAGGCCTATCTACGTATTGTGTAAAGAATCCTTCCTGAACACACTTAACAAACTCCACCCCATCTAAACCCCTCACTGTCTGGAGATGCCAATCGATGTTTGGGAAATTAAAATTTCCCATCACAACAACTCTGTTATTATCACACCTTTCTAGGATCTACTTCCCTATCTGCTCCTCAATATCCCTGTTACTATTGGGCGGCCTATAAAAAACACCCAGTAAAGTTATTGACCCTTTCCTGTTCCTAACCTCCACCCACAGAGACTCCGTAGACAGTCCCTCCATGATGTCCACCTTTTCTGCAGCCGTGGCACTATCTCTGATCAACAGTGCCACTCCCCCATCTCTTTTGCCTCCCTCCCTGTCTTTTCTGAAACATCTAAAACCCAGCACTTGAAGCAACCATTCCAGTCCCTGAGCCATCCAAGTCCCTGTAATGGCCACCACATCGTAGCTCCAAGTATTTATCCAAGCTCTAAGCTCATCCGCCTTGTTCACAATACTCCTTGTGTTAAAATAGACACATCTCAAACCGGTCTGAGCACGTCCCTTCTCTATCACCTGCCTGTCCTCCCTCTCATACCTACCACTAGCTTTCTCTATTTGAGATCCAAACACCTCTTCCCCAGTCTCTCCAGTTCGGATTCCACCCCCCAACAATTCTAGTTTAAACTCCCCCCAGTAGCCTTAGCAAACCTCCCCGCCAGGATATTGGTCCCCCTGGGATTCAAGTGCAACCCGTCCTCTTTGTACAGGTCATACCTGCCCCAAAAGAGGCCCCAATGATCCAGAAATCTGAATCCCTGCTCCTTACTCCAATCCCTCAGCCACGCATTTAACCTCCTCCTCATTCTGTTCCTATACCCACTGTCACTTGGCACAGGCAGTAATCCTGAAATTATTACCTTTGAGGTCCTGCTTCTCAACTTCCTTCCTAATTCTCTATAGTCTTTTTTCAGGACCTCATTCCTTTCCCTACCGATGTCATTGGTACCAATATGTATCACGATCTCTGGCTGTTCTCCCTCCCCCTTCAGGATATCTTGGACGCGAAAACATCCTGGACCCTGGCACCTGGGAGGCAAACTACCTTCCGAGTTTCTTTCCTGTGTCCACAGAATCGCCTGTCCGCCCACCTAACTACAGAGTCCCCTATCACTACTGCCCTCCTGTCTCCTTCCCTACCCTTCTGAGCCACAGGGCCAGACTCTGTGCCAGAGACACTGCCACTGTTGCTTCCCCCAGGTAGGCTGTCTCCCCCAACAGTACTCAAGCAGGAGTACTTATTGTCAGGGTATACAGCCACAGGGGTACTCTTTAGTACCTGACTCTTCCCCTTCCCCCTCCTGACTGTGACCCACTTGCCTGACTCCTGTGGCCCTGGTGTGACCACCTGCCTATAACTCCTTTCTATCACCTCCTCATTCTCCCTGATCAGAGGAAGGTCATCGAGCTGCATCTCCAGTTCCCTAACGCGGTCCCTTAGGAGCTGCAGCTCGACACACCGGGTGCAGATGTAGCCTTCCCGGAGGCAGGGAGACTCCGGGAACTCCCACATCTGACACCGAGTACAGGAAACTGCACTCATACTCCTTCCTTTACTCAAGTCACCTACCTTTCCTTACCTCTTGCACAAAATTTCCTGAAATGCAAATTCATAGGATCATAAGTGCAAAATATAATTTGCAAGTCAGGCATCCAAAGTTGGAGTGAGTTATATAGAGGTTAATTTATGAAACTAAAGGCTTTTAAGGCATTTTTGAGATTTCTTGGATTTTTTGCTTCATTTACAACTGGTGGCATTTAGACATTCATGAGGTCAGTTCTAAATTATTAATCTTCTTGTTCTCTGCACCATTTTAATTACGCCAATGATTTTCTCGATGGGAATCCTAATATCTGGGATATCTACCAAGGGAATACCCATGGAGAGATGCCACGTGCCAGATGGCACACAAGACATTTGTGCCTTCCATCTATCTTTCCTCACCCAGATCTGTAACCTCTTACAAGAATCTTGATATTTGTGATTGATTTTGCATAGAATGGGGTTATCTTTAACATAGAATGAAAGTTTAGATGTTAATATTCTAAATTAGTATTATTAATTTGGTTTTTAATACTGCTTTGCGCATGGCATATTTTGAGGTTCTATAAAGATTTCAAATATTCTCTCACCCAGCAATATGACCATGACAGCAGCACAGTAAGGAAGAAGTTATTCCAGGAAGCTCTGGTGCAGATTACATTGCCAACACTGCAGAAAACATTGGCACCAAGTTATAAGCGTGTAAGTGACACAGGAGATTGAAATGGTTGCATTACTGTTGGATAATAAATACAACAATCAAGTATTAAGATATGAAGATATTCCCACACTCCAATCTCACCACATTATTTCACTTGACAAGCAGATTTGATATGGAGGTTCAGACATCCACATTGTAGCCCTCATAATTTCTTGGAATGAAACATCCCATCATGTAAGCTTGTATATTGGTATGAAAACAGCATTGGGTAAATCGGATTACCAAAAGTGATTTTAGTGCTACTTGTAAAATTTTTGAACATTGGGCCTTCTGAGATACCACTGTACCAACATTTAGTGTATTCATGAGGCAGGGCCATTCCCTCATGAGTTAACCCCTGCATTCAAATCAGAGAGCAGAATTTCCACCAAGCATATTAAGCTGGTTCTTATTCTGATTGGTAAACTACCCAGAGCTGTTGGTTCTTATACTTGGACCACAGTGTGCCCCTGGCCAGGCTGATTAAAGATGCCCAGTGGAGTCCAGGACCAGTAGTTGGATGGCTCTAATTTGATAGCTTGTGAGGCTTTTACCGCCAGACTCATCAGCTGCCACTGAGATTAAAGGTCTGTGAATGAATTTGATATTAACAAATATTCAAAATCACAGGTACAATTACAAAAATAAAATTAATATAAAAATTCAAAAATGTTAAAAAAAATTCAAACACTAAAAATTAAAACACTTAAAAGCAGATATGTTTAAATTAAATGAATTAATCCATATATAATGTAAATCACTTTCTACATGCTCATCTCTCTGCAACTTTTTCTTCTTAATCAAGCTAACAGATAGATCTACTTCCCACCAGCTCTAACTTAGGGCAGGCTATGCAAGGAGATTTCCAAGTGTAAATTCTGGGAAATCTGACTGCACTCTGCTGCCCTATGAGGAAATGCAGGAGCTCAGCACCAGCATTTGGAGACATAAGAGACTGCAGATGCTGGAATCTGGAGCAAAAAATAAACTGCTGGAAGAGCTCTGCAGATCAAACAGCATCCATGGAGGCGAGGAGTGGTCGACATTTTGGGTGGAGACCTTGCATCAGAACTGAGAGTGTAGAGGGAAGATAGCCAGTGCAAAGACTGAGAGTGTAGAGGGAAGATAGCCATTTTTGTACATGTTTACCACTGTCACATTTATGCTATGAAGTAGAAGCCTGATTACTAGCACCTCATTGGGAAGGAAAATGAAATCAGACCTAAGTCATCAGATAAAAGGAAAACAACTGAAATATGTAAATAGATATTTTGTGGGGATGAAGAAAATTTGAACTGATGCCAGACTTTATTGCTACATCTTCAAGAAACTTCTAAAAAACACCTCAGTAAACAAATTTAAGTCAATTCTCTGTAATTTATTTTATCATCCTTAACTAAAATATGTCAACTTTCTTCAAGAAGTTACTCAATTAATTAGGCATTTTATGGCTTTAGCATCACTATTTAACATGTGAAATACTTCCCTCCATTATTTAAAATAAATAGGTTAATAATTTTGAAGTTCAGGGATTAAGGATTCCTACCCATTGTTCAAGCAATCTCAGTATACGGTATATTTCACTTAAAAATATTTTTGATTTTCAGGAGTTAAGAAATGGCTGTGCTGATAGGCTTCATTTTCTTTTACAATATTGCAATAGTATAATGAAGAAAATTGGAAGAAGACAAGGGTAATGAGGTTATGTTTTCAACTTTCCTCCATTCAAAGATCACATACATGAAACTAGGAGATTTTCTGAGCTGTGGTCAATGTCATGCTAATGCAATAAATTGAAAGTCCAGATGGTAGGGATTAAAGTTGACTTTTTAAACTTTTTCTCCTTGAACAGGAGCTTCAGAAATTTGAGCAATACATCTTTGCAGATTACACAAAACTCGTTCAAGTGGAGAATATCTATGAAGAAATTTTACTTCACACCATTATCAGGGAGGTGATCAAAGGTAAAGAGTGTTTGCACATGTGTTTATCTAGAAAATCAGCCCAATCTTCAGATTAGCTGATAAAATCTAAACAGTTAACAGCTAAAATCTGTCTTGAAAAAAATTACTATAAAACCCCTGCCCTTTTGTAATTTAACCTGTAGATATACTCAACATTTTTTCACTTTCATTAAAGAGAGAAAAAACATTGTGGCAAGTGTCCTTCACACCTGTTGAAAACAGGTTAAGGTAGGTAGGTAGAGGATGGTTTGATGCTGTGAATTGGCTGCTAGGTAGCTAGAAGATAGCTCAAGCATCATGCCAAATTTCTCACTGAGGTTTCTCACTAGTCTCCTTCCTCAGCCTTTGCATTGAATGACACCTCCAGAATAATTTCCATTGTCTATCTCAATTCTACCTGCTCTGTCTTCTTTGAGTTTGATGCATTTCTTTCCTCAGCTCAATCTCTTTCTTCATGAAACTTCTCTAGCTGTACTCTCAGCCACCCCTTCACCTCACCATTGCACATGGCCTCACAACTCACATTTTGATTATCACAAATAATGCCATATTCTTTCCCTCAGCCAACTCCACTTCCTTCTGTGCCTCGACTTGGAAAACCTTTCTCTGAAGACACCTACTGCTAATGCACTTTCAAATTCTTGTAGCCTTTGGTGCTCCATCCAATGTGACACTGGTTCAACAAACATACCCATTTTTCCAGTTCTTTGCCCTTGATTCCATTGAAACCATTACTTGGTCTCACTTTAGTCCCTTGCCCTGGTATAGCCTTCATCTCTTCTCCATTAGATCCAAGGAATTTAGACATCAACTCAGTGGTGAACCACTGGCCTAACCTTCAATTGTCACGGGTAGCATGGTGGTTCTGTTATAGGACAAGCAAATTTGGAGCTTGGACTAATGAACCAGAGGTAGGAGTTCAAATCCCACCGTATCAACTAAGGAATATAAATTCAGTCAAATAGGTAAATCTTGACTGAAAGGATATATCACTGATGGTAATCATGAAACTGTTGGTACTCATCTGTTTCATTAATGGCTTTGAGTGAACAGAATCTCCTGTCCTCACTCAGCCTGGCCCGTGAGACAAGAGACCCACACCAATGTGGGTGACCTGTAATTAACCTCTGAAAGTGCTTAGGGAAGTATTTAAGAATAAAACTGAATGGTCTAACTGGTAACATAGACCTAGGCAGCAGATGCAGACAAAATTAATGGCAACCCTGCAGTGTATTCCCCACTAACATTTGGGGATGTGCCAAAATTTTGAGAACTGCCCCAAAGCTTAGTCAAACAACACCATCAGATACACAGAATCGCACATTAGAGTTCAGTGGGTCTCAGATTTCTCCATCATGATCCCTGGATAGGTTCTGTCCCACCAGCAGTGATAACACTCACTGGAGCTTGCAGCACAGTGATACCCAGGCAGGAACAGTGTGTCCTGGGAGGGTGGGGGTGGGGGTAAACATCATGCTCATTCCCAGTCACTGTCCTCACTCAGCATATGAGTAAGTTCTCCTCCATGTCAAACATCACTTGGAAGAAGAATGAGATCAGATCCCACCACCTCACATGACCCTGACTTGGAAATAAATTGCCAGTTCTTCCTCGTTGCTGAAACTCATGACCCATCAGGACTGTGGGAGTGCCTTCACAGAAGCACTGCTCATCGCCAACTATCAAGGGTAATTAGAAAAGAGAAATTTAAAAAATGGCCTTGCCAGCAACGCACTGAAAACGACTCTTTAAATAGAAGTAAGGGCATAGAATGTTCACTGGGTGGGGAACCTTAATATTCAATCAGTAATAGTGACCACTGAACTGTCCTTGTAGAGATGGTCCCATCTTCAGAACAGATCTAGCAGCTCAAAACTAGGTCTCCATGAGGGACAGTGGGCTGTCAACAAAACCGTTGTATTCCACCACTATCTGGAACCTCCTGGCAGGTCAATGGTTAAAGATTTTTCATCTTAATCCTTCCATGGTCTTGTGTTCTTCCCTCCTTGTCTCTGTAACCTCTGGTTCTTCAAGCCTTTGAGATCTCTGCATCCTCCAATTCTGACATCAATGAATGTAATTACTCCACTCATGCTGGCTGTGGTTTCAGCTCCTAAGCTTTTGAATTTCCTCTTTAAACTTCTTTGTCTCTCTATTTCTCCTCTCTCTTTCAGATATAATCTGTCTTTTTGATCAAGCTTTTGGTCATCTGACCCGATGGGTCCTATTGAGGCTCAGTGTCAAATTTTGATCAATGATGCTTTTATTAAACACCTTGGAATGCTTTCCTATACTAAAGGCATAAGTTGTTTTTTTTGTGGCACATTGAAAGTAAAGATCCTGGCTGAAGGTACAAGGGAAGGGCACAAAATTTCATTAACTTTCCAAACTCTCTTTCGTTTCCAAAATCCCTGATCAGGTTGTTGCCTTTCAAACCTGCCCACCTTTACTGCAACATTGTATTTGAATCTCTCCACTCAGAATTATCTTCTGCCTGCACTGACATAGACATAACTAAAGTCACAGGTGACAGCTTCTGTGACTCTGATTCCGGTGTATTATCCCATCTCATCCCTCATCACTTCTTATGAAGCCTTTTGTACATTTAACCATGCCACTTCCCCATTCACCAGCTCCATCCCCTCCTCCCCACCTTCCCAACCACTGATGTCTCCTAATTACCCAGCACAGTGAAAGCCCTTTCCCTTGATCCCAGTTTTACTGACCTGATTATAACAATGACTCTTCTACACACCTCCCTCTCAGTGGTTTTGGAATCCTCTGAGGACTTACCTTTAGTCCTTTCCGTGCTCAGTTACACCTTGGTGACACCATCTGAAGCCATGGGGTCAGCTTCCATGTGTGTGGTGCTGACAACCAGCTCCACCTCTCCAGCAACTCTCCTGACCTTATACCAATCCTGTTTATTGGCTGTGATCAGTTTTCTCCAGTTAAATATCAGCATTTTCTTTGTTTCTTATCCTGCACTCAATTCCTTTGCCTCTACTTGGCCTCTGTCTCAGACCATAGCAGATGGCGCACATCTTTGGCACCCTATAGAACAGCTTCTGAGCCCTGATAAAGTGACCACATACTATCATCCCTGCAACATCACCTGCCCCCCTGCTTACCTCAGCTTGTTTGCTGGTGAAACTTATGCCTTTGTCAATTCAGAATTGACTGTTCCAATGCATGCCTGACTGGCATTCCAGCCTCCACCGCCTGTAAACTTCAGCTGATCTCAAACACTGCTGTTCCTATCCTATGATGCACCAAATCTTGTTCAGCATCACCCCTAAACCTCTTTATTCATCCCAGCTGGTGGCTGCACTAGGAGTTTAAAACCAGTGGGTTCTGCTGCTGTTGTGGTGGGAATTGTGAATGAGAACATGTTGGCATTGGGCGAATGAGGTGAAGGCAGCTGCAGTAGCTGGTGACCCTTGTATGGCTTCAAAGCCTCCAAGGAAACCTTCAGCATTGCTGCCAAAAGACCATCCACCTGCAGTATCTGCAGCTTCCTGTTGCCAAGCCTCCAATTTGAAACTCTTATCACTTTCCTGACCTACCCTCACCTTTTCCTTCTAATCTCCTCCAGAATTCTGATTCTGGCCTCTTGTGCAGTCTACTCTCTGCGTTTCACCTTGTTGTGCACCCATTTGGGTATTTCCTCTTTGCACTGCTCTTACTTTGCATCTCCCTCTCCTGCTTTAAGGTTTTTTAAAACTCATTAACTAGCTTTTTGTTAAACTTGCTAACATTCCCATGGATGGCTTGGCATCTATTTTGGTTTGATTGTACCTTTGAAGTGTTTTTTTTGAGAAATACTTTTATTTTGGAAGGTTATCTGTGTTGTTTTATTTTCATTTGTAAAGCAAATTCTTTTTCTCCTGTTAGTGGTGCAAGAAGCTGCCATTTTGAAAAAACACAATCTGTTTGAAGACAATTTGCCTTATACCAGTGACAGTGATGGCAACCTTACTGATAAAACCGAAGGGAAGACACCACCAGGTTCTCACCCAGGAGCCCAGCCAAAACACTACCTGAAGGCTCGTGTGCTGAGGGACTGGAAGTTGGGTGAAAAAGTGATTTCACAAATTTCTACTCCTGCATCAGATGTTATACTGAATGAGAAATCAGAAAGTGAACAACCATCAACCTCTCATGAGAAATCTGGGGATGAAATTCTTCACTCCAAGCAGAATGGAACAGTGATAGCCCAACTTGATGTAAATGCAGTACAGGAAGCTACTTCAACCGCAGCGACTTATCAGGAAGCTGGAAGTCCAATTGAATTAAACAATGCAAACAATAATGAGGATGTACCAAGTAATGAATGTCACAACAGGCAAGAAACTGAAAAAGAGAATGAAAATATAACTTCAACAGCTCCTGATAGTTTAAAAGAAATTCATGACTTGCTAACCGTGGCAATAGTGCCAGCTGAGGAGAGTTCTGAGAATCAGGAAGCTTTGCTGTGCAAAGCAAGTGATGCAGGCCATGTTGAAGTGCACAGTGAATCCAATCCAAATATGGATAAACATTCGAAGGACCAAAGTGAAACGAAAGGTGAAGATGAGACGTCAATAGTTGAATCCATGGAAGTTCAGGCAAGAGAAAATTGAGGAAACTGAAGTAAAAAACTTGCTGGTTCCAGGCAAAGAATCTTGTGGAAGGGACAGAATGAGGAAGATAGTGAACCAGGAGCTTAACTTCAACAGTTGATGACTTGTGGAAGGTCAGGATAAGAAAAGTAATGAATGGAAGGGCTCACCATCAACAACTGATGAACTTGTGGAAGGTCAGAACAAGGAAGATCAGGATAAGGGAGATAATGAGGATGAAAACTTACCGTCAGCAGTTGATGAAGTTGTGGAAGTTCAGGGTAAGGAAAATAATGACAATGATGGCTTACCAGCAATTGATGAACTTGTGAAAGTTCAGGATGATGAAGATAATTTAGGCAAGGGCTTATCATCAACATTTGATCAACTCGTGGAAAATCAAGTTAAGGAGGATAATGAATGCAAGAACTTACCATCAACAGTTGATGATCTTGTAGAAGGTCAGGACAAGGAAGGTAAAGAGTCCAGTGAAGACTTATCAAAAACAACTAATGAACCACCACAAGGTCAGGATGAATTGGCTGCAGAACCTGAAAAAGAAGATATGTCACAAAAATGAATGATTGTTTGGAAAATGAACCTTCTAATGATAACATTGAGTCTGATGCAGTTTCTGGGAGTGGCCCAACATTGATCAAGGAGGAAGCTCAAGAATTGGTTCTATACACACGGTAGACACTGAAGTACTACATGCTGCTTCTGAAAAAGAGGAAGAGCAAAAGACTCTGAATCAGGATGAGTTAAAGAAGATGACAAGAATTCTCAGATGTAGATGGTCATTGACGTGAAGCAGAAGTAAAGGAATTAACTATGAATCAATATCATGAGCATCCTATCACTGTAGAAAATCATCCATTGAATCACCAGAAACAGAAGTAAAGCAACTTTATTCTCATGTGAGATGTCTAAAATGCCAAAAGTCCAACTTCTTTTGATTTGAAATCTTTTCTAGACTCATAATGCTTTCCAGATTATACCAGGCATTATATCCTATTTTGACTTAAATTTACAAATTAATCTTTGAAGAACAAGGGAAAAGACCAGTGTTTGCTTCAATTAATTATTCATTGCCTGTATCTTTATGTGAGCTTCAACTGGCTAAGCAGTCACAGGTGAACTGCCTTAACAAAAGAAGGAAATTCCCACATCCAAGTGAGTCAACAATAGTATGGAAAAAATATATAGAAAGAGTTAAGTCAAATGAAACAGATTATTGAAGAGACAGCTGTTATGTAAATTCAAAGGAACTTGAAACATTTAATAAGTAAAATCTTTGATAATCATGTTATGTAATGATAAAAATTATTGGCACAATATATTCTATTTGTAAGCCTTCAAGTAATGGGCTATCTTATGAGAGATTAACAGGGTGGCTGCTTCCATGTCATATACAGTACACGGAACAATTGCTGGAATTTTCTGCTTTATACATGCTATCAACACTTGTATTGCCATACAGTGATTTCTAGTACCCTGTTTATGGTATGGAATTGATAGAGTCAGAGAGCCACAGAATTGTACAGCGCAGAAACAGGCCATTGGGCCCACCATGTCTGTGCTGACTTTTTTTACCCATCTACCTGAATCCTATTTGCTTCATTAGGTCTGTATCCTTCTATATGTCGCCTACTTAAGTGCCCAAAGTAATTATGGTTTTAACCATGTGTTAATCTGTGACTGTGTAATAGAGTGCACAGTTACGCCAATACCAAAAACTAATTTTGAATTCAGAGTTTCATGTAAATATCATTCCCTATCCATCCAAAGCTCGCACAACTTGCTACTCATAATAAGTGCAGCATTAGACCTTGCTATTGACAAATCATATAAGATTTAGTGTCAGTGATTGCATGACCACACATTCATACTCTCCAGTACTTAAAATATTACAGCTCTCTGTGGCTGCTTTATAGGAGTCTGACAATATTATAATAGTCCTGGTGTGGTGTGTTGTATAAACAGGTCTTCAGGCATGCTACTGCCCTCAATTTGGGTACTAACTAAAGCAGGACTAATCAGACAATGTGGAATATTTTTGCTGCATCCTAACCTATAATATTAAACACTGCTGAAATTGAGGTTCGTGGTTGTAATTCTCAAATGAAAGCTTATCAGCTACCTAAAGTAAAATTGTGAAGTTCACTGCACGGTCACTTAACTAAAGGGAAGAAATGAAACATTTCCATTCACCTTACAAGAGAAGAAATGAGACAACAAAAATGGGTGCAAGCATGTCCCACACCACATTCGACATTCTTTTGCCAAGAGTTTCAAAACTCGAAACTTTTCATTTTGGTAGAGAGAAGGAATGAAGGAAGGATTTATTTAAGTGAGTGGCTTCTCCAGGCTGTTGCAGGTCACTCCATGCCACTTCCTAGAACTTGAGAGGCATAACTAGAGATGTGTGAAGGTGACACCTCAGCACTTTAGAGTGTGTGTTTCTGGGGAATCTAATAAAGTGGGGGAATACATTTTAAATGGAAAAGAGAAACAAAAGAAATAGCCTGAGTATAATGGAAAAATATACAGAGCAATAAATGACAAGGGGAGAATGCAAAACTACAACCATCATTTTATCCATTGATAATTAGCTTTTAGACCAGTCTACTCCATTGAAAAATAATTTGCATACTACTGCACCATCTGTTTCACATGAGAAAAACTGCAATAAAATTAGTTAATAACAAGGCCTGTTGCTGAATAGTACAATCCAAAGTTATTCACTTAAAAACAAGAGAACTCTTCAGAAAGTACATCAATAGTCAATAATGCTGTAAAGCATAATGAAGCAAAAAATAGTATTTGGTCTTCTTGTCTTCCAAATTTTGCACATTTTGCTGCTTTCAGCTACGTTGAGGAATATGAGTTATGCAAGTTTCAGTTGAGGTGGCCTAGTAGTTTCCACAGAGCTAATGTGGCACTTTAACAATAAATGGACTTGAGTGCAAAATGTACCCCTGTGTAAGGTTCAGTGAATTGTGAAATACCATCTCACATTAAAACGGTTTAAAATTGGTACTAAATTTAATTATTTTAAAACGATTGCACTTTGACCTGCTTTTCTCTTATAGATTGTAGATTGTGGGAATACTGTGTGGTGACAGTGTCTTCCAGAATCTACTTACACAGACACCAGGGGCCATCACTTTGCAAAATGGTAAATAGCATTTTAAGAGCATGTTTCCTGTGAGTTTCCACCATCTGAAAATTGAGCTCTGCTACAAGAGAAATCTTAGTATTCAGTTAAAAGTCAAACTGCTAGGGGGAGGGAAAACTCCATGACAAAAACCTTGACATTCTCTATTCTGCTAGCTTCTGCCTACTCTTACCTTCTGATGTTTAGTTGGGCGACAGTCAAAATGATTGGGTACAAATTGTAGTATGTGAAAATAGACTCTTCTAACATTTTAACCTTTATGTATTTCCACACAAGAGCTACAGTATAAGTGCTTGCTGTTAGTACTATGCAGCATAATTTCAACCCAGGTCCTAGCCAAACATAGGACTTAAAAAGCAAAAGAAGGAAGGGTCATACAGTTCTTTGAATCTGCTCCACTGTTCAATGAGGATCATGGCTGATTTTAATCTCAGTGCCACTCTCTTTGACAACCACATATTTCTTTAATATCTTGAATATCTGCCATGGCTGAGCTTCCGCAGCCTCCGTGGATAAAGAACTTCAAGGATTCGCTACCCTCTGTGTGAAGAAATTTCCTTTCATCTCAGCATTGAATGGCAGAACACAAGGTTCTAGATACCCCAGCCAGAAGAAACACCATTCCTACAACAATCTTGTCAAATTCCAAAAGTATTTTGTATGTTTTCAGTGAGATTTCCTCTCATCTTCTGAACTCTAGAGAGTATGGATCCAATCTGTTTACCTCTCCTCATAGGGACAATCCCTGCCATCCCAATAATAAATCTGGTGAACTTTCATTGCTTTCCCCTACTGCAAGTATATCCTTCCTTAGGGAGTGAGACCAGAGTTGTACACGATATTCCAGATGAGGTCTCACTAGGGTCCTGTGTAAGACACCTTTACTCTTGCACATAAATTCTCTTACAACAGAGGTCTATGTATCCTTTGCCTTTCTATTTGTTTCCTGTATTTGACATTTAGTTTCAATGATTCACAAACAAGATAGCCAGGTCTCTCTGAATGCTGAAACTTTTCAATCTCTTATTCTTTTTAAAAAGTACTGTTTTTCTATTTTGTTTACTGTCATTTTATATTATTAATTTAAAACACTTATCCCAGGCTCTCCTGCAATAGTGCAGAGTGCACATTCAGTGTTGAAAACTGATGGAATCACATGTAATATTTTAATCACAGTTTCCACTTTCTGCCAATTTGTTTGGGGTTTTTACTGTAATTGACACTTCTACATAACATAAGTTTTGTTTTTTTTTGACATTCACAACGATACAGGCTTTCTGTAGTAAAATGAGTGTGCAACGCGTAAGATTGTTAATAAGGTGGAAGTAGTTATCTTCTGAAGAAATTACATTCTCGATAATTTTACTGTGCATGAACTTTAAATATACACCTTGTTGCTATCACATAGCAAAAGGAAAGTGGCTCTGTAAACAATTTAGCTATCCTTAAATGTCTTCTGTAATATGACTTCTATGTATTTTCTGAATTAATTTGAATACATCAGTATGTTGAAATTGAAGAAAGTTGCACAAATTGATGTTTTAACTGTCAGTTTTTCATGTGGAATAGATAAGCTCTCTTTCAAGATTCTGTATGTTGAAAACCCATTTCTTCAGTATGACCTAATTTTTTTAAATTAATACATTATCATTAAAAATGATTAAAATCCACTTTCAAACTCTGTGCTTATTAAGAAAGAAATAGAACTTCATCCAT
The DNA here is from genome assembly GCF_009764475.1 of Pristis pectinata. NCBI lineage: Eukaryota > Metazoa > Chordata > Chondrichthyes > Rhinopristiformes > Pristidae > Pristis > Pristis pectinata. The sequence continues at coordinate 46,249,598 of NC_067407.1, forward strand.
CTTCTGCAGGAAAACTACCTAACGAGTAAAAGATTCATCTTCAAAGATCCACACATTTGTATTAGGTAAGGCAGCAATCATAAAGCTCCTTCCAAATAAAAGATCCTTTTTTGATAAATGTAGAACATTCAGGAGTATTTTTCTGGAGTTATTGAACTTTTCATATATTGCTGTGTAATTCTCAAAAAAAATTCTATAGCCCGTATAACGTCAAGTCTGAGCTTTATTCTGCTCTCCTCAATATCCATGTGACTTACAGTATATCCATGGCACACTCCCTTTCATAAGAGTCACTGTGTAAAGATCAGGCAGAAAACTCCTGGCTGGTTTTTTACCTTCTGATTATATGACACTTACAAAGTGCAAAAAGGAAGTTTACATGATAAAGAACACAGAGGCCAAGTATCTCTGGCTGAGATCAGCCAAAACAGGCTAGAGATTAAACTGTGGATATAACTATCTGTATAGTTAGCATAAACATCGGACAACACAAAGAGCAATTGATCTATTAGCATGCAGCAACAGTTGTATTATGTGATGGAGTTCACATGTCTCCTGTTGCCCAATAATCAACAACTTCCATTAACAGTGGCACCTTTAACATAAAAAAAAATTCTTTGCATGCTTTATAGGAGTATTACCACATAAATATATTTCAGAATCACATTATAAAAATAGATTGTTCCTGTATTTTCAAAGGCAATCCTACATGAAAAGACTACCAATTCACAATGATGCCATTTGAGATACTTGTGCTTGATACCTATTACTAACAACCAGATGATCAACCCTAAAGCACTGATAAGTTTTGTTGATAACTTCATATTTAAACAGGTGTAACATGCAACACGTCGTACTGTCTACATATGTTTCACAACATGCTAATGGAATGCACCTGTAGGTAACACTGAAGATAATGTAGCATAATTGGAGCTCTAGCTAATGTCGCGTCAAGGTTCCTTGCAGTCTCACTCTGTTACCCAAATAATCGCAATTGCAGCATATTTTGACATTGGTCATTGATCGTAGCCTTTATACGCAATGATTTAATTCTCTTAAAACTGGACTGCTTTATTGCACCAGTCTTCAAATCTTCAACTAAGAGCCTATTTTCTCAATTGCATGCTGACATTCTAGAATTTGACATTTTGGAACTTGCACTTTGTTTCAATGTAAAAAAGTCCACCTATTAGGAAAGGTTCTTTATGAAACCTTTGCATGCCTTATAGGAGTATTATCACATAAATATATTTCAGAATCACATTATAAAAATAGATTGTTTCCTGTATTTTCAAAGGCAATCCTACATGAAAAGACTACCAATTCACAATGATGTATCACAACGATACCTATATGAAAGTGATATTCTCCAAACCCAAGGATGATCTACTGACTGAATCAGGAAGTGTGTTCTAGGTGTGCAATACTGGGCATGATATGGTTCTGCACATAATCTCTGTCTTAGAAGTGTTTTCTCACCATTCAGAAACTCTGAATCTGCAGATCTTTTTCAGAGTTAATGTTTTTCAGGACTGGGTGGCACAGCTATGAAGGTCACTGTCTCTGACCCTGGGTGCTGTCTGTGTGGAGTTTACACGTTGTCCCTGTGTCCCTATGAGTTTCCTCCCACATCCCAAAGATGTGTGGGTTGGTAGATTAATTAAATACTGTAAATTGCCCTGAGTATGATGGTGAGTAGTAGAATCTGGGGGAGTTGATGAGAAATAGGGAGAATAAATAAAAGGGATGAATGTAGGATTAATATAAAAGGATAGTTGATGGTCATCGTGGACTTGGTAGGCCAAAAGGCCTGTTTGCAAGTTATATGTCTCTATGGTGGTGTCTTCATTCACTAAAGGAACCAAACATAACTCTATATTTGCTTTCAGGTGGGTTTTTGCCCAATCACACAAATATTTTATTCCTTGAACTAGTAGCATCAGTTAAGAGCTGGGAATGCAGTGATTTTCAGTCACAAAATAAATGAACATGTGTTCCCTCACCAACTTTGCACATCAAATGTATGTGATTAATATATTTATGAAGGAAAGAATTACTCAAGATTATAGAAAGAAGCCTAGGGCCGAGAAGTTAAGTTGTATAGTGTCTCTTTATCTGATGCTAAGTCCCCAAGGTGGCAAGAAGGTATTATGTGCACACATCCAACCAAAAGTGAACCATGCACCATACTGTAAAGAGCACACATGCGTATCTTTCAGTATTGAAGTTAGTACATGCAGTCTATGGTCCTGTGCTTCTCAGAGCTCCTAGTTTCCTTTTTGATCACCCCAGAACATTCATCACATGTTGACCTTGCTCTGCCTCAGATGATGCTAACCAGCCTGAAGGTTTCCTCAACAGTGCTATTTACTCTGGCCATAATGTGACTTTTAGTACTTTTTGCTGCTTTGCCTGCTTTTGCTCTGCTGTTGCTATCGGTCTCACAAGCCTTTGGAAACAGAAGGCTGACAATAGCAAGAAAGACACCTCAACTCCAGAAGGAAGGAGCAGGAGAATAGCACTGCAGAGGAGAAGGTTTCCAAAGGGGATATACAGGAACTATTTCTCTTACTTCCAATTGAGTGAGGTGAGCTCATATGTTGCCTTTGTTTTACCATGTGGCCACTGAGGTAGCACCTGCTGCAACAACAGCAGATGGTTGTTGCTAATTTTATTACCTGTTGCAAACCCCTGCAGCTGCTTTGTAATGCTCTTGCAAATTATTTGTTATTCTCTTGTGCAAAAAATATTTGACACGTAGTTCTGTGAGGAAATACAGAGCATCATGGGGTATATGGTTAGATTTACTCAGGATATTGTGGTATCTGTAAGCAGTACAAAAGAGCAGTTGAAAGGAGAATGATCATGGAGATATTTTGCAAATTCTAGCTCTAAATGCTGATTTCACATTAATGTAGTCTCAACACAAAAGCCTTGTGTTTATGCGTCCAGGATTTCTGAGTATAGCAATGCAATTTTGACCCAGGGTGTATTTTTATTGAGGACAGAGTTGGAAGTGTGGACAAGATCCTCCCCACCTTCTTAGAAACAGACTTTCTAACTGTTCTGAAGAAAACAATACTTATGATGTAATCACACAATCATGTTCTTGTTACTCTTACTGAAAATAAAATATGAAAGACATAAAATAATTATTGGTTCACAAAAATACTTGATTAATTCCCAAGCATTAACAATATTTCAGTAATTCAATATTTCCTCTCATGGAATACTGCTGAGTCTCTGTTACCCTGCTATACTTTGGCTTTCTGAAGTACCAGCCTTTATTAACTTGAGGCTTGACTATTCCAACACAATCTCAGCTGATTTCTCTCATTCTGGAACATAAACAAAGCTGGATTTGCAGGACTACAGAAAATGGGCAGTGGAATAGGACTTATTAGATTGTTTTCACATTGCTCTAAAGCAGAGCTGGTATGGAATCAATTGACCAAATGGCCTCCATCTGTGCTGTAACCATAATAAAGATAATGGCTTTGAACTTTGCTATACCTAGTTGAGAGGAAATTCCTTCTGATTGAGTATAAATGTCAGACAACCACTCTAACAACTTAGAGGTACTGCTGGGAGGAGGAAGGACAAAGGGGAACGTATTTGATGTCAAGACAGGTGCTAATGAAGTGGATGAAAATCAAAAAGAAAAATTGCAGATCTGGAAATCTGAAACAAAAACGAAAAGTGTTGGAAATACAGCAGGTCAGACAGCATCCACAGAATGAGAAACAGTCAACGTATCGGGTCTGTGACTCTTCATCAGAAGTGGAGTTGGGTTTTGGCAGCATATAAATGCAAGGCGTTACTGTGGGTTTGGAGATGATATTGTGAGGAGACAACACATAATGTGAGAAATAGAAATCAAAGACCAGATCTTTGGCACAGGCACGGAAAGAGGAGCCAATGCAGGGGATGACTGGATGGATCAGAATGGAGCCAGGCAAGTCCAGTTTGGTCCAGCCAAATAACAGTGAACAGGCGATGGTGTGATCAGTCCTGGCAAAGACTAGACAGGGTTAAGATTACACTTGTCACAATTAGAATGACGTTAGTGACTTTGCAAAGAGGCATTTCAGAGTGACTTTAGGTCATGGAGTCATACAGTACAGACACTTTGGCCTACCGAGTACAAGAGAATAGAGCTGAGGTAGCAGTTCAGCCACGATTTCGATGAATGGAGGGGCAGGCTTTGAAGGGTCAAGTGGCCTAACCCTGTTCCTATGTTTTCTCTGCTTACGCTAAATTGTCCAAGCACTCATCCAACGTGTAGTTGCTGAGCTACAGTGGCTCCATTTTAATGGCTCAATTTTGAAATGTTCATTCATGTTTCAAATCTATGATTTCAGCTGCTTCCTGTCTAATCTCCTTTAGCTTTGTCAAGCTCCAAGAAACTGCTGCTTTCCTCTTAAACAATCGTAAGCTTAATCACTCCATCATGGGCGACTGTGTCTTTCGTTGCCAGTGCTACAAACTGGCTGGCAGGGTCCAGACCATTGCTGGGAATAGGCAGTACCTGGATCATTCTTCATCACCCCATCAGACCCAGTCCAGTGAGGCACAAGAGACTGCAGACAATCCAGTGGAAGAACTCAGCAAGGCGAGCAGCATCTGTGGCAGCTCTTAACCCGAAACATCCACTGCCCATCTCCCTCCACAGATGCTGCTCTACCCGTTGAATTCCTCCAGTGGGTTCGTTCGTGGCTCCAGATTCCAGCATCTGACATCTCTGGTGTCTTCAAGAGCATCTTGTTTGATGTCCGGGTTCAGTGAGCTTGCTATAATGTAGAAATCTGTGGCTATAATGTGGAAATCTGTGGGCAGTGGGGAGCTGTGTAGCCAAACGAACAGAGGGAGTGACTGCAGTTTTCATCACATCCAAAAGTGGTGAGGGGGCCGACAAATGTGTGTGATCCGTGCAGCTCAGCTCTCCCAGGCAGCCTCTCCACAGAGGAGAGGCAAGAGACTGCAGATGCTGGACTCCGGAGCAGCAAACTATCTGCCGGAGGAACTCAAGGGGTCGAGCAGCATCTGTGGGCGGAAAGGAATTGTCGCCGTTTCGGGTCGAAACCCTGCATCAGGACTCATTGAATCCCGAAACGTCGGCAATTCCTTTCCTCCCACAGATGCTGCACGACCCGCTGACTTCCTCCGGCAGATTGTCTGCCGCAGCCTCTCCACGGGAGCCTGGGGCGATTCTGAAGCGCCCAACCCGGAGCCTCCGACCAGGTGGCCCTTCCACCGCCAGTTGGCCCCACCCACATCCAGCTGCGGCTGCCATGATTGACAGCTCGGCTGTCAATGACGATGCCGCTCCCGTTGAGAAAGCAGCCAATCACAGATCGTAGCGGGGGTAAAAGGCGTATCGTTCGGCCAAGGAAATGGCGTCACCAAGCCGGCGCCGCAGCAGAATGGCGGGACTGCCATGGTGATTGACGGAAAGGCAGGCCACACGGGTATTCCGCGGACGTGACGTCATCGCAACGGCCAAAGCCAATCGGCGGCGGGGCTTGTGAATGGGGAGGCGGGAACAGTGGAGTTGTCAACGTCAGTTTTCCAGCGTCACCAGAAGATGGCGGCTACCAGGAAGAGGTGGGACTGGGAGCTGGTGACATTACAGTAGTGGTTGGTGTGTGTGTGTGAGTGGGAGAGTGAATGGGAGACTCCTGCAGCGTTTCTGCTCTCAGTGTGCGTGTAGGTGAGAGCCGGCCCGATGAGTGGTGTCGAAAGTGGTAGCGAGAGGTCCTCATCCTCTGCCCTGCCCAGGTGGCTGCTGCTGCTGCTGCCGCTGCTGACTGTGTCCTGCCCGGGGCTGCCGAGGGTGGCGGCGATGGACAAGGAAGAGAAACGCCAACTCAGGTGAGTGGTCGTGGTCCCTCCACCTCGCTGTGCCATCGTGATATGTCTTCAGTTAAAGGGTTAATTCAGAGCCCGGGGCTTTAAGTCGGGGGTCGAAAAGATCTTGATTGCGGTGATGTTTGCTGCCAGATCGACTTTCTAAAGTGTGCATTAAGGTGCATATCTGTCAGAATAGATTATATCACTGTTTATAAATGTGTTTAATAACAAATCTGTCTTGTACAAAATCAGTTGACAGGTGGCAAATTAATATGTACAGCAATAGAACTTTGTATAGTTTTCACATGCCTTGTTGATGACGTTGCTTTTCAGTCACAGCTGTAAGACAGTAAGTGAAACATTGAGCTGTAATGGATCTGTGTGTAGAAATTTGGAAATGGAGTCATTGTTATTATGTAGCATGAAAAGGAAATGCATGTCAAATCATACCGAATTGCAGAGGCAAATACTCCATTTTAGTTCTGATGAATAGTTATACAATTAGAACTCTGATTGTGTCTTTCCACAGACTCTGCCTGACCTGCTGTGGTTTTCAAATATTTTCTGCTTTTTGTTTCCATTTTAAAACACATGTTGCAATTAAATAAACAAAATAACCTATTATCTAGTTAATACTGTGAGGAGGAGAAGAAAGGTATGATCCGATCAATGTTTTAAAAAATGCAAAATTTTCATCCTTTATTAACTTTTAAAATATTATGTTGATAAACAAACTGTAAGGGAAGCTTATTCAGGAATAAGTTGAAGCACTTCGCTGCACACTCAACTCACATAAACTATTAGTGGCACCTCATGTGCCATTGACATCACCCGATTAAGCAATACACATCTTAAGAGATTTGACTATATTCTATGTTACTTTGAGGTTTCTAGATTTTCTTTAAGTAATAAGTGATATGGGCAAACTAGCATTTTGGGTAGATTTAAAAATAAAATGTGAGGCAGTGATGCAGCCTAAAGGAGAATGTTGTATTTGTTAAGGTTTCAGAATTGATCATTTGCTTTATTTATCAAGAAGTACAGCTTGAACATCTTAAGGGACATAGTAGACAAAAAATTATCATACTGAAAAGGTCCCTTCTTTAAGTTGTGTTTTATCATTGCAAGAATGAATCTTTGTAACAATCTTAATGTAATAGCCAATTCCAAAATCTTTGGAAAAATGAATGCCTGGTTAATAAAACTGTGAATTAATGATTACTTGCTGGTACAATATGAAATAATTCATCTGGCAACATTTCAGATAATTAGCTTTTTCATTAAAATAATTTCTGTTGAAGGGGTATTGGCCCCACATTGGTGGATTTAATTTAAACATTTGTTAACTTTTCAGTTAGTTGAATGCTACAGTTTTTAATCATTTATTAAACAATAAAAGATTCAACATCTCCCAAATAGCTATGATGTCTTGTGAATGTAATCTCATGGATAAAACAAAATCTATCTTTTAAAAACTCAGGATAATTTGAGGACATTATCTGTATCTTCCTCTTTGACCACTGTAGACAATCGAAACTAGTTCTGGAGACAGCTGACCCTTTTTTTAACAATTATTTATCTCTAAATATGTGATGCTTTTCTGTACTAGCTAGAAACAAGTTCACTTCTCTCTTGAAAGAATGCAGTGAATGTTTTCATGCACAAGTGGTCAAATCTATTCCACTGCTCCATCATTCTCTGGGAAAGGAAAAACTAACATCCAATGTAACTTGGCTTTGAATAACTTGAAGACATGGATAGTCATCTCCTTCAACAACAATCCAATTACTTCATTATATTATCGCCTTTTGTCACATTACTCCCAATTTTGTTTCTCGAAGATCCAGTCTTTTGACCGAATGGGATAGTCAAAGTTCATAAAGCAGTAATCAATAATGGCCTCCAGCTCCATATTCTCAAAAGCTGCGAAATCCTTTATTGTGAGGAGATGAAAACTACGCTCCGTATTCAGACTGAGATTTAAGGTCTCAAAGAACAGAATAATGCACTTTGATTTGTCGTGAATTGTCCTTTAAATTGAACATCAAAACTGCTTGTTTTAGCTATGGCAATGTGGCAGTAGTCATAAGTTTTTTTATGAGTGATTCATTCCAGCACCTATATCTTTTTCATTCTCCACTGGCTTAAATTTATTTTACACATCATTCACTTTTCTTCGGTATTTGACTGGCATATTTGTGCTCTACCTGAGTTTTTCAGGTTAATAATGATTTATCAAACAGTGGCTCCCCCCCCCCCCCAAAGACATCGAGAAGTACTTACAGCAGTTGGAATTTCTCTGCAGGTTGAGTGCATTTCATTCTAATAACATACATGTCCATGTCATTAATGAAGATAGTCAAGAGCAGTTGTCTTAATAATGTTTGTGGAACGTCACCAGTAACCAGTTTATATTTGCTTTTCTGAGTTTTATCTGTTAAATTTTAGTTTGTAATTTCAGATACTCTGATCAAATCATAATTGCACTGCTCCAGAATGCTGTATCCAATCTTATCTGAGCATTCGTTAAACATTTTCCTCATGATAGAATCTATAGCCATTTTTTTTGGGAACTCTAGTATTTTGGGTCTGCTCCCTCAATTTGTTCAGTTTCAGATTTTTAAATTATAGTTTGAATTCCATCAAAGCTTGATATTCTGATGTAGGGTTTTTCATATGATGCCAGATTTACTGGTTTTATCAGTTACACTATGAATTCCAGTGGTACTTACGTAAAGGAGCTAAGTAAATACAAATTAATCTTAAATTAACTCCATATTCAGTGAATTGCCTGTTCTGTGTTTTCATAAATACAGGGTTTGAATGTTTAACTTCATTTTGGTGTCTAATGCTTTTCAATGAAACAAATTTATTTGTTTGAAAAAAAAGTAATGTGCCATTTTAAATATGTCATTATCATTAATGGATGTGTATAGGAGTGTCCAAGTTCACGTGCCTTGCACTTGGTTTACGAATCAGTAGTTGACAGGAACCAGAGTTGAATCCTGTAATACCAGCAATATTGAACACATTGACTGATTAAAGCTCGGGTGCAAACGTGAAATGTCTTCACAATGCATTGTATTTCTGAAGATAGATTAAAAGAGTTTTGGAATCATTCCATAGAAAAAAATAGTATGGGCATTTTGTAGTGGGCATTTTGCTTACAGAACTAATTGGCATAGATGATGATCCAGGTCATTGTTGTCAGTCGTTTATTGCAGGGTGGGTTGTGCTGTGAGGGAAGTACACCCAACCTAGTATCTGTAAATACCGACATGTGAAATGTTCATACTGACTAAAATAAAAACCAAGGTACAGGTAGTCCCCTGGTTACGTAACAGTTCTGTTCCTGAGAACTGTCTGTAAGCCGATTTCACCATAAGTCAGAAACATCCATTTTCCGTAGTATTCCACATATACTTGCTGTAATTCTTTCATTTTATTGAATACACACCCTAACATTGGCCATAATTAAACTAATGGAATGCCTACTGTATCCAGTCATTATGAATACAATGAAACATTATTGTTATTATTACTGGCTTGAAAAATGCTCTAAAATGTATGGGAGAATTTGTGTAATGTCGGATTTTTGTAAATCATGTCATTCGTAACTCGTAACCCGGGGACCCCTGAGTACATGCTCGAAACAAGACCCTCTGCAATCAATTAAAAGTACCATACAGTTCTGTACTAACCTGTTTTGGTTTCTTTTAATGTGAAGAATATTCACTTTTGCATGAAGTTAGTCCCTGCCACACGTGAGTTCGTGAGACTTGAGCTAGTTAATTTACAGCTCAAACTTCTGAGTTGTACTTTTCCTTTCTGTTGGGAAAGAGTGTATCCCATCTTGAGCGATCTAATTTTCCAGGCAAAGTCTTCTTAATATGCTCTTGTTCATGGAGAAAGGGACATAATCTGAAAATGTTCCTCTAGTCATATGTTTTACTGTGTGCTTAATTGTGTAAAAGGTATTGAACAGACAGCTGGCATTTTTGGTCTTGGTTTTCTCACCTCTCAGAGACAACAAATGTTGTAGTTGTTCTGGCAAATAAGCCTCCAAGAGATGTGAACCACAAAGTAGGAAGGAATTGTCAACCATGAATCAATTTCAGTAGTTGTAAATGTTTAGATGCAGCAACTGTTATTTGTAAAGCTTTTTGTTTTTTTTAGAAACAGTACATGTCGTTATATCTTGAATGGAAAAATGACGCCTAAAGATAGAATAAGCTTATTAAATTTTTGAATGTTGGGAACCTAGAAACCTGATTGCTCTTGCTGTGAATGTTTCGTAGTGATGGCCCACCAGCAGCTTGTGCAAATTGTATGTAAATTAAATCATTGTTTCATTTTGAATTACATTTCTATTAACCAGATACACAAAGGAGTCCTTATAGAAGTGTGTGAACAATCAGAATAAAATTATAAAGGAAGCAAAATGTGAATGTTGTGTCTCTTACTACTTCAGTGTACTTCAAAGCACATCACTGCCAGTGAATCGGTGGTGAGCTACTATACAGCAGTCAGTCTGTGTGCAGTGAGACCTTATTAACAGCAGTCAGATATTGGAGCAGATTTTTAGTTTTAGTGATGGCAAAACTTAGTCCTGAAATCATTAAATTCTCATTGTACTGTGAAACCGGCTATAACTTCTTGAGCATGTGCACGATGCAGTTAAAAGTGGAAGTCAAAGAATTCACTGTCAATAATTCCTGCTGCTTTGCAGAACATGCTGTTTTGCACCCATCTCCAGTGCGTTCTTCATAAATCAGTAAATTGACAAAAATAGGTCTTTGCTGCCTATCCTTATTCAAGATATTACATAATGTTATGCACTTGCATACAAATTAGGAACAGAAGCAGACCAAGCAATTGTTTGAGCCTGCTCCGCTGTGCAATCAGATCAGCCATGATCTTACTGAAACCTTAGCTTCACATTCCCTTTCACCTCTTCACCTCAGAGGATGTGCTGGAACTTCTGAGAAACATTAGGATAGATAAGTCACCAGGGCTGGATGGGATATATCCAAGGTTATTATGGGAGACGAGGGAAGAGATTACTGCACATATGGCGATGATCTTTGCGTCCTCACTGGCCACAGGAGTAGTGCCAGATGATTTGAGGGTGGCAAATGTTGTTCCTTTGCTTAAGAAAGGGAGTAGGGATAACCTTGGGAATTACAGACCAGTGAGTCTTACTTCAGTGGTGGACAAATTACTGGAGAAGCTTCTTAGAGACAGGGCATTTGGAGAAATATAGGCTGATTAGGGACAGTCAGCATGGCTCTGTGAGGGGTAGGTCGTGCCTGATAGAATTCTTTGAGGATGTGACAAAGCAGTAGAGCAGTGGATATGGTGTACATGTGATAAAGTTCCTCATGGAAGGCTCATTCAGAAAGTCAGGAGGCATGGGATCCAGGGAAACCTGGCTGTGTGGATTCAGCATTGGCTCACGCACAGAAGACAGAGTGTGGTGGTAGATGGAGAATATTCTGCCTGGATGTTGGTGGCTAATGGTGTTCTGCAGGGACACCATTAGTTATTATGGGAAGTCTGCAGTTCTGGGACCCCTGCTCTTTGTGATTTTTATGAATGACTTGGATGAAGATGTGGAAGGGTGGGTTAGTAAGTTTGCTGATGCCACAAAGGTTGGTGGTGTTGTGGATAGTGTAGAGGGTTGCTGTAGGTTACAACAGGACATTGACAGGATGCAGAGCTGGGCTGAGAAGTAGCAGGTGGAGTTCAACCCAGATAAGTGTGAAGTGATACACTTTGGGAGATCGAATTTGAAGGCAGAATACAAGGTTAATGGCAGGACTCTTAGCAGTGTGGAGGAACAGAGGGATCTTGGGGTCCACATCCATAGATCCTTCAAGGTTGCCGCGCAGGTTAATAATGCTAAGAAGGCGTATGGTGTGTTGGCCTTCATTAGCTGGGGTACTGAATTCAAGAGCCGCAAGGTAATATTGCAGCTCTATAGAACTCTGGTTTGACTACACTTGGAGTATTGTGTTCAGTTCTGGTCGCCTCATTATAGGAAGGATGTGGAAGCTTTAGAGAGGATACAGAGGAGATTTACCAGGATGCTGCCTGGATTGGAGAGTGTGTCTTATGAGGATGGGTTGAGCGAGCTAGGGCTTTTCTCTTTGGAGAGAAGGAGGATGAAAGGTGACTTGATGGAGGTTTACAAGATGATAAGAGGCATAGATCGAGTGGACAGTCAGATTTTTTTTTCCCAGGGCAAAAATGGCTAACACGAGGAAGCCTAATTTTCAGGTGATTGGAGGAAGGTATAAGGGGGATGTCAGAGGTAGATCTTTTACACAGAGTGGCTGGTGCGTGGAAGGCACTGCCAGCAGAGGTTGTGGGGGTAGATACATTAGGGACATTTAAGAGAGAGGCACATGAATGATAGAAAAACGGAGGACTATGTGGGAGGGAAGGGTTAGATCGATCATAGAGCAGGATAAAATGTTGGCATAACATCATGGGCCGAAGGGCCTGTACTGTGCTGTAATGTTCTATGTTCTTGCTTATCAAGAATCTGTCGAGCTCTCCCTCAAAATTTTTCAAATACTTTGCTTCCTCCAGCTTTTGAGGAACCAAGTTGCAAAAACCTATTCCTCTGAGAGGAATAAGAAGCTTAATCTCTTTCTCAACTGGATGAGCTCTTATTTTCAAATAGTGCATTCCACATTCTCCTATGAGAAATATCTTTTCCATATCCACCCTGTCAAGGCCCCTTTGGATGTTTTATGTTTAAATCAAGTAACCTCGGGGCTACCCTGTCCAAATTTTCTTCATAGGACAATCTGCCCATTTCAGGTATCAGTTTAGTAAACTTTCCCTCAGCTGCTTCTGACACATGAGCATTCTTCCTTAAATAAAATGTGGTCTCACTAGTGATGTATACAGCTGAAGTGTCGTTTTCTTGCTTCAATATTCAATTCCCCTTGCAATAAATGATAACATTCTGTTAGCATTCCTCATTACTGGCTGCACCTGAATACTAGCCTTTGGTGAATCATGCACTAATTCCATTTTTATACTTTCCATGTTCCCATCAATGCCAGCCCAGGTTCTATCACTCACCTAGGGGCAATTCACAATGGACAATTAGCCTTCCAACCAGCACTTCCTTGGATATGGGAGGAAACGGGGATACCTGGAGGAAACCCAAGCCATCCTAGGGAGAATGGTGCTCTGTGTGGAGCTTGCACAGAGGTTTGGATCGAACCTGTTTGCTGGAACTCTGAGGCAGCAGCTCTACTATTTGCATCACTGTGTTCCCTTAAATAGACTGAATCTTGATTTCTTGGGGAAGTATTAGAAACCTAGGAAGATGATGAAAATGGCTTGCACACATTTTTTTTATTGGTTCAGGGAAATGCTTGGAAATAACTTGTTGCTCAGAGTACTAGCCTCGTATCAGTAGAGATTTAGAAAAACATACAGAGACTGAATATCCTGCACCTACTTCTGTGTCCTGTGTTCTGTTGGTGCTTGGTTTTCCAGATTGCTTCTTTGGCTTGGATCTGTTTATCATTGATTCAGAGTGTAACTTTGGGCAAACCCGATTAGAGATGATCAAAAATTATATGAAACAAGTTTTTTTTGGGTGCACAGCCAGGTGGGACAGGTGGCTGTGGATCTCTGGTTTAAGAGGTGAAACAGAATTAATATTCTGGGGCTTTGCTTGACTTGCCAATTTAGGGAGGTGGGTGAGGGGGAAGGAGCTGTACAGAACCTTTATATCGGTGGTCGAGTGGAAACCTTCAAGGGACAAGGAATGTGAAGGAGATGAATTAAGTGGAGAAGGAGAAGAATTGAAGGGCTACTTCAGCTGAACATTTCTCGATGCTATTACAAAGTAGATTTTTGTCGTATTGGCAACATTTCTCTAGCATTAAGTGCTTTTTCTGAAGTCAAACAGTATCTTGGGGGCAAGTTTTTTGTTGAGGCTGGGTGCATATGATATATAGTTCAGAGAGATGTGAAAGTGGTGAGGAAGAAAATCGTATCAGTAATTGAGGGGTTACATTTACTCAACAAAACTAAACATGCATACAGAACTGAAATGCAACTTTAAAAAAGAATGTATTCTTCTATGATTTGTTAAAGAAACAGTTTTTTTTAATAGATCTTCAACAAAGTACAAATCATTGAAAAATAAATTACTGGTTCTCTATTTCAGTATGTAATTGGCATTGAGATGCTAGTAGTTTCTTACCAGGTTTCAGATCCTGTCTATTTTTAAGCCTACATTAAATGATGCTGACGTGTTTATTTCAGGGGTGATTGCATGTTTTCAAAACCACTTGAAATGTAGCTTTGCAGTACCTGCCCATTGACTAAATAAAATGTCACATTGAACAAATAAAAGTTAGTTCACTGGTTCCCTTTTTATGTCTCTTACACATTTATTCTATTTAACATCCTTGAGGCTTGCAATGCACCAAGATGGAATGCTGGCAGAATGCATGCTCTACCAACTTGCATAGTTACTCCTTTTCCTTGCTAATTCTCTTTGTTAATTTATTTCTTCTCTAAATATAGCCATTGATTCAGGAATCTGGTGTCAGGCACGAGAACAATGTGACCTGACCATTGCAGTTGTCTCAAATAGGGCCTTGGCACTGGAAGTGTTGGCTCGGGAAGGTTACTGACATTGGTTTTCTTGTTCTGTCAGTTGATTTGGAGGAAACTACAGATTTGGTGTGGGTCGTATCTATCTAGTATTTTGAAATGCCTGCTGTAGATAGTTTATATCTCAGGCATACAAGCAAGCAGGGATGACTGCAGCCTGATAATCCATGAGTTTTGTATCAGGTTTGAGTCTTGATCTTCCAACAATCTTTTCCTCAGAATATTGAAGACTGTACTGAAGGTGATGGTGAATAACCTCTTTGATATCAGCCTTTCTGAAAGGTGGCTGGTGTCAAGCAAGGCTGTATCATTGCCCCAACAGTTTTCTCAATCTTACTCACTGCTGTGTTGCACTGCAACTCTGATTTGCTGGAATGTTGCTGGTTCACAAAGCTGTTTTACAATATGAGTGGGAAGCTTTGCAACCTATGTTGCCTCCGACCCAGAACCAGGAGCAACCCAAATTCAGTCTTTGTGCTGCAGTGCACAGACAAAGCTTGCATATGCTCATGTTTGGAGACTGGGCTCCGTGTATTGTCCATTTGTTCACTGAAGGCTGCAAGAGAATGGATCTCATACTTAATATCCGCAAAGTAAATGTTTCCCCCATGTGACACCTCTCTCTGATAATAAAGATAAGCCCCTGGAAAATATCGGCCACTTCCCTTATCTTAGGAGCCATTTTTCAGCAAATCAGCAAATGCAGTGAAAAGTTTCACTCTGCACCTGAAGGACATTGTTGAATAATACTTGACACCAAACCGCATGTGAAACCAGGGCAATTGACCAAAAAATATAGAAGCTTTAAGGGGCAACTTGTGAAAAGGGAAAATGCTTAGGGAGGAAAATCCAGAGCTTGGGCTTAGCAGATGTGGTCACAGCTGCCAATATTGCAGTGATTAAAACAAGATTTTTCAAGAGGCCATAATTGGAGTAGTGGCAATGTCTTGGAAGGATGCAGGGCAGGGGGAGTTTATATGGATAGGAAGGGGCGAGGCTAGAGAGGGGTTTGGAAACAAGGAAGAAAAAAATCAAAGCTTAAATTGGAGCCATTGTAGGGGAGAGAGCATGGGTGATGAGGAATAGGATTTGGTGCAAGTTAGGGACTGGCAGCAGATTTTTGGATAACCTCAAATTTATGTGAGTAGACAGTTATACCAGATATATTTTGTGAATGAATTTCAATCTATTTATTGTTTGGACAAAGTTAATAAATGGTCGTCTCTAAATGCCCATTAACTAATGATGTATATATTTTTTTGACATTTGAGAGGAACACTTCGACAATCATTATTCTGTTCTTCATAATGCTACGAAGTTGATTACATTCCTATTGACCAGAAAGCATTTTTCTGGAAAGCCAAGTTAAACTCATGATAGTAATAAATAAACTGTGATTGCAGAAGCCATGTTTTTCATTAGTTATAAATTGCACTTTCTATGAGCAACAAGACATTTATGATATTTACAGAAAGATGTTCAGCTTTAAAATAGCATTTAAATTGAGACAAGTAACTGAAACCCCTAAGAATTAAGGTGGGCAACGTTTGTTCTAATCAAGTCATTTAGGAGGCTTTCAGATAGACACATGAACATGACCATATAGGCCGTGTTTTGGCAGATGTGTTTAAATTGGTGTCATGGTTGGCACAGACATCATGGACTGAGGGACCTGTTCCTGTGCTGTACTGTTCCACATTCAAAATTTTGTGGTGGATAGATTGACAAACAAACGTAAGTTTCAATTTCGTTCCCTAAAAGAGATGATCAGTTCAAGAATTGGCAACAAATTTGTTGCATAATTTCAGATTTGCAGTAGTTGTTTGCAGATTTTACTATTTGTAAAATAAATAAATGCTTCATAGCATCTTGACTTGTGTTGCTTGAATTGATCAATTTTGCAAATAACCCACAGTTTCTTTACTGATTGTGATACATTTCATCAAAGACACATTAGAAACATTTACTATTTATTTCCATGACTACTAATTATGTCACCACTGGTGCTAGGACATATAGCATTTGTCTGGAAGAAACTGTTGGGCATTGGATCGGTTCAAGAATTTTTGTAATAAAAATTGGCATGGCATGTTGTAATGCTGTTATAGACCCAGGAAGTTATAATTTTGCTGCTCTTCTGGATATACGTGAGTTTGATGCCTTTTGTTTTTCCACTTACAGGGACCAAGTATTGGAGATGTTTGATCATGCATATCAAAATTACATGGTAAGCTGCACCAATCCTTATTGAAATTCTTTTTTTTGGACTGTATTTGATTTTACTGGTATTGCACATGAAAATCTTGCATTTAAGCCATGCAGTTACGTTGTCAGACTGACATCAATCCAAAGCATAATATCAAACCATGTTGTAAAGTACCACAGTTGGAAACCCTGTTGCAGTTTTAAGACACTTATAAAATTAAACAGAGATTTGGTTATTTGGAGAGCGTAGATCCTCCCACCTGTACTCTTAACAATTTTCAAATTTATAGCTTGGAGCATGCACATATTCTGCAATAACCCACACAGTCTTGTCATTGCAGTCTTATCACTGCAATGGTTGTAGTGGAAAGTGATTTGGAATCTGAAGCTTTTCATTTATTTGTAAACACTTTGGTAATTTAGTGGATGTGGAACTACTTTTATGCCTAAATGAACTGGACCCTCCAATAATGATGCAGTTATTTTGTGATGGAATAGGAACTACTTTTATTTTGTGCATCTGCAATGCATTGGAATCTGAGTCAGTTCGGCATGATGTGCTAATGTGCAGAACTGGTTCATCAACTTTACAGGATTAACAGATGTGGTTATAAAATTGGAAACAGATCCAAAGTCCAACAAATTAATGGATTTCTAATGCTATTGACTCTATGAAGGCCAATAAGTTTTTCAAATTTGCAGTACCAATCAACTACATGAGATTTTATTAGGGCAGGTGGTGTTGTACTGACATAAAGGTGTCATATGACTTGCATTGAGCAGTGTGAGTAAGCAGCACAGAGCTGTATAGTTTATTTCTAGGTTTATTTGGTTACAGAGGAAGTAAAGCTGTTTTTATATATTTATATATGTATATATTAAAAAGTAATTGTGTACAACTTTCGTGATCATGACTGACAGCAGTGCAATCGTGGAGGCAGAAAAAAGGAACAGGTGTAGGCTCTTTGGCGCTTCAGGACTCCTCCAATTTCTACAACTATCATGGCTGATTCACTTCAATATCCTGATTCTGTCTTTTCCTTCAATCCTCTCATCACTTTAACGTTGAGGAAAAATTCTACCATCTTGAATATATTTGCTGACTTTACCTCCATTGTCTTCTGCGGTAGAGAAGTTCACAGGTTCACTACCTTTTGAGTGAATAAGTCTCTCCTGATTTCAGTTCCTCCTGGCATACCCCTACGCTCGTAGACTGTGAACCCTGGTTCTGGACTCTTTGGCTTTGGGAACATCCTTCCTGTGTCTAGTCTGTCTATTCCTGTTAGAATTTTGTAGGTTTCTATGAGATCCCTCTTCTTTTCTTAACTCCAGTGACTGTACGCCTAATTGACCTATGACGACCTCTCGTACATCAGTCTCTCATTGCAGGAATCAGACGAGTAAACCTTTTATTCCACATTCTCTGTGGCAAGAATGTCATTGCTCCTCCAAGGAAATGAAAACTGCATTCAAAACTCCAGATGAGGACTCAACAGGGCCTTAAACAGCTGCCAGCAGATATCCTTGCTACTCTACACAAACCCTCTTTCAATGAAGGCCAACGTAGTATTTACCTTCAATACGGCTTGCTCTACCTGAACATTTGCTTTCAGCAACTGGTGCATGAGAGCACCCAGGCCTTGTTGCGCCTTTCCTTTTCCCAAACTAATACCACTGACATAATGTCTTTGTTTTTGGAACCAAAGTGGGTAATGTCAGATTTATGCATGTTAAACTACATCTGCCATTCATTTGCTCATTCCCCCAAGCTGTCTAAATTACACTATAGCCTCTTTGCATCCTCCTCTCAGCTCACATCCCCTGCCCACCCCAACTTTGTGATGTCTGCAAACTTGGAGGTGTGACATCCAGTTTTCCTTTATCCAAAATGTTCTCGTTTCCCCCTCTCATTTTGTCTTCCCCTCTCAATTTTTCAAAAAAAATGCCAATATGATGCAACACTATTTGGTTAAGTTGTGAACTGATATGATATATCTGGGTATTTCTTCTACAGGCTCTATTTGAAACTGATTTGCCTATGATTACCTTGATTTTAGAGGAATATATCTACCATTTGGGTGCTGAGAAAAATGCTGATTGTAACTCTTGCATGGTAGTGGATTTCACTATTCATGAGCTGCTTAATTATGGAGTTGAAGTGAAGCTGCTTTGCACTGAAAGTGATTCTGTCAGTCACCATTTCTCATTGGTTTTCATTTACAAAGACTGTTGGCTGTTTGGTTGAATACCAAAGCCCATTCACAAAATTCTACCAAGCAGCACAGAAAAATCTTTCAGATGTTTTCTCTTAATCAATTAAAACTGAAAAATTCAAACCTGAATCAGAATGTAATGGTTTACATTATTTGTGAGAATGCTACTTCAAGATATTATGCACTGACATTCCAAATTAGTAGTCAATATACTGTTGGGTTACATACAAAGACGAGATCTAACTGCTCAATAGGAATGCAAACAAAGGAATGTGAAAAGGTGTGAAATGCATGCTGTAGCCCAGCTGGTCAGACCGCACTAACAGAGAGAGAAAAACTGAGCCAATAACCAGGTGGATGATTTACAGAGAAATGGCCTTTTGCAATACAGACAGATAAAACAAGTTACCTGATGTTGCAGAATTCAGTATTGAGTCAGGAAGGCTAAAAGGCTCCAATGGAAGATGAGGTGCTGTTCCTCAAGCTTCTGTTGGGTATCATTATAACAGTGCAGAATGCCACAGATGGGTTAGAGTGGGAGAGGAATGGAGAATTCAAGTGGCTGGCAATGGAGAGCTCAGAGTCACCTCTGCATGGCCTCATCCAATCTGTATTTGGTTTCTTCAATATAGTGGAGACCGCTTTGTGTTCACCAAAGGCAGTATACTTGATTGGGAAAAGCACAAGTGAATCATTGCTTCACATGGAAGAATTTATAGATCCGTGGATGGTGGGAAGGGAAGACGTAAAAGGATAGAAGTTGAGTTTCCTGGGGTTGGATGGGAGCATGCTCTGCAAAGGGTGTGGTTCATGAGAGATGAGAGTAGAGCAGGAAGTTGCAAAGAGAAAGGGCCCTCTGAAATTCTGGAAGAGGAGGAGAAGGGAAGGTAAGATATCTTTATTAGTCACATGTACATCGAAAAGATGTGTCTGGTGGTGGAATCTTGCTGAAGCTGGCTTCAAAAGGTAATTGGATAAATACTTGAAGAGGAAAATCTGAGGGCTTGTAGGGGAAAGGGGATGAGACAGCACATGCACAGTCGTATGAATTATCTTCAGGGTATCTTTCAATCAGATCTGATGGGTATAAAGGAGAGAGATGAGGAGCAGAAAGCAAAGATCTCAGTGAATTGGGAGTGAGTTTTGGAGTTCTACCCCACGGTTGATTTTGCTGCTCATTGAGGGTGGTAGGAGTATTCCAAGGCTGATTGTATCATCAACATTTCACTTTGTTGCCTCTCTGATTCTCAGATGAGTAATCTTATTTCATGTTTCTGGAATGATCATTTTTCATGAATGGTATAGAAAGGTACCCGCCTTGATAACAGAAACTGGAACCACTCTCATTAATTTTGCTTCTTTGCCAAGCAAGTAGCAGGTGCTTTCAACATTCATGGTTTGCTTTTTTTTTGCTGATAATTTCCTGTTCCTGGTAAAGCAGGATATGAACAACTGGATCAACAGGTCACAGTTCTGGTCATAGAATGTAAGACTATTGTAAAAAGACATTACAATTCTGGATTGAAGGACATCATTTAAACAAAATTGTTATTTTGTTTGAAAAACTAATCGGCTTTAATTTTTTGCCTTTTTTTGTCTCTTCTCAAGTATTAAGTTATCATTTCCATTTTAGTGTAAATTGTGTGTATGCCTTGTTGTTGTTAATATTAGTCATAATTTATGAAGAGTAAATACAAATATTCCATATTTAATTTGCATATCTATTTTACTTTAATGAGTAAACAGACAAGAATTTCCATTAGCTTCTCACTTGAATGCTTGGTAAATGTCCTATTATTAATATTAATTCTCTTAACAGAACAATTTAAAACTTAGTTAATCATGTTTTAATTTTTTTTACTTTATGCATAAGTTAAAACAGTTTTAAAAATGCAATTCCTTTCAGTATTTACTGGTAACGGCTTGGCAGCTTCATAAATGGCAAGACAAAACATTTTGTGTAATTCATTGTCTATTAGAATATGTAACAGGTTGATGTTTGATATTCAGCATGGGGTGTCCTTGCTTTCTATTAGGTCTCTTTGCTGGAACTCCATCATCCAGCATGCATGTGTTCTGTACTGCCAACTGAAAACTCCGTAGGATGTGGGGTGGGATAGACTTTATGTTTACTTTACATATGTGCATTATTTCATCTAGATGGGTAAATATTGCATTAATCCAAAGGGTTTAAACCTTGACTCAGAACAAGTAATTGTTTTGGTATCTGCTTTCATGTATCATACTGGTTCAGAAGGCTACAAAGTACAGGAGTTATCTGTTTGCAGATAAGTAATTAAAATGGGTAGAAGAGCAAATAAAGATTGCAGTTAGTGAGAAAAATAAAAGGAGCAGAGACATGTATTAATTTGATACAAAATGAGTGAAATAGACTGCATAATACACCAAAATATCAGAACTTCTAAATGCAAATAAGTTGTTAAAAGTTGTTTTGCTAAGTGAGGGCAGAAGTAGAAGATCCCTGGTGCAGAAGTGGAAGCAAATGATGGCTCCTTGAGACCAAATTAATTATGTAATTGTAATTTAAAAAAAACATGAAATCAATCAAATTCAGCAGATATAACCCACTATCTGGAGGCTTTACCTCCATGCACATTAAAAGAATAGAGGGCCAAGATAAACATATTACACCTACATAAGAAGTTGTTAGAAAAATATGGAGTGCCAGAGCACTGGTGAATAGCTAACATAAAGCCTATATTTGAGAAGGGAGATGAAACATTTCCAAGGAACTGGAGGTTTTATAAATGCAAATAGCAGCAATCTGGAATTGTTAAACTCAATGTTCAGTCTGGAAGGCTCAATTCAAAGAATTAAGACTCATTGATCTTTTCACTTGCACTGGGCTCCATGGGAACAGTTTAGGAGGAAGAGGAGTGAGAGAGTAGAAACGAGAATTTTGAAAGGACAGATGATTAGAAGCTTGGTGCTACACTTGAGTATTGAACAGATGTGTCGCAAAGTGGTCACCCAATCAATGTTTGGTCTCTTAGTATTCATTGCTCACAACTAGGGAGACCACTTTGTGTTGCATCTTCTGTGCTTGCACAGGAGGGTACTGTTAGAAGGTGAAGGATAGATGGATGTCTGGACCAGGGTGTTGGGAGAAAGCAATCCCTTGGCAGAGCACAAGGAGGAGAAGGGAAATGTGTTTGATATCATCATGTTGAAGGTCCAGGAAATGATGGAACAAAATCTTCAGGATCTCTGGTCATCTGTTTTCCCCTGGTTAGCTCTGTTACTGTTTTCCTTCTTACTTTACATAAGCTATCTACCAAAAATGGATTTTTATCCCCACATCCTTTTGCTAGAACAGTTGTCCAGCTCTGATATATTCTACATGGATTCCAAATGAAATCCCTCATTTCCTGAGTTGGATCCACGCTGTTGTTTGTTATTCATTGTTCTTTGTCCCACTGCTCTTGCTGCATCTTGAGATCCATGTTCAACAATGTGCTGTCACATGCAAACTCTTAGCCTCTTTCTTCAGCAACTCTTTATTTCTTGAAGCTGTCCTCACATGCAGTTCTACTTTATTCTTCCCCTCATATAGCAATTATTAAGTTTGCTTTTCTTTCTTGTTGTGAAAAGTGAAGACCCCAGCACCAAACCCTGTGGCACATCACTCAGAGCATCTTGTCAATCTGAAAAATACCCGTTTCTGGCTACTGTTTCCTATTAGCCAACCAATCTTCTACCCATGACAATATGTTACATCCTTCACCCCCTAGCTTATCAAAATCTACCTAACAATGCCATAAAAATAATCAGAGACCCTGCTTATATCATTTTTATGAGGAAAAGAATACTCATAACCCTATGAGAGAAAAAAATTGCCTTTCCTCTGTCTTAAATTATTTCTAAATAGACACTCCTAGTTTTAAATCCTCCCACAGGAGGAAACATCGTTTTCGTATCTACCCTGTCAAGACTCTTCAGGATGCAGATACCAGTCTTGTAAACCTTTTCTGCCTTGCTTCCAATGCACTAACAACCTTCCTTAAGTAAGGAAAGCAGTGCTGTAGACAATATTCCAGATATGATCTCACCAAGTATGATTAATTTCTTTACAGAATGAGTTTTTGTGAAATTTGATGCATGCAGAGTGCAATTGCATGACTTGAACTGCTTTGGAATAGTAGTATTCTCAGTTTTTCAGAATATTGTTCTCTTACTTGAATATTTTTATCCAATTGATAGATTCTAATTTTTAAATCTATACATAGAGCAAGATTGACGTTTCATTTTGGATTTGTGCAGGAACATGCTTACCCAGCTGATGAACTAATGCCTCTGACGTGCCGTGGCCGTGTGCGTGGCTTGGAACCGAGTCGTGGTGACGTGGATGATGCACTTGGCAAGTTAGTGCTGCTTTTTACTAATTCTCCCTGTTAGTCTCAGCATTTGTTCCCAAACATCCTGAAGAAAGTGTGGAATGCAAGTGAAAGAGTTTAGATTAAGTCAGAATTGTACAGTAGATGTGTTTAGATACTGAATTTTTTTTATTATTCGAGGAAGCAGGAGTTGGAAGATTTAGCTCCTATTCAACCTGAAGGCTTTTAATTTTGAATCTTAGTCCTATAGTTAGTTTTCATCTAAAGCGTGCTCACTGAAACTTAATTTTGACTTTTGCAAATTGATCTGTAAGGCATAGGCGGCGCAAAAAGGAGTCTGAATCTCTGCACAATGCCATATCAAAAGCTAAATGGCTTCTG
The DNA here is from genome assembly GCF_009764475.1 of Pristis pectinata. NCBI lineage: Eukaryota > Metazoa > Chordata > Chondrichthyes > Rhinopristiformes > Pristidae > Pristis > Pristis pectinata. The sequence continues at coordinate 46,273,251 of NC_067407.1, forward strand.
GTAATATGGAAACAGATTTCTAGTATGCAGTGGACTCTTCAGGATGTGTTTTACCATGCAGCAAATATTATACCTGAAGCTCATTTTGCACTAAATCACCAGGATCTAGAATGTGGTTGTGCTTTTATAATCTGAAATCATAAGTATTCCAAAGGCAAATGTTTTGTTGTCTCAAAATTCAAAGTAGTTCCAGTTGAGGCTGAAAAATGAGATAGTAATATCATTAATTGTCAGTGATTATCTGAGATATATAAATTTACCAGTCAGTACCCAGAGTATTTAAAATAGTGTAACCCTGAGAGGAAAATGAAAGGGAAGGTTTTCACAGGATCATCCAATTTGGGGTTTTAAAGAACACTGGCAAGGCTGTTTAATGCCTACCATAAATAAGTGAAGCATTGTGGTGCACTCTTTACCAATTTTTAACCATAGTTTGCGATCAGTCTAACTGTGTTAGATTCTGATTTCCCCATTTCAAAAAAGGAAAAGAACTTGCATTTTTATAAATTGAATCTACCATCTTGTAGCTTCGAGGTGAGAATGCTGCAGCTGAGTGACTGCAACCATCAACCTTGCATCTGTTTGAGGCAAACAGCTCCTTGCTCATTTATATGTCCAGCTGCTTAAATATTGAAATCAGTCTGACATGAGGCATTGAAGGACTGGATGAGATGCCAACTTTTTTTTTAACCTGATATTTCAACTGCTGAAAGCTCATTAATCAGATGCCAAATAGATATCAGTGAATTGAATTTCTCTCTGGTAAATCAAATCCTATTTACTGGTGATTTGAGAATTACATTCCACAATTCTGCTCTGTTTCTGTGGAAAATGCAAAACAATTGTTCTGGCTGTCATTTAATCTTGTATGAACAGTTGTACTGACTGCCCATTTTCTTTGGCTGATTTTTATATATTTAGCTGTGAATAGAATACAAAATATCTGGAACTGCATTAAATTGATATTGAAGTCATCATGTAAACTCTCATTGGCATGCATCTAAAACTGTTCACTTCACCCTCAGGTTAATAGTTATCTATTTTCTTTCAGATTTTCTTTGACTTTAGTTGACACTCTGGATACTCTTGCAGTAAGTGAAAGCTGTTTAGCTTTTAATTCAAAATATATTGAAGAACAAAGAACCAGGAAGAGACACTAAATAAAATGCTTTTGTGTTTCTAGCTGCTGAATCAAGTAGAGGAATTTGAAGTTGCTGTGAAAAAGGTTATCAATGATGTTCACTTGGATAATGATATTGTCGTCTCGGTCTTTGAGACTAATATTAGGGTGCTAGGGTAAGTAAAAGCAATATTTGAAGAAGTGTTTTGTAAATAGATGACATAAAGAAATATCAGAATATGATATAAAAGTGCAAAAGAGAAGTCTGTGAGATGCCAATAATGATTTCACTTGTTAGAGGTTTGCTGGGAGGCCATGCCATGGCTACCATACTGAAAGAACAAAGTGAGCAGATGCAGTGGTATAATGATGAGCTTCTCTACATGGCAAAGGAACTTGGGTATAGATTGCTACCAGCATTCAATACTACCAGTGGACTTCCATACCCCAGGGTAAGTAATACTCTTCATTTGATTTAATTCGATAATATATAAACAGTAGACAGTCTCCAGTGCTGTGACATTTCTACAGATCAAGTGGGCCTGAAGGGTGAGGAATAATTGGATCAATGGTAAGGGATGGTGGTACAATAGAGTATATATGGAGAAGGAAGGACAAAGGTGAGGAGTGAAGAGAGGAGGAACAAAGGAATGGATGTGATGGTGACAAGAGTGCCAAAGGGAGACAGGGAAAGGAGAAGCTTTTTCTTTTTCTGGAAGTGCTATTAGATATAATTAGGCAATTGGAATTTGGGAGCTGGGGCAGGGAAATGTGCATCAGCAGGCCCCTTGTCCCAAATTGCACCGACTGAGGTGAAGAACTGTTAACCTTTGAGGTGAGCAATGTGGAGATGCATCGTTATGACAGACTTGACCACACTACTGAAGGGTCCAGTTAAAAGAGGTGAAGAGGCCAGGATGTACCGCAGCCAAGCCTTCCGAGAGGGGTGGAGGTGTACTGGGTTTACATGCAGTTGCTGAGAATAGTGATTCATTAGTAACAGTAATGCTTTTCTGGGGGCATACCACATGATTTTTTTTATTTGGGCAGCTGTTGAGAAAATACAACTACAGTATCCTACACCTACACCACAGCAACACTGGGGTGAATTTAACACTTAGCAAAGTCCACCTTGTATAAAGCTTACTTAAATGCTCCAAGTTTTCCAACTGTTTTACTTCATCCTGGTGCTTGATATCGCAGTTACAGTTTTGCAATGCCACCTTTGTGATATGGAGATAATTCAAGCATAACAATCTCCACGTACAATATTGTTGTTTCTCTTCTGGCTAAAGCTATATATCAGAGGAATTCACAGGCATAATTGGATACTGTACAAGAGCATAAGGGCAGTATAGTGTTGCAGCTAGTAGAGCTACTGCCTTCCAGCTCCAGTGTACTGGGTTCAATCCTGGCCTCCAGTGCGGTCCGTCTGGAGTTTGCACATTCTTCATGTGACTGTCTGAGTTTCCTTGATTCTCTCACATCCCAAGGATTTGCGGGTTGGGAGGTTAATTGGCCCTGTAAAATGCCCCAAGTGGGTGAGTTGTAGAATCTAGGGAAAACTAATGGGAATTTGGGGAATAAAATGGGATTAATGTAGGATTAGTGTGGATGGGTGCTTAATGGACGGCACTGACTTGATGGGCATTGGGCCAGTTTATTAGCTGTATGAATGACGCCTTTCAAATGACCTTCCACACAGTCTATGATTTGCACAGTTTTTATATTGCACTTTACATCCTCCCATTTTTAAAATATACTAGAATAACCTATGTGAAATGAATGACAAGAATACAATTTTTATGATAGTCCAACGGCAACAAAATCTTCAGTACTGAACTTAAATTATGAGTCCTTTGTTGTGTTAGTAACAAATGATTAAGATAGTAAAAATGTAAATGCTTAAATAATCTTTGTTTCTATACTTCTTTTCAATTCCATTGTGATTAATGTAAACAATATTTTTAAACAAAAAGGTCAATCTGAAATATGGAGTGAGGCGACCAGAAGCAAGAACGGGTACAGAAACAGACACCTGTACAGCCTGCGCAGGGACCCTTATTCTGGAGTTCGCAGCTCTGAGCAGACTTTCTGGAGACCCTATTTTTGAGGTGTGTGACTGTTGGAAAGAGAACAATCAATATAGCTCAGAAATTATGTACAATTTAGAATTGGAAGCACCCAATTCAAATGCAAAGATGCTCTGGTCCACTTTTTTAAAATCCCACTAACTGTAAGAATCAGAGACAGTCATTCAGCCTGTGCTGCCTTTGCCAGCTCTCTAAAGAACTACCAACAGATTCAGCAAACCTGGAGGATGGGAGGTAATTGGATCAAAGATAATCAATGTTCTCTATTTTTCTAAAAGTTTTTTCTTTGAAAAAGGAAGTGATACTGATTTCTCATTCTTTAGTACTATGAATCTGTGCCACTAATATTTATGGTAGGATGATCCATACACAATAATAGACTAATACTTATGAGGAAAGAAAAATCCCCGAATTTCACTGATTGCTGGTTGATAATAAATTATCAGATCTATATCACCTATATCAGATCTCCTCTTGATCTTCTCAACTCCAGTGATAAGAGACCCCATTCTTTCGTCTCTGCTAATGATTAAGACCATTCAGCTGGAGGGTTGTAATCATACCTGCACCTCTGAATAGGTTGCCCAAGGCTGAATAGAGCATTCTAATGATTTGTAGAGCATTCTAATGATTTGTCAAAATTTAAAACTAGATTGTTCATTGTAAAATATTTAAATACATTGCTCTAAATTTCTTTTCAGGTTCTAGTGCCAATAATCCTTTGTGCACTAAAAATGCCGGAAGTCTAGCAACTTTGTAGAATCATAAAAACTTGCAGCATTTAGAGAAGTCATTAAGCCCATCCGCTGCACCAGTTTTTTTCAAAGAACAATCTATTTAATCCCACTCCCCTGCTTGTACTCCCTGTCCTCCTTTCAAACATTTATACAATTCTTTTGTTTTGAAAGCTACTTATTAAATCTGACCACCTGCTCCATAAATAAGTTCTTTTGCCAATATACATACTCTAGATATTAGTCTTTAGCCAAAGGAAAATGGTCCTAATGACCTTGAACCCATTTGTTAGATTTTCTATTCATTTTCCTGGCTCTAAGAACACCAACCCCTGCTTCTTTGATCTTTTAAGGCACAAAGACACAGTGAGAAAAGTGGTCTAGCCAGAAATTAAAGGTAGTATTAAATCTAAGGAAATGGCTTACTCTATAAACTTGCTAGAAAAAGGAGTAAGTTGAAGATTGGGAGCATTTTAGAAATCAGCCAAGAATGACCAGGAAATTGATAAAGGAAGGGGAAGTAGAATCAGAGTAAATTCATAAGAAATGTAAAGAAGACTAAAATAACTTTTGTAGGTATGTTAAAGTGAAGGGACAATTGATGGTCAGTATGTACACAGAAGGGAGAATTTAAAATGGGGAATAAGAAAATGGCAGAGGGATGAAACAGGTGTTTTGGGTTTGTCAGCACAGAAAAAGACGCTGGAAAAACTTCCACAGAAATTCTTGAGAACCAAGGTTCCAATGCAAATGAGGAAATAAAAGAAATTATACTAGTGAAAAACTTCATTAGTGAAGAATAAAGCTACTACAAAGTCAATGGTCCTGTAAATTGATAAGTCCCAAATACCTGATGATCTACATCCCAGAGATTTGGAAGATGTGGCTTTGGAGATGATGGATGCTTTGGTTATCACCTTCCAAAATTATATAGATTCTTGAATGGTTCTTGCAGATTGGAGCATGGTAAATGTGACCCTGTAATTTAAAAAGGTCAAAGAGGGAAGACTGAAAGCTACCAATGTGTAGGCCTGATGTCAATATTTGGGAAAATGCTAGAATCTATTATAAATGATAGAATATTAAGAACCTTAAAATAGAAGTGGATTTATGAAAAGGAAATGGTGTTTAATTTGCTGGGAGGGTGTACAAAGGAGAGTAGATGAAAGGGAAACCATTGGATATAATATTTTCACAAGACATTCAGTAAGGTCTCACACAGGAGCTGAGTGGACAAAAGGCACATGGAATTGGGACTAATATACCATCAGGATTGAGAAATAGTTAACAGATAGAAAATAAAAGTAGGAGTAAACAGGTCCTTTTCATATTGGTAGAATTTGACCAGTGGGCTGCTGTAGGGATCAGACTTTGGACACCTATTCACAATCTACATCAATGATTTGGCTGAGAGGGCTAAACATAACCTTTCCAAGTTTGCTGATGATACAAAATTAAGTGGGTAGGTAGACAGTGATATGAATACAAAGACGTTTCAAGGGAATGTGGAAAGCTAAGTGAATGGGCAACAAAAGCATAATGTGAAAAAATATGAGGTTATCCATTTCATTAGAAAGAATAGAATAGAAGTGTTTGGAATTTTTAAAACTGTGAGAGGTTTGTGGAATGTTGATGATCAAATGGACCTGGGTGTCCTGACGCAAAGAATCAGAAAATGGAAGAGCCAGTAGTCCAACTCTCCTGTTCCTGCTCCCCCTGCCCTCATTGGACATTTTTCTGTAGCCTTGCAAACTTTTCTGTGTTATATATTTGTCCAATATATAATGGAACCTCCTCCACCGCCTCTGCAGGCAGTGCATTCCAGATTCTAGCCACGCATCACTTTAAAACAAAATCCTCAGCTCATCAATTCTTTTCACCTTTGTTATACCTATGACCTCTATCTATTCTGTCCAGATATTTCAGATCTCTGATCTATTGAATTCTTTGAAATTTTTCATCAGCCTTTGCTCAAAGAACACAGTTGCAGCCTGTCTATCTATCCTGTAACCGTAGTCTTTCATCCCACAAACAGTTCTCTTGAATTTCTTCTACACCTTCTGTAATGTTTTCATATCCTTTCTACATGATGACCAGGATTGAACACAGTACTCCAGTTTAGGCTGGACCAGTGTGTAATAAAGGTTCAGCTTTACATCTCTGCTTTTATACTCTCCCTCTATGAATAAAACCCAGAATTGTTTATTCCTTATTTGCAGCTTTCCCAACCTGCTCTGCCACTTTCAATGATTTTTGAAATTGATAGATTCCAGCATTTTCCCAAATATTGACATCAAGCCGACACATTGGTAGTTTCCAGTCTCCTCTCTCCCACGCATGCCCTGAAATCCTCCCTCTGCTCCATGTCATTGAAAGCAAACATGCTAGCACAGCAAGCAATTGAGAAGGCAGGTGGAATGTTGGCCTTTATTGCAAGTTGATTTGAATACAAGGGTAAATATTTTCAATGACATTTTTATTGGGCCTTGGTGAGAACCTGTCCAAAGTATTGTGTCCAATTTTAATCTCTTTACTTAAAGGAGATTATTGCAATAGAAGGAGTGCAGTGAAGAACCACCAGACTGGTTCCTGGGAAATTGGCTGGAAACACCTAACTGCTCTGACAGCCCCTGTGGAAAGAGAGAGTTAACAGTTCTGATGAAGTTCTGATAGAGTCTTTGATCTGAAGTGTTAACTGTTTTGTTTTCCACAAATGCCACCTGACCTGCTGAGTATTTCCAGCGTTTTCAGTTTCCAACATCTGCAGTTTTCTGATTTTCATTTTGGTTCTTGGGTCATTTGCATGGGGAGAGATTGAGAAGCCTCGTGTTTAAAAGAATGAGAGGTAGCCACATTGAGATACAAAATAATAGGATAGATATGGGGAGGCTGTTGCACCCAGCTGAGGAGCCTGGACAGGAGCCACAGTCTCCAAATAAGGAGTAGGCCTGAAATAAGAGAATTCTTCACTTGAATGATGAATCTTTGGAATTCTCCCATCTGGAGGACCAAGGGGGTTCAGTCATCGATTTAATTCAAAACTGAGATTGATAGATTCCTCTAAATTAGGGGAATCAAGGGATATGGCATGGGGCAGGAAAATGATGTTGAGGTAGAAAATCGGTCATGATGTTGTTAAATGGTGGAGCAGGCCCAAGGGGCCAAATGCCCTACTCCTGCTTTCTCATGTTAAATGCAGTGCAGTGCTCCTCTTTGGGCTTAATGATGCCTAGAAATTTCATTGCACACCAGTTCATTTTTAAGTGTTATGCAATTGAAAATCGATTTAGCCCATCTAGAGCAGCCTCAAGGTGCTGAAGAGCCTATTCCTGTTCCCATGTTTCACCCTAAACTAACTTCTGCTCATTCAAAATTCATGGTCAATTCACTCCAAGTATTTTTTACCTTCAACCACAGGACCTATGTAGGCTTCCAGTCTGACGACAACTTAGCTTTAAAATTCTCACCCTTGTTTTCAAATCCCTCCATGGTCTCACCCTCTCTCTCTGTACCACCTTCTAGCCATACAGTTCTTCAAAATAAAATCATCCTCCAATTCTGGCCTTTTGTGTATCCTCAAATTTTAATTGCTGCACTGCTAGCAGTGATGGTTTCACATGTTTGGGCCCTAAGCTCTGGAATTCCTTCCCTAAGCCTTTCTTCACCTCTGTCTGCCTTTAAGATCCTCCTTAAAACCTGCATCTTTGACCAACTTTTGGGCTAGATTTTGCTTCAGATAACCTTGTCAAACAGAAGTTGTTGTCCATTGATGTCAAACATCAAGTGACTGGGGAAATCTGGCGATTTAAAGATGCTACATAAATGAAAGTTGCTAATAACAAGCCATGAAATAAATTTCCTACACAATGAGTGAGGTATAATTGGGCCGTCTTTGGTATTAGTGTTTTTGTTCTATATAGACAAAGGCATTAACATTCTGCCAAAATGTCACATACACATCAGTGTATGATATTCTTTGTGCATATATGTTTTGTGCAGTTGAGCTTTGAACAGATCTCTACATCTAGATAAGCATAAATTTTAAATTAAATATCTACTTTCAATGGATGCATTTTACAGTTTAAAAAAGAATTGTAATTCTATTGTAGATTTAATCCTGGCATCGCTGTCTTTGAGATGGAACAAAGCATCAAGCATGGTGAAAAAGTACATTGATGCACACCAGCAGTCAGAATAATAAATATACTGGAATACAACAACAGTGGCTATTCTCCCAAGGTTTTCTTGCAGAATTTTCACCCAAACCCTGTATTATTTATTTGAGATACCAGTAAAGCAGGGGTAAAATTTGAAGGCTGTTTTTAATTTTATTGTCCATGTCCATGATCATTCTTGTAAAGGGAATGGCAGCTAAGATACATTAAGTTATTTCATAGTGGTGCTCTGAATAATATGAGTGTATGAAGCAGGAATATTTATTTTGGCATTTATGTCGCCCAATAATTGAGGCACATCATGTCTGGTTCCTGACAGTCTCGACAAGTTGATTTAAGGACTCTGCATTTATTCAAACATCGTAATGTAATTTATCTGCATTCTGTAGACGCAATGTGGTTGCTGAAGACGTCCTGCATGTACCTTGAGCTTGGATATTCGGCAGCTACTGTATGTAACCTTCAGTGACTGGCTTTAGCAGTTTATGTAATGGACAGTTTTTCTTTTGTACAGCAACATGCTCGGAAGGCCTTAGACTTTTTGTGGGAAAGGAGGCAGCGCAACAGCAACCTGGTGGGAACCACCATCAATATCCATACTGGAGACTGGGTCCGCAGAGGTGAGATGAATTCCTTCATTGCTTCTCTCTGTTCCCCATCTATTCAAATCAAATGCTTTACAATTTCCTCCCGAAATTGATCTCTCTCTCTCATTTCATTATTAGTTTCACTAATCGAACTTAACCAGAATTTTTGTGAAAAGCTCCTTTTCTTCATGCTCCTTGAATCTGAGACACCTCTAATTTCAAATATTTTGCTGGAATGATGACCTGTTCCTTATAGATTGACGTATTTCTTTTATCCGTGTCAATGTTCTCATTTATTTACTGATTTTTTTTCATGCAGATAGTGGAGTTGGAGCTGGGATTGATTCTTATTATGAATATCTCTTCAAAGCATACATTCTGCTTGGTGATGATGGCTATTTGCAGAGATTCAACACTGTAAGCTTTGCGTCTTTCTTGTTAGATCTTAGCTCTTTGCCACGTTATGTCCCGTCTGTAATACATTCCTACTTTATTAGCTACAAATTGCGAAATTGCTTGGAAATTGCTATTTTAGGAATGTTCAGTAGAAAGAAACTTTTTAAGTAGACATTACTTGCATGATAGATGCAAATATGTTTAAGTTCAAATGATTTGGTTTTTAAAATCTCATTTTCTGGAACTGAAATCAATTGCAACCTACCAATGGCAATGCTGCATAAAACAGTTAAACTACCCAAATATCTTAGACTAAGCCATTAACTTGAAACTGGAGGCAAGTTAAAGGAAATTATTACTCTGGCATGTGCAATCAAGTATCTGGAAGCAAAGCAAATAATTTCATGAAGGTATAAAACTTGAGCTTTAAACTATGTTAATCCTGGTCAAAACTAAACATGTTACAAATGAATCTGAGTACCAATCAGCACTGCAAAATGTGATCAGGGTAGTGGGATTTAAGCAGTTGTTCTGATTGTGATAAATTTACAGATTTTGTCACAATTAGAACAACTGGTATTGAAAACTGAGTGGCTAAATTTGTTAGCCAGTTGATGAGGGCACTTAGAACTAACTAGCAACTAAAGGGGAGTTCATTGAATGCAGCTTAAAATGCCATTATCCATTAATTGCATCACCAGCCTCAGATACTACTCATTTTGCCACTCTCCCTTAATTCACTTGCCAGCAATCTGTTATCAATCAGCACATTCATTCAGTGTTTACCCTGCTCCCACACGTGAGCATTGCTATAAGCTTCAATTTTACATCTCGCAGCTGACGTGCACTACAAGTTAATTAATTGTGCCAACATATCATAAAAGACTTGCATCGCATTCCCCCTTCCTTGTAAGGGTGGTATAAAATTAGATGCAGCAGTAGTTAACGGATGTATGACGGGTGCAGTTGCATGACCAGAGCTGCAAGGGGGAGACTACTGCCATTGTTGGAGAAACCACTTCTGAGGCCTTGGCCACTGTCTGATACCCAATCCTCCTTGTCTTCTATTTGTATAACCAAAATTGTCCTGCAGTGCCACATTTTCCCCATACAATCTGTTCTCATTTTAAAGTGGACATTTATCCCTTTCTATCTAACCTAACTTTATCAGTGTCTGATGGTTGATGTTGCAGCTTCCATTCCAGCCAAAGCAGAACAATTGTGTGCTGTCCTGAAAGCTTACAGCTCTCTCTTTTAGACACCATTTGCTGCCTGTAATTTTAGTCGTGGATATCAGTCTTGATTGGGCCAAGCAGGTTACCACAGCATTTTGTTCTCCAAATTTTTTTTTAGGATCAAACTGACATCTTCTGTTTTGGTCTTCAGAACTGTAATGCAATAAATAACTTCATGGTTATTTCATTTACTTCTCAAATGTTGCTTCAGTTTGCTGTGTTAGAAAGGAATGAAATGGTAAAATATTTTAGTTGAATACCTTAATATTAAGTTAATACATCTGAATGAAGATGGCAACACCCTCATCTGCTGTTTCCTCTCTCAGCACTATGCGGCCATCATGAAGTATATAAGCCAACCCCCTCTCCTGCTGGATGTCCATATACATAAGCCACTGCTAAATGCACGAACGTGGATGGATGCCTTGCTAGCTTTCTTCCCAGGCCTGCAGGTAAATTGTGTTCCTTTTTTGTGGTCAAGTGTCTTTTAGCCTCATAAATTCTGCAACTTACACCATTCAAGATGGTTGCTTTTTATTAATGCCTGTATATTTTGAGGATAGAAAACTGGCTGAATACTGAGACGTCCCCGTTCAGGAAGTTAATCACATCAGAATCAGGTTTATTATCACTGACGTGCTGTGAAATTTGTCTTGCAGCAGCAGTACTGTGCAAGATATAAAAAAATTACAAGAAGTTACCTAAAAATAAAGAAATATTGCAATAGAGGAATAACAAGGTAGTGTTCATGGACCGTTCAGAAATCTGATGGCAGAGGAGAAGAAGCTGTTCCTGAAATGTTGAGTGTGGGTCTTCTGACTCCTGTACCTCCTCGGTAGTAATGAGAAGAGGGCATGTCCTGATGGTGAGGGTCCTTAATGATGGATGCCATCTTCTTGAGGCACCACTTCTTGAGGATGTCCTCGATGGTGGGGTGGGTTGTGCCCGTGATGGAGCTGGCTGAGTCTACAACCCCCTGCTTCAAACTCCTAATGAAACAGCTGCTGGCATGCCTTCTTCATGATTGCATCAATGTGTTGGGCCCAGGAACTTGAAGCTGCTCACCGCTGACCCCTCAATGAAGACTGGTGTGTGTTCTCCCAACTTCCCCTTCCTGAAGTCCACAATCAATTCCCTGGTCTTGCTGATGTTGAGTGTGAGGTTGTTGTTACGACACCACACAACCAGCTGATCTATCTCACTCCTGTATGCCTCCTGGTCCCCGTCTGAGATTCTGCCAACAACAGTGGTGTCATCAGCGAATTTATAGATGATGTTTGAACTGTGCCTAGCCACATAGTCGTGAGTGTAGAGAGAGTAGAGCAGTGGGTGAAGCACGCATCCTTGAGGTGCATCTGTGTTGATTCTCAGCAAGGAGGAGATGTTATTACCGATCCGCAATGACTGTGGTCATATAAATTCTCGTGTAAAATCAGTCTGTGCCGTGGCCTTTAATAGAATCCGGTACATGGCCAATTGGTATAATTGAAAATAAAAAAACTGCAGGTGCTATAACTTGTTTTATCTGATAATGCTAGGAAAACTCAGCAGATCTGGTAGCATCTATGGAAAGAGAAACAGAGTTAATGTATCAAGCTGAAAACCCTTTGTCAGACCTGACGTAGAATATGCTGCCTCAACCTCTGAATATTTTCACCATTTGATCTGGATGATTGACGACTGCAATACTGTGTAATGTCCAGTATAAATGGTCTCTGTTGTGGATGTCATGAAATGACGTGTAATGACCAGTTGCTTTCCCTTCAGAAAGAGACCATTGAAATGACTGTTATCTTCTTAGTGATGTTGGGTTAGCATTGGCAGAGCTGGAAGCAGGTCAGCTGTTCTGAACATTGTTCATACCTGGTGAATTTTCTCAGGAAAGCCAAATAGAAGAACATTGATCTTAATATAAGAGGGAAATCTGACCTCAGTCAAATGTTAAAGGCTGTAAAAGTAAATTTGTCAATAATCTTACCAACTGCATGTGATTGGAATCATCTGTTTGTTAATATCTAGAGTAAACATAACCTGAAATTAAATAAAATTGGACACCTTCGTGAAAGGCTGGTTTGAATCTCATTGATAAAGTTGTTTATTATGTGTTTCGTGTATTGGTAATTAAATGGACGTCAAAATAAAATTCATCAAGTGAACAACTACCATGGAAGTGAAATTCTACTGTAGTGTCAATGTGAGTCTTTAAGTCTTAGTTATATGGGCTTAGAGTAAGAAAGGCTTCATACTTACTGATGTATATGGATGAGGGAAAAGGACAGTGTCTAGAATAAATTGGTGTTAGTCGATCTGTTGGTCAAGTTATGGTCTTCCTTTAAAGGAGGTGAGGCAAGTTAACAATGCAACCATAGCCATATGCACAGGGATTGAAAGGTGCCTTTAAATCTTGTGGTCAACTCAGTTTTATTTGGTCAATCTTAATTTTGTGGCATTTTTGAGAAAGTCATTATATTTTCATTAGTTTCTTGTTAGCTTTACAGGTATCTTGATGTTGTTTTGAAGCTTGCGTTCTGAAAGTGTCTTCAATTGCATTTAAATGTGACGCTCAGGCAATCCAAAAGCTGCACTTTGTATAAGGTATTACCGAATGCAAAAGTGATGCAGAGCTGGGCATGTATTTGTAGTGTGCAATATAATCATTGATTCAAGTGGCATCTATAAACAGCAAAAATTCTGCTTGTTTTGTGCCACTATTTGACCTCTGAGGTTCTGTTATTACCCTCCTGGCTAAATTTATCTCCAAATAGGACTTGTATTGGCGATCATAAATTGTCTTCTTTTGGTTTGTTTATATGTGATTAATTTCCTCAAGTAAAATGTGTCAAGTTTATCCTGTATCCTCAGAGGCTGCATGGTAACAGCATTGCATTGATATAATGGAAGGACAGATAAAACTATATTCAACGTTTGCACCTTTTTGTTCTTTATTTCTGCTTCATGTGGCAGTAAATGCCACAGTTTTCTGGAACTGATGGTAGAATTTTTTTTACGCAGTAACAGAAATTTTAAAATGATGTAATCGTCAATTCTCTTCTATTAAATGCATAAAAAGAAAACTGGAAAACAGTGGAAACATGAAACAAACTGAAAATCCAGAGACTACATGGATCAGTCAATATCAATAAAGACATCCAATAGATTCATATCTTGGTTTACAAAACATCATCCTCTGTCCTCTTTATTGATGCTTTTCAACTGGCTGTAGTATATTACGTTTTCATTTGATATGTTTAAATATGATATTGTGTTATGAATCAATGTTCTATTCTGTGCAGTCTGTTTCTATAAAGTACCATATGATTTCTTATTTTTTAGGTTTTAAAAGGAGATATACGTCCAGCTATAGAAACTCATGAGATGTTGTATCAAGTGACGAAAAAGCACAACTTCCTGCCAGAGGTAGCTGGACCTTTCAAGCACTTCTAATTGTTTGACTTAATTTTAATCATTATTATGACTTGGATTGCATTGATTTTGCTTATTAATAGATGAAGACTGGAGGGCTTACCTGTATCACCTTTGAGATGTGATTTCTTTTTTCCATTTGTGATTTGCAGATCTTTTCTGCCAGTTGTTTCTACAGATGACCCGAGTCTTTACAGTTGGTTTCATTTCCCCCTTCAACAGTTTCTTTAACCAGATTTATATCCTTGGTACTCGTGGTCTTCCTCTTGCACTTTGCTGATTGTAGATGTTAGAGGGTTATGGCAGTGAATTGATCAGCTCCTTCGTAGATGCAGCTGATTGAATGGCCTCCTGGGCTGTATTTTTTTTTATTACACCATAACTAAGATTCCTCCCTTAACCAATACTTTCTAAAGAAAATCAACTGGTCATCTATTTCATTATTTATAGAATTGTGCAGCATGAAAGATTGCAGCCACATTTGCTCACATAATGAGTACACTTAGAAGTAATTTATTCAAATGAAATACTTAAGGATATTCTGAAAGATGCCTTTTTTCCCCAAGGAACATGTGTTTTACAGATGTTGGTTTCTCATTTCTACCTTCTAATTTCTATCTGAATTATTCTGGCTTTCTGTACTTTATTAATAGCAGGTTTGATCTGAACTTATCTTAAATTCATTCTTGGGAAATGGACATGACGGACAAGAACAATACTTACTGTTCATCCATTGTTCCCTGGTGTTTGGAGTGAGTTGTCTCCAGAACTGCTGCAGTGTTCATACTTTGTCCATAACTGTAGTTGCACTGTGGATTGGCAGATTTTCTTCTGCAAAGAATATCAATAAGTCTCTTTTTCTTTTTGATCTCTAAATTCAAACTCTCAACTTGATTTTGTAAGATTTGAACTGGAATTCTCTGAATTATTGGTCCAGGCCTCTGGATTACTGCACCAGTAACATAGTCACTGTATGACCATACCTTTTATGTTCCGCTCCTCCTTGAATCCCCAATCATTGCAGTCTGCTAAAGGAACGAATATTTTCAATTCTCCTACCATTTCTAAGTTTTAAAATTAAAGCCTGTAATCATCATATCAAAACAGAATCAAGTTTATTATCATTGACGTATGTCGTGAAATTTGTTCTGCGGCAGCAGTACAGTGCAAGACATGAAGACAAAAATATTACTATAAGTCACAAAAATAAATAAATAATGCGAAAGAGGAGTAATGAGGTAGTGTTCATAGACCGTTTAGAAATCTGATGGCGCAGGTAAAGAAGCTGTTCCAGAAACATTGAGTGTGGATCTTCATGCTCCTGTACCTCCTCCCTGATGGTAGTAACATAAAGGAGGCATGTCCCGTGTGGTGAGGGTCCTTAATGATGGATGCTGCCTTCCTGAAGCACCGTCTCTTAAAGATGTCCTTGATAGTTGTGGGGGGGGGGGGGGGGGGGGGAGGTGCCCGTGATGGAGCTGGCTGAGTCTACAACCCTCTGCAGCCTCTTTCGATCCTGCACATTGGAGCCTCCTTATCAGATGGTGATGCAATCAGTCAGAATGCTCTCCACCACACATATATAGAAATTTTCAAGAGTCTTTGGTGACATAACAAATATCCTTAAACTCCTTATGAAGTAGAGCCGCTGGCGTGCCTTTTTCATGATTGCATCAATGTGTTGGACCCAAGATAGATCCTCTTGAGAGTTGATGCCCTGGAACTTGAAGCTGCTCACCCTTTCCACTGCTGACCTCTCAATGAAGACTGGTGTGTGTTCTCCTGACTTCCCCTTCCTGAAGTCCACAATCATTTCCTTGGTCTTGCTGACGTTGAGTGCGAAGTTGTTGTTGCTACACCACCGATCTGTCTCACTCTTGCATACCTCCTCATTTCCATCTGAGATTCTGCCAACAACAGCGGTGTCATCAGCAAATGTATAGATGGTGTTTGAGCTGTGCCTAGCCACACAGTCATGAGTGTGGAGAGGGTGGAGCAGTGGGCTAAGCACGCATCCTTGAGGTGCACCTATGTTGATTGTCAGTGAGGAGGAGATGTTGCTATCGATCCACACTGACTGTGGTCTTCTGATAAGGAAGTCGAGGATCAGTTGCAGAGGGAGTTACGGAGGCCCAGGTTTTGAAGCATGTTGATTAGTACTGAGGGGATGATGGTGTTGAATGCTGAGCTGTAATCAATAAACAGCAGCCTGGCATATGTTTTGGTGTTGTCTAGGTGCTCCAAAGCAGAGTGGAGAGCTAGTGAGATTGCATCCGCTGTTGTGGTGGGTCCAGATCCTTGCTTAGGCAGGAGTTAATTCTAACCATGACCAACCTCTCAAAGCACTTCATCACAGTAGATATAAGTGCTACTGAATGATAGTCATTGAGGCAGCTGACCTTGCTCTTCTTGGGCACCAGTATGATTGATGCCCTTTTGAAGCAGGTGGGAACCTCTGACTGCAACAGTGAGAAGTTGAAGATGTCCTTGAATACTCCAGCCAGTTGGTCGTGACATTTATTCTTTACGATATTGATACTGCCTTGCGTTATAAGCCTTAGCTTACTCAACATTCTGTACTTTTGTTCTCCTGTATGACAGCTGTAAAGGCCTTCCTCCTTGCTTTTTGTATGAGCACACCTGGGTCCCTCTGAATGCTAATACCTTTCAGTCTCTTAGTATTTAATAAATATTCATTGTTTCTATTTTTTTTCCCCAAAATGGATGACCTTGCATTTTTTCCACATTATATTTCATCTGCCATGTCATTGTCATTAACTTAATGTGTCAGTATCCCAGGAAGCCTTTCTTCATTCTCCTCCCAGGCCACAGTAACACCTAGCTTTGTATAACAGCAGACTTCATATGATGCACTAGGTCCACATACAAATCCTTGATACAAATTGTGAACAGCTGAGGACTCAGCACCAAATCCTGTGGCACCCCACTAGTCACAGCCCCCAATTCTGAAAATGACCCAAATATTCACACAGTTTTCTGTCATTCTCAATCCATGTCATTATATTACCTCAATGCCATGTTCTTTAACTTTGTTTAATGTCATCTTACGTGGTACCTTTATCGAAAGCCTGCTGAAAGTGCAAATGGGTCACATCAACTGGTTTGCCCTTTGCTATTCTGATAGTTACGTACGTCAATTCCACAACAGACTCATCAAACGTGATTTCCCTTTTGTAAATCACGTTGACTTTGCTTGGTGGTCCTCTTATTTTCTAAACACACAGGGGTGACTTCGTTAATAATAGGTTCCATCATTTTCACCACCTTAAGTTAATCTTTGCATTGTTCTGTAATTTTTTTTTTCTCGTTGAAATCTTTGATCATGTTTTCTAGGCTTTTACCACTGATTTTAGGGTTCACTGGGCCCAACACCCTCTTCGACCTGAATTTGCTGAAAGTACCTATTTCCTATATAAGGTAAGTTTCTGCGTTTTCATGGAATACTTTGATATAAAATACAAACGTGCTTCATTTAAATGATACCTGAAAAATGTAAGAATTCTTGCACAATTCTGGAACAGTAGCTGTTATTTAAGTGTTAATGACAATTATTGCTACCATCAGGCTACCGGGGATAAATATTACTTGGAGGTGGGAAAGACTATTATTGAGAACCTGAATAAGTATGCACGTGTACCATGTGGCTTTGCAGCAATGAAGGATGTTCGTACAGGAAGCCATGAAGACAGGTCAGTCCCTGAACTATTCCCTATTGGTTCTCTCTTCCTTCACTGATGTATGCTTTAAAATGCCTGAATCCCATTACGGATCCCAATGGAACACCACCTATCACATCCTGGTAATCAGTGTTAATTTTATTCTTATCATTCTGTTTCTAATAATAAATTAACAAACCATGTCACAAAGTTATCTCCAAGCCTGTGTGTTCCTATGTAATGGAAACAGACATTTATTGTATAGTGTAGTTATTCACCCCATCATCTCCGTTTCAACTGGAAGTAAAAGTAATTCAGACTGATCCCTCTTCCTAGCTTTTGGTTTTTAGTTTTGTAAGTTATGTCATACTAGATGCTCATAAAGGTACTTAAATATTATGTTTTCAGTCTTCATCACCCTTTGAGGCAGTTGTTTCCAGGGCACAATCAGTCTGAGTGAAAGCAATTTTCATCAATGTCCTCTGATCTTTTTCTTCCTAACATGAAATCTCTACAACCTATTTTTGACCACTGTGCTATTGGGAACTGTGTCATTCCTATTTACCCTAGCCAGGCCTAATTAGGGTTTATGCTTATGATTTGTATAGTTCTTATATTCCATGACTTGGCTAGTAAAATCCTGTATGTCCTTTTAATCTATCCAACCTGACATGTTTGTGGGTGGAGTTAGGAGGATTTCCATTGTTTTTGATAACATTCTGCACAAAGATCGTTTTTTTTAATCAAATGCCTACTGGAAGCCTTCTCAGCTTTTTTTTAACTCTCCAAGTAATAACTATGATAGGGAGTGGGAGGTTTTAATATCATTTATAAGAGGCAAAATTTTTAGTCTTGAAATTGGACATTTCTATTGAATCTTTTACTTCCACTCAGGAGGATGGAACAAAAACAACAAACAGTGCAACAATCTCTCCATTTTACAATCATTTCTTGACATCTTGTGTGAACCTTAAAAACTGGCATAGAAATGTTATACTGAATTCCCCAAATCTGTGCTGTCATATCTCTGAAATACTGAACTTGGTTAGAAATATGTAGTGATTTCGGTAATGCACAGGTATTATGAAAGATGTATTATAGTGTGGCTCTTTTTGGAAAGTTTTTTTCTACAGTTCATGAGTCAACTTCCAAACTGCAGCCTACAACCATAAAGGCATGTTTATGTTGGCCTAATTCGTAGTTGCTTCCTGTCCTTTGTCTATTTTGTCTTGAGATTTAGTTAGGCTTTTGGCAAAATAACCAGGTAAATGAGCATCAGGTCACAATTGTCAATATGAGGTGCTGGGTTATCTTGATTTCTGTAGCACTTCATTATCCAAATGTCAATGTATTATGAGATGCATATAAACTTAAAGGATTTATTAAATAAGTAACCAATCTAAACAATGACAGAAAATCTGTTCACAGACCCACCATTTCTTCCTGAAAAGGGAAAACAACAGAAGTGTGGCTCTTGAGAATCAATCAAATCATTTTTAACTGACAAAACATTTTTTTTTCTCTGTTCATGCAGGAATATTAGATCAATTATTTCAAACTTTCTTCATGAGTTAATTAGGTTTTCAAACACTGAATTTCTCCAACTGGTAGATAGACATCCTCTAATATATACTAAGTTTTGAATACCTAACCCCTTAAATTTAAATGGGAGCCATGAGTCAATTATGAACTGACTTGATTATGAGGCTGAACAATTTTCAGAATTGTCTCTCAATACCTTTTGAACTTATTACCACAGAATATTCAACAACCCAGATATCCATGTGACTTGGGCATGCTGCCATATGATTGAGTTTTAAAGTGACACAATCCCAAACAAAGCTGGAGAAAAATGCATCACTTTATTACATTTCAATGTAGCTAAAAGTTTATTTTTAATGTTTTTTCTTTTTACACAGAATGGATTCCTTTTTCTTGGCTGAAATGTTCAAATATCTGTTCCTTCTCTTTGCTGAGAAAGAAGATGTTCTCTTTGATATTGAGGACTATATCTTTACCACTGAGGCCCACCTGTTGCCACTTTGGCTCTCTACAAACTTCACCAAGAATAAGAAAAATGAGGTAGGTGATAACATTTACTGGAATTTTGTAAGTGTAGATGGAACATGTTCCAGGTGAGCAAATCAATGAAAATTACAATTTTAAATTTGTTTTTAGAATATCTTCATTTGAACTTTGATCTTATTGCTTTACATAGGCTGATCTAATGCATTCACAATTTTAAATCCTTCATCCTCTAACAAAGTACATTATACTTTAATTCCTAAACTGCATGTGGTTTATGGCCAGCTGAATTGACGTCAAAAGACACTCCAAAATGTTTTGTTTTTCCAAAAGGAAATCCACTACCATTGATTTTTATAAGGAAAATGCCATGTCATATGCTGTGTATGGTCCCCAATGAGAGAAACACTGATTTTTTTTTTAACTTTTGCTGAGTTTGCCCCATGAGGTTATTTTCTTTCCCCTGGATGCTGATTGACCTGCGTTTTTAGTATCTTCTATAAATACAATAAAAAAAAGCCAGTTCCTTATGTTCTAGATTGCATTTCAAACTTGCTATGAAAGAATTTACATGAGTTGGTTAGATCTAGTTAATTTATACTTGTATTGTTTCTCATCTCCATATTGTGCTTTTGTTTGTGCATGAATTAAGCACAAAAGTGGGGGGATAAAAAGTACCAGTGATGTCAGATTTAAAACCTTGTGATGGACCCCTTAATACTATCAGCTTGCAAACTGATAATGAGGCCCAGAACACTTAGACTTTTAAATTTTATTTTGTGTTTCATTAAAGTTCCTGTTGGCAGAGAAAGGAAAAAGTGCCTGCAGCAGCGTTTGGAATTTTATGTCTGGTAATGAGCAGATTGATTGTTCAGCCATTGGTGGATATTTTCATGATTTGTTTCTGGTGTGGAGCAACAGTGCCCTTCCAGGGATTACCTAAGCTTCTCATGTGACTGCATGGGATCACTGAAGTAAAAAAAAAGCTTTTCAACCAAAATAAAATCACGTCCTTCTAGATACTCTGTGGTCTAGTTTATATTCAGAATTGTCCTCCACATCAGATGATGCAGAAAATTTCATTATTCCTAAGAACGTGAATCTAAGAAATAGGAGCAGATCATTGGCCCTTCTGCCTGCTATACCATTCAGTAAAATCATGGCTGAATTTTCATCAAAGAATCACCATTCTCTGGTGAAGAAATTTCTACTCCGCTCAGTCCTGAATGGCTGACCCCTTTGAGGGTGTGATCCTTGGGACTCTAGCTCATCAACATTGTACCACATCAGAGATCCCGTTGCTTACCATCAGCTGTCAAATACTGCATCTACAACACATCACCTGTCTTGCCAGATGTGTCTTAGGACATTTATCTAATGTTGTCACCATTCTCTCTAAGCTTACTGAGGTCCACACTCCTTGTATGGTGTGCTAAAAATGTGCAGTGCTTTTAGTTTGGAAGCCTTCCAATTAGTGCTCCCAAGCATCAGTACCCTTGTGTCATCTGACTTCAATTAACCAGTTCTAGCTGGTTATCTAGGAGGTTAAGGCTACTTGTTTACTCCTGCAATTTAAACGTACAGTGAAGAGAATCTAACTGTAAATCTAAATTAAACCAATATTATTTATGAAATGAAAATAAAAGGGCCCCTTTCATCCTCAAGTCCACATTCAGTGTGGGCTGCACACAGAGGACACTGGTAAAAACATTTAATTCTGGGAGTCTGACCTGGACTGTTTCTTCTTGGCAACTGTATCATGAACCTGAAGCTGACTTCTACAACATTTGCTGAACCTAACCCAACAGCGTCCAAGTTCTTCTTCCTGACATCTGAGCACAGGTGAAGCTGTGGACCAAAGGGTTCTCTCCAATCCTAGTGGTCCTGTTTTCCTGATTTTTCTTTTTTGTTTAGTTCAGAATCCATTGAAGCAATGGAGTTTTTCAGTTCCCCTACACCAAATTTTTTACCATCTTGGTTTTTAACACTGGAAGGACTAATAACCCCACATCAGAAATGTACATCCTTTGTCATTGGTTCACTCAAACATTAGCCGATCTGAATAAGTCACGGCTGAAACTTGGAAAGCAGGAAGTTTGTCAGTACCCCTTTGTCCAAGATACAGTACTAAGCAAGCAGATGAAAATCAAAATATCTGCAGATGCTGGAACTCTTTTTCTATCCACAGATGCTAACTGACCTACTGATTTTGTTTCTAATATTTTCTGTTTTTACTTCTCAATATGCAGATGCCAAGTCTGACTGTTCATTTTTTTTCTCTCTCCTTCTAGACAACAAATTACGCAGATTTGGACGACAACAACTTTGATTGGTCATGCCCTAATACACAAGTTCTATTCCCAAATGATCCCTCTTATGCCAACAGCATTCGTGAACCTTTCAAAAATGTGGTAGACAAAACTTGCCCAAAGACCAACACGCGACAGTAAGAACTGCTAATACTAAACTCAGACATTGTGATATGAAATATGATCAATGTTTGGCCTTTTCTATTCGATTCACTTCTAACATTAAAAACTTTATCATTATATTTTGCTGAAAAAAATGCTTGTATCATGACTAAATACATTTACACATCAGTGAGTGATCATTTACCGGGCAATGTATCTTGTTTGTGTAAAT
Source organism: Pristis pectinata (assembly GCF_009764475.1). Taxonomy (NCBI): domain Eukaryota; kingdom Metazoa; phylum Chordata; class Chondrichthyes; order Rhinopristiformes; family Pristidae; genus Pristis; species Pristis pectinata. The sequence goes on from NC_067407.1 coordinate 46,295,359, forward strand.
GTACTGCTTGTCCAGTTAGAGTTATTTTAGAACCACAGAAACAATTTAATAATATAACATCTGGTATACATGTTGTGTTATACTGGGGTCCTGTGTTTCAGTATGGAGCTTTATGTAGGTTTTAATACATTCAGGTTACACAGGTTTGCTTTAGTTTAACTGCTTTAGTAAATCAGTCTACTTTTTTTAAAATCTTGATCATTTCCACAAATATGAACAAACTCTAACTAAAATTTAAAGATGGTAAGTTACTAAAGAACTTTTCTGCAGGAATAAAAGTGCAGTTCCTCAAATTAACCACCACCCCCCACCCCAAATATCAGAAATGAAATTGTGATTTTCTTTTTGTTGCAGGGAGGTAGGTGGCGATGGTCCTGGGGTCAGGTCACATCTGAGGGCCAGAGATTTTATGGCCAACAATCCTGAACACCTCGATTTACTGAAGAAAATGGGAGTCAGCTTAATTCACCTCAAGGATGGCAGAGTCCAGTTGGTTCAGCATGCAAATCAGGTGAAGCTGCAACTATATTTTTGTTATCGGTCACTTGCCCCTGGCTGGACATGGCAATCCCCACAAGATGCTGCCAGAGTATCCCATTCTGTTTTCGCTGCCGTGCTGAGTTCAGGATCCTTTGGCCCAGAAAGTGCTTAATGGAAATATGCTATTTAAAGTACTAATTCAGTTATTGTTTATAAAATGGAACTGATAGCAAAAAAGAATACATGGAGATTCTGTGTGTGGCATTGCAAATAATGACAAATAAATCTAATAAATATAGGCAAATGGCATTTTTGTATTATCACTAGATGAACTAGAAATAACAACAACTTAGTACATTTTTTAATGGATTCTTCAAAGCAAAATGTTTGCTGAAACATGGAAGAACAGTTTTAAATGGGATTCTATGGTTAAAATGTCAGTATTCCTTTTGTGATCTGCAGTCTGAGAGAAAATGCAAAGTACACAGTCTAACAAGTGCCTCAGAAGTATCCTCCATTCTTTATATCAAAACAAAAGCTATGAAACCAAATAGAAGGGTAAAAGTTTGCACAAATCTGCTGAATTAGCAGAGAAACATTTGTTTTTGAATCAATACTAAAACACTGCATGTTCAAAGGATGGAAGTAGAAGCAAAAATGACAAATTACTGCCTTTTGTGTCAAGGGAGGAATGAATCCAGTAACAAGTGAATAACATGTTTTTCTCCCCCCTCAGGCAGCAAGTGCACATGATGCAGAGGATGGCCTGCGTTTTATGCAGGAGATGATAGAATTGTCTAGTCAACAGCAGAAAGAGCAGCTGCCACCTCGGGCAGTCCAAATCATCTCCCCTCCATTCCTTGGTCGAGTGGTACTCACAGCTGGACCAGCACAGTTTGGAACAGAGCTTTCCAAAATTACCAGTGGGGTATGGGTTTACTAATATTAATCGCTGTTTGAATACTGATATATTTTGAAAATGGACCTGCTGTAACACATCTTAATATGTGGCAATTTCAGTTGGTTATTTAAGATCAATATACTAAGAAAATGATTGGCCTTTTCAGTGTTATTTGATAGTTTAGGTATAAACACATTTAACAGCATTACTGAAATACAAAAATGAAGTTGTCATTTTAAAGAGTCATGTGGCAAGGAAATGGGTCGTTGGGAAATGGTCCTCCACTTCACGGTCCTCAGTCTCTGCCTATTTTGCCAGGAGTAGAAGTACAGTCAGGTGATCAGAGTTGTCAGAGTGCGGGCGTGAGATGGCACGGTAGGCATTCTTGAGGGTGGTGTAACAATGACTGAGTGTGTTGGCGCCTCTGGTTTTGCAGGTGGTATGTTGGTGGTGGTAGTTCAGAGACTTCTTCAAGCTGGCCTGGTTGAAGTCCCCCGCGATGATCAGATAGACATAAGGGTGCACTGTCCCATGACCGTTGATCATGGTGCTCAGCTCCTCCAGTGCCAGCTTGATGTTTGCGAGGGGTGGAATGTACATCACTACCAGGATGATGGTGGAGAACTCCCTCAGCAGGTAGAATGGATGACACTTGACTGTCAGATGTTCCAGGTCGGGGGAGCAGGACTGAGACAGAACTAACACGTCTGTGCACCACAATGAGTTAATCATGAAGTAAACGCTGCTGCCTCTGCCTTTACCCGATACCGTTGTCCAGTCCACGTGGTGGATGGTGAAGCCCTCGGGCTGGAGCACTGTGTCCAGAGTGCTGGGGGTGAGCCGTGTCTCTGAAGCAGAGTGCACAACAGTCCCTGATGTCCCTCTGGTACTGCAGTCTTGCTCTGAGGTATTCAATTTTATTTTCCAGAAACCGTACATTAGTCAGGAGGATGGTAGGAAGGGGGGTACTTAGGGCCCTGCACTTCAATTTTACCTGCAGCCCCCCCCCCCTGGCAGCCGCATTTTCTGAAACAATAGAGACCTCCCTGAGCTTCCAGCTACTGGACTCACTCCCAGGGTGGTCTGGATTCCCAAGTCTGCCAGGTCTGAAGATCTGTAGATTCCACATAATACTGGAGGTCTGGATTGAACCTGGATCGTTGGAGCTCTGAGGTAACGACGATGGACTGTGCCACTGTATTCAAAGAGAGGCAAAAATACTTTACCTTGAAGTACAATTTGAAGGGAGGAAATTGTACTTTATTAAAGGTTGTTCTGCAGGAGAAACACAATTGAAGTGATAAAATTCAGACTACTGCTATGAGATGTTTATCTGGAAGACTGGTACTAAGACGGTGCTAGGATGGAGTTGATGGAACAGGGTTCACCTTTCTGTTATTGAAGTTGATGCTGGGTGTTGCCAAACGAATGTTGCTTTAAAAAATACACACTTATAAGTAGTTATATTCTGTTTCCTTATTCTGCCTGGCTGATGGGCAACTACAAAGTTGCTGGCGAATCTACATGGGAGAGAGGATGAATGCTGGTTTCTAGAGCAGTGGTTTTCAACCTTTTTCATGCTGCGGCCCCCCAGAACATGTCCTTGTTAGATGGCGGACCCCCAAAGCTCACAAAATCAAACAATCGATAATTCATGCATACAACACTTAAATTACTGCACATAGGCCCTATTGAAATAGTGACTATTTCAATCACCGATAATTACCAGTGGTGTCTTTCAGTGTTCAGTTCAATGTGAAGGTTGTGCCTGTTTTGCACTGCAGAGTTTGTCCGAATGTGGTGGTATGTGCGACAAACATACGCATATGCCATCCTCAATATTCAGTCTTGATCTGTATTTGGTTTTCATGGCAGTCACTGCAGAAAATGCTATATCGCACAAGTAAGTGGTTGCAAATGGTAACAGAACATTGACGGCTTTGCCGGACAGCAGTGGGTACTCCTGGGAACATGCTGTCCAGAACGACAACAGTGACATTCGGTTGAACTGCAAGCGCAAAGTCCTGTCAGATGACAGTTCAGCCAATCCTCCTTGTTTGCGTCCAGTTAAATCAGTAAGCATGCATTCAAACGGATTTCGAATCCAATCAAATGTGCTCGTGTCATCGTCGCCGAAGTACTCATGGAAATAATGTGACAGCTGTTGAATATGGTTCAAAACGGTGCTCGCAATGGCCTCTGTCTTAGTCTTAGTCTTGTTCACTGTCAGAAAGTCAGCCAGCAACAGAAAGATATCAGAGACACCTTGCTTGCATCTTCCCTTCCAGATACGGAGTTTTTTCTGGAAGGCATTGATTTTGTCATGCGTTTTCAGAACATTTGAGCCAGGTCCTTGCAATGATAGATTTAAGCTGTTCAAAATGTTGAAAATATCTGCAAGCAAGTAAGCTTCGTCTTTGTAACAGGTCGCTTTTCCATTTTTTTTTCTTGGCTTGCTCGCGGACCCCCTGGCAACCTGCCGCGGACCACAGGTTGAAAACCTTTGTTCTAGAGACACAACAGCAAATACGCATACCACTGAACCACTGGGTGGTGTCTCAGCTGTCCTGGTGACCTTTTGGGAGGTCAAAATGCTGTACTGCTGTAGTAAAAACTGAAAATGTTCATTGATGGTCCCTTTGTTCACTCGTAGCCCCTTCTATGATGGTAGCTGTCTAAACTTGCATAGCAATGAGCTGTGCTACTGTAACAACAGTCTGCTTTTCCTGTGCAGCACCAGCTTGTGATCTTGTGAAAAGTAAGACATCAGGAAAAGCTGCTGCTTCATATTTTAACTCCATGTTTGAGTCTGCAAGTGTGCTGGACCTGCCCACCACCTCCCAGCTGGAGTGGATGGATTCCTGACTCTGTATAAAGGTCTGCACATGGTTGGTGCTGGTCTCCCCATTGCAGCCATGCTTTCTGACAGGCCTGCCAAAGCACAACAAGTTTATTCTTTCCTTCATATCATCTATGGGCTGCTCCATTGAAGCCCTCCAACCCAGAGACTTTGGGGTGTATGCAAGAAATCATTTATATGTGGGAGTTGAGTGGGAAACTGGAGATGAGTTCACTGATTTATTGAATGGTAGGGCAGACTTGTAACCTAATTGTGTTTCAACATAAGCTTTAAGCTAACTTATCATAACATGCCTCTTCCGAGACATGCAACTAACTACTCAACATCATGGTTAGCACAAGATGAATAGTATATTCATTTAAATTATCATCACGAGAATCCAGAAATTCTAATTTGGGCTTTTCCTTTAGTTCTACAACAGATCCGGCTCTTTCCAAAACTCCAAGCCCATAAAATACAAATTGGGTTTGTAGCTTGTCGTGTAGCATTGGTCATCAATTAAAGCATGGACTCTAATTACAAAATCTTTCAAATACAGAATGGAGATATTGGTCCAAAAGCTGGAATTGTCCAAAAACCAGACATTTCTGAAGGTTTGGTGTTGACCATCACAGTGTTGACCATCACAGTGTTGACCATCACAGTGTTGACCAACTTTTGGCACTTTATTCACACTTGTCTCCTGTGCAGCCCAAGGTGCCCAAACTTTGGAATATGATAACAAAGAAGATTTGATACATAACTCAAAACTTTTACATGGTCCAAAATCTGTGAAAATTCATAATCTGGCACAGTCTCTATCCTAGGGATGCTTGATTTTGGACACTGGACCTGTAAATACTCTCATTGGATCAGCAACAAACCAATGGAGAGCAGGGTTTTCAGGTTTCCTGTTTTAACATCAATGCTCATAATTAAATACTCAATGCTCATAATTACATACTCGTTCATAATGTTATTGATAGTGCCAGCCTGTTTGTGGGATCTGTGTAAGAGAAATAACAGTACCTGTAATGTAGTTTGAAGGCAAGTGCACAGATTTTTACCTTGAGTAGGACTAAATTTTTAAAATATTAAAGCTCATGCAGAGAAGTTAAAAGTCCACATGCAATTTCCAAAAAGATTCTCTGAATTAACAAGGTATTTTTCTGGAAGGCTAATGGCAGGCAGAGATTTGGAAGACAGAGATTACCATTGATTTATCACAAAAAAATTGACAGAAAATTGGGGAGAGCATGTTATACGTTGTATTTCTAGTTTCTAATTAGAACTATGAGAGTTGGAGTGAGCAAAGAATTCTGTACACCCGTCATTGATCATCACCTGGTCAATGAATGGGAACTCTGATTAGCTGGACCCTGTGGGGTGATTGTCTCCTTGTCCTGGTGCTGTAAGCCATGCACATACCCTGCAGGCTAAGAATAGTGAAAATCTGTGCAAAAGGCTGTGTAGAAATCAAATTTAATATAATCATATTTAAATAGGAAATATCAGATTATTGTAGAACAATCTGTTTGTAGTACTTCCTTCAAGTGAGCTTCAAAGTGGTGGTGCCGACTAACAATTAATTACACATCTCTGTAAAAATTAATTACACATCTCTTTACATTTCAAAATTCTTTATAGGTACGAGGTTTTGTTGCAAAGTGTGAGCCCTACAATGGCTGTTCAGAAGTAACAAATCCTGAAACGATAAAGGGAAAAATTGCCCTGATGCAACGAGGTCATTGCATGTTTGCTGAGAAAGCACGGAATGCACAGAAAGCTGGGGCGATAGGTGGCATTGTTATTGGTAAGGTGTACGATTCCTGTTTGCACTTTCATACAAAACATTATTAATTTAGACAGCTGATATTAAAATAATGAACATCCCACCAAGTTAATAATGGAATAGAAATTACTTCAGGTTCACCGGCTGTTACTGATTGGGGTCACTCCATAAATGTTCGTATAGCTTAAGTGCCATTATGTTCTGTAGTATACAAATTGCATTTTAATGACATGCAGACTCAGTACCCTATTTTTCATTCTTTGCCCTAATCTGTCACTTGTTAATTTTTGTAAGTATGGCAGTGATGTGATATTCAACCTAATTTTCCTTGATTTCATTGTAGCAATCAACAAAACCAACCTGTTCCATCTGTTGTCTAAATGGGTTGGAGTTCTCTTGCTTTGGTTTCATTTTATCTATCCATTTGTTGCAATGTCTGTGTGCACTGTCTGTGCCCTGCGATATCTAGAATCCTATAAAAATCTTTTTTGGGCTCTCTCCTTTGCTATTTGCTGCCTCTTGGTAATGTTATTTTTAGGCTTGGATGGCTGGTTACACACAGCTTTGTATCTTGTTTCTCTTGATCCTTCCACAACCTCTGTGCTATCAGACTGCCATGACATCCACTTGTGCTTGAACTACAATTTCTTCCAGTCAAACAATGAGAAAATCAAAGCTGCTGGCTGTATCACAATCTCTAACATTATCATTGACTCCATTCTCCTCCCAAACCTGTCTGGAGCTGATTCACAATACTTGTGACCTTGTTTTGTTTTCCATTCCTGTGTTTAAATCCCATTGTCAAAGACATGTATTACATGACAAGTGCTTGCTGCTCTAAGAATGGTTGTATTATTTAATGAGAACTGGCCATAAAGCTGCACCAAGGGCAGTAGTGGTTGTGTGTTAAATTTATGGATCTTGGTCAAATCAGTGTATTGCTGCAGATATAAATTAAGTCTATTTAGTATTTCTGTTCAAGTCGTTGCAATGATTGATATTCTCAACTGCATATGATTTTCATTAATGTGCATTAATGAAACTTTTAGGGAATGGACTTTTTAATGTATTTTCGGTGCATACCAATTAGATGCCACATTTTTCAATATTGATTCTTAACACACTTGTCAAAAAGTGTGAAATTGGTTAGTTAAGAATTGTCCTGCATGAAAATTCTTTCGTATTTGTATGCTGTTTGTCATTGACTAATGTCCTGAAGTTTGCTTATGGTAAAGCTCTTCTGCAGTGGGGATCAAATTTAATGGGGTGAATATCACTGTATACATGGCTATAAGGAAGCTATTTCTAGTGAGCCCAAGCCCATAACATGGAGTGCCCTATATCTGGCACTAATTAACCATCTCATTTAGAGAAAAACACAGAAAAGTAAACATGTTCTTTACTGGAACATAGACTTGAGACAATGTTAGGACAGACTGGATTGATTTTTCCATAACCTAAATATGGAAAATGATCCCTCAGTGACCATTTTCACAATGTTGAATGTGAGGTTCAGTCATCTCCACAACTTGAGATGGACCAAACTACCCTATTGCTGTCATCTGTTCATTCTGTTATGCAGAAGAACAGAATCTAGTAGGCACTGAAGATTTTAGTTGTCCAGGTGCATGCTACTGTTGTTTTAACTGAATTTACTCTTGGGCAGATGACAATGAAGGAAGCAGCAGTGATACGGCCCCCCTCTTCCAGATGGCTGGTGATGGAAAAAACACTGATGATGTTACGATCCCAATGCTTTTCCTCTTCAATAAGGAAGGAAATATCATCCTTGATGCTATGCAGGAATATCAGGAGGTAGAAGTGCTGCTCTCTGACAAAGCTAAGGATAGAGGTAAATTTAAACCAACAGTAAGTCATTCTATGCCCAAAGTGCTTTATCGTGTTACTTTTTTAAAATATAGATGTTAACTTCAAGTTTGTAGCATGCCATGTTTGATGAACTTGTCTCTCTGCGTAGACATCTAAATACTGTTGCATATTGTCAGTGCTCAGGCAGCAAGCTTTTGATGGTATTTCACACCTCACACACACTAACATCCTCATTCCTGTAGTGAGGCAGCACAAATGTCAGGACTGGAATTATTACTTGTAACTCAATACTCCAAACATTGAATGCTAAACCATTAAAGGAAAACATGCAAGTTAATTTATTTTTGTTCCCCACATTTCATGTCTCTTTTACTTCTTACTTTTATATTTCTTGTCTCTTTCACATCTTTTTTTCTTTTCTAATCAAGCCAAATGCCTCCTTTTCTCCCTTTTAAATAAAAATAGTTGCTTCCTGTCTCCTATTTTATTTTAACTGGCTGCCATTATCCATTTTGGGTGCAGAAGCTCTTAGCTGCAAGGTTGGTTTTTGAATTGTTTAATACAATCAGTTCTGGCTCATTATCCTAAAGATTGACCATTTTGTTTTGTAGCTTTATTTTCTCATTTCACCTAGCTCGATTCTCCATTTTTATGTAAGAATCACAACTTGAGCAGATTGCTTGAGAGTGAGATCCCTTGAATTTCATGATATTTTGCATTGAATTTAGAAGTCTTTGGTAGATGTCTTGAGGATCCCCTGATATCCATGAAAGTAGTTGTTGAGAAAGACTACTCTGGATTGTTTCTTGATTAAAAAGTGTGTCCCATATCTGGATGAATGTTGCGAGTCTCTGGCTTGCACTTGCATGGAACTTTGCAAATGTAAATTATATTGATAGAGCAAAAGCTGAAAGACATCTATGCATCTTTAGTTAAAGATATGCACAAGAGTCAATGCCAGGATTCTGAATGCTAAAATGCATATTGCTATTTGGGGACAGTCACACAATCTTTGGTATTAAACTTATTACACTGACAAGACAATGGTGAATCTGAAAGTTTTCTTTTCATTTTTTTTTTGAAATTTGAAAAGTCAGGATCTATTTGTACAGAATATATAAATAGTGTAGTATAAGTGAGCATGTGCAGCTTCTCTTTTTTTTTAATCTGATAACAGTTCTTTATTCATGGGACACGTACATTTCTTGTAAGACCAACATAAGTTGCCCATCCCAAATTATCATTGGGAAGTGTTGCAGGCCACCTTTTTGAACCACTGTAATTTGTGTCATGGTTAGGTAGCTGTTGGATAGAGAGCCTCGGATAAATGCCATATCCAAATCAATATGGTGTGTGATGTGGAGCTTGACTCTCTTGCGATGGTGTTCCCGTTTGTCTATTCTACTTGGCCTTCTAGGCGAGAGAGACAGTGAATTTGCAAGGTGCTGTCAAAGGAGGATTGGAAGGGTCCTGCAATGAATCTCGTAGATGATGGGTGTTGTAGCTGTGGTATAGAGGGGAAAAAATATTTAAGATGTTAAATTTAAAATCAGTCAAATGGCCTAGTTCATCCTGGTCATTCTGGTTGGTGTCGTGCATCTCGAGTTTTGTTGCAGCTACACTCATGCAACTAGTTGGAGACTATTCCATCACACATCTGATTTGTATCTTGTAGAAATGGAAAAGCTTTAGGAAGTCGAGACATGAATCATTTGTTGTCGAATTCTAGCCTCAGACCTGTCTTTGTACCCACAGCATTGATTTGGCCGGTGTCATTAAGTTTCTGTTCAATGACAACCTTCTAAGTTGTTTGTGGAAAATTAGGCAATGGCAGTGCCATGAAATGTAAAGGATAGGTGGTTAGATCTTTTTGTTTTTGCAGATGGTCATTGCCTGAAACTCAAGGGAATGCAGCAAGTTAAATGCTACTTGCTAGTTACCATCTCAAGGTTGGATATTGTCCTAGACTTGTCATAGATTACTTTATTGTCTGAGAGCTGGGAAGTGAGTTGAACAGTGTACAATCATCAGCCTACCTCTGATCTTCTGAGAGATGGTTAGATATTAAGGACATTGTGCTGAGGATATTCTGGAGCTGATACAATTGGCCTCTGATAATCACAGCCTTCTTCATTAATGCTAAGTTCAACTCCAAACAATGGAGAATTTCTCTCCTGACTACCCATTGACTTCAGCTTTCCTCTGGATCTTTGATCACACATCAGCCAATTTCTGCCTTGATATCATGGACCATTCTCACCTCTGGAACTCAGTTCCTTTGTCATGTTTGGACCAAGGTTGAAATGAGATCTGCAGCCAATTGCTTCTGGCAGAATCCAAATTGAACAGGGTATTCACAAGTAAGTGCTAATCAAAAGCACTGTTAATATTTTCCCTCACTTTTCTGATGATGGGAAGTAGGTGGTAATTGCCATATATGTTCAGGAGTCGGATGCATCTCAGCATCTTGAATTATTCTTCATAGGGTGTGCATGAATAAATGTGTGCATGTATAATTAGACCAAGCATAAAATGATTTCTTTTGTAACCAGTGTTGCTTCTTTTTTTGCCTCACGTGGACAAAAATAACAGCCACAATTATTAAAGGTAAAAGAATTAGAAATTACATTAGTAAGTCATTTATTTTAAAATTCAACCTTCCTTATGTCCAACATCACCCCTGGCCATGCATATTATGTGTTTGGATGTCTATGGATATCATTTGGAAAACAAATGTAGAAAGTGTGTAATAATGCCTATCAGGCCACTATCTAATTAGCCTTCCCTCTTCTCAAAATTGTTTAGTTTTTGTCCATAGCAATACAGTAATGATTAAGGAGCTCGATAGCATGAAAAATTAATTCCAGCATTCAAATTCAAATATTTAGCGCTGGGGACTCCAAAAGCATCAGTTAAGGAGTGGAAAGAGAAGCCATTGCAGGAGATACACTGACTGCAACTAGATAGACGGGTATAGTATCAAACAAGGAAATCCAATCAGCAGGACAATCAGAATTGTCAGAGGAGGAGGAGGATGGAGATACGGGCAGTGATAACACATTGAAGGATTCCTGACAGGGAAAGGTTGGTGATGGATCTGTGGTTTGCAGTGACTGAGGAATCGAGGGTAGGATTTTAAGGAGAAGGGTAGGATTTTAAGGAGAAGGGTAGTTTGAAGGGTAGAACTGTTAACACTATCAGCAGGCAGAACTGGTGAACGGTTTGATGGAACTAGCGTCAAGGCTGCAGGAATTTAGTTTTCTTGGGCAGCTTGGTCAAGGCAGGGGGTAGGGTAGATGGTGTGGGGGTGGAGATGAACGTAAAGTAGAGAAAGATGTCAGTTTGGGACTAGGCTCGGGAGACAAATAACTAATTGAAAAGCAGAAAAAATTCAGATGCTGTAAATCTTATCTGTGGAAAGAGAAACAGTTAACAGTGAGGGGAACTTTGATTTGGACTAAAGGAAAGAAGTGAAGTGGCAGGGACAGGTGATTTTAATCATAGCGAAAAGGAAGTCCATGAGCTTCCAATGTAACCTTGAAGCAAAGAATGATGGAGGTGCTGCTGGAGCATGAGGTTGTATCCATGCTGGCACTGTTTGTGGCAAAAAGCTGAGGTTTTTTTTACATTCCAGGAGCATCCTAAATAGTGGAGAGGAGAGCTAGCCCTTGTAGGGGCTATGTTTTGTGATGCTATGATGGTGTTTACTTATGTTGTCTGGTGTGAATAGATAAATCTGTTGCCCAGCATAGTCATTCAAACCTTGTGTCCCATAAACTACAGTGAATGGAGATGACGTCAGCCGTACCAATAAATGACCTTGAGGTGTAAGAGTATGACTGAGCAGGTTAATAGTTCTAGAAGTATTGTGGTTGGAATTTTAAATTACCACTGTAAATGATTTCAGGAGAGTTTCTATGGGTGTGAGGTTGGAAGGAAGTTGGTTGAAGTTAATGGATTTCTGAGGAGATGATCTGAGCTGACCTTAAATCTGATTGACAACATGGGAGAAGTGAGGCCACATGAGATATTATAATCACTGGGTGGCTATGAATATGATCCTGTAGGTTTATGTGGAAAAACACTGAAAAAGAAACTTTGAGGAAAGAGAGAGCATGATGGGTTAAGGTATGTGAGTATCATAATTTCAGCAGTGCGGAGCCTCAGGAATCTCATTGGCAGACAACCTACCATGGGGTACCTAATGTTCATTTGACACAGTACAGATATCAAAGTGGTTGCAGTCTATAAGATGATGGTTGACTGTATGGAGGAAACAAAGCTCAAGTATGAACAATAGTTGAGATGTACTACAAACTGAAGCCTGAGGAATATCTAGAAGTAGAATTTCCTTCCTGGCTTTGGGTGTTGGTTTGGAAAAGTTCCTTAAGTTGTGTAAGATAATGGTCACTGATTCTATCTAAGTAATAAAGTTTATCATTTAGAAGTTGGTAGTTTTCACCTTGTAGTCTCTTGAGAAAGATTCATACCTGTTTTATGCTACAGTAAGTCACTGTGGGTTTGTCATCTAAACTGTAAAAAAAAACTGGGATGATGACAAAGTTGTTTAAGGTCACCTGTTGATTTGAAACGAAGTACAGTTTATTAACAAGCCATTGTCAGATTTATAATATCTTGTAGAAATGATGTTATGATCATTATTCTGTATCTGATTCATTTGAAAATTGCAGTTGCTCTATTGTCTAGAATACCAATGTTTTGTCATGTAGGAGGAGCTCAAAACACCAATTGAATACAATTTAACACACAGTTGCAAATAAATGACCAAAATTACTCAATAACAAGTCCAATTGTTTGCACTTGTAACTTTAAAAGTATTTTAATACTTGATTTTTAGATCCGGATATGGAAGAATCGGAACAAAATTCAGAAGATGATTTGCAATCCAGGGAGCCAAGCTCGACCACATTTGAATGTCAGAGTGAAGCAGCATCTTACATTAAAATCCCAAGCAATGGGAAAGCTGATGAATCAGTGAACGAGGATGATGCCAGTGATCAGTCAATCATGCCTGGCACAAAGATACAACTAAGTAATGAAATTTTGGATATGTTGAGCGGTTCTGATCAGAACCCAAGTAATACTCCTGCAGACACATCGTCAGATACTGTTAATGTCAAAGATCAGGACCTGCAAAGGACAGATTGTCAAGGGACCTCAGAAGATGGACAAGAACCTTGCGCTCAATCTTCAGATCAGGTAAAGGAAGGGACCGATAGTGAGGTAGAGCCAGAGCAGGAATCCAGTCCAAATATTAGTCAAGAAACAGAGGCTCGAACAATAGACTCCTTGTTATCAGACTGGAAGGAAGAGATAGATGCCTTTGAAATGATGGATAAGGACGAGCTATGACCGTGATCATACATTTGTATGATGGGATTTTCCTCCTTTTCCCCCAGATGAACTGGGTGTAATAGTGCACAGTGACATTCCCTGATCAATTGGAATAATGTGCCGATCTGTCTCTTTGATTTGTATCAACTCTCAAATGTGGAGAAGGTCCTCTATACACTGATCATCTTTTCTACCTGTTTAATCTGAAGATACCAGTCAGATGAATGGTTTTCCTGATACAGCATGCCTCAGACTGTGAGAAATGTGCCAGGGTTGAGAGAACGTCTTTCATTATTTTCTACCTTTCCCTCCTTCTCCATTCGCATGCACACTCCTTCAGACTAATTTTATTGTGTTACTGCAGGTTTTAAAACCACACTATTCTGCAGCATTTATCCACTATATAATTACAAGCTGACAGCCACTTGCCAGATTAAAACACCAGATTGCTTAATTTATTTTTTTTAAAAAGCTTGTAATTACTGAAATATGATTTTAGCTTCTATTTTGTTTTTCTAACAAACTGGAAATAATTCTTGACAATGCTGCCTCCAGCAATGAAATTTATTATCAAGTGTTTTCAGCACCATCCCAACTAAATGAGGAAAAAATAAAGGATTCAGTGTTGTCAGACATTGGAACTTGTGGTTCGAAAAAAAATATTAACAACAGACTTGATTTTTACTTTGTTCTGTCTTGATTGTCCATGTTCCTCCATCACACTCCTAAACCTTTCCAAGCCTGTTATCTTCTATTTCATATGCTGCAGGGATAACACCCAGCCAATTCAGGTATTAAAACTAATGACTATCACAGGGGCACTCACTGATTTTACACTTTCCCTTTGTGGACATCGGATCACACAGAAATCTGGTCCATTTGCTAGAACCTTCTGTCCTATAGCTGTTAACTGAATAATTCTACTGCTGAATCCAAATCTAGTTACAGCTTTGATATCAGATGATAGATTGGTTAACCTTGTAAAAGCTTATGGTTAACAGGTGGCAGCTCCTCTGTATTGGTTACTAATGCAAACAGGACTAGTTTGTAAGACCATTTTGGATGAAAATTATAACAAAACATAGTGTTTTTATGTTTTATATTTTTTTAAAAATTGAATTGTGTAAGGCTAGGAGTATGCAATGGAATATTATTTTAGACCAGTAGTTTGGGAAAGCCCAACACTGTCATGTACAACAAAAAAAAACTTAATGGTTGTGAAGTAGGTCACAATGCTATGGATCATTTTGCAGGAATATTTATCTGTCAGAGACTTTCCTCTGCAATTTGAGCTGACCTTAAATGTTCAAGATATTTTACCTGTTGAAAGTTTCCTTCTTAAAGCATTAATTGCAAATTGATAGAATTTTAAACATTTTTTTTTCCTGTCTGATTCAATAGACTTCCATATTTATCGTACAGCCCTACCATTCTAACAGCTGTGGGACGTTGAGCCATGAATTAAGTAGTTAATTGGCACTACTTTTAATGCCCTTCAAAGTGATGCAACTCTATCCCAAACCTAAAAATAATTAATTGATGAACATGTGTAATTGTTCGATTTATGCTCCCGTTAAGTGCCTTGCGATGTTTTACTGTGTTAAAAGTCACTATATAAATAGAAGTTGGTGTTACTTGTTCTTTTACTATGTTTTTAGATAACATAGTTTGGTTTATAAGTGTGCAGCCTGGTGTGTTATTCTGTTTGTGTTGCTGAATCAGTGAAGTTCAGTCGCAATATTACAATTGATCTCATTGTTACTCGTCCAGGGTAAGGAAATATGAGTCAGGGTGCCTCCTCCATTTGGAAGTCCATCAGGTTAGCATTACATAAGCAGAAGTTCCATGCCTTGATCCATCAGGTATCTCGAATGACTGTGTGCCTGACCCGAGGGCACGTAGATGTTCAATGGCCGCATTACCTCCTGGCTCTGACTGGGTGTGTGTGAGAAATAGTTATATGATAAGGTGTTAGAAACTGGACAACACTTGCAGGATTGTATCCCGAACAAAGTGTGAAGTGAGGAGAGAAAATAGAAAGATTTTTTTCGAAAAGGACACAGTTGTTTCATGGATCTATTTTTTCCTCTCTAACAAATTAGTTTGTCGATACAGAGTGCAATGATATATCTTTGTATGTCAGCGTACTCTGTAACCTTTATAACCCTGTGCAAATAGTTCAACTTTGGGGCAAAGCGAATCCTTTGATAGAAAATCCCGACAAGTTAAAAAGTTCACTTATGATACTTTTGAGCTGTTACTCATTTTAGAAGAACGTTTGACATTTTCGAGAACGAGGAGTATTTGGAGTTCAGTTTTAAATATTGAATGTAATGGATATGGAAACATTGTTTTCTGATGTTTTGTTTGTAATGTTGTGGTCTTAAGTCCTGTAGTGTACATTAAGATCTTTTGGGATAGGCAGTGTGCATCATTTATGGACTAAACCCTCTTTGCACATGGCAAAATATGCACACCTTTATAAATATAACCATCAATAAGCCTAATTCGCACACTATCAAATAGAGACATTTTCTTTACTGTTCGGATCCTTGATTATTCAAAACTTGTACTTCTGTCAGGGTGAATAAATGCTCCTGCAGTTCTCAAAGGGTAAGACTGCAAAGGATCCTTCTGAAAGTTAGGTTCTTATTTCACAGTGGAGTTGAAAATCTGTAAGTCACGATTTTTCAGTATCAATGATTATCTCCGTAAACCACCATTTGTATACATTTTCAGTATCTAACAATGTTGTATATTACTGTTCATTATTATATAACATTATGATTGATGTTGACAAATTTTGAAATCTGTTTAGTTCCATAATTCCACTATAATTTGGAGCAGGTATCCTGCAGATATAGAACGCTTTTGCTTAGATGCTGCTAAATGTAGGAGGTATACAGTTAGCTGTTACTTTGCTCACCCAAATATTACAATTATTATAAGATTATTAGGAAGTGATTTTTTTTTTGTTTGTTTAAAGTTGTCTATTTCTGTATGGTCCAGATTGAATAACTCTAAGTGCATCTGCAATAATTAAATTGCTTAACCATTAACCATGACAAAATTAGGCACAAAAATCTTTTTTATTTTAATTGGAAGGGAAAGATCAGTAAACAATTTTACTGCTTCTGCATTGCAACTTTTTGACTTTATGGTGAAGCAATATGATGAGGTATTCCTGTATTTTGAGCAGGCTACAGAGCATGCAACAGCTCTGCTAATTCTTCAGATGATCTGTCATATTGACTGAGTGATTACAAAGCAGCTAAATGTTAACATATCCATTCTCAACTAAAAGAGTTTCAAAGGATGTAGGATTATATTGTTGGCCTATACATAACATATATAAGCCCTATTGAACCCAACTAAATAGGGAATTTACCAGCTTTATAAAAAACAGAAAAATGCTGGAAAACATTTAGCAGATCAGTCAACAAATATTGAGAGGGGGGTGGGGGGGAAGAAGCCACGAACATTTCAAGGCTGGCATAGCTTTTTGCAATATCAACTGTTTCTGTCCCCTCACCAATGCAGCCTGACCGGCTGAGTGTTTCCAATATTTTTTATATTTAGATTTACAGCAGTGAGTATTTTACTTATTTAAAGGCTGCAACTGGTTATAATACTATAGTTCGCCAAAGTGGAGATGACTGGACAATTCCACTGTCAATTTGGCTTGGATACCACACTGTTTTAAGTGACTGGTGTAATGCATGTAACTTGTGTCCAAAAATCCTTCACACAGTGCATTTTTCCAGGTGACATTATCTTTGTTTTACTGGGAGACATTGCTGTGGTTTGTTCCTTCTTCTGTTTAGTGAGAACATTGATTTTTCTTGGTGTTCAATAGACTTTTTGATTTGTGATATTATTGTCTATCCACCTCCAGCTCATTGGCTGATGCAGTGTTGCCAATACTCATTAGATTATTGATTTTGAAGTCCTGTAGTTGGTGCTGGATTGAGCTGTTTCATGGTTTAAGATCACATGGGAAATGTCAGTTTCATGTTAAAATCAAAAACACACAATTAAGGCATTCAGAATATAAAACTTGTTTTTTTTATGGAAGGAAAGGAAAATTTTGCACAGTAGTTATAAAAATAGCTATGCATTTTCTTTCCTCAGAGCTTTTAATTTGAATTGAAATTAAATTTAACACTGGGACCTGTTCCTTCATTGTGATTGTGGCATACTGTGTCAATCAGACTGTAGAATTTGCACAGCAGGTGCTAGAGTCCATGTCTTTCTCTAACAGAAATGGTGTAGGCACCGCAGAAAAACCTGTAAATAAAATGGACAGCTGTAAAATGTAAACTGTGATGTAAAAGGATCTGGTTAATTTTGTAGATATGATCACTGTATATATTTCTGCATTTGATTACTGTGATTAGTTTTGATTGTAAAGATTTAATAAACCAATGTAAATATAATGAAGTCTCTTTTGATTTGTTGATCTAAAAAAATCACAATAAAAAGGATGCCCCAATGTTTGAATTAAGTTGAACTTAAGAGTTTCAGAATTTTGTTTTAAATTTGACTAATAATCTATTGGCATTGAAAATTCGTAAAGATTCATAAACACTATCTCCGAATACAAAGCACGTTCCTGTTTAATACAGTTTCTTAATGCATCATGTTCTGGATAGTTGTATGAATTGGCATCATTAAAAAACTTCAAATGTATAGGTAACTAATGTGTTCAAAGCATTTTCCTGCAGCATCCTGGACATTAAAAGCGTGCGTGCAGAAGCCAAGCTGATGAATGGTCAATCCAAACATGAGGAAAGCAATGGATTCTTGAAGATGATGTGAGGAGGAAAGGCAAGTCATGCATGGAGATGTGTTGGCTATGTGCAGACAGGGTTGAAGCCATGCAGGAACATGCCCATAGGGTTGAGCAGCTAAGCAGATGTGATAGCGGAAGTGTGTCAAATACGGTAGGAGATTGCAATTGAATTATGTAAGTGTTCATTCAAGAATATTATTTGTCATTTATGGCGCACTCTGTTTCTGAAATTAGAAACTAGATGGTTATAAAATGAAAATATTGCAGGTGGGTGGGGACCACCTCTAGAATTATTGCAGTTCATGTGATGCTGCTCTTACGATGGTGTCACCAGCATTTTCTGATTTCCAACATCTGCAGTTTTTTGCCTGATCCAGCTCTGCATGGCTTGACTCACACAATGCAATCTTAATAAAGTGGAAAAGCCCACCGATTCTTCATTATTTTTCAGGTAAGTGGGAATCTTGGTAGCTTGAAATTCTACTTTTTCAAAATTTGACATCTGGGATGAATGACAAGTAAACTGTTGAGCACATAATAAAGTCAGGAGGAGAGGTTGCACAACCTCTGTTGCTTAGCAGATAATAATTCATCTCTAGCTGGAAATTCTCTCTTTTCACCCCATCATGTGCTCAGAAAAATAGATAAGTAATTGATAGATGCTTCTCCTTTTACTAAAGTTGTGTTGAGCATGATGTGCTTCACTCCACCTGTAAATCTGTAAGATAAATCTGGAATAACCGTGAAATTAGTAAATTCTTGTTAAAGCGCAGCTCTTTCATTTGAATTCTTGAGGGAAGGAAATCCACCATCCCTTGCTGGTCTGCCCTATATGTGACTCCAGACCCACCAACTTGGTGACATGCCATTTCAGAGTGCTGAGGCATTATAGTCTTGCTAGCAACACCCACATCCCGTGAACAAATAATAAAAAAAGCTGAGAATGAAGATGACAGAAATGTGAGTCACAATGAATGATGCTCGACATGTCCAATTGATATGCAGCACTAAAGTTTAAAGAATGTTGAACCATGTGGCCAAAGCAGCACAATTCAAGTCGGTCTCTGTATTCAGTTCAGGTTATCGAGGCATAAATTAGAGATTCATGTACTGCTGATTGTGCAGGGAAGAATCCTGAGGCTGACCCATACTGACAGGTCCAAGGTAGGAGAGACCTGAGCTCTTCAATCTAGGTGAAAGTATCTGAAAGATGGTCTTGGGTATTTGCGATAGTCACTGATATTAGGAAGAAGAGCTGGAGAATTAAAATGATCTTTTGTCTTACAAAATACAGAAATCCAAATCGATTTAAGATAAATTATGGTCTGATGTCAGGAAGCAGTTCTTGCAGAACAAGTGAGCAACACAAGTTGCAGTTATGGTGAAAACATTAAGGTCTGCTGAAGAAACAATGGGATGCAATAATAGAGCGAGTCTTAAAGTTTTTCTTGCTGGATGAGCTTAAATGGGCCAACTGCCTTCCTTGAATTAATTACCTTTTTGCTGAAATGCAGAATGGGGCCTCCCTCATCAGCAACATTGAGAAACTTTTATTTTAAATCAGGCTTTTGCAGACACTAGTGTTCAGTTTTATGATTCCTGATGTAATATGTATTACTTGAAGTTCTGCTCCATTGTAGTACTTAGCAGCAATGGATCCTTGGAGACTCTGATCTAGCTTGTGTCTGAAATGCGTACCATCCAATGTGATACATCCCATCTGTGCAGTAATCACGTTAATGAGAATAGTACTCCGTCTAAGCTGCAGACTACACATCATCTGTCCCATGGTGTGTTTCAGTAGACTCATTGTCCTCTCTGGTGCTCTCCACCCAACGTACTATCTTCTACGAATCACCCAAGCCACATTCTAAGCCAGTTTTTTTTCTAACTGTCGAAGAGTTGATGAATTAGAATAGTTAACCAATGTCCTTCTGTGACGTTGCTTATTGTCACAAAATTTGCGTGATTTCATGTACACAGCTCCCTGCTGAGTCCATTAGTAAATTAGCACACCTGGAGAGAGTGAAAACACATAGAACCACACTTCTGATAGCTGCTCAACGATCCTGCTCAAAAAAGTAAGTGAAACTTGCACCTGACTTGGAAATCTGACTCTTTGTGCTTGAACAGACTCCAACATTCAAAGGTAAGGCACTAGAAAACAAACACAGGAAATTGGGACTAGATGGGTGGGCACCATGGTCAGTATGGACTGGTTGGGCCGAAGGGCCTGTATCCACGCTGTATTGCTCTATGGCTCTATAACAAACAGCAAAGACAGGTGGAACTGTTTCCGAGGGCTTCAAGAAACTATTGTAAAAAATTCATGGTTATTACTTGTGTCTCTGAAGTTTATGGAATCTGTGATTCACACAAACTTCTCCCTCCTTTACAGTAAACATTGTAGTTTATTGCATCAATAAATTGGAAAATTATCTGGCTTGTTAAGGTCACTAACCTGATTATGCCAGTCCACGTGGCTAATGTGAAGTAAAGGTAAATATTAACCAAGAATGAAAATTTTAGGCAGTGAAAGTTTGCTACTATTCCCTTCTCGTCCCTTATACCCCCAACCTCTGCTTTTCAGCTCCTGGCGAGTCCCTAATGAATATCCAATGGCTCCCATTTTTCTGCTGGTGGTTGCTAAAGGTGAAGGGAAACATGATTCAGCAGCAGTTGGGAACATTTTCGGAGATTTTTCACTACATTCCTGCACAGATCTGGAAATCAGACTGTGAGACCAAAGAGTTGACGGACATCCCAAAGAAGAATGGTGAGTTAAATACATAAGATGTACATGGGAAAGTATGGAAATGAGTTGCAAACTTATTTGTTGAGAGATTTGGGTAGTTTATTTGATAAAATAATGTGTATTTAGGAGCAAATTATAGATTTAATTAAATTATTCCATTGCCAGGAATTACTTTAACATTGGGATACAAGTGAGAAAATTTAAAAAAAACAATACATGTCACGTCAAAGGACTCTAAGATAGTAAAACCACTAGATCAGTTCATATTTTACACTGATATACAAGTTTAAGACAACTTTTATACCTTGTAATATGTCATATACATTAATAGCTGTTATGCACATTTTTATTTATAGAGCTTCATTAGGTTCACCCATTCCCTCCAGACTTAGAAGAGGTTTATATTCTTGTTCAGTTGATGTGAAGTACTCCATTTAAACACAGGTCATTGCCCACAGAATACATGTTAACCTGTTCTGCAATGTAACCTTAGGAGTGTTCCAGCCCAAACATTGGCGTACAACATGGTATCTGTTAAATGGCAGTCTAACCCCTGAGGCTGATGACTCATCAGCTTGAACCACTGAGGTCCTGCCCATAAATTGCCAGCCATTTCCAAGATTTGCATAATGCAAAACTGATTCATCTGGTTTAAAATCTCCAGCAATAGCATTTGAATACTGGTTAGGGTATGCTAACCCATGTGATGTGTTTTTCGATACATGAGATTCTGTGAGGAATTCTCTTGGGTTGCTCCTTTATTTGGACATGGATTAGGAGTGGAAAGACAAGGCCAGAATGGGTTCGTCAAAGTTGCCACCTCAAATCTGCCTTCCCAGAAACTATAGCTGCATACTCCTCCCAAAATGCATGCAGTCCCTTCGTCACCCATACATTTAAACGTGCAAGGTTGGCTCCAAGGACCTCTTCCCCATATGGAATCTACAGCAGGTATCACTAAGCTAATAACATCAGAAAAGGCAATTTGCCTGATGGTATTTTTCTGCTTGAATTGTTTAAGTGCTTTGAGATTATGTCGCAGTTTTTGTTACTATGACTACTCAGTCCTGTCCTTCACTCTGGACCCAGACTTCCCATTGTCAAAAAGAGAATTGTTCAGGTAGGGCCATCCTCCACTATCGACAAAGCACATGAAGTGGAGGGGCTTTGAGGAGCTTTACGTTGGTGTCCCCAACATTTTACAGCCATTGTGCCTTCACCTTTGGCCCATTCCCACAGACACTTGTGCATCTGCGTGGAACATGAAGTCAGGATTTTCCATAATGGAATCATTCTCCTGCTGCTATTTCTTTGGCATTGATTAAGGTTACTTTTTCTTTAGCTATGCTGGGGGTCTGTGAGTAAGATGGATACTCCAATCCACAAACTGCTGCAGTACCTCTCTGGGTGGGTATATCAAGTCAAGGGAGAGGTTGGTATGTGCAGATGGTAAATGAGTGTTTGTCTTGATTTGCCTTGTATGACTAAGTTGTCCTGAAACCAGGAGCTGGGAAAACAAGGGGGGGGGGGGGGGGGGGGGCGGGGTTTGGAGGGGAGGCAGGAGATGCAGTGGTGGAGGTCATGTTGACATGGGTAGCTTCAGAGCCACCCAGAGGACAACAAGTTCCATTCCTGGACCATTGCCAGTTGTCAGGGGGCTGGAGCTTGCATTGAATTCCTCTGCTACTTTCTTCCACAAAGTTTGCACAATGGGGCTTCCTATCTTTTAAAATCTCTGAGACTTTTCCTCTGGCACTGACGACTGCCACATTTCCATAGATAGATTTGAAAAGCCAGCTACTGTCAATGCTGCCCCCACAGCCACCTTGTAAATGTCGCACCAGAACTGCAGATCTTCTCTCCCAAAGTGAGTAAACCAACAAAGAGTCTTTTTTAAAAAAAAAACAGAAAATGCTTAAAATACTAAGCAGGTCAGGCCTCCCGTGGGGAGAGAGAAAAATTACAGGTGGCTGATGCAAACAGGAAAGAGGGGAATTCAGTATTGAATCCTGAGGGCTACAGAATGCCTTGTTAGAAGATGAGGTGTTGTTCTTGAAACTTATGTTGGGGGCAGTTGAAATAGAAAAAGAGAGATCAGAATGGGATGAAGAAGTAAAGTAAATATTCAACTGGAAGTTCAGTGATATCCTAGCAGACTAGTTAAAGCAAAGCAATCACCCAGTCTGTGTTTGGTTTCTCCAACATAGAGAACACATCCTGAGCACCAAATGCACAACTGACTTGCGTCTAGACAGACCATCTATGACGAGCAAGCATTCACCACCCTCCCAGCGCCAACAGCATTTGTGTCATCTGGGGTCTCCCGCTCTCCACCTTGTCCTGGACATTCCCTTAAGTCTCTCCACCCTCCCCCCTCTCTGCAATTTAAAACATGCTTGCTTTTCTTCCCCCCACTTTTCCAGTTCCAATGAAAGGTCATCAACCTGAAACATCCACTCTGTTTTTCCCTCCTGACCCGAGTACATGCAGGATTTTGTATGTTAATCTTGGATTACCAGCAGCCATTTCTGGCTTTTAAAAAGAGCAATTTTCTGCCCTCAAACTTCCCTTTGACTAGTGACAGTGATGGGGAAAAACCAGCAACAAGATGCTCTCTAGGTCAGGCAGCATCAGTGGAGAGTCAGAGAGAGAACACTTCAGCAATGATGAAGGCTCATCGACCTGAAACATTAACTGCCTCTTTCTGCACAGATGCTACCTGACCTGCTGATTTGTTTCCAGTATTTTTCAGTTTTTATTTAAAACTGAGCAACTGTAGTTTTTGGCTTTTTAATTATAGTTTAATGTTGGCGAGTGATAACCATACACAAACCCACCGACAACCTGCATGTGCAATTTAGCATCACGATGTGCCGGTAACTGTGGAAGCTCAGCAATGCACTCCTGCATCACAACATGAATAAACACCTGGGCATTTTCCAACTGTACTGACTATGAAGCTGGAGAAGCATCAGGTGCTACAGCTCTCAGCCCTGCTCCAGGTTATCGTCGTTCCCTTCCCACTTCAAATTAGTGTCTGGGATCAATGAAAGACTGACAAAGCACCAATGCATTGAGGAGATCCCCTGGGGATTTCAGGCTGCTGAAAGCCATACTTAGCCTTATCCGAGAAGGATCGGACCATGCAAGTTCCAACATTTTGTACAAATTGGTTAATCTGTACTATTTCAAACAAAGCTTCATCAAGGCAAGAAAGTCTGTTATTTTAGTGTATTTTAGCTTTATTAAATAGAGAAGCTTAAAAGATGTTTAAACATTTTATTCAAAGACACCTTATTATTGGTCTGGTATAAAACATTTGCTCCTTTTATTTCAGCAAACACTTTGGAGGCCTGGTCCTTCTTGGTCCAGGAGATAATGAGTTGGTACTGCAGTGTGCACGAATGCTGTGAGTCAGGAGATTGCCGGCTGATCAACAACATCACAGGTTGGTAAATGGGGATTAATTTTTAGGAATGGAAGAAACAACCCAGTAAACCAGAGCAGTAAATATCCTATTAACTTTAAGGTGAATGGGCTTTGATTCTGTTCTGTTAACATTGGCTTTAGTTCTAGTTCCTTACTTTGAGATGATATCAGGGATAGGATTAAGCTGGAGCAGAGTTTCCTGCAGATAACCTGCACAGAGAGCCTAAGTAATCTTATAGATGGGAGGTGCTAAAGTAAACTGGGTTGAACTGGAAATGCACTACTCAGCTGTGGTGCTGCCAACATATTCAGATTGCATCTCAACATCCATTGATCTGAGCTGTCATTTATAAGCTGCCTGATCATCAGGTTTGACTGAGATGGAGGTCCTGTGCTGGCCTATTCCCTTGCTCACAGCAGAAGGTGTTTGATGAAAGTTCTTTAGAGGTATGTCTACCCTACATTAAACACCATTGAAATTCCACTTTAAAACTTCAGCAGGCATGAGGCTTAACAAACAAGGAATAGTTTAAGTTTTATTTTCATCAGATTAGAACTGTGGTAAACAAATACCTCACTATCACCAGATGGACAGTAGAATAATGAGCCATTTCTGCCATCACACTCACTTTGAGAAATATGCCATTTAGATAAACATCTTAAGAATGGATTCACCTCTGAAGAAGAAATGGAAAGGTTACCGTAACATTTGGTCTTGTGTTTTCTAACTAGGTCTTAATCACGACCTGAGCATAAAATTGCATGGGCAGCATCTAGTCAAGGAGGTTGTGGTGAAAGCAGTGAAAGGTTTCCTAGCAAACGAAAACCCAGAGAAAGCATTGACACTTTCCTTCCATGGCTGGTCTGGCACTGGCAAGAATTTGTGGCAAAAATGATAGCAGACAACCTGTACCAAGATGGACTAAGAAGCGAGTGTGTGCATTTCTACATCGCTCCCTTCCACTTTCCACATGCTGGCCTGGTTGACGTTTACAAGGTAAGCAGTACTGAGGTGACTGAATGGATACCCAGCCCACTTGGACACATCGTGTGCAGCAGTTTATCTGCTCAATCTCACCCAAACCTAAAAGATGTGAGCTCTTTGTTCTGTTCAACATCATGGGTAAGGCAGAAATAGGACTGGGAAAAATGAAAGCATTCCTATTTCCTCATCAGAACACTGGCCTTCAGCAGTCTAAATGAGTCATTCTGACTCTGCCTCCCTGCGTGAGGGTGCGTGAGCAGAAGGTAAACAACATTCCAAAGGAGGAAGGAAACCCCAAATTGATAAAAGGTGGGAATCTTCACAGTTACTTCTCTTTCTTTCAGGCTCAGCTCCAGCAGTTCATACTGACGGCTGTACAAAAATGCCAACAGTCCTTATTTATTTTTGATGAGGCAGAAAGCTGCATCAAGGCCTTATTTGATTGCCATCAAGCCTTACATTGACCACCATGACCACGTGAATGGAGTGGACTTCAGAAAGTCAATGTTTATTTTATTAAGGTAATCTCAACTAAAATAGTCATGGAGTTATTAGCGTAATAAAAAAGGCAGGACTATTGGTCCCAGCTACTGGAGCTAAAGCCTTTCAAACGACTTTGAAGATGATTATACGTTTCAATTGGCACCAAGAGTGTCACTGTCAAAATCAGAGCTGCTCTGCTGTGCTAAGGTGGTCCACAGGAGACCTTTACAGATTCCAGCTCTATTTGTGGCATATTGAGCTGCTTTCCCCAAGCATGTTTGGTAGCATGAGGGATCTGCTTGCATGGGAATATCAAGGTTGATGTATCTGCATATAAGTGAGCAAAGTACTGCTTCAAGAATAACCTTAGTTCTGCTAAAGATTGATTATAGAACAATTCAGGCCCTTCAGCCCACAAAGCTGCGCTGAACATGTTCCCTACCCCAGAAATACTAGGCTTACCCATAGCCCTCTATATTACTCAGCTCCATGTACCTCTTGTCTCTCGAAAGACCCTATCGTATCAGCCTCCACCACTGTTTCCGGCAGCCCATTCCATGCACTCACCACTCTCTGAGTAAAAAAAAACTTACCCCTGACATCTCCTCTATATCTACTCCCCAGCACCTTAAACCTATGTCCTCTTGTGGCCACAAATTCAGCCCTGGGGAAAAGCCTCTGACTATCTACCCTATCAATACCTCTCATCATCTTATACACCTTAACCAGGTCCCCCCTCATCCTCTGTCTCTCCAAGGAGAAAAGGCCGAGTTCCCTCAACCTGCTTTCATAAGGCATGCTCCACATTCCAGGCAGCATCCTTGTAAATCTCCTCTGCACCCTCTCTATGGCTTCCACATCTTTCCTGTAGTGAGGCGACCAGAACTGAGCACAATACTCCAAGTGGGGTCTGACCAGGGACCTATATAGCTGCAACAATACCTCACAACTCCTAAATTCAATTCCACAATTGAAGGACAATACACCATATGCCTTCTTAACCACAGAGTCAACCTGCGCAGTCCTATGGACTCAGACTCCAAGATCCCTCTGATCCTCCACACTGCCAAGAGTCCTACCATTAAGACTATATTTTATTACGTTTTATTACGTATATGAGGTTTAGAAGTTTTTTTTTCCCAGCATATGTTATAGAGACTGTGGTCCCTACCTGACCCCAGTCACTCTGTAGCTGCAGTTAAGTTTAATATATCAGGTTTTATTGAACTGGTTCCAAGGTGACTCCAGGTAGCTCTTAAGCAGGTGGACATAGCTCTGGGATTTGGACTGTCTGTATGTTTAACATCTGCCATAATTGAATCCATGGTCTATTAGATTTAGGGGGAGGGATGTTGCTGTGTGCTTTCAGCTACAGTTTTATGCAGTGACTGCAGCCAATTCCTCATTTCATACTTCCTACAGTTTAAAAAAAAACAAACTAAATGAACTCAAAATTGCACAAAATCAATATCTCTGAATAGTTCTTAACCCTGACAGGTGGAAGCTGCCAACTCAAATCAAACTCGCTATTGGTAAATGTTACACAAAGATCAAATAGTAAAGTTTCAATGTCACAACCTTATTTAAAAATCTGTAGATGTGGAACTACGCAGATCAATGTTATTGCAACTGATTGCGTGTTCCCCAGATAACCTGAGTTAAGACTACATTCTCTGGAGGCATTCAGCCTGTGGAGGCTGTCAGGTCCTGAAGTAATTGCACATTTATTTGATTTTTTTTTTGTCTCAGCCAACTATAACTTTTGCTCCTCCCAACTAACTAAAGATCTTAGCTGGAGCAGCTGTGAGAGAGCCATTGACTCCTGTTTGGGAAAGTAATGAGTGAGGAAATTGACTGAGGTTAAAATTGATACCCCTAGCTAAATCTTGCATACAACATAGAGTGTAGTGGGAAAGGAAGTCAAAGGAAGGTAACAAGCATGCACCTGAGAGATAAAGAATTAGTGTCTGAAAATGAAGCCAAAGGGATAAATTCGAAGGAGTACTTTGAGCCCATTAACAAGATAGGAAAGAGACGTGAATAAATGCCCAGCTCTAACCAAAGAAGAGTTTGGGGGGACGTGCAAGGGCAGAGTATTTAAGGTTATAGAGAGAGTCATAAAAACAAGGGCCAACAATGTAGAGGAGTTGATAATTAAAAACAAGAGATGAGGATAAGGATTGGGATGCACGCATCTAACACAGGGATGAGGTGAAGTGAATGCAAGGGGAGCTTGTAAGATTGGAAAAATTAAGTGAGTAAGTGATGGTGCCAAGGTAGGGGCGCAGCACAATGGAAAGCAAAGAGCTCTTGAGACGAGCTACAGATACAAGCCATGAAGGAAGGCCTTGGTCATGTTGGAGCTGAGCCAAGAAGGGGTAGGGTCATCAGTAACAAGGGTGCAGAGATGGTCAGACAGCTGAGTGACACTGGAGTACCGATAGCACCTGATGCCATTAGTAGACGCATGGTAGGTAACAGCCCACGTGAATACTGACAGCAAATTTTTGTCGTTTCTCCCAGTCATACATCATAGTTTGGTTGGAAAGCTGCAGAAACCCCTGTAAAAGGTACAAATGGCTTTCTGTGCTCTGTGAAGGTTCAGTGAAACAGTCAATTGAATCCTGAAAGGAATTCATTCCACTTAATAATGGAGACAACCTTGGAAAAGCTCGAAGGGTCAGAACACAGATGTAGATGAAGCTTTGAGGAAAAGAACCAATTGCTTTGCAGCAGCAAAAAAATGGAGCCATGGTAGGGAACTGGAGGGAGGAGGCATTCTCCGAGTCCCAGCACACCAGAATCAGAAACTGGTGTCTGCCTCTGCTGCCAATTGAAGTAAAATCCCAGCACCTGTATTCAGTCATGAGAAATCAGCTACTGCTGACTTACACTATCAAGTCTTGGGTTTCCCGGCAAGCATTAGGGCCAGTTTTATCAATAGCTACTGTACGTTCTTCATTACTGCTTGCATTTTGTACTTGTTCCCTGGAGCATTTAGTTTAAAGAAAAATGACTTTGGCTCTTGCCACATCACATTGCACAACTGTACAGGGGTCCCAAGGGTCGCTTGCCAGGTGACTGAGTTTTGTCTCGTCAGATGAAAAAGTTTTATTCTGGAACAGAAGATCTGGGTTAATTTTCTATCCAGTTATTGCTCAAGTACAGGACTTCAATATATCGTAACCTTTTATAATTCATAAACTGAAGTGATGGGTTATTGGCTTTTAAATGTAAATCTGTAGAGTTCAAATCAATATAATAGGTCAGACACAAGGGAAACTTTTGGCCATTTAACCATGCTGTTTCCTCCCTGTTGACACAGGTTGGACTCTGAGCAGTGTGAAGCGATTCATTGTTCTTGCTATGTTGTACAGACATACCACAGGCATGTACACCAACTGACTATAAACTAGAGAATCTGAAAATTACTGCAACAAGTAATCCCATAAATCCTGGTCAGGGTCTTTGGACATTGGTGTCATGGTAAAAGTGGGTTCTAGCTTTCAGGCAAGTAGTTGCCTCAGAGAAATGTCTTCACTGAAAGGATTGTGAATCTTTATGACTCTCTAATTCAGAGGGCTGAGGGTACACATCAAGAATATTTGCAATTAATAGATTTGTGAATATTAAGTGGAGTGTTGGTTGTAAAATTGAACTTTAAGACAAGTGCTGATCTTACTCTATCAGTTTTCTTCTGAAAGTTATCTACATTGGCTGCAAATGCAAAACCCAAAAGAGAATACTATTATTAAATCGAAGGTAATTTATAACCGGCATGAAGTTGGGGAACAGAAGTGTTCCAAATGGCTTGAAACGTTGTTGAACTTTTTGCTTTTTCCCAGTTATTGAATACTTGATTTCAAGCCAACTGTAAAGCTAAGCAACTTCCATAAACTCTTGGATTCAATTCAATAATCACCCTGGGCTTCTGGTGGGTTAGTAATTTGTTACTGAATTAATGTACAACCAAGGTGAACTCCTAACACCATTGTTTTGTCCAGTGTTATCCTGATACTAATTCCCTTCAAACATTTCTCCACTCTAGTAATATCGGAGGAAGTTCCATAAACAGGGTGGTGTTAGAAAATTGGCGAGCAGGACGAGCCCGAGAGGAGATTACCATGGAAGACTTGGAACATCGGATCCAAAGGGAAGTTACAACATCAAAAGGTAATTCATATTAGAAGCAGGACAGTGAGGAAAGGAGCCTTTTAGTCCACTGTATTCATGCTAGCCAATGTGTTTTAATCACATTTTCCAGCACTTGACCCACAGCTTTTTGTGCCACGGTGTTTCAAGAACTCCTAGAGATACTTCAATGCTGTGAGAGTCTCTGCCTCCACCATCACTTCAAACAGTGTATTCCAGATTCCAAGCACCCTCTGGTGGAATAAAATTCAAATTCTCTCTGAATCTCCTGCCCAAAACCTTTGCCTTTGCCTTCTGATCATAGACACCTCTGCCACAGGGGAAAAGTTTCTCACTATCTACCCTACCTACGCTCCTTAATTTTGTACACTTCAGTCAGATTTCCCTCCCCAGTTCCATGGAAAACAAACCCAGCCTGTCGAGTCCCTTGTAACTGATATGTTCCTTTCCAGTGCAATCACATCCTTCCTATGATATGGTGACCAGAAATGCACACAACACTCCAGCTGTGGCCTAATGAACATGTTATATTGTTGTATCATAACCTCCCTGCACTCGCATTCCATGGCCTAGCTAATGAATTCCCTGTTGGGAAGCACTTGGATGAATAAGAGCACAAAGGGATGGTTATGGAACAATTAAAGGCATGATGTGTGTGAGGGATAAGAAAGCTTTCAAGGTGGGAATCGAGTGAAGAGATGGAAAGGGTTGCAAGAACATATATGCAGACAACAAAGGTGGTTTAGTGTGATGCCTCCACAGTCAACTTGACAGTAGCAACAAATACAAACAGTAAATACTCATCAGCAACAAGGCCATCAATTAATTACGTTCAAGGCGATATATGCTAACAAAACTGACGTGACTGATTTTTATGCATCTTCCCAATATCAGGAAAAGTCAGCATCAGAACTGCAGTCATGAATATTAATGGTGGAACTGGTGTAATGATCCAGTGTTTTTGAAATACTCCATTGTAAATTGGACACAATAAACAAAAGCATTCAAACATTAAATGGTTGCTAAAGCGATGGTATAATTCTTGTGTTTGTTTCTAGGTGGCTTTGCACATAGTGGCCTTGTGGCTGAGAACCTCATTGACTTCTTCATCCCTTTCTTACCTCTGGAGTACAAGCACATTAAATTATGTGTACGTGATGCTCTTCATTCCAGAGGAATCGAGTACAAGGTAGACATCCTGGATGAAGTGGCAAAGGGAATGCTGTATGTTCCAAAGGAGGAAAATCTGTTTTCAGCCCAGGGCTGTAAATCAGTCTCACAGCGGGTCAACTTCTTTCTGCCCTGAACCATAAGAGTTCAAGAAACAGCTCTTTAAGAACACTTTGTATTCCTGGAGACCACGTCACTCCCTCACTTCACAGTAGCAGTTGCCCTCTAGCACCTGAGAGAAAGAAATCTGACCCAAGCAACAGAGAAGAAAGGTAACCTTTAAGAAGTCAAGGAACAAAACTGCCTTCTGGTTTCCTGACTTTCTAGTGAAACATAGCTGCATCCTTGACCATTGCAATCCATACTTTAATGTTATTGGGTATTGTGGATCCAATGATGTGCAAACCTAGGTTTTGTAGATCGTGAAAATATCAGGCAGAAGGATAGAACTTTTCCATTATATTGATGTTTCTCTGCACCAGTCTGGCAGCTTTTCAACCATTTATATCCGGCATTGACTGTCACTCATCTCCTCAAAATGGGGGTGAGGTTGCATGTTACCCTGGCATGCCGAATACGGAGGAGACACAAGAGACAGCAGATACTGGAATCTGGAGCAACAAACAAGCTGCTGGAGGACTGGTGCAGGGTTTTGACCTGAAATGTAAACAATTCCTTCCCCCATCCCATCCCCCCCACAGATGCTGCTCAACCCAGAGTTCCTCCAGCTGATTGTTTGTTCCATGCCAAATACAAGTTTCCTTTTCCCCTTCACTTTTTCTTTCTGGATGTAGAGTTACTAACCTTTCCCCCTGGAATTGTTAGCGACGTCCTGCTTGGTGCAGCAGGCTATAAATTATTATAAAATATAAATTTTTAAACTAAACTATTGTAGTTAGGCTGGAGTATAAAACATTTTATCATTTGTGATAAATGCAATATCACTGGATATTGTTACATATTTCCAGTGTGCCACTGCATTTCAAATGTATTTTAAAGGTCAAGTTTAGAAATTTCTCTACATTTAACTAAAAATTACGAATCAGATTCTAATAGTAATCATTCTATGATAAAATGCCTTTCACATCATCTGTGTCTTACAAAGTTTTGCATGCTGCAAATGCAGTATTGATCCTTTCCCTCCTCAGCCTCTCGGCAGCATTTAATAAATGTTTAGCTTCCCCTGTTGTTCATCATATTGGTACAGCTTTCATGTGTTTCTGGCTGGTGCCTCTCCCACAGTGGTTCCCTTTCCCCTTGGTTCTATCCTTTGCTTCTGTTCCTCATCTGTGTACTACGACTACCCCTTGGGAAAAACACACTGAAACATGGGTTTTCCAAGTAGAGATTTACTAATGACACTGGCTCTACCTCAGTCACCCTAGCCCAGGTTAACATTCAAGATTATTGAAATCTCTGGTCCCTGCTCCTCAAGCATATCCTTACTGATTCCATCTTAGCTTTTTTGCACAACTCAGCCAAATTTCAAAATTCCTTCCATCTCCATGCCCTTGCAAGTCACCATCAATCTTTAAGCTAGCCTGTGCATCATTTCATCAATACGCCCTTTGCTGACTTGTCATTTTTCCAAAATTTGGATCAAGTTCAGCCACCCATATCTTATTCCAAACTAAAAGCTCATCACCCTGTCCACTAACACGGTGATATATTAATGCATTCTTTTATCGCACATTTGGTTCTGGTTCCTTTCTCAGAGAGCTGATAATGCAAGTGCAGGATGAATCAGCTCTGAACAATACGTGCAATGCTGAATACGGTGAATGAGGTGTTCTCCCATTGTGTAACTTTCACATAACAGGCACCAATGTAGCCAGGCAAACCCCTAGTTCTGATAACTTGGAAAATGCCCAATGTGATGCAACCAATTTGCTCAAGAGCTGTACCTGCATTGTCAATAATACACAACATATCATTACCAGGTCTCTGGTACCACAGGTGCCTGAAGAAAATGAAGTGGAAAGCTAATGCTTTCAAATTCTTCAAGTCAAGTCCAATTTTCTTCAGGAAAAGAATGCTTCAAATGAAATTCACAGGTGAAACTGTAAAAAGAAATTAGCAATAAAATCAGATTCAATCTTTTCCCCTTTCACCACAATATAATAATGCAATTATTTTGCTGACCATGTGATATAAACTGAAACTCATTGAAGGACCTGTGACAAGGTAGATAGTTGCCACTTGTGCAAGTCATAGGTCATGTTTCCTCTGGTCATTGTGTCTGGTGTACTTCCTATTGCTGCACAAGGTGTTAGAGGATGGGAGTTATTGAATGAAGGAAGAAAGAACTGCTGATAGTGGAGTGAAAGGAGTAGAGAATCAGACAACCATATCTGAAGAGTAAAAGCAATGTTTGTCCAAGATCTTAACTTGCCTGTAAAACTTGCAGTTTATGATTGACTTGTTTAAAAAAAGAAACCACAACACAGTACTAACCTGGTTCAAGTTGAAGGCTTCTGAATACAATTTCTGTGTAATTGCAATATAATTGTTTCATTTTCAACCTCTGTTTTCCAGTCTCACCCTAATTTTTTCCCCTAAGTAAAATCACAATTATTTCTGCCTCTGAGAGAAGTGTTAAACTGTGCAGTGTCGTTCCATTGTGGACTTGCATCCATCTGAAAAAGGTCTCAGATATTGCACCACCCCCCCCCCCAGAATCGTGCACCAAAGCAGACTTCACGATCACCTTCATTTCGTGAGACATTCATAGAAGTGTATTTGAAATTAACCAAAGCTATGTTTGATAACACTGTGGTTAATTTCTTAAAGAACTGTTGCAGAGCAAGGAAAGAAATAAGCTAACTGTTAAGATAACCATAGTGACTTGAGCAATACAGTGAGTAGACATAGTTGTGACTTATTTACCTGTCCGCTGTATGTGCCAATGTGGAAGCCAGTGATAACTGCAATGAGAAAAAACTTGATTAGTAAGGTACCTCTTTGAACAGTGGATATGATATAGATTGCTCTAATTAGTCAAAGCTATTTTCATTTGACAATGGAGATGCTTATAGTGAACCAGACAGACAGTTTCAAAGTTTGAAAATTCCATTGAAGCCACCGAGTTCCTCATTCCCTCTGCAAGTTCAGAGCCCCACGCAACAAAGCTCCAACATAACCAAAACTGGTCAAGGAGAATTGGGTCAGTGGGGACAAAAACAAAAGCAGGGGATTGGGTTAAGAGTAAAATGCTAAACAGAAAGCACAACTTTTTTCTGGGTTAGACATCCAGAAGACGACTTGTCCCTCTTTCTGTTCCCTATCAATGGGATGAAAATGTTATATGTCAATTCCTCCAAACAACTCCAAAATTATTCCTTGTCCTGTTCCCACCTTAAATGACAGGGTTATTTTACACAAAGAACAGCCTCTTCCTAATTCGATGGCAGAAATGTGTTTTGGCCCGTGCACTATGAATTGTTCCTTTTTAATTCCTGTTTTATATCCCTTGGGTAATCATCACATTTCTAGTTTCAGACATATAATGATCCTTAACTATATTTAACTACAAATAAAAGAAAGACAAGTTCAGGTCCATTTGTTTGTAGTCTGCTTATGAAAACTTCCCAATAAATGGTTTGCTTGAATTAAATAAAATCCCATTTCCATTGTTTAACCAGAAACATTTTCCAACGCTGTAAATAATTCCTTTCAACAGCTACAACACATTTACTCCTTGAGGCAATGTCAGCAAACTAGAGTTTCACAAAGTTAACCATTCCTGAAAATCCAGGCTGCTGCTTTAGTGATGGATTGTAAAGGAAAATTACAGGGAACAGTTGGATATCGGCCCAAATAACTGATACTGGAAAATGAGCCATCATGGAGACCAAGTTGTTGACATAAACCACAGCATCATTCAAACTGTTTTAAGCGAAAACATTTCAAGTCAAAAGAGGAAAGGAAAATAATGCTTCTCCACAAAGGAGTCCTTTAATGGAGGACTCGAGTAACCTTTGACTAAAAGGATTGCATTGGAATTTTATCTTTATTTTTCCTTTGATTTAGCCTAATTTCAAATGGTAAAGGTTGTTTACATCTTTAGGAAAATTGCTCTAAATATATTAAATCCAGCAGTATGAGAAACTGAACTAATTCACTATTTCTTCTGGATGCAACACCACAGTACTGGAGGACAACAGTTAGATTGAAGCAAAATTGTTTACCAGGGGCAGGTTCACTTCCCATGAGGGCATTATGAACCAATAAAGCTTTACAGCAATCCAGCAATTTTCTTAGTCAATTTTTTTTCTTATGTGAGTTTAATATCAAATTTATTCCCATAATTCCTGGTTTATCTATAACTGCACCACTCCTTGCTGTGAGCATCACACTCACTGATGAAGATGGCTAGCAATTACAGCATGAGAAATGGTTTTCCCTCACTCAGAATACATTGATCTGCAGCAAAGCAGACTGGGGTTGTTTATTTTCCAAAAGGTGGACAATCTTAAGTCACATTCACACATGAATGATATGCGCAAGTAAAACTATATATATTTTCACATATACCAGGACTAAAAGTAGGAGAGAGAATTTAATAGGTCTTTTCAAAATCAAAATCTTCTGAAGGTTTTCATAAGGTAAAAAGCAAAAGATAGCATGGATTGAGAATCATCAACTGAGAATTTTTTCCCTTTGGTCATTAAGATAAAATAGCTTTATTAGTCACAGGTACATCGAAACACACAGTGAAATACATTTTTTGTGTAGAGTGTTCTGGGGGCAGCCTGCAAGTGTCGCCACACTTCCGGCGCAAATACCTCACCGCAACAAACAGAGCTGTAGAGTCTTGTGAAGCATTCTAGGGTATTTAACAGATGCTTTGTGGGCAACATTTGGCACTAAGTTGTAAAAGGAGATATTTGGACAAGTTGCCAGAAGTTTTACCAAAGCATCAAGTTTTGAATGAGAAAGAAGAAGAGAAACAGAGGGGTTTAGGGAGGAAATAGTTTCGGATCTACAGCGCTTAAGATACAACCACTAATGGTGGGCTGAAGCCAGCTTAATATATCTGATTACTGGCAGACATTTGCTCCTGCACAAACAAATTACCAAATACACCCTGTTGCTGGATGTCATTAAAATGAAGCTCTGGACCAGTATTCATCAACAGAATCTAACCAGGACCACTTAGGCAACCAACAACTGTGTGCCAATCAGTTAAGGATCTGCTTACTATCACTTAATTGAAATACTGCTACTCCACATTGAAAATTACTAACCACAAAGATAAGACTCAATCATTTCCCTACTCGGCCACAATCCAATAGATCAGTTTGTCGCAGGTTACAGCCAAAGCACAACGAATGGGCATGGCAGGATATTTTTTAAGGCAGGAACATTCAGACAAATTCAGAGAAAAAGTTGGTCACCTGCTGGCAAAACTCCTTAAGAGTAGCACAAGGCTTTTTTGTTTAAACTGAAGGTCTGCAAAGAAAGCAAAAGGAAGAGTGCATTTGTCTACTTAACCATTACATGAATTGTTTCAAAACTTTTGAACAGCCTTCAGTAATTCACATATGATTTACTTCTTTATATGACTGTCAAAAAAACCCATCAGGCCCCATTGATACTTATTGCTTTCAAAGGTCAAGGTCATGCTGGAGCATTGTCATATTTGAAACACAAAGATCGACAGTTTGGTTTTGGAAGGATGGTAGTTATACCAGACCATGTACCAAAAGGACACATGCTCAATTCTAAACATTGCAGTTCAAAATCAGTTTAAAAATCTGGAGGCAAAATCAGGAAATGAAAAGAAAATCATTGTATCAATAAAAGTAACCATTGTGTTGGCAGACCACTGCAAATACCCAGCTGTTTAGCCAAAATCCTCTGGCTGACAATGTGCCTTCCCCTAATCAATCAGAACTGGGATACAGCTCCTGAAGTTCACTGGAAGCTCAATCTCGATGAGATTTGAGATGTTAACCTGCACCGGGTCTGCCAATCTACTACTCAGCTGTGGAGAAAAAAAATCACAACAAATGTAGTGTTTTCCCAAACGGGATACAAGGAAAGAGAACCCTGGCTGATCTTCTTTCTCCCAAGGGAAATGATTTTTAAGGTTAGCTATTCAGTTAAGTCCCTGAACTGAAATCAACTGTTTTTATCCAGTAGAACAAGGTAGAACTGAAAAGCAGCACCATCAAGGAAGTATCATTAAAACCCAGTTCCTGCATATCTGGCTTGGAATTAACTGTGATGAAATAGTCTATTAGGCATTTTCAGAAATAAGTCTAACTAAATTAGCACCTTGCTCCTGGACTGCCTAATGCTGCTTTCAACTGAACCCCATAGTCATTCTGATAAAATTTGGAAACTCTTTGTCCTTCCACACCTACTTCTAAACATCAACTATATTTAACAGAGAGTTTACAGATTTCAGGTTAGAAGTAGCACATATTAATTTCTTTATGAAGTCCAGCTGCCAGTGTATCCAACAAAACAGAAAAAGTTAAGTGGCCTCAGTATTTTCACTAGAGTGTAAGTGGCACAGATTCAGCCTCATCCAAAATGCTGCTTAAAAACGGTGTGTAACCAACAGTAATGGCCCATTTGTTATTAAAGGCAGGATACTTTTACATTAGTTATATTTTCACATATCTGCAATATTAATATGCCCATTTACCTCTATGTAGGAAACTGAAGACTAGTCTCATTATTTTAAACCTAATTCTTGGAGAAAATTCCTTTTACCAAAGGCACATCCATCACTGATGACACCTCCTGGCCTTTCATTCCCTTAACATTGTCTCAAATTCAGTTACTTTCCTATGGCTAATTGAACCATTACATTGCAGTATAAAGCTATCAGGAAAACTACATCTACCTTGAATGGTGTTCTTCATTAGATGGCTAATGAGAGATTTGAATATAATGCAGCTCAGGATACCAAACCCTGTTATTCTATACTTATACTCTTAAAAAGTAAAACTAGTACTCTTAAAGTACAGTCTCACTGTATTTGATTAATGTAAAGTCTTAGTATTAATTAGTATTATGAGCTTTCTGCATGGCAAAAAATCCTGTGTGAGGATCCCCTGTTGCTGATGGATTACGCCACAGCTGGTTCAGATACTGGCACCGTAATCAGACAGCAAACAATGGCTACAACTTGAAGACCTTGATAGTTATACTGGTTGCTACACAAAGGTGAACATGCACTCCAGACACTGGCATTGTTCCAAATGATTTAAAGTCAGCAAGTGAAATCAGAAAGGAGCACAAGGTCGAGGTCGATCTCAAAACACAATGAAAACTAAACATGCAATACAGCTTTTTGTTACAAGCAACACACCAAAACGTGAATAGATTTTGACTATTACATCTATCACCTGCCATTCAGCCAGAAAAGTGAAGAGGTTGAGGGCTCCATTCTCACTCGAGACTAAAACAGGAAAAATTATCCTGAACTGATTTATATTTTTAACCTGACTGTGCTTTGCAAAGCATCATGTGGGGAAGATTGCAATGATGGATGTAGCAAGTTACAAGCAAGCATCTCCTATTTGGTGGGGGCAGGTGGAAGATGGACACTGGCAGCAATGGATGAGATTTCTATACGGAAGCATGAGATTATGATGATGAGTTAATGTTTTGCATAGTCCTGGAATTTAAAGAGGGTTTATGTTTCTACACTGTCTTTCACATACTCAGCATTTCCCAAAACTCTTCACAGCCAGTAGAATCAGTGTTAAAGGCAGTCGCAAAGTAGTAAATAAACCAGCAGTTACTTTTTCATTTAATATAATGTGCAAAGTTGCCTGACAGATAAATATGGACGAAGACACTACAATCCTTTGCTCTTCACATAATAGTTTCGGGCTTGGTTTAATTGAACCCTGGTTTAATGTTGGTTCCAAACAAAAAAGGCATCTCCACCGTGACAGCATACATTCAGGTCTGCACTGAAGCAGCAGCCTGAAATAATTTCCAAAAGGTTTTAATTCAGGCAGAAAGGCACTATACAAATGGAAAACAAAAAAGTGTTGCAAAAATTGTCATGGAGGACACACATGCACAATATTTACAACTTAGGAAACATGGATGGGCATGACTCTTTTAAACTAATATATACAATCATATATATTATGGAATGCTTTTTAGTTTTGCAAATTACCCACTAGAGAAATGATTAAAATTAACTTTTTCATATTACCACTGTCCTATACCATATATAAAATCTAAACATTTATGTAGACATTTTCTTACTTACGTTGATTTGTTCTTTCAAACCACTTCTTTGGACAAAATTGCAGGTGCTGGAAATCAGAAATAAAATCAAAAACACTCAGCAGCTTGGG
Organism: Pristis pectinata; assembly: GCF_009764475.1. Lineage (NCBI taxonomy): Eukaryota > Metazoa > Chordata > Chondrichthyes > Rhinopristiformes > Pristidae > Pristis > Pristis pectinata. The sequence continues at coordinate 46,334,652 of NC_067407.1, forward strand.
CAAGTTTTCTCTCATCCCCAATTCTGATGAAGGGTCAATCTTCAAGTTAACTTTATTTCTCATTCCACAGATGCTGCCCAACCTGCTTAGTGTGTCGAGTGTTTTCTGCTTTTATATTTAATAGACATATTGGAGATGTCACTCTTGGCTCCATGATAAACCTCCCGCTGGAGTGAGAAGCCCATGGACTTTAAAGTCATTTGAAACTTCAGGAAATAATCCAGGTTGACACTTCACCACTTACAGAGATACAGCCTTACGTTAAACAAAGTCTTCATCCCCAATCTGTTGAACAAAGGATTCTACTATTCGAGTAAGAGCAGGAGAGAATTCTTCAACACTAATTCTGCCATTATTATCAAATGATCTGGCAAAACACCTGATTGATGCTTATGACAGGTCAGTGCTTACAAATCGGGCACAACAGCAACGGAACTTCAAAAATAACTCTCTGATAATGAATTACCAAAGAGTTTGTGAAACGTGTTGTACACATTCTCTTTTTTGTTGGTTTCAGCAGGGCCACATTTATGCATTGTTACTTCTTATGTACCTCTTAATTGTAAAAGAGACAGCGAAGGATTATCCTAAGGTACAGGTGCTTCACGCTGCATAGCTGCCAAATAGAGCTTGATTTAAAAAAACAGCAATCTACAGCTTATCCACCAGTAGAGGTCCCCAGCACTCAATACAATGGCCAAAACTGCTTGCGTTTCCTCATTTGAGTGGAAGTCCAAAACATTCACAATCAACAACAGAAGTTCCAAATGTACTGATATTAAGAACACAAGATCTCTTGGTTCGGTCTGCTGCTGGACTCCACGCAGAATTCAGATTTACCAACATTCATCAGAATTTACACCGGGATTGAGTGAGAAGGAATAAACAATCTTTTCCCAGTTTAGACTTGGCACAGGATCTATATCTCCACTGATTGCAATTGTAGAGACACAAAGAGGAAGCAAAATACTTATTCAGTAAATTAATTTAGTTTTATTTCGTGTTTTAATAGTTTGAGTGCTTTTTATGCTAATTTTATTTTTTAGGAGCAATTTATTCACTTCATTTTTGATAGTTTTAAATGTCTCTGAATATCAGCGATATTTAAGAATCCTCACAATTCTAACCACTGGCTGAGCTGCAGTGTAGTTTTACCGGTTGTCAAAGCTTTCCAAAGATTTTCAGAGGAAAGGCTTCTCCAGTGCATCATTGGGGGTCTTGCCATTACTCTAGCCACCTTCCTCAAATTCAGGGTGTTTTGGATTAGCAAGTTGTATTGAACCAAGTTATCAGATAAATATAGATATGGTGTGACCATGGGCAGCTGCTGCCAGCAAGATCAAGCCTGATAACATAAAGGACAGTTACCAAACTTAGATACTACAATATGTAGAGAGACTAAATAAATATGGGCTTCCACCAACATTCTTTAAGACCAGTATTATTCTCTGGAATCTGCGTTTAAACAATTTTGAACAAGGTGTCTTCAATCCCCAAATGTGCATTGCGGCCCAAATGGAAACTTCACTTCATCAGACTTGTCAAAATCATTAGTACTGAATCTCCTCTGAAATTTAAACTGAGAACCAAACTACAGAACCACAGGAAGACCTTATTTAAGTGTAAGTGGACTTACTGTGTTTAACAATCTTATTCTAACCGCGTGGAAATCTGATCCAGTCATAAATGAAAAAGTGTGTGAAGTATCATCATCAATAAACTTAAATCAATTTTCTTAACCTATGGAACAAATACTCATTTGTACTGCAATTCTGCCCTAATCCTTCATTTGTCTGAAGCCTCTGGCAGAGTTATCAACAATTCTGCTTGTCTGTGCAGCTAATTAGATTGACCCTCCCAGTTCCATTCCTATCTGCTCAACTGTTGCAAAAGAATCTCCTTCAATACCTTCTCAGAATGGTAAAAATACAGGACGGGAACAGGCCCTCCAGCCACTGATTCTGTGCCTAACCAGCAAGTACCCACCTGCACTAATCCCATTATTTTTATTCTTGCTCCTTTGGTGGGAGAGTGGTGGATGCCTGGAATGTGTTGCCAGGGATGGTAGCAATAGAGGCGTTCAAGAGGCTCTTAGGTAGGCACATGCATATGCAGAGAAGGGAGGGTTATAGACTTCTGGAGGCAGAAAGGACTAGTTTAGTTAGGCATTTAATTCCTAGTTTAACTTGGCACAACATTGTGTGCCAAAGGGCCTGTTCCTGTGCTGTAATGTTCGATGTTCACATTCATATCAACTGCCCCAGATACTTCCACTCACTTACACACCAGTGGCTATCGACAGTGGCCACTTATCCACGTCTTTAGGATGCAGGAGGAAACCAATGCAGTCTTATGGTAAACATGCAAACTCCACACAGACAGCACCCAAGGTCAGCATTGAACCTGGATTGCTGAAGCTGTGAGGTAGTTGTTCTACTATTGGCACCAATGTTGCTCTCTCACAGCTCCAGATACACCCAGCTTCTGTTCCTACTCTCAACATCATTAGCTTGGGTTCCCCGAGGATCCTTCTTTTGTTTGCTGCCACATTGATCTCCAAACCCTCTCTCAGAAAACAGCCAGCCTCCACCTTATCAACACCAGAATTGTTAAAGAGCTTGTCTGACCAACAGAGCAGAAATCAACTCCAACTAGACACTGGGAAGAATTAAATTATCTGTTTAGGCCCCCTCCACCCCCAGTACATTGGTCACCTTTCTCATTGTCTTTCCTGATTATCATCTCAGTTGAACACTTACCCTCTGCACCTCTCAAACTCAAGCTGAACTTCCTATCTCTCTGCTTTCAATCATTTCCTCCTCTTTACACCTGCTCAAGATAGATCAGCTGTAATTCATCACCCTCTCTCAGCCAGCACCTCTCCCATTTTGTGCGTCATACTCTCATGGTCTCCACCCCGTCACAGCCATTCCCCTTCTTTCCCTACCAAACTCCCTTCTCTGCAACTTAGAACTGTTCCAAGTTCTGCTGGAAGGTTGTCTGAAACTGAAACTTTAACACCATATCTTTCTCCACAGATGCTACCTGACCTGGTGTATATTTTCAGCATTTTGTCTTTTCATTTCTGGGGTAATATTATTCCTCTTAAAGCTGGTTTCAATGGAATGTTGATGTTCAAGCAATTATCTCACTGAGCAGAATTATGTTTGAACCTAATTAACAACTGAAGAAAACAAAATTATCATGGGTTCAGTGACAGCATCTCTGATGATAGCACCCTTCTCATATATATCAATCATATCTCTCCCCCTATTTCCCAAATGGGCCACATACACTATCACTCACTGGGACAATACTACTGCATGCACCATAGAAGTCCAAACATGGACCTTGCCAATTCTAATTGCTATTAACTGTGTAAAAGGCGGAAGCTTCATGCAGTGGAGACTTCTTAAGATCTCAAAATTACATAGATGATGTGGTTACTGAATAACGGCACACCCACATTTCCATAATGTTTCAATAAATAATCACTCAGACATCATGGAAAATTCCAAATAGTGCTTTCTTTCATGGTGACCTGTCTGATAAACAATTCATGGCAAATTAATTGTATTGCGTTTTATGGACGTGCCTACAAAAAACTAAAACAAGACCATTGTAATCTCTAGGTAGGAGTTGCCTGTGAACAGAGGGATACTGACTCAAAATTTTCTTAAAGCATCTTGCCACTGATATTTGAATTTACCAGAAGGCTGTAGGTGCTGGATGAAAGCATCCGAGACCTCTTGGAAAGGCTCTGCCTGCACAACATAATCCACTCATGTGGGTTGTCCAGAATAAAGCCCACCCACAAACAGCTGAAAAACACATGCCAAAGCCTCTTCAGCTTTAATGTTCTCTTGATAGTCAAGCCTTTGAATGGTTTTGAATACTCCTGACATTCAGAATCTATTAAAATTAAGCCACTAAAAATATTTAAATAATTAAAATCATTGATACAAAATAATTAAAATAAAACAACTTACCTTACTTTTATATTTGCTCGCCATGGCCGTAAAGTGGTCTTAGACTCCATCAACTGTGTCGGATCGTGAAGCACTCTCCTCAAATCAGACTGCTCATAAAAACTTGTCTCCATTTTACATTTCCTTCATGACAATATGCAAGCTGCAATCCAAACTAATCAGTCTACAACAGAGCCTACTTCAGGGTCAAGTAAGGCTGCATCATTGTCCCAACATTTTTTTTTCAACTTTTCTCAGCATAAAGCTGCACTGTAGCTCCACCTTTCTGTGGGAGTAGAGCTAGCCTTCAGAACCAATAGAAAACTCTTTAACATATGCCAACTACACTCCCAAATCAAGCTCACCTGAACCACAATAGATGTTTGTGCTTGTGTGTGCTCAGAGGCCGAGCTCCAAGCTATTTGTTGACTCCTTCACTTAAGCACACGAGAGGATGGGCCTTACACTCAGCACCCACAAGGCAAAGGTCCTCTGCCGACATGACCCCCAATAATAAAGATTCACAGGGAGAACTAGGACAATGCAGACAACTTCTCATGACTCAGGACTCATCTATCAGCAAAGGTAGATATCAATGATGAAAGTCACCACAACCCTCAATTCAACAGGACGGGCTTTGAGCTATTGAGGAAAAGGATGTATGAAAATCGAGACCACAGAGCTGACAAAAAAACCTGTGATCCACTGGGCAGCAGAGATCCCTACCTCTGAGGCCTGGACTTTTGACAGCAGGCACCTCCATGCACTGGAAAAATACCAATGATATTCCTGCAACATCCTCCAAATTCACTTGAAGGATAAGCAAACTAATGTCAGGGTCTTCTTCCGGACCAACATTCCCAGCAGCGAGGCCCTGATTAAAATCAGCTTCTCTGGGCAGGTCAGATCCTACCACTTGACTGCTAATACTAATACATTCTTCTGAGCTCTGTCACCAAGTGCACAGAGAAAGAGAAAGTGTACAGAAAAAAGGCAACAAACCCACTGCCTCTTGGGAATCCCTAGCTCATGACCAGTTAAAGGAAAGGAGAAACTTACAGGATGGAATTAAGAACCTCAAGTCCGTTTAATGGGAGTTGCTGGAAGGCCTGTGTATACAGCAGGAGGAGTGCACCGCCACTGACCACCCCACTGTCTGCCCCATCAGGAGCCTCCTGTCCTCTCTGTGGAAAATCTGCAGTTCCCATATGAGCCCCATCAGTCACCTCATAACTGAAGTGGATGAAGCAAGTCATTCTCGACCCTGAGGGGTGCCTAAGAACCCCACTGGTTATCTCAAGTTAGTCTGAACTCGAGGACCACTATTTATTTGCTGGAGTTAACTTTCTCAATTTCCCATTTTCTTTCAGATAACTTATAACCTTCGCATTAACTTCATGACACCGTGTTGCCTTTATCCCAAAACAAAATGGGACATATAGCTGTGTAATTTAGATATTAAACTGAACCTGAAGTTGTAGGAACTGAGTGTCTGTGAAGATCTTGTGCTAGTCCCAGTTGCTTTAGAATATAGAACATAACAGCACAGTACAGGCCCTTCAGCCCACAATGTTATGCTGACATTTTATCCTGCTCTAAGATCTATCTAACCCTTCCCTCCCACATAGCCCTCCATTTCTCTATCACGAGTGTTCCATGAACCCACCACTCTCTGTGTAAAAAACTTAGCTCTGACAACCCCCTTATACCTTCCTCCAATCACCTTAAAATTATGCCCACTCATGTTAGCCATTTTCATGCTGGGAAAGTCTCTGACTCTCCCAGGGTGAAAATAGGAGGAATTTGATATGGAGGAATTTAAGATAGAGGGATATGTGGGAGGAAGGGATTAGATAGTCTTAGGAGTGGTTTGAAGGTCGGCACAACATGGTGGACGAAGGGCCTGTATTGTTCTATGGTTCCACTCCATCTATGCCTCTTATCATCTTGTACACCTCTATCAAGTCACCTCTCATCCTCCTCCTCTCCAAATAGAAAAGCCCTAGCTCACTCAACCCATCCTCATAAGACATGCTCTCCAATCCAGGCAGCATCCTGGTAAATCTCCTCTGCACCCTCTCCAAAGCTTCCACATCCTTCCTATAATGAGGCAACCAGAACTGAACACAATACTCCAAGTGTGGTCTGACCAGAGTTCTATAGAGCTGCAACTTTACCTTGTGGCTCTTGAACTCAATACCCCGACTAATGAAGTCCAACACACCATATGCCTTCTTAGCAACCCTATCAACCTGCGTGGCAACCTCGAGGGATCTATGGACGTGGACCCCAAGATCCCTCTGCTCCTCCACACTGCTAAGAGTCCATCATCAAACTTATCAACTCACCCTTCCACATCCAAGTCATTTATATAAATAACAAAGAGCAGGGGTCCCAGAACAGATCCCTGCAGAACACCACTGGTCACCGACCTCCAGGCAGAATACGCTCCACCTACCACCACTCTCTGTCTTCTATGGGTGAGCCAATTCTGAATCTACACAGCCAAGTTTCCCTGGATCCCATACCTGACTTTCTGAATAAGCCTTCCATGAGGAACCTTCTCAAACGCCTTATTAAAATCATGTACACCACATCCACTGCTCTACCTTCATCAATGTGCTTTGTCACATCCTCAAAGAATTCAGTCAGGCTCGTGAGGCATGATCTGCCCCTCACAAAGCCATGCTGACTGTCCCTATTCAGCCTATGCTTCTCCAAATGCTCATAAATCCTGTCTCTAAGAATCTTTTTCAGTAATTTGCCCACCACTGAAGTAAGGCTCAACTGCCTGTAATTCCCAGGGTTATCCCTACTCCCCTTCTTAAAAAAGAAACAATAGTTTCCACCCTCCAATCATCTGGCACTACTCCTGTGGCCAGTGAGGATGCAAAGATCATGGGCAAAGGTGCAGCAATCTCTTCCCTCGCTTCCTATAATAACCTTGGATATATCCCGTCCGGCCCCGGTGACTTATCCATCCTAATGTTTTTCAAAAGTTCCAGCACATCCTCTTTCCTCACATTGACATGCCCTAGCATATCAGCCTGTTGTACTCCATCCTCACAAACGTCAAGGTCTGTCTCTCTGGTGAATACTGAAATATTCATTAAGGACCTCCCCTACCTCTTCCAACTCCAGGCACATTTCCTCTTTTATCCCTGATTGGTCCTACCCTCACTCTAGTCGTCCTCCTATTCTCCGCATACGTGTAGAATGCCTTGGGGTTTTCCTTAATCCTACTTGCCAAGGCCTTCTCATGCCCCCTTCTAGCTCTCCTAAGTCCATTCTTAAGCTCCCTCTTGGCTACCTTGTAATTCTCCAGAGCCCTGTCTGATCCTTGCTTTCTAATCCTCAGGTAAGCTTCTTTCTTCCTCTTGACAAGATATTCTACCTCTCCTGTCAACCACGGTTCCTTCACTCTACCATCCTTACCCTGCCTCAAAGGGACAAACCTATCCAGAGCCCCATGCAAGTACTCCCTAAACAACCTCCACATTTCCACTGTGCACTTCCCCAAGAACATCTGTTCCCAATTTACGCTCCCAAGTTCCTGCCTAATAGCATCATAATTCCCCCTCCCCCAGTTAAATACTTTCCCATATCGTCTGCTCCTATCCCTCTCCAAGGCTATGGTAAAGGTCAAGGAGTTATGGTCACTGTCTCCAAAATGCTTTCCCACTGAGAGATCTGAAACCTGTTCAGGCTCGTACCTAGTACCAGGTCCAGTGTGGCCTGTCCACATGCTATGTCAGGTATCCTTCCTGGCCACACCTAACAAACTCCGTCCCATCTATCGTCTTTACACTAAGGAGGTGCCAATCAATATTAGGGAAATCACCCATGACAACAGCAGTGTTATTTTTACACCTCTCCAAAATCTGCTCCTCAGCGTCCCTGCTGCTACTGGGGGGTCTGTAGAATACTCCCAATAAAGTGATCGTTCACTTCCCGTTTCTGACTTCCACCCACACTGACTCAGTAGACGATCCCTCCAGGATCTTCCTTTCACGTTTCTCCAGTATTCTTTGCTGGACTGCAGTCTGAGAGGATAACTTGGCGAGCATTCCTCTGAGTGCAGAGATACTGATGATGATTTGATCAATTTATGTCTAATTCCCAAGTATTAATAATTTCAATGGACTTAATTCAAACATATACAAAAGTGCTAATGGGGTTCTAAAGTCTCACAGCTTCCCTGCTTTATAAGACTCTGTTCTTGACTTTTCAGTGACATACTGAAGGTGTGCTGTATTCTTGAATATGCCACTATTTGAATGGATTGCTATGCAAAAGTCCTGTGTGCTAGTTTAGGAGGAAATCCAATATTCCAAGCGGAGCAGGTTTTGATATTATAGTCACAGTTATACAGCACAGAAATAGGCTCTTTGTCCCACCACATCCATGCTGACTATCAAATATCTATCTAAGGTGAGAGGGGGTAGGTTCAGAAGAGACGTGAGGGTTAAGTTTTTTTTAAACTCGGAGAGAGTGGTGGATGCCTGGAATGCATTGCCTGATTGGGTGGTGGGGGCAAATTCATTGCGGGCTTTTAAGAGGGGCTTGGATGGGCACATGAATGAGAGGAAAATGGAGGGATATGGGCATTCTGTAGGTGGGAGGGATTAGCTATGTCGGCACAACATAGTTGGTACAGTACCGTAGCGGTTAGCGCGACGCTATTACAGCGCCAGCGATCGGGGTTCGATTCCCGTCGCTGTCTGTAAAGAGTTTGTTCATTCTCCCATGTCTGTGTGGGTTTCCTCCAGGTGCTCCGGTTTCCTCCCACATTCCAAAGACGTATGGGTAGGTTAATTTGGGTTTAAAATGGGCGGCGTGGACTCGTTCGGCCGGAAGGGCCTGTTACCATGCTGTAAATAAAATTTTTTAAAAAATTGTGGGCCGAAGGGCCTGTTCTGTGCTGTACTGTTCTGTGCTCTATCTGTGCAGTTCACCTTTGTAAATATGGTACCGACAAAAAGGAATCTGTCAAAATAGAAATATAATAAAGCAGATCACCCAGAACCTTCGGGCAGTTTTGGCCAAAATTAAAAGGCATAAGGTTTTTCCCAGTCCGTCTTGGAATCAGTAGGCTCATTCCTGGGATAAGAGGGTTGTCCTATTAAGGGAGGCAAGACAGACTGGAATTCCTTGGAGTTTAGAAGACTGATGGGTGACTTTATTCAAAACACATAAGTATCTAAGGGGGCTCAACAGGTTAGATGTTGAGATGTTTTCACTAGTGGGAGAATCACAAACAAGGGGACGCAGTTACAAGATCGGGTGTCGGTCACTTAAAACTGAGGTGTGCAGACATTTCATCTCTCAGAGGGTAGTAAATCTCGGGAATTCTCTGCCTCAGAGGGTAATCAGATCATTGGATATATTTAAGCTGGATATAGATAAATATTTGAAAGATTGAGGACTGTGGGGACTGGGACAGAAGGAGAGTTGAGGCCAGCATAGATCAGTCAAGATTCATACTCTCATTACTAATTTTCTTGTGTTCTCACACATGACAAATATAGGAAAGAAAAAAAATTGTTCAAAGGCTAACTTCCAGCTGAAATGAACAAAATTGCTGTGCTGGGAACACAGGTCAGTCTAACTCTTGGAATGTAATATCTAGCTTTATAGAATAAAGCCTTTTCACACAGATGGTTAAATATTTGGGATCCCCTCTCTTCAGCAAGAGAGATGATTTTGAGAGGTAACAATTGCACTATCAGCAGGCACCAACATTTGGGGAAGAAATGTAAGGGCTTGTAGGGCTGAACTTGTTCAAAAGTGTTAAACTCTCCCCCCTTTTCATGTAATTGCACAATAGCACAGAACAATTTAATGATTGATATCAAGTTATCACAGCTTCTAAAAAAATATATTTACAAGTTTTTTTTAAGATATTGGTAGGCCTACAAAGTCTGCCAGAGTTGCATTCAATCCATTTCTGTAAAACTTCCTGTCATTGAACCCTCTGTCCAGCGCTAATAAGTCAATAATTCTTCCAACATTAACCATCATTCATGCAATTCTGAGGAAATCATAGACTGGTATCTAACTGCAATAAAAGTCATTGTTGCGACTTTAGTGGGACTATTGATTCGGTGTGGCAAATCTGACATTCAACTCAGAAACTTAATCAAAGAAATGGGGTTTTCAGTTTGGGATAATCAAGATGATGTTTTAGAAGATAGGTTATCTGGGAACTGATATGAGTGTTTCTAAATTAAAATGTGTTAAACTTTATCAGAAAGTCAGACTGCAGAACAACAGCATCTCAATCCTGTTTCGCAAGATCTCCAGAAAATATCTATTTTGGCAAAACAGCATTCAAATACAAGCACTGCTCAACCCATATCAATTACATTACACAACTATTTATACTATAAATTGTATCTGCTTATCCCCATCAAATTTGGGTGAAAATTATACTTTTCGCCATTTGGCAAGACATGCATATTTTAGCAAGAATTAGGGCATGAACTTTCTCTTTAGGTGAAATTAGCAGCATTTGCCAAACAAGTCAACATAAGCATTTCTTTGGTTTGGTAGAACAACCACTTCTCTCCTTTTAGACAATTTGCTGCAACTAAGAAATATTGAGGCTCACTGTATCCTCACCATGGCAGTAATATCTAAAAGGGCTTAAATTCAAACTATTTAAAAGTCATCGGCAAGGAATCCCCATTCTTACACAACTTACTTCCTGACTCAATACTTCAGCAACAAATTACACATAATCATGTCAGAAAACTTGCATTTCCAGTTTGGAAGAGTAACTAGCTTGACACCAACGTTTTCACCACTCATTAGCATCCTTATGTCTCCCTATAGCTCAGTCCCTGAGTCCTAAATCTATTCTGCACTCTTTCCAGTTCCATGATGTCTTTCCTATAACAGGGTAACCAAAACCTTACATAATACTCCAGGTATGGCCTCATCAACATCTTGTACAACTGCAACCTAACATCCCAACTCCTATACTCAATGTCCTGAAATGATGGCCAGTATGCCAAATGCCTTCTTCAAGATTAGTTTGGAGTAAGTGCACATGAATCACTGCTTCACTTGGAAAGATTGTTTGGGTGCCCTGGATGGTGGGAAGAGGTGAAAGAATGGGTGTCGCGCCTCCTGAAGTTGCGTGGGGAAGTGCTATAAGATTGGAAGTGGCGGATGGGGACTAGAGTGAGAACGAGAGAGATGTGAAGGGAATGGACACTTTGAAGTGCTGAAAGGGGAAGGGAGTGGACGTGATGTCTAGTGATGGAATCTTGTTGGAGCTGGTGAAATTGCAAAAGATGATAGATGCTGGTGAGGTGCAAGTTGACGAGCTGGGGAGCAGCTCAGCCCAGGATAGGGGGTGGACAGAGAAGTGGGAAGTGGATGAGATGTGCTCAAGGGCCCTGACCACGATAGTTGAGGGAAAAGAGGTAGACATTTCAGAAGTATCAGTGTGGAAAGTCTCGTCATTGGAGCAAACGTGGTGGAGGTGGAGGAACTGGGAGAATGGAGTGAAGTCCTTTGAGGAGGCAGTGGGAGGAAGTATTGACAAGATAGCTGCAGGAGTCTACACGTGTTGGATATTTATGGTGAGCCTATCACGAGATGGAGACAGAGAGATCTAGAAAAGGAAGTCAGAGATAGACATGCAAAGGTGAGAGTCGGGAGGCAATTGGCAGCAAGAGTAATGAAATTTTCGATTGAATCTGAGTTGCTGGAGTCCTGAGGTCACAGTTACACTGGCTGTAACACTTCACTGGCCAGACTTCACGTGCAACCTGTGTTCTCATAAACGAGACTGCTAGTGGCATCAACAGCTAAATGAGCCGCTTACAGTTTCACCACAACTACTTCATCCATTGGGAAATTGCTTGGTTTTTGTACACGGAGCTTCCGCAGGACCTGAAGGGTGGTAAACACTGCTGTCCTTCCTGTTGCTGTGCAAGGAACCTGGGTGCCAGGAACTTGGCATGAAGCCAGTAAATCACCACACTGCTCGATATAGAAAGATTACCACTGGGAAATAACAGCAGCTCATTTTCCATCTTGGAACCTTGCAGCCTAACGGCATGAACATCGAATTCTCCCACTTTAAGTAATCCCCAACCCCCTTACGCCCCCCCCCACCCATGCCTCTTCTTTTCTTCCTTTTCCTAGCCTCTCTTTTTGTTTTACCCTCCTTTTTTTTTCTCTCCTTACCTTTGACCCATCCCCCAGTGGATCTGCCCTCCCCTCCTCCCCCGCACCTGCCCGTCACCATCTCCCACCTGCATCTACCTATCACCACTTTGTGCCCACCCCACCTCCCCTCTTTTGTCCACCTGTCACTGCTGTTTTTCCCTCTTATATATTGGGCTTCCCCTTTTCCTATCTTCAGTCCTGAAGAAGAGTCCTGACACAAAATGTTGACTGCCTGCTTTCCTCCACGGATGCTGCCTGGCCTGCTGAGCTCCTCCAGCATCATAGTGTTTTTCATCTAGATTCCAGCATCTGCAGTCCTTTGTTTCTTTAGTACCACTGGGAAATCACAGTGTTGGGGAGAATTGTGCAGCTAAATCAGGAGATGGAGAGTCAGCAGCTTCCATCATATCCAACAGTAGGTCACGCCAATCGCCAGCAATGGCCTGCACTCACTGTGTTGGGCACGGTGCACTCAAACCCCCACATCACGGCTCCAAGTGGCCTTGCCAATTGCTCAACAACCAGTCTGGACAGGCAGCCTCCCCACGCCAAGGTGTGGGGTGGTTAATTGCTAAGGGAAGAGCTAGTGGAGGGCAGGTTTTTCTGCCAGGTTCCTGACACAGCAGGGATTTACACAAGATTCCTAGCAAAGCAGCGCGCAACCTGAGTGGGCATCATTTTTTTTTTAAAAAGTACTGGTTGGTACTTACTTTTGCTCAGATTGGAGCACCAAGCGCTGCAACAAATCAGTGATATGTGGGGGTATCAGTACACAACAGAAGTGGAAAAACAGGATCAAGATGTGTCAATGAAGTAAAATCAACGGAACAAGAAATCAACCAACTCTTACCTCGGTGCTCTTCAGCATCCTTCTCACTGCCACACTTCATGCATTGGAAAATTGCCTGGTGGTTGTACATGGACATTTTACCACAGGATTATTGTAGATTACCCTTCTTTCATATGAAACACGATCAAACACTTTACATTTTAAATTGAATTGAGCCATAGGTATGTCAAAACCAAAATTAACAAAATTAAAATTTTACTAGTATATAGGAACAACCAAAGTTGAAGCAATTCTATCTGGTAGTGATGTTGGAAGTTTTGTAATGTTGACTTTTGTTTTCAGGTCAATTTCTGACCATTACAGATGTGCTTGCAAATGAAAGTAATGTTAAACTGGGCAATAATGGGAAAACTTTCTTCTGTCACCTCCCCTGGCCCCCCCCACCCCCGCCAAAAGAATGGTAGGAATTCATAAAACTAAAATTATGGATTATCCATCTCCAACCTCGAAGTCTGATTCACCAACATCTTAAAAAGCAAGGTGCGGGTCAAAGACCTCCAACATCCAGCTCAGACCACTGCAAATTAATGCTCAAATGACCTATGCCAAGAGTAATTCTTTGCAGAGGTTGAGAATGAAAAGAATAATCTTTGGAAGGCTATAGCTTTAAAGCAATCATTGCATAGAAATTAACAGAGCTTCTAATAATGGTACCATTGCACGTGCATTTTGTCCTGATACTATCATTTATGTGGCATCGTTTGTAAAGAATCCAGACACCTGTCCACTGAAATGTTTAATTATATCGAGCTTGAAAATATACAAAATGATTGGGACAAAGGAAGCTTTTTTCCAACTTGTTTCCACCACATCCAATATAAATTTATTTGGCCACTAAATATTTCATGGTACTGTACCTTCCTGCAATAACATCAATGGATTGGTGTCGGGTGTCAGTTAACAAATCAGTGTAAAAATAGTTAACAATTTTTCAGTGCAGACTTCGCCCACCTATATCACCAAAAAAATGTTTCCAGAAAGACCATCCCCTTCCTACCCATCTCGCTGCCTATTGAAGAGGTTCCCCTATTGATTCAATAAAATTTGTGGTTTTCATTAGCCTGAAATCTCAAATATTATTTCAGGAAACTAGCAAATGCCCGAGACATCAATGGTTTGGTACACGGCTATGATTTTAATTTGCGAATGTGCTCTGTCCTTCATCAAAATGGTACAACTGGTCATATACTCTTGAATAATCATTTATTTTAGGTGGTCTCTTGGAATCCAGATTGATTTGCTTCCACACAAGTTCTGAGGAGAGTGACGAGGCCAATTTGTGACTGGCAGAGAGATGGGGCAGGAGGTGCTTGAAGTGACAGCCAAGTGGTAGCTGGTAAGGTGGTGCCCTCCTTTTGCAGTTCACACTGGGCTTCAATGAGCTCCCAATGTATGGCTTTTACCTTCTCAATATCATCTGGAATTTTTCCCCTCTGAGTGATCACGGCCAGGGATTTCTAGGAGCTGGTGGGAATGTTAAGTTTCTCTCCCTATTCCCAAGGAGGTTTTACACATCCTTGCATGTTTTCCTCTGCACCATCAATCACTTCCTGTGACCAAGCTCAGAATAATGCCTGTTTCCAGAGTCCCCTGTTGGGTTTAGGAACAACGGGACCTGCCAAACACAGCCTAGAGCTTCAATATTGGGGATGTTGGCCTGGCCGAGGATGCTGGCATTGGTTCTCTTGTCCTAGTGGATTTGGAGGATTTTGCAGACAGTGTTGATGGTGCCTTGAGGTGCCTTCTATAGGTATCTAAGTCTCAGAAGCAGAAAGGAGAGCAGGGATCATTGGAATACAGATGTGAGGACATGAATCATTCACAACAGGATTGTAACCCCTAAATTGCATTTTCAACTTTGAAGATTTGGTTTATAAGATTAATTTGAATCAGTGTGATCTGAGTACTATTTGTACAAGCCTGACACAAGATTGTTTTCTATTTACATAAAGGCGTGGCAACAGAACACATGTAGAACATAGAACAATACAGCAAAGTACTGGCCCTTGGGCCCACGATGTTGTGCCGACCTATATAAACCTGCTCCATGATCAATCTAACCCTTCCCTTCTGCACAGCCCATAGCCCTTCATTTTTCTTGTAAACATATGCCTAAGAGTCTTTCAAATGTCCCTTTTGTATCAGCCTCTACCATCACCCCTGGCAGTGCGTTCCAGGCACCCACCACTCTGTGTGGAAAAACCTACCTCTGATATCGCCCCTAAACTTTCTTCCACTTACCTTAAATGGATGTCCTCTGCTATTGGCTACTGCCACCCTGGGAAAAAGGTGCTGGCTGTCCACTCTATGCTCCCCATAACCTTATACACCTCTATCAAGTCACCTCTCATCCTCCATCGCTCTACAGAAAAGCCCCAACTTACTCAACCTATCCTCATAAGACATGTCCTCTAATCCAGGCAGCATCCTGGTAAATCTCCTCTGCACCCTCTCTAAAAGCCTCCACATCCTTCCTATAATGAGGCAACCAGAACTGAACACGATACTCCAAGTGTGGTCTAACCAGAGTTTTACAGAGCTGCAACATTACCTTGTGGCTCTTGAACTCAATCCCCCAACTAATGAAGGCCAGCACACCATACATTTTCTTAATCACACTATCAACTTGCACAGCAACTTTGAGGGATCTATGGACTTGAATCCCAAGATCCTTCTGTTCCTCCACACTGTTAAGAATCCTGCCATTAACCTTGTACTCTACCTTCAAGTTCGTTCTTCCAAAGTGTATCACTTCACACTTTTCTGGATTGAACTTCATCTGGCACTTCTCCGCCCAACTCTGCATCCTCTTTAAATCCCGTTGTAACCGATGACAACCTTCTACATTATCCACAACACCTCCAACCTTCATGTCACTTGTAAACTTATGAACCCACCCCTCCACTTCCTCGTCCAAGTCATTTATAAAGATCACAAAGAGCAGGGGTCCCAGAACAGATCCCTGCGGAACACCACGGTCACCAGGCAGAATACTCTCCATCTTCTACAACCTTTTGCCTTCTGTGGGCAAGCCAATTCCAAATCCACGCAGCCAAGTCTCCATGGATCCCATGCCTCATGACTTACTAGATGAGCCCACCATGGGGAACCTTGTCAAATGCCTTACTAAAATCCATATACACCATATCCACTGCTCTACCTTCACCAATTTGTTTTGTCACCTCCTCGAAAGACTCTATTAGGATCCTGAGGCATGACCTGCCCCTCACAAAGCTATGCTAACTATCCCTAGTAAGACTATGTTTCTCCAAATGCTTGTAAATTCTGTCTCTAAGAATCCTCTGCCAATCACTTGCCCACCACTGATGCAAGACTCACTGGTCTATAATTCTCAGGATTAACCACATTCGCCATCCTCCAATCCTCTGGCACCACTCATGGCCAGGGAGGATCATTGTCAACACCCCAACAATCTCTTCCTTCACTTCCCGTAGTAACCTGGGGTATATCCCATCCGCCCTGGGGACCTATCTTTCCTAATGTTTTTCAGAAGCTCCTGCACTACCTTAACATGCTCCAGCACATTAGCCTGTTCTATGCTGACCTCACATCCCATCCACCCTGGGGACCTATCTTTCCTAATGTTTTTCAGAAGCTCCTGCACTACTTTAACATGCTCCAGCACATTAGCCTGTTCTATGCTGACCTCACATTCATCATGGTCCCTCTCCCTGGTGAGCACTGAAGTATTCATTAAGGACCTTCCTACCTCCTCCACCTCCAGGCATGTTTCCCCCTTTATTCCTGAGTGGTCCGAGCCTCACTCTAGTCATCCTCCTGTTCTTCACATATGTGTAGAATACCTTGGGGTTTTCTATAATTCAACTCACCAAGGTCTTCTCATGTTCCCTTCCAGGAGGGACTCAAAGCTCCTTCCTGGCCACCTTATAATTCTCAAGAACCCTGTCTGATTTTGCTTCCTAAACCTTAAGTGTGCTACCTTCTTCCTCCTGACTAAATGTTTCAAGCTCTCTTGTCAATCATGGTTCCTTCACCTTACCATCCTTTCCCTGTCTCGGTGGGACAAACCTATCCAGAACCCCATTCAAATGGTCCCTAAACAACCTCCACATTTCTGCTGTGCATTTCCCCAAGAACATCTGTTCCCAATTTACACTCCCAAGTTCCTGCCTAATACCATCGTAATTAGCCCTCCCCCAATTAAAAACTTTCCCCTGTCATCTGCTCCTACCCTTGTCCATGGCTATGCTAAAGGTCAGGGAGTTGTGGTCACTATCTCTGAAATGCTTGCCCACAGAGAGGTCTGTCGTCTGATCAGGTTCACTGCCTAGTACTAGATCCAGTATGGCCTCTCCTCTCATTGGCCTCTCCACATACAGTGTCAGGAATCCTTCCTGGACACACCTAACAAATTCTGCCCCATCTAAACCTTTTGCACTAAGGAGGTGCCAATCAATATCAGGAAAGTTACTTCAATTCAGCCTAGCTATTGCAATGGTGATCCAACTTCATCCCAAGTCTATTATCAAAATTTGAAGTAATGTGTGTGTTATGCTTAATAAAACTCCATTAGACTACTACTGTAGTCAGTTGCTTGGTCAAGGTATATTTCAGTACTTTTACATGAATGTAATTGATATGTTAGGTGAATTAGGAACAGTCTATCCTATGGCAGTATTGGAGAAGCTCCTGTTCTTTTGATGTGCTTAAATGTCTCTCCAAGACCTCCAACATCCAGCTCGGGCCACTGTAAGTTAATGCTCAAATGACCTATTCCAGAGGGTGAGAAGGAAAAGAATAATCTTTGAAAGGCTATAGCTTTAAAACAATCATTACAAAGAAATTATATGTAACATATATTTCAGTTGATATTTTGAAAACCTCTGAAACAATATTTACAAAGTCACCTCCAAGATTTTTTGGGGGGCAGAAAATGTACCACTGTGTATATGAAACGATATTTCAAAACAAAGCCATTGGATAGTTCAATATATGTATCCAAATAACATGTACTAGGAGAGTAGGGCAGAGTTACAATATTTCATTGTAGGATTCAGCATAGTCATACGATTCTTGTAACCAATTTCAGTGACATTCTCAAATATGATGCAGTCTCCAGCTGGTTTTATGTACAAGGAGAGAATATTAATAGCATCAGCATATCTTGTATATTAAAACAATGTATTTTACAGGTGAATTGGATTAAAAACATTAAATTAAAATTACAATAATTTGTTTTCTCCAAGGAAAAAGACAGTTCAGGCAGGTGCACTTCAGAAATAATGTATTATAATAAAGTGCTTTCACATGTGAGAAGGTATCTGATCATTGCAGCCATAATGAAAATAAATTAATTTTCAGCACTTTAAACTGCCCATAGATTTAAAATATCTAACTTTTTGTGCATTTTAAAAGCTTATCATAGTTGAAACAATGAAGTGAAAACAGGTACCCACCAAAATTCTCCTCTACTTATAAAATAATTAACTTAAAGATAGTTTAAGTGTATATGTTTTTTTTCAACTTTTAAATGTGGAATAGAGAACAATGTGTTACTGGTGGATTCTGACCATGTGGATACATCAAATACTTGCAGCAAGCCAGCACTCAGTTGAAGCATAATTCTGTGATAATTTAATTACAAACTCAAACATATTTATTGTACAAAAAACAAAATACTGCTTGTGTCAATTAGTGAGTTCATTCTGGGGTAATTCTGCCATCCCTTAACCCCCTGTTAATTCACATATTTACACATCTTAATGTTTAAAAGTCTGGGATAAATTCATTTCTGCTTCAAAGCAAAATCCGACATATGTTACAAAACAATTTGCCACCCAACCCTCCCATTTCATCATTCTCCCCACAAAACATACACACACACACGCACGCACAGAGGTATTTTGTCAATCCGCAAAAAAAAACAGGCTCTTGGGTTCATTTCACAGACAAGTCTGCAGTTCAGATTTAAGGATTAACCCATTCCTTGAACAGGAAAGATTACATTTGTATCAGAGTAGATCAATGACAGGGCATACAAAGGTACAGTACTGCAATGCTAAACTCGTTAAGTGGCACTGCTAAAACAAAAAACAAAATTTTCAGTAGTAATTCCCAACATTCATTGTCACAGACACTTTTCCTAATGTTGCTCTTCACTTCAAAATCTAGACGGTTGTCCAACTCCTATTGATAACTAAGTTTGTAGTTTTATTCACAACTGTGAATAAGAAGATAAATGCTTTTCCATAAGATTTCAACTAAAGCTGACCAGGTAACTTATGCTTCTGTTCTGCAATTAAATTTTAAATAATGTAATTTAAAAAGCTAGCAGAATTTTTGCATCTACACCTTTAAGATGACTGCTTTAAATTTGCATCATAAAAGGAATAACATTTGCTTGTGGACAGATAAAACCAACACTGGTGGATTCTCTTTTTCTCACCATAAAATATTTGTATTTAGCTGCAACTTGGATGATGTGTGGAGGGAATGTAACCAATGTGAACCATTAATAACTACTTATTAGAATAGTTTTAAAACTATAAACTCCACTGGCTATGCTCATTGCAGAATCAGGTTGCAAATTTAAGTTTTCTGACGATGTGGATTTATAATCTGTAATGCCATGGTGTCATTGTGAAAGAATAATGTGATGCAATGAGGTTAGTACATGTTTTTAAGTCACTGTAGATGTACTAGATATAGGATTCTAAACTGTGTGAATTGTTGCTTACAAAACATAAAGCATACCACATACTGAGCTCTGCAAAATCATTCAAAATGAAGGATTTTCTCTGCTAGATGTTGATTTAAAAAAATGCATTTGTTGAAAGTCTGAATTAAAAACAGAAAGTGCTCGAAATACTCAGCAGATCAGGCAGCACCTGCAGATAGAAACAGGTAACGTTTCAGGTTGATGACCTTTTGAACATCAACCTGAAATGTTAACCACTTCTTCAGCATTTGCCTTGTTTAATTAAGTCTGAAAGTGCTGCCTTCTTACTGACCTCAATCTGGAGCATTCAATATTGTTGGAAAAGAGAGCAAATGTGCAATATCACATCTATACTGAGTGCATTATTCTCATGCATGGAATACTCTTCCTGGAATCCAGGCTCACTGCTGTGCCTTAAAGTCCAGTATTTATCCAAGCCTCAGCCAAGGATTATGACACTTTATTCCCTCATGAAGAAAAGCACCCAGGGCATACAGCAACAAGCCTAACCGTGTCATCCTCCCAATATTGTTCAAATGTCACTTCTGCAATCTGGGCACAGAAAGGGTGATTTTCATGTGGCTGATGCCAAAACTTGTTTTTTTTTTCAGTTGACATACAAAACGGGGATTAAATCTGGGATTTACTTGATCTGAAAAACTTTAATGATCATTGTGTACTGGAAGCAATGCAAATGTAAAAAATATTTTTGCACTTCTTTTCTCCAGGAATATTGAGTGGCAGGGAATGGAAATGTAGGAAAAAAAGACCTCCAGTAGAGATCCCTTCTCCTTAAAGGACTCAATGGATCACTGGTAAAAAAATTGGTGAACTATAAAAAGGCTTCAGGTTTTAATTTTGATCACCTGAGGTCCATTAAAAATTAAAATATTTAGAAAGCACAAAATCAATGTATTCAATTGTATCCTGTTTAAGTTGCACAAGGGTAATTACAATTTAATCTTTAGACTCGAAACTGCAGTGTTTATCACAACAGCATTTAATCTTGTATTTATCTCAATCAGGACTCATATTTTGTTTTAGAAGGAATAGGAACCAGGATCTGAATCTTGGCTCCTTCCGTGATTCCCAAAGCAATCAGTGGGGCACAGGAGATGTCAAGGCTAAATGTAGCACTTACATCACCATCGAGCTGAGGTTAGCAGAAGGCACAAACCAGGGAATGCCAATTGTAGTATATCACTAATTTACTGGATTCCCCATTGCTAGCAGGATAGATATTTCAGGCATTTCCAAATCCACAAGTGGCTTTGTAGCTGAGCAAGAAAAACATTTTTGATGCTCTTCACTAAGGAATTTAATATGACAAGAAAATGGGTTTTAATAGAGTAACTGTGAGGGAGTCAATGAGATTTTGCAGAAACTTTACAAATGGAAAGCAGAGATCAAAGTTAAAAGTCTGGTTATAAGACAGTGTGACTTCACCGTACCATTTAAAATCATTTTATTGGATTTGGCCTCCCATACTGCTGGGTCATTTATGTATACCAAATTACCATAACTATAAATATAAATCTTAATTTCAGAACTCCCTACGAAATCAAAAATGAGTTTGACCCAGCCTAAATTGCACAGTAAAAAAAATTACAGAACCAAGTGGCCTTTGGTATAAATCCACACAGAATATTTCTGCAAATAATCAGCAGCAAATAGTCTGAAATATCAGTCCACAGGTAATACTGCAAACACAATCAGATGGTCACAGCATTCACAAATGATAAATGAAAATTCTGCTTTTCACTGGACACAGCAGGGTTATTCAATGTCTTCAGAAAATAAAAAGTATATTTCCTAGTCCCACCAGAAATGATGGTTGCTGTGAGGGAAAGCGAAATGTGGGTTTCGTGCTCTGCTTCTGATCCATGTCCTGATTTGAAAAGTCACGTGTTTCTTTAAAACTCTGACTGAATGTATTAATAAGTGTGACTATGTTATCAACTAGTGCACATGGTCAACTTCAAATCCCAATGTTAAAATGCATATTTTGTTGCAGCTCATTCCTTCACCTCCCTGGCCTGGGCATAGTTAAGTCTCAACGTTTTCTTCAAATTTGCTCATTTAAAAAATAAAGCCTTCACAGAAATGATCTTGGGTCAGACCAAAGCACATGCATATAGCTTTTGTGAATGGTAGCAATATGCTTAGGGAAGGACATAAATGAATCACTTCCCAGTAACACGAGAATAATTGAAATGTTTGAAAGGGACAATCGTGTCTTCAGAAGAAGTAATGTGAGACAGTGCCGAGAGAAGCACCTAATACTAAGTATGGATTTATTGGCCATTCATTGTGCTCATCTTAAAAAGTAAATAAATACTTGTAAAATATCTGAATGAACTTATTGTCAAAAATTACAAGAGAATCCAGTTATTTCTTAGACCTAGTATTTTTAATTTATGGGCAGAAACCTGGATTAAGTATTTTTTTCTTTTAGCAGTCACTGTTACAACTGCAATACATGTGAATTCTATGTCACTGAATAAATTTCTTTGAGAGAATTTAGAGCATCTCTTCAAGATACGTGGTGTAAGAAGTGATTCCAATGTGTATGCATTTTTCTTTGCCATCTATTGCTGTGAACAGAGAGAAAGCAGAAACAATATTCCTATGAGACCTTCAGGATGCTCCAGCATCAGGGTGACTACATGTGGCAGGAGTGGGGCTATGAGTAAATGTTTCTTGTTATAAACATTGACAGCAGTCGAGCTCTTACTTATCCATGTCCATGATTAGGGATGTCATTTTCTACACTCACAGCAAACACAGTAGATTCACTTAGCAATTCAAAAGGTAATACAATTCACATTGTCATTCTCAAGTCATAGCAGATTCTGCTGCATAATGTTTTTTTTTCTCCATTCACCAAAAATATAAACATGAAGTCTGCTTTGAGAGGCAACAACAGAGGTAAGTCTTAAACTCCATGACAGTTCTGAGGGACTTTTGAAATAGCATTCTCATGGAATTCCAATACTGTTGACAAAGACGCAGAGCACTGCAAAGGAGGAAAACCCGCTTCATTGGGGATTACCAAAACAATTATCAACCCAAATAAAAGTTAGGTCAGTTGAGATCAGAGTTTTGTCTAGTTGATGTCCTCAGCAGTTTTCAAGAGGAAACTGCTCTCAGCAACTTAATACCAGATATGAAAGGTAAGTCAAGTTTTATTTTGCAGTCACACAGGAAAGGTTAATAGTGGCTGCATTACTGTTCACATAGTGCTGAAATGAACTGTAGAAAAACAGCTGGTATGGTACAGGGAATTTATGCTTCTAAAGTTTGGTGTAACTACAGCATGCACCACGTGACTGAAAGGTAGGTGACTGGAGATCAATTCTCATTGTGAAGGGAATAAACAGTGATGTAACATTAAAGAAAACTGGTTTAAGTACAAATTCCTTCTGTGGTATATCAAGATAAAAATTCAAATTAAACCCAATGATTAGACTGTTGTGATTCATTGCAATTGTGATCTCATCTTCAAACTTTGAGGTTAACTTGTTCTTCAAAGAGTAAGAGTCCCTCAGGACTGCCCAGGAGGATGAAAAGAACTTACCTGGGCCATGGCCCAAAAAAGTTAGTTTTGGATTATTTCCATAAATTTAATACCAGAAGTAGTTTTCCACAAGCAACTGTTGTCGGAGATGGTGTTTCCCTCCCCCTCCCGCAGTCTGATTATGCATAGACAGCTCTACCCAGGACTCAGCTGACAGAGAGAGATGAATCTGTAAACATTAAAGAGCTGAACATTTGCTGAGGTACTTTAGATAATAAACAAGTCAGTAAACCTTTCACAAACAGTAAGGCTTTCTCAGCTACCTCTGCACAATATCACTTAGCTCTCTAACACATGTCAGTAAGTTATTGAGCATAGGGTTTGTCGGAGGTCCAGTAGAAGCTGTGGATGATACTTGGAGTTCATGCAAACCATGTTCTAATTTGCTTACAGCTTCACGGAAAGCAAACTTGTTTCTCATTTGAGTAATGCAATCCACGTAACCGGAGCAATGATCGAGCAATCGATGTCCTGCTTCAACTAACTGGCTGTTGGAAGTGGACTCCGAATCACTGTCAATAACGTTGGAGAGAAGCTCGGCACACTCCAATAATGCTTCTTTACTGATTTTTTCTGTTGGCACCTTTTCTGGTGGGAGCTTGGTTTTTCGCAAGGAAATTCGAGCACCTGTAGATACAGAGGTACCGTTTGCAAGTTTAGAAGAAGTTGCTGTGGGAATGGATGAACCTGGAGGCACTTGAGGGGGTGGTATAGATGGCCTAGAGATCTTCCCAAACACTGCTATTGTTGGTCGTTTGCCACCTTCACCATTTATCTCAACCTCTTGTTGTGCTGCTGAAATACTCTCCAAGTCTTCTGCTGTTTCTGTGCTGTTGAAATTAGTGCTAGGAGGAGGTTGCAATAGTTTTAGGGAAGGTGGAGGTGGAGGGGGTGCACATTTTGGTTTCACAAGCCTTGGCCTCTCTCTCTCAGATGTAACCTGATGCTCTGACAGGAGTTTGAATTTATTTCCCAATGAATCTGTTCCAATCAACTGAACTTCTGCAGGAGCATGCTTCAAAGTTGGTGATATCAGAACAGGTACTTTATGATTATGAGCTGCTGGAAGTGTGGCAGAAACTTTTACTGGTGAGGACCAACCTGTCTTCTCCATATCCTCTTTCATTGCTAGTTGACCAGAATGATTACTATTAGTTTCTCCACGCCCAACTGATATCGTGTTGAGGTTCTGTGAAAGATCACTATCTCCGTTGCCCATATGATGTTGCCTGAGAGATGGTGTTGCAGCACACCTTGCCAAAAGTTTTGTTTTTGACTTGTCTCTCAATGAAGCAACTCCATCTTCTGCTTTTCTGTGCAGTGGATCTGTCAATCTCCCTGGTCCTTCCTCTTTGGAAGTGTAGGGCACTGGATGCTCGAGTTGAATTCTGTTGCGGTGACAATTTCTAGGAAGAGTCAAGGCTAGACGATCCAGTTCTTGAAGCCCTGAAGACATGGAAGAAGTAGAATTTGACCGGGGAAAAGGTTTGGTGGCTTCCAAGCTTGAATCATCATTACTTGAAGGCTTCCCTGGTTTTAAGCCAAGTGTCTTTTTTATTAAGCGAGGAGTGAAAAATCCAGCAAATCCTGCCCACCCTCCACTAGTTACACCACCATTTCTTTGCACAGAACCCCTTCCACAACACCTAGCCTGTGTGAGATTCCCTTCTGCATGTGAATGAACGAATGTAAGCCCATCAGAGTGCTGAAAAGATGAGAAAGAAGCAAAGTTACCCGTTATCTCATATTTTTTGTGTGGGTGGTTCTCCATCTCACGGAAGGAACTGCTGCGCTTAGGCGGCATAGGAACAGTCTTCTTCTTCATGAAGGAACTGAAGAAGCCAGCTTTTCTATCTCGAGTAAACAGGGTCTCTTTGTTATCATCCAGGAGACCACTGGGAGATTTATCTCTCTGCTTACGAGGCAATGCTGGGGAGATGCTACATGGGGCTGTACTTGTTCCTATTCCGAGAGGGGAAAAGAAAAAGATAGTAAATATAACCCAAAAATTAAAGGATTATTTAAATTGTCTGCTCAATGTTTATTGATTATCTTTTTTTCTGTCTTCAGCCTCTGTTTATGTTCTCATTTTCCTCTCGTAGTTTTTTTTCTTTTTCTGCATGTTGCAAACCTTATGCTCATTTTCTAGTTTCTAAATTTTCCTGCCACAACCACTCATTTAGCAATATTATACTATTACTTTTATCATGGTATCTTTAAATTAAATTTCCAATGCTAATAAAACTGTAGCAGCCTGCAGAAAATGACTCTGCATGAAGTCTCTCTGGTTACGAGCACAACGTTTGTTGGTTATGTCTGACTTGCATTTGCTCCAAAAAAAAATCAGGCTTTTAAAAGTAAAGCCCGATTCAGATTTACTACTGCACTTAAAAATTAATCATGAAATAGACAGCCAAGCACTGTGATTTGATCTGCATTTCAACTCATCTTGTGTCTTACTGCACTGGATAAGTTTTTAAAGCCATGAGCCAGACTTTTTTGTTAAATTTTTGGAGAGAAATGGGGGGGGGGGGACGGGGGACTATCATTTGGACTAAAGAAGCTCATTACATAAATACAAGCATGATCAATATGCAATTAAAAATAGAGGCAGGAGATCTGTGATGTGTTTACTGACCATCCCCACAAAAGGACACTTCAGAAGTTTCAAGAGAAGAAGGGCCAGAGAGGAAAATTTCAAAGGACTAAATGGAAAACACAACAACTAGCAACAAGTACCTGGCACTGCAGTATGAGCTACAGCAGGATGATCCATGTCCATGTTTTCCTTATTTTCTGCATTTTTCTTCAGTGTTCGAGTTTTAGTTGGGAGCAGGGGTAACTGAAAGTGCTGGGCGATCACAGTTGAAGAGGCAGTTTTTCCAAGTTCTTCTGCAACTTCTGCCGAGGAAAAGGAGCACGAACAAGTGTGAATTTCTGATTTTAGTCCTCAAAACTGATAAAAATATTGAAGATATTCAAGATAGGTAGGGTGTGATGGAGGAACAAAACTCAACTAAGAATAATGTGCATGGTGACCATGACGGACTTCATACTCTTCCTATACGAATGCTTGCTTATTCTTAGTTCACTTTAAACCCTGATTTATTTAAAAGCAATTTTGCCACATAAACTGATGACACAAATGCATCAGCATATGTCTACATGTGGAGCCACTGAGAACAAAGTGACAGGGTTGCTATTTTCAAAGACAACTCTTTGTTGTTCTGTTTACAATTAAGAATAGTTTGTCTTCAGTTTATGATATTAATGGCAATAAGATTGTTGTCCCTAGAACAAACTACGAGGAAATTTTGTATTAGTGTTCTGCTGAAAACGTTAGCAAAATACAATACTATACCTTCTGAAATGCTGGAGTCATGGAACATGGTCTCAAATGCTTGATGGATCTCGGCAAACAATGGCCGCTCCATGGGATTCCACTGCCAACCTTAGAAATTAAAGCGGACACATTAAACATGGTATATGCCTTAAGTCCATAAAATAAGTTAGTTCTTGCTTTTTGAGCAGCACCCGTATTTTTGTAAAAACCTGTGCCACCCAATTGGAAGGTCAAACATAAAATGTTACTGTCTTTTTCATGTAAAATCATGGCAAATGGTTTCAAGCTAGGGTGGTGGGTTTGCCAAATATATGTGAAGCATATTTTTTACCCTCTATTTGATTGCCTTTGAGAAAATCACTCCACAGAATTACAGAAAGTCTAATCAAAAATAGAACCGCATCTGCATCATGAGATGGGTTGTCATTTAAAAAGAGGCCTTGGCTTTCCATTCATTACATCATATGGGCTACTCACTTAAAATTTGTGAATATCAGAGGTATAGGTGAGAACACTTATGTCCCAATATCTTAATACAATTTACATGCTGATAATAACTTGGCTACTTGATTTCATCAAATATAAAGGTTCATCACCTTGTAAAGGGACAGTTACATTTCCTTTCCCATGGATTCACTAACAAACATGGTGATATACAAGTAAAATGTGATGCCTGCTTATTCAAAATATATTTGCATTTTTAACAGCATACACAAATAATTGAAACATCTGCCCTATTTATCAAAGCTTATTACTTACATGATCTCATCAATTCATAGACTTTGGGGGGACAGCCCTCAGGTTGTTCCATTCTGTATCCTTTCTCGAGTAAATCATATACCTGTGACAGATCGATTCCTGGGTATGGAGACATCCCATATGTAGCAATTTCCCATAATAGCACTCCAAATGCTGAGAAGAAATGTAAAGGTAGACAAATTAATAATTCCTCTAAGTCAATACTTGTAACAACTACCTGCATCCACTGTCAATGCAATCTCATGAGGTATTCAATGTTTCACAAAAACAATTAGCTAAACATATTGCCACCTGGCTGCTGACCCAGGCATCAAATACAAACTAACCTTTGTCAGGTGAGAGGGGAAAGATTTAAAGGAGACCAGAGGGGTAAGTTTTTCCACACAGATGGTGGTTGGTATTTGGAATAAGCTGCCAGAGCAAGTGGCAGAGGTGGGTAAAATCACAATGTTTAAAAGACAATTGGACAGGCACATGGACCTGTCCAAGGAAAGATTTAGAGGGATATGGGCCAAATTCAGACAAATGGGACAAGCTCCAGAAGATACTTTGGTCGGCATGGATGAGTTGGGCTGAAGTACCTGCTTCCGTTCTGTGTAAATCTACGACTCTTCGACTTTTTCCAAATTTACTGGTGTTGACTTGTTGCTCAAGATCAACATGATTCAAAACTGGCAAGGCCTTGTACTGTGGCAAGACTTCGTACTGTGGCAAGACTTCAGCAGCATAATGCTATCATTTGGGTAGGCCAAAACAAAACAGTTAGCTGTATCACCCTCTAAGGCTTAGCCAACAGTCAAACCAGCCAAGGCCTTGGAATAAGTCTGCATGAGTTTGACAGTAAGAAACATTCAAAAAGTATTAAAGATTCATGAAAGAGTCTTAAAAAAATATAAAACAATTAAAAAACTTAAGCAAACGATTCAAAAAATGAAAGTGACCTTACACCAAGAATCCCATACTTGGTAGCCCTAAAGCTGAGAAATCCTTGTAGACCCAGCAGAACTCTCAGTTGAGAGCTCGTTTTTCCAGTTGCAGCAGCCAGAGCAGCAGAGGAGCCAGCAGCTTTTTAAAAAGTTGTTTCTGATTGGCTAAGTGTGTGGCAACTCAGCCAATAAGAGAAAAGTAGGGTAAAGCAGAGCGGCCATTGTGAAAGTGGGCCAGTGTAAGAGTGGGGAGCTAGAGGCTTTGGTGAGTAGCAGGTAAGATTTTTATTTTCCTGTTAATTCATGACCTTTGACTTAATGCAGACAAAATGGCAGTCAGAGCAGTGGAATGCTCCTCTTGCAAGATGTGGGAAGTCAGGGAACCTCATGGTCTCCCTGATGACTACATCTGTGGGAAGTGCACCCAGCTGCAGCTCCTGACAGATCAGGTCAAGGAACTGGAGGTGCAGTTGGATGTACTCAGGATCATCCGGGAGGCTGAGGATATCATAGAAGAGAGTTTTAGTGAGGTGCAGGCTCACCCAAGGTGCAGGCTACAGACAGACGGGTGACCACCAGAAGCAGTAAGGGGAGTAGGCAGTCAGTGCAGGGTTCCCCTGTGGCCATTCCCCTCAGTAACAGGTTTGGATACTGTTGAAGGGGGATGACCTTTTGGAGGCCAGCAGCAGTAGCTAGGTTAGTGGCACTGTTCCCAACTTGAGGCAAAGAAGGGAAGGGTGAAGTCCGGTAGAGCAACAGTGATAGGGGACTCGACAGTAAGGGGTGCAGATAAGTGTTTCTATTGGTGCAATTGAGACTCCAGAATGGTGTGTTGCCTCCCTGGTGCCAGAGTCAAGGATATCTTGTGGGTACAGGACCTTCTGAGAGGGGAGGGTGAGCAGCCAGAGGTTTAGCCCATATTGGTACCAATGACATAGGCAGGAGCAGGGATGAAGTCCTGCAAAGGGGTTTTTAGGGAGCTAGGTAGAAAGTTGAAAAGCAGGATTTCCAGGGTTGTAATCTCAGGATTACTACCTGTGCCACATGCAAGTGAGGTGAGAAACAGATATATAGTGCAGTTCATGTGGCTAAGGAGCTGGTGCAGGAGGGAGGGCTTCAGATTTATGGACCATTGGGCTCTCTTCCAGGGCAGGTGGGATCTGTACAAAACAAGACTGTTTGCCTCTGAAATGGAGGAGAACCAATACTCTCACTGCGAAGTTTGCCAGTGCTACTTGGGAGGATTTAAACTAGAGTGGTCGGGGGATAGGAACCACAGCAGCAGGACAACAGGTGGTAGGGTTGAGGGCAAGGAAGATGATATGACAAGAAAGACTGAAAGGAAGGACAGCAAGGGACAGGCTAATAAACATGGTGGTACTGATGGGCTGAAATGTGTTTATTTCAATGCTAGGAGTATTATGGATAAGGAGGATGAACTTATAGAGTCTGGATGAGTACATGAAATTACTATGTTGTTGTCATTAGAGACCTGGTTGTGTGAGGGACAAGACTGGCAGCTCAATGTTCCTGGATTTTGTTGTTTTAGACATGATATAGAGGGGGTAAAAGAGGTGGAAGAGCTGCACTACTGATCAGGGAGAATGTCACAGCAGTACTCAGGACACACTGGAGGGCTCATCCAGAGGCAATTTGGGTGGAGCTTAGAAATAAGGAAGGTTCAAGTACGCTGATGGGATTATACTATTGGTCCCCAATAGCCGCCAAGGTGGAGGAACAGATATGTGGACAGATTATGGAGAGGTGCAGAAAATACAGGGTTATTATGGTGTGGGACTTTAACTTCCCCAGTATTGACTGGAACTTCCTTTCTACAAGAGGCTTAGATGGGGTGGGATTTCTTCAGTGCATCCAAGAGGGGATCTTGAAACAGTTTGTGGAGAGTCCAACTAGAGGAGAGAAATATACTGGACTTAGTTTTGTGAAATGAGCCAGGCCAGGTGACAGACCTGATTGTGGGTGAACATTTTGGGAATAGAGACCACAACTCATTATGTTTTAAAATACTTATGAGTAAGGATAACATTGGATCTTGCAGGAAGGTACTAAATTGGGGGGGCGGGGGGTGCATATTATGACAGGATGAGACAGGAGCTAAGGGGCATTGATTGGGAGTAGCTGCAGTTGGACAAGTCCACGTCTGATATGTGGGAGTTTCTGAGAGACCAGTTGATCAGAGTTTGCAATTGGCATGTTCTGGTCATGAGCAAAGACAAGGATGGTAAGGTAAGGGAACCTTGCATGACTCGAGAGGTCCTAAATTTAGTCAGGAAGTAAAAGGAAGCATACACAAGGTTTAGGGAAGTAAAAATCAGACTGGGCCCTTGTCGAATATAAAGGCAGCAAGGAAGCAAAGACAGCAGGATCAAGGAGAATTCCAAGGCATTTTATACTTACTTTAAGAAAGAGGATAACTAAGGAGAGGGTAGGTCCGATCAAGGATAAAGGTGGGAATTTGTTCTTGGAGTCCGAGCAAGTGGCTGAGGTACTAAATGAGTACTTTGTGCCGGTATTTACTGAGGGAGGAGGATTTGGAGGATAGTGAAAGCAGAGTGGGGCATGCTAAGGTGCTGGGACATTTTGAGATGGAGGTGGTGGTGCTGGGTCTTCTGCAAAGCATTGAGATGAATAAATCCCCAGGACCTGATGGCATATATCCCAGAATATTGAAAGAAGCAAGTGAGGAGATTGCTGGGGCTTTGACAAGGATCTTTGTGTCCTCACTAGCAACAGGCGAGGTCCCAGAGGACTGGAGAGTAACAAATGTTGTGCCTTTGTTCAAGAAGGGAAATGGGGATAATCCAGGTAATTATAGGCCAGTGAGCTTCATGTCAGTGGTAGAGAAGCTGTTGGAGAGGATACTGAGGAATAGGATTTGTGCACATTTGGAAAGGCATGACCTGCTTAGGGACAGTCAGCATAGCTTTGTGCAGGACAGGTCATGTCTTACAAACTTGATTTGAGTCTTCTGAGGAGGTGACAAAGGAGCTTGATGAGGGCAAGGCAGTGGACATTATCTACATGGACTTTAGTAAGGCATTTGATATGGTCAGAAGATAAATATTCATGGGATCCAGGGTGAATTGCAAGTGTGGATTCAGAACGGGCTTGGCCACAGAAGACAGTTGGGGTGGAAGTCTGTTACTCTGGCTGCAGGTCCATGACCAGTGGTGTTTCGCAAGGATCAGAGCTGGGACATTTTGTGATATATCTCTCTCTCTCTCTCTCTCTCTCTCTCTCAATGATTTGGATGAAAGTGTAGATGGGCGGATTCACAAGTTTGCAGATGACACCAAGACTGGTGGAGTTGTGAACAGTGTAAAGGACTATCAAAGGATACAGCAGGATGTAGATCAGTTGCAGATATGGGCAGAGAAGTGGCAGATGGAGTCTAATCCAGGCAAGTGTGAGGTGTTGCCTTTAGGAGGTCAAATGAAAGGATAAGGTATACAGTCAATGGTAGGACACCTTAATAGCATTGAGATACAGAGGGATTTTGGGGTCCAGGTCCATAGTTCACTGAAAGTGACTCTGTAAGTGGATAAGGTGGTAAAGAAAGCATATGGCATGCTTACCTTCAATGGTAGGGATGTTAAGTATAAGGGTAAGGAAGTCATGCTGCGGCTATATAAAACTTTAGTCAGACCGCACTTGGAGTGTTCTGTGCAGTTCTGATTGCCCCATGATAGGAAGGATGTGGACAGGGTGCAGAAGAGGTTTACCAGGATGCTACCTGGATTAGAGGGTATGAGCTGTAAGGAAAAGTTGGACAAACTTGGGTTGTTCTCCCTGGAGTTTAGGAGACTGAGGGGATACCTGACAGATGTTTTAAATTATGACGTATAGATAGGTATACAATCAGAATCTTTGCCCCAGAGTAGAAATGCCAAACACCAAAGGACATGCTTTTAAGGTTGGGGGGGGGGGGGGGGGGTGGTGGAGTTGAAAGGCGAAGTGAGGAGCAAGTTTTTTTTAAATGCAGAGAGTGGTAGGTGCCTGCAATAGGTTACCAGGGGTAGTAGTGGAAGCAGTTTGGTGGAGTTTAAGAGGCTTTTAGATAGATACATGACTATGAAGGGAATGGAGGGATATGGACGATACACTGGAGGACATTTAGTATAAATTGGCATCAAAATTAGCACAACATCATGGGCTGAATCACCTGCCCAGTGCTGTACTGTTCTATGTTCTAACTGCTAGCACTTCCAACTAAGATCTAACTACCGACCTGGCGCTACACAAATGTATCTTGCATAAAAAACTAGCATAATAATTCAACCAAACTGCTGATGGAATTCAATTAACACTTTAAAATCACAAATTTTGTTTTTTTTTGTTTTAAATCATTAATTCTTAAAGATGTAAATCAAATGTTAAAACTTGTAAAGTAATTGCACCCACCAGACAATGGAAAAAGTTGCCTGGAAGTAGGAGGACATTGTTAAAACAACACATTTAAAGAATTTTATTCTGTTTCTGTAAGAATCACATAACATGATCAGAAAATTAAACTGTGACAATAAGTTTTGCCAACAGGGGTGGAATTTGGTTGAGCTTATTGAATAGAATGCAGGAATTTTAAGAATAAATGCTTTTTATCTTCAATGTTCCAAAATAGTAACTTGCTTCAATTTTAATCTCAGGTTCAAAGGTGAAGCATGAAGTTCAGCTCAGCCCAACACTTCTGAATAATGAAGCAATTTCATCTCAAACCCAATGTTCATTAAACCACAATGCAATAACGTACCCCACACATCCGATTTTATGGAAAACGTGTTGTAGGCAAGGCTTTCTGGTGCAGTCCATTTAATTGGGAATTTAGCTCCAGCGTGAGCAGTGTATGTATCACCAGTCATTAACCTACTTAGACCAAAGTCCGCAACTTTCACCACGTGATTTTCACCAACGAGGCAGTTACGAGCAGCGAGGTCTCTGAAATGAAGAGACAATCAATTTGGCAAAATGTTTGTATAATAGATTTCATCAACAACATGGCCAATAACATGCAAATGTTAAAATAAGTTCCTTATTGAATTTGTTGAGGAATTTTCAAATATTTTATGCACTTTTCAAGAGTTGTTCATCATGCCAAAATAAAAGAGAGAGACTCTGGCCAATTATCGAACCATAATTCTGGAAGTGTATTTTGTATTATTTTGAGTGCCTGACCTGTGAATGAAGTTCTTTTTCTCCAGGTACTCCATGGCAGAGGAAATCTGTGTAGCCATGTACAAGAGCACCACAGCATTCACCTCCTCCCGGTTGCATTCACGTAGATAGTCCAGTAAATTCCCGTGAGGCATGTACTCAGTAACGATGTAAAACGGGGGTTCCAAAGTACAAACACCTAAAGACACAGAATCACACATTATTTCCGTTGATAATCCATCCATGTGCTCACACAGCCCAGTGGGGAACAACACAAAAAAAACCCTTATTTTTGTTTGATATCACTTTGTATACATTTCAACCTGAGTTTAGGCAATTAACTATTTTGAAAGGACCTATTTACGTAATGTCAGGTTGTCCCTATGTAATTACGAAAACAAAGGACGTTGATTTGTAGCTACTGTAGGAAATCCTACAACCTATTTGCACATAACATAGGTCATAAACAGCAATGACCATCTAATTTGCATTGAACATACAGAGGGATAAAGATCAGCAAAGATCAATGGGGATGAGTTCCCTTTATCTTTGAGTAGTATCATGGGCTTTTTAACCTCTATACAAGGTTCCAGTTTTACATCCCAGGTTTCAGAACCTAGCATTTCTGATGAAGCAATTTGCCCTCAGTTCCACGCCAAAACACCAGCAAGACTCAAGGTTCTGGTCATATTCACACAACACAGAAACAGGCCGTTCAGCCCACCATGACTGTGCCAATCATCTAGTGCTTATCTAGATGCTTCTGAAACATTGTGAGAAAACCTGCCTCCACCACTCACTTCAGCCACATGTTCCAGATTCCCACCACCATCTGGATGAAAAAATTCTTTCTCAGATCCCCTCTAAATACTTTACTCCTTATCCTAAATCTAAGCTCTCTAGTTTCAGACACCTCTACAATGGGACTTAAATCCATAACCTTCAGACTCAATGGTACCACTGAGTCATAGCTAGCACCATATTCTTGTGAAGAAAATACAGCATTCATATTCTGCACTTTCTCAACAGGTCAATTAACATTCACATTGCTAATTGTGGGAGGGAGGGGTTAGATAGATCTTAGAGCAGACTTAAGTGTCAGCACAACATTGTGGGCCAAAGGGCCTGTACTGTGCTGTAGTGTTCTACGTTAATTGTGGAAATCAAACCATAGCCTGAAATGTTTGCAAGATTTAACATTTAATATGCAGCATGAGCAGAATATGCAGCTTACAAAAACTCTTGATTATAATCACTGGAACGGTTCACAATTTGCCGGTTAATTTCTTTATTCCTTTGGCAAAGGATTGGCAGGGAAGAACTTAAGTGTTCAAAAACAAGCCAAATAGTGAAGTGCACTTTTGTCAATGCAGGGATGAGAAGAGATTTCAAAAACACTAACCCAGAAGTTGGACCAAGTTTGGGTGTTTAATTTCTTTCATTACAGCAGCTTCTTTCAGAAATTCCTCCACCTCCATTGTGTCCTCCTTTCAAAAAAAGTAAAAAGTAGTTAACATAAGACACCTAACATAAACTGTAAATACACAAACAAAGACACACACACATTAAAATATCACAAATTTTATGATTATCTTCTGCTGTAGATTTTTTTTGTTGCATCAGTTCACAATCTTTTTCTGCTCTCTTGGTCTGCTCGACTTCCTCATCTGCAGATCTCAATCAGTGAGGATTGGTAACAACTTCCCCTCGGTGACCATCAATACAGGTGCACCTCAAGGCTGCATGCTTTAACTCCTCCCCTACTTGCTATACACACATGAGCGTGGCTAAGCACAGCTCTAATGCCATATACGAATTCACTGACAACACCACTGTTGCTGGACAAATCACAGGTGGTGATGAGTCAGTGCACAGGAGTGAGATGGAACAACTGGTTGAGTGATGCCACAACAACAACCTCTCGCTCAACGTCAATAAAATTAAAGAACTGATTGTTGACTTCAGGAAGGGGAAGGAGGGTGAACATGCTCAAGTCTACATTGGGGGATTGACGGTGGAGAGAGTCAGTAGCTTTAACTTCCCGAGTGTTCACATATCAGATGACCTGTCCTGGGCCAGCATATAAATGCAATTACAAGGAAGGCATACTAGTGTCTTTACTTTCTTGGGAGGTTAAGGAGGTTCGGCTTGTCACCGAACACTCTAACAAACTTCTACAGATATACAGTTGAAAGTATCCTGACTGGTTGCATCATGGTCTGGTACGGCAATTCAAATGTACAGGAACGCAAGCAACTGCACAGAGTAGTGGACTCAGCCCAATACATCACGGGCACATCACTCCCCACCATTGGTAGGATCTACAGGAGGTGCTGCCTCGAGGTGGCAACATTTAACATCAAAGATCCCCACCATCCGGGCTGTGCTATCTTCTCACAGCTATTATTGGGTAGGAGGTACAGAAGCCTGAAGTACAACACCACCAAGTTCACGAACAGCTACTTCCCTTCAACCATTTGGGTTCTTGAACCAACTGGGACAACCCTAATCACTGCAGTTTAGCAACACTATGACCACTTTGCCCTAAAATGGACTTTTTTTTTGTTCTAATTGTGTTCTTGGAAAAATTTTTTAATTTATGTTTGACTTATGATTTTCTTGTGAATGCTGCTTATATGATGCTGTGTGCCTGCGATGCTGCTGTAAGAAAGTTTTTCATTGCACTTGTGATGACAAACTTGACTCTGACTTTGATATTAGATAGCAACTGTAAGAATGTGAGGCAGTCAGCGTGTGCTGTTTATCAAACTTTGCAAGATCACTAGCTGAACATACGTATATGGCATATGACTGGTTTTGCCCATTCAGATTTGGCTGGACAAAGCATTATTGGCCTCTGCTTTCATCTGCGAAGACTGCTTGGTTTTCCAAAATCACCCGAGAATGCAAAGAGGACCTGATCTTCTTTTCTTTCCTGAAAATAATCTTCTTAAAATCCTCTCCCTTCTCATCCATTCTTACTGCCAATAACAAATATGAAGTGCTCCGAGATGAAGAGAAATTTGCTCCAATATTAAGACAATCAATGCCATCATCTTTTATTCCAGTCATAATCTCCATTCCCGAACCACCAATTCCATCGCTCTTCCAAGTAACTAAACTCTGTTGCGATTTCTCTAACTTCCGGTAACCTCACCCCTTCTCTTTCTCCCCCACCCCCCAACTCCTTTGTCTTCCTTTATTCCTGTGGCTCCCTTCCCCCACCTTGATGACCTGCCCATCTCCTCTCCTCCATCCTTTATTCCTTAGTTCACTGCGTTCTCCGACTGGATTCCTTCTTCTTCAGCTCTTTCCACCTATCACCTCTCAGTTTATTACATCTTTCCCCTCCCCTCACCCACCTGCCTTCCCCCTCTCACCCTGACTCACCTATCACCTGCCTGTTGTGCTCCTCCCCCTCCCACCTCCTTATTCTGCCTTCTGCCCTCCTCCTTTCCAGTCCTGATGAAGGGTCTCAGCCCGAAACGTTGACTGTTTATTTCCCTCCATGGATGCTGCCTGACTTGCTGAGTTCCTCTAGCACTTTGTGTATTGCTCCAGATTCCAGCATCTGCAGAATTTCTTGTGTCTGCAAAATGTTGGTTATCAGATCCATACCTTCTCCATAATTTTATATTTCCTCCTCACTAACATCCTAGAAATCAACCTTGTTTGGCTTGTTCACTGCTGAAACGCTTACCCATGTTTACATTACCTCTGGACTTGACCATTCTGTTACATTCATGGCCAGCCTCCCTCATTCTACTTTCCATAAACTTGTCAATCAAAACAATGCTGTACTTGCTCTGATTCATTCTTGCTTGTCCAGTTCTGACCTGTGCTGGCCTTTTTAAACAAAAAATTCTCCATTTTGTTTTCAAATCCTTCAAGTTTTCTATGATGAAATCTCCTTCAGCCTTAAAATCCTTGAGATACCCCTCGTGATTTTGGCCTCTTGAGCATCTGAATTTACTCATACCATCACTAATAACCATGCTTTTGGCAGCCAATGCCCAAACTTCCAGAAATCCCTCCCAAAATCTCTCTGGCTCTTTACCTCTCTTTATTCCTCCTTGAATGCCCCCCCACCCCTTTCATCTACCCTGATGTCTTCTGTGGCCGAGTACTGTTTCTTTTATTTGATGATATTCCTGTAAAGATGATGTTGTTATATTAAAAACGTAATATACAAGGAAGTCATAGTGACTGTTGGAATTTTAGCCAAAAGTGTGCACAAGTTCACCTGTGCATTGTGCACTCCTCCATGTGAGAGGATGGGCTGGATAACCTGTCTCTGCAAGAATTCTTTTGTGCTTGTAATCTGTAACTCACACCCTCAATGCAACTCTTTCTGTCAGTTAATGCTGAGGCAATAGCAACCAGGTGATGGCAGATAATGGAAAAGATTCAAGGATGTGCTGAAAAATTGCAACACACCACCTACTCTTGAAAATGCCTGAACCATGACTGTGCAACAAGTATTGTTTGTTGGCCAATAGAAACTGCACCCATCCCTGTCTAATAGGATGTCCATAAAAATATTAAATAATATGGGGGAAAGTGTTCACCTTGCTTAATCC
The DNA here is from genome assembly GCF_009764475.1 of Pristis pectinata. Classification (NCBI taxonomy): domain Eukaryota; kingdom Metazoa; phylum Chordata; class Chondrichthyes; order Rhinopristiformes; family Pristidae; genus Pristis; species Pristis pectinata. The sequence goes on from NC_067407.1 coordinate 46,372,705, forward strand.
CTCTCATGATAGTGATGGGCCTAATCTTAGCTTTGCCAATTCAGGATGGCATGGAACCTCAAACATGAATGGTGGAAGGACAGCACCACCTCCCAAACTCCCTAACCATCCACTACATCGATGACTGTAGTTCATGCACTGGCCACATCAGTCACCTCCGAAGCCATAAAACCGAAGCAAGTCATACTCAACCCCAAGAGAGCCCAGCGTGACAGTGGGCAAGCAGCAGGTTCATCAGTTGCTTAAGTCACGTGGAAGTCAATTTGGCTGATGCTTTGCTCTTGAAAATGTGTCCTCTGGACTTGTCCTTGCCTTTGCAGAGTGGATTTGCAATTTTATCAACACATTTTTAAAGTAGGAAAAATTTTTAACAAATGGAAGATGGTGTTGTGCATCAATAGCTAGTTTGTTAATTGGAAAATTTAAAGCCCACAAACCATAGATTATATTTCATGAGCAAAACTTCAGTTGAAGAGCATTTCTTGAGAACACTGGAGCTCTGCTGGGAACAAGACCCATGAAAATAACACTGATATTGTAAAAAGCAGGAAGTTCTTTAGTCAAAACCCTTGTATCGTAAGCAGTTTTTTTATGAAATTGCAAACCAGAACCTTTATTTTAATACTGCAAACTTCATTATAAATATGGGACAAGAACTGATGAGCAATAACCACTGTAGTCCTCAAGCAAAAGCTTTGCTACAATTAATAAGATCACTTAACAGAAAGGAAATAAACAGAAATAAGCAAAGTAGAATTTTGCAAAAAGCTTGTTCTGAGTTTGATAAATAACAGGATTTCTAATAATCCGACCATACAGTTTAGAGTTCAGATACCAGAGCCAGCAAAAGCAGGTGGGTTAGAGGAAGAAAAAGTTCAATAGCAATTGCACTATAAAACTAATCAGCTCATGTATCCAAAAATCAAATCAGAGCAGAGATTAGCAACATATGTTTTTTTTTTCTAATTTCAATGTTAATCCTGCTAAACTACGATCAGCACAGAAAGTTCGTTAAGTTACATCCCACCCCCTTGCCCCTGACCTAATTTTCCCACTACCTCCACCTTGCACTACCCATCATCCTCCAAATCTGATTTTTCACCTTCCAATCTATCACCCTTCCAGAGACATGTCTGGAAATATTTTCCAGTCTACTGCCAATATTAATTGCCTGTAACCTGTCATGAAAGATCAGACTCATTCTTTCTCCTTTCAGAAAACATACTAAGCACACTATGGCTACAATAAAGAACAAACTTACTTTAAAGCATGAATTTAAAACACATGATTTTTAGCCAGAACAAATTGTTCTACCTATGGCCACACTTCCTCAAGCCATTAACAACTTTTAATCTGTAACATACAGGTATAAATAATTCTTATGAAATTACAGAGTTGCATATGATTTTTGAGATGCAGCTTAATATCACAAACCTCTGCATTTTAATGTCACAGACCAAGTAAAATGTTACAGCATTTGCTCATTTAATAGTAGAGCTCTAATATTTACCTTCAGTGTTTTAACTGCTACGGTAAGACTGTACTTCTTCCAGACTCCAACGTACACCTCCCCGTACTGCCCTCCGCCTAGTTTGTGTTTCATTGTGATGTCAGTGCGTTCCATCTCCCACTTGTCATGTATGGGAGAAACTCCGTAAACAGTGGGCTTGTTGCATTTTGGAGCAGGGTAGTGCAGGGTTGTGACCAGCCCGTCGGCCACGGTGGAATGGTGATGAACAAGCTCTGCCAATGTATTAAAACGACTCTCTGCTGTTACGTACACCTGAGGAAAAAAAAACAATCACCTATGGGGTGGCTTTTCTCTGCATGGAGGTAAGTAGTTGAACAAGCTCCAGTGCCTTTGAAATACATTGAGTTTTCCAAAACCTCAGAGCACTGTTTGAAGACATGCATTGTGTATACGGATGAAATAATACAGAAAGATTAGAGTTGGTCTTATTTTCCATTATTTAATTCTATTACAATTTGAAAGATGGCCCGTTCTGCAAAATCATAATGACTGACTTCATCTTATTTCTGTCCCTGGTCTATGCAGCTCAGTGAGTCTTTGAACAATGCAGGCCAGACAGAGGAGAAAACTGGCAAAGTGAACTAATTTAAATGGGAAATTCCATTTTCTTTGGTATTAATAGTGTTATTTCAAGAAAAGTTGGAAGATCTTGGCCCTTGTTCTGAATTCTCTTGTCTGGCTGCCCATCTTTGAACTAAGCCATAAAAGGAAGATTGCGAATGAACACATGAAAAATTATAAATCTGTTCACTCTATCCTGCCAGCAAAAATAAGGAGTTGGGGTATGTAACACATGGCAAGAATAAACAGGAATTTTATTTCAAATAGAGAGAGTTAAATTTATCCATGTCCTTATATCCCAAAGCATCTCAGTGTCTTTGAGTTATTCCTCATGTCTTTAAACAAAGGTAACTAAAGCTACCAATTCACGTACAGCAGGATCACAAAGAGCACAATGAATGAACCGGCAACTAATCTATTTTTGTTTGGGTCGGTTGAGGCAGTGATACTGATAGGACATGCGGTAACTCCCTTGTTCCTAAAACACAGCTCAACAGCCTTTGTTATCCGGTTCAGCAAGCAAATAGAGTTTCTCTTTTGAAAAATGGCAGGACTAATAATTTATCATTCCCCTGGTAAAGCTCAAAATATCCTTGATTACATGTGCTTGAATTCTAAAATAGGGCTGAAATTCAACTTGTTCACACAACTTTTAAATATTATTTAAAATGTTAAGATGTTGAAGCATTTTGGCCAGCAATAGGAATATAATGCATTAGGGCTTTTAAAAAAAATGAGAATGGATTTTAGCAATTCCCATAGAACCTCCAATTGATGTCAATAGCTTTACACATACGGATTTCAGTCATGGCTGCTCATTTAGCAACAGTTTCTGGGTGGGACAAGTGTACACATCACAATGATACCTTTTGTTAGTAAAGTCTTGAAGCTTTCCTAAAACAATTAAGCAGATGACTCATTATCATTCCCTTACTACGACAGCTACTCGTGACTAAAATAATTGGGATGGATCCCAGTCTATGATGCCAATTTCATAAATGCTGCCAGCTTACCATAACCACTTCCCTCAACTTATTGGCCCAGCTGAAAAAAACAAATCAACACTGCAATTGGTTCTTAGCCATGTAGATTTCCAAGTCCCTTTGAATCACCAAAGCAGCAATCTGCTATTTTACATTTCCTGGTTGCTGCAAACAACCAGCATGATCTCAGCAATTTGAAGGATCAGTCACATCTCCAGCAAAGAAAGAACTCTAACCTGTGCACTAAGTAGTACAGATTGCTGACAGAGGCAGTTAGATAAACCGTTTTCCTCCACCTTCCAAACAACAGGGCAATTTTGACTTTGATGGTCTGTATTAAACTACTTTGTTTCATTCTACCATGCCACCCCCAAATGGGGACACTAGGAAAATAGTGGCTTTTGTGAATTTGAAGCAATGGTACATAAGTGTGCATAAATAATGGATTCTGTTTCTTCCTTTGCTAATCAGTTTGAATAAATTTCCTGTTGTATAAATTAGATGATCTCCACAGTCACTGGAGCTGATGTCAGGAGCCACCTAAGGGAAGGAATATGCTAACTAAATGCTGTACTTATTACCAACAGAACTGGCTCCTTGACTTTTTGAAACTGTATACACGTAACTTGGGTAATGCATGTATTTTGTAACATTTGAATGAAACTGCATCAATACTGCATACCTTTCGCCTGAGGATGTAGATGATTTAAGAAGTCACTGAGGCATGACAGCTTTTCAGCACCCAAAGACTGAAAATTGAATGAATTTTTATTCTTACAGCAATATTGAAGTTCTACTGCTGCTACAAATAAAAGCTATGCATTTCATTGCATCTATTTTAGATACATTCCTTCAGATTTTTTTTATAATCCACTACTTTAATTTTGATATCTCAAAAATGCCTCAATGATATAATGATTCTTCAAATATTGTCAAATATGCAAGTTTACACATCAGCTAGGCTATCAGAAGGCAAAGGACAAACAAGTATTGTTCTATAAGAACACAGCTGGTCAGCCAGTCACTCTTGGCCTCCAATGGCAATGCTGCAGACAACATGCCTTCGTCTAGTGTCAAGGATGGGAATTATATCCTTTCAGAGCAAATTAATTAATAACTTGGACTTCAAAATCCCACACTTAACCCCAGAAACCTGAAGGTCATGGACTCATCTGCTATCATGATGGAATTAAGTGCTTGCTTTTCGAACAACGTTCATCATTTTCACTCTAGATTCCTGTTAAGTGACTCAAAAGTAGTACATATGGTAACAGTATTAGGATTGTTGCGATTTTTCCTAGGAGTTATCAGCAGTCCCTATTTAAGTTCAGAAGCATGTCAAGTTCTGGTAATAGGGAGAAAGGCAGACAAAGATGCAGCTGAAAGCAAGCAAAGAAAGAAAAAGAACATGCCGACAGATTAACTACTGACCTTGGCATCATGTGTAGTGTTAATTCTGTAGTGGTAAACTCGACCCTCATAGCGGAGGGATATTGATAGTTGTCCTGGACTACTTTCGCTTTCTCGGACAAGGAAGCTTCCATTGATAAGGCTGCTGAGCAGGTACTCAGCAGCACTACGCGAGACAGGACCGTGGTACCAGGAATGCTTTTCCAGGCTATTAACAGGCGTAATATAATTGCTGGGGACCCATCCTTGGCCATTCTTTGAGCGCACCTCACACCATTCACCATTCTGGTTATAGCACAGCACACGTAGCTTTTCACCTGTTGAATTAGTAACAAAAGCCTGATGAAACACTCAAGTGACTTCCTAGGTCCCCAACAATTTGTGCCTTACTTCTGAAGTCAATTAAAGAAGGAAATTTAATTCCCATTATGTGCCTTTAGTTTTAGTATCGTTGTATCACAAGGCTTGCAGCTGGTTGATTTAGCCTTTTGTAAATCAAAATGGTATAATTTCTGCATGTCATCACACACCTTCTCAGTGGTCCTGATATCTTCTTGGCAAAAATAAAGGAAATGTTTTCTGTCAATTTGTGGAGAGAACTTCATAAAATTGCTCTCTTGTCTGAAGGTTGATCAAAGAGGTTCTATGAGAATATGTTAATTAGGTGATTCCTTCTTCCAATATCCATCTGAACATGGCACTCAACAACATCATTTCTCTTCCTGCCTGCAGTAAATCTATCCTCATTGGATATGTCGCCTCTTGGATCTCAAAGTTGACCATCTCAAGAGCTTACCCACCAGGAGCCTGTATAATCTTTCTGCAATGTTGAAGATCCACACAAATCTCCACACACAAAAAAAAACTCTTTTGGTATAAAATCACCCATTTCCCTTCATCCATCATAGTTGGAGAAAGAATAATATCTCATTTTGTATCTGAGTTGCGAGTAATACAGTAAGACCAGTAACAATTGCAGAGCTCATGAAATCCGAGGTCATGTGGACTGGGGAGATGTTATCCAACCTCCAGAAATGCCTCCTATTAACACTGACAGCCCTACATTAATGCATTGCAACTATTAACAGTTTCTTATTCAACCAGCAACAACTTAGAACATCGACAGCTGCAATTTGGAAGGAACTAATAAAAACAGATTGCACCCTCACTATAATTTGACTTGATATGGAAGGCTCCTTGATCTGTGGAGTCTAACCAAGTAAAACATCCAAGAATATAGTTATCTTTCCCACAACAAAAGGTTACAATGAACTGAAAACCCCAAAGAAAATTAACCAAAATCACATCCCAGCTGGCAGAGCTCTAGAATTAGGCACAAATACAGGTGAAAAAAAAAGGCACATTCAGTCCTGGAGTAAGTAGGTGTTTCCAACTGCTGATGAAGACTTGCATCCCATCAGTCTCTGCAGAAAAATTCTGATCTCCAAAATCTATAGCAAAGACCTAAACTATTCAGACCCTTTCACCACTTAACAGACTGTAGTCCAGATTTTGCTGTATGTGGTTTGCTGCCACCAAGATAAGCAATGGTCCCACATTTACCTTACATCTTATATCTGCAAAGGAAACTTGCTGGATGATAGTCTCTTGGACTTGTTGGTCTCTTGGTGATCCTCATGTGCAGCATGAGGCTCACCACATAATGTAATGGGGCATGAGTGTCTGCCCTCAAAACTGCGGGGAAAACCTTTGACAGGCAGCAAAGCCATGCCACAGCTTTGCCATCTATCAAAGTTGTTAACATTGGCATTCATAAACATACAACAATAATTAAAAAAATGAAAGAAAAGAAATTATATCACAAAAAACCTCATCGTTGGAAATATTATGGCAAACACAAAAACATAACTTACTCTTACCTTTCTTTCCAGCAGCTGTAAAATCTCCATTCAAACAAACTGGTTTGCAGATTCCGTGCCTATACTGATCGGCGAAGGATCTGCGAATAGATTCCCCAACTTAAATGCTGGGGAGTTCCAGCAAGCTCATGCTGTGTGTAGTGACAGATTCACCTGCAGAAACCTGTCAGCAAGTTTGCAACTTTTACATTTGTATATGCATGCAAAGCCCTGAACCTGCATTATGTACTCTTGGGAATTGCCTGCATTTTAATCAGCAAGCCCCAGGCTTGCATTTTCACACCTATTTTCAGTTGCTTTGCCCAAACTGAAAGATACCGTTAAATGATGAGGTTTGTATAAACAAGTTTCTGCCAATTAGCTCAGGTTGTAATTCATTTTTGTGGCTCCATTCGTATTTGCAGAGTGAGAAATTAACTACTCAAACCACCCAAATTGCTCAAACGAAATTAAGAACACTGACCTATAATCCATTATATCACAATGGGATTAGTTTAAAACTGCTGTCCTCCCCCAAATAAATATGAGTATTTACGTAGAGACCAATGGCAGCTCACAACTCCAGCAGAAATTTGGGCCTTCTTGCTTTAAGTGTTGAAAGACAGCAACTTTTATATCTGAACGTCACCAAGAGCAGGATACTTAGACTTTCAACACTATCAGAATATCAGATTTTCCTGGAAAAAAATCAGTAGCAAGTAATGTAGCATGCTAGTCCTCTCAAATACTTTTGCACGTTAATTTTACAGTTAATTTGAGAAAATTAATTGAAAATTAATTCATACAGCACTTGAGTTAACCATGCTTGGAATGGCAGAATTAGACAGACTGGTCGCCACATTGCAGAATGATTGTATGAAGCTAACATAATATTTGCTCAGTTATATAATAGGAAATAATATGGTTTTAAAATCATTACCTTTGAGTGGCCTTCTAGTCTCTGCAATCTCTTTCAGCTCTATAACCTTCCAGGATATCTGAGCTTGTCTAATTCTGACTTCTTGCACATCTCCCAATTTTCACCACTCAGTCGTTGACAACCGCTAAGGTCCAAGGCTCTGAAAAGTCCTCCCATTTTCTGTCTCTCCTTTAAATTACACTTTAAAACCCACCCCTTTGGCCAAGCCTGCTGTCAGCCTTGTAGTCAACTTTTTTTTCAGATAATTGTCCTGCAAAGGTCATTTTTACTGTATTAAAGGTGCTTACAGGAATATGTGTTTTATTGACAATTTTCTCTTTCTCAGATAGTCCCACGGGATTGAAGATGACATGCTCCAATAACAGTGAAGAGTGGACAATGCTTGTGCATGTTTCTTTTAAAGTGGGGTGATGATTTCACAGCAGCTTCCTCACAGTGCAAAAGCTAGCCTCAAGTCAGAGTTAGATTCATGCAGGAGTTAATGGAAAAAGGTTGCTGCTTACCTTTAGTAATGCTTAGTGTGTTGTCACCACTTGCAACAAAGTCATAAAGTGCAACAAATAGATTAGGATCACTTTCAGTAGCTCCTAGGAGGTTCTCCTTCGAACTCCACCTCACTGCTTCATTCAACGTCTGAGAATCAATGTCAGAACCAAATGGACGTTGCAAAGCTTCTGTAAAGAGAGAATGTAGCTCATGAGCAACACACAAGCAAGTACAGCAAATAATATTTTATTTATTCTTTCACGGTTTGTATGTGGGTGTCAGTAAATAAGCCAAAATATCCCTGGACTGATGTTAACAACACTGATGTAATCGTGGATTCACACATAGGCCAGAAAAGGTAACAGCAGATTTCCTTCCCTAAAGATCATGAGTAAGTGGATGAATTTTAATTTCAATAATCGGTTGTTTTGTTGTTAGATTTATTTAATTACTCAGTTTAAATTCTCCAGTTGCTGGTTAGTTTTGAACTCATGACTCCAGATCTCTGAATATCAATCTAGTCACGTAACGCTATGTCACTGTACCCAACAATGCAATGAGTATAGTAACATTAAGCACTTGAGAATTGATAAAATCAGTGGAAAACAATTTAGCAAGACTTCATGCCCAGTGCCATGATTTAAATTGTCCTTGTCACAGTAATATAAATAATTGTTTCAATACAAGTGTCGTGTGTGCGTGCACTGAATTAACATGGTTAACCAAAAGCTCAGAAACAAGATACCCTGCAAATCCTCAGCAAGCAGCACATTAAAATTTACATTACATTTATAGTTTCCTATGAAAATATCTTCACTCACTGAAGACCTACATTAGATTGAAAATGCATGAACAAAAATAGCAAACTTTTATAAAGATATCAGAACAAACTAAGGTCCAAGTATGAAATGCTAAGTGTATGGGCGAGGGCATATAGCATTAGAAGAGGCCCTTGAGCCCTCACAACCTGATAAACATTATTAATTCATCGCAGAAACGAAACACTCTTTATTAGCTTAGAGTGGAATTAAAAGTAGTACAGCTCAATATGCAAGAGTTTATGACTAGTGGGGGTGCAATAGCATTAGTCTTTTACAGATTATGGTGTATTCAACCATATATTTAAATACATCATTTTACATGAAAATGTTAAAGTAGCAAGAAATGACTGCAAAGTAACCCCAGGGATTTTTTTTTTACAGACAGTTAAAACAAGGCATGAGCCATTTATGCCTATTACAACTGCTAATAATGTGAAATAAGTCAAAGAAACAAAATGGTGACAAGAACAAATGAACGGAATTCCAACTGACTGTTGTAGTTGAAGAGCAAGCATTCAAATCCAAAAAAGCACCTTTGCTTCAAAATAAGCCACAACAAAAATGACACCATCAAAACACACAATCCTGTAACTTCTATTCATTGGTGACAAAAATGGTATTACAAAATGAAAACTTTGCTGAAAAGAGGTTCAAATTCAGTCAGAAGATACAACATTTTGTGTTTTAAAATGTTGGTCAGTTCTGTTTCAGGACTCAGTTAAGATCTGTGTATGCAATTTATCTAAGGCATCTTTACCAAGATTGTGAAAATATGACAACACATCAATTTCTGTTGAACCTGATCTCATTATCAATACCGTCATAAAGGCAATATTTCCCTAACTCAATTCATTCATCAGTATCTCTTGCTCCTCTCCTATTCAGAGAAACAAATCTCTGAAAAGATAATTCCTCACACAAGGAATACTTAATGATCGTATTATTTATTATTAATTCATAACACTGGAAAAATCAAAATTATAGTTGAATATTAAAACATCTCCCACTTCACACATTTTCTTATATTTTGTTCTGCATTTCTGTTGTTGCTACATTCAAGTGAACATGTACCAATGACAAATCTAATTACTAATGTGCACACCAGAATAAAGAAAACTAGTGCACACTGGAAGAAAAAAAAGACTACATTTTTATATCAATTTCTTCATAACGTACCTTTAACATTATAGAACTCAGAGGGGGAGGGTAGGGGCTCAGCAGCAGTCTCAATGAAAGAGCAGGTTACTCCACGCCTTTCTTCCTCAAAACTACTGGATGGCAACAGAACTGCTCCAGAGCTCATCTTTGTTGGTTCTGTCAACAATGAAGTTCTATTTCAAGTTCTACTGTTTAAAGACATTCTCTTGCAGCATTTTGGAGTCCAATTTTGACACAGCTGTGTGGGTGTAAGATTCTGAAGAATCTACGGAAAGAATGTTTGGGCTGGTCAAATCCTACCCTATTGGCTCAGGAGAAGTTGCCACCACGTGAGAAAATAGACATGTCGAAACAGATTCTTTTTTGCACACAAATCCCTGCCACCCAGCTAAATTAGCTATTCATAGAGAACATTCCTCAGTGGATAGTCACAAAATAGTGAAGAATTATATACCCCAGGAGGATATGTGTTAGAAACATACATAGTAAACCCTTTCAGGTCTAGCCTGTCAGTCACTGATGAAAAGGCCAAATGCAATTGTTTCTCTTTGCTTCCTTTTATATATTCCCTATACAGAAGCAAAGATAGAAAATGATAGATGTGCAGTTCATGTTTTGGGAACTTTTATTTCCTCTTTCAGATAATAAATGCATTGCTTTTTTAAAAGAAACAAATGGCCTAACATAACAACTTTCCCAACATTAGGATGCCCCAAAGTGCTTTGCATTCTAAGAAATACTTTTGAAGTAGAGTCATTATCTACAACAGAAAATTTTGCAGTCTGTTAGTGCAGCAAACTACTTTGAACAACTTGATAATGATCATATAGTTTTAGATTTTTTTTCCCCTTTACTTTTTATAACATGTTGTCAACAAGGAAAAACTTACTGCCGATTTCCTCATCAATAAAAATAGTGATAACCCATCTCTTGAATCACTGCAGATCTTCTGGGGAAGGTACTCTCATAATGCTGTTGGTTGGGAAATGGTATTGATTCTGAAATAAGTACTGACAAGGGCCCTGGGGCAATATTACCACTCTTGATCAATGTTCATTTGGTAGAGCTCCCATTACAATTCTTGTCAGAGACTTTCTGCTGTGTTTTAACTTCTGATTTCCAGATGTTTTATTCAAAACTTCTTTTGTATCCATTTTAAACTGCATTCCTGACTGATGCATCAATGAAACTAATAAATGCATGGGTAATATCAATTAATTTAAAGGAAGAATTCTGTGGTTTACCAACTTTTCTCTAATTGCATGGCTGAATTATTACAAACCTAATTGTAATAATTCAGCCACGTTAAAAAAAACACTTTAATTGAAGTGTGGGATCCTAATCAGTGGTGATAAACAAGGAATGTCGAAACCATTTGTTTTCATCAACTCTAATGTTACCAACTTGATTGGATGTACCGCAGTAATTTAAACCTACTTCAAGAGGACTTCCCTGGTCTGCAATGAAAACAGAGAATGTTGGAAACATCCAAGAGGTCAGGCAGCACCTGTATTTCCTGTTTTCCACATTCTGCCTCCTCCCCACAGTACTGTAAACTTGTCAACCAAGAAACGCAGGAGCAATGAAATCGAAGTTAACCATCAAGTCACATGTACTGTACACATCAAGTCACATGTACTGTATTTATTGCTCGATTCCTGGTCAGTAGATCAAAAACCAGGAACTTCTTATGCATCACCACTATGGAAGCAGTACCAGCATAAACATCAACCTACATTTATAAACAGCTTTTAATGTTGTAAAATGTCCCACAGTACTTCAAATGAGCATTATTAAATGAAACGCCTGATGCAGGGTGTCGACCTGAAATGTTGACTACCCCTTTGCCTCCACAGATGCTGCTTGACCCGCTGAATTCCTCCAGCATTTTACTTATTGAAACAGAAAGAAGTCTATGATTTTTTTTTCTCACGACAACCAGGGAAAATAAAAAACAAAAGTAGTTGCAATCATTCCCAAAACCCCAAAACAATATTTTTTTTTCAAAATTTACTGGTATAATGTCATTTTTGATGGAATTCATTGTGAATTTCCAGGGAGCCATCTTATCTTTGCAAATGATCTGTTCAAATACACTCATCCTACACCCAACAAGTTTGTATTACAAGTTATATTATGACACATACTTCATTTACTTTGGCATTAATCTCAACTGAACATTAATGGAGGAGATAGCAAAGGAGGCCAAGATACATTCTTGGCTTGCCCAGAAGGTAGAGGGTGGTTGTAGAAGGGGAATATTCGACCTGGAGGTTGTTGACTCGTAGTGTTCCGCAGGGATCTGTTCTGGGACCCCTGCTCTTTGTGATTTTTATAAATGATTTGGATGAGGATGTGGAAGGATGGGTTGGTAAGTTTGCAGATGACACAAAGGTTGATGGTGTAGTAAATAGTGAAGAAGGTTGGATGCAATGGGATTGAGACAGGATGCAGAGCTGGGCGGAGAAGCGGCAGATGGAGTTCAATCCAGAGAAGTGTAAAATGATACACTTTGGAAGAATGAACTTGAAGGCAGACTACACGGTTAATGGCAGGATTCTAAACAGTGTGGAGGAACAGAGAGATCTTGGTGTACAAGTACACAGATCCCTCAAAGCTGCCGCGCAAGTGGATAGGGCGGTTAAGAAGGTGTATGGTATGCTGGCCTTCATTAGCCAGGGGATTGAGTTCAAGAGCAGAGAGGTAATGTTGCAGCTCTATAAGACGCTGGTTAGACCACGCTTGGAATATTGTGTTCAGTTCTGGTCATTACATTATAGGAAGGACGTGGAAGCTTTGGGGACTGTGCAGAGGAGATTTACAAGGATGCTACCTGGGTTGGAGAGCATGTCTTATGAGGAGAGGTTAAGCAAGTTAGGGCTTTTCCCTCTGGAGCAAAAGAAGATGAGAGGTAAATAAGATTATGAGATGCATCGACAGAGTGGACAGAGAGCATCTTTTCCCCAAGGTGGCAATGGTCAATACTAGCGGTCACCCATTTAAGATGCATGGAGGAAAGTTCAGGGGAGATGTCAGAGGTAGTTTTTTTTTAAAACACAGAGAGTGGTGGGTGCCTGGAATGCACTGCCAGGGGTAGTGGTAGGGGCTGATACGATTGGGTCATTTGAGACCATTAAATAGGCACATGGATGAAAGAAAAGTAGGGGGTTGTGAGAGGTGATCAATTGAATGGGGATAAGATTTATATTGGACGGCACAACATCATGGGCTGAAGGGCCTGTACTGTGCTCCACTGTTCTATGTTCTATAACAAACTTCTGAGCAAACTGATTGGCTCCTCAAAGAATGATGCTACAACACATTGGTCTTCAGCTCTTGTTATCTCATACTCAATTGCAGAATGCAAGAACAGAGTTGTGTAGCACACATCTGTTGCTTCCAATTTCAAAAATGCACTTTTGTAACCAATTCACCCATGTTTTTCATTTCTGAGTCATTAAATGCAGTAAGCAAGCTGCTCAAGAAGATGCATGCCAGGCAAAGCCTCCCCTGTTCATGAACTTTCACAGTCCACCAGCTGTATATCTTGTATCGCCACAGCCTTGGTGACTGAGGTTGCCAGGACTGGATGTAACAGAGGTGGCCCCATGCAGCAAAACACTGTCTGGCCTCCAAAATAACCTTCTTGCAGTTGGAGTACAAACTCAACAACAGCACAATCTGATGATCAATTATCAACTTCAATGGCAGCCTTCACGAGCTACAAGTGATAAACAAAAATGTCATTGCTTGGCTTGGAATACATGAAAATGCCAAATAAATAAATTACAATTTTTCAATTCAAATCACATTCCACATCAATCAGAAGAAATGTTTTTCAATATTCACTCAATTAAAACCCTTAATTTGTACATGTACTGCATTTTTTCATCATTTTCTGCACTCAGCTGCAAGTTCCCACTATTTCTTCATACTTAGCTTCCCGCTTTTGGCTTCAACCTGATGAATTTGCTTTGTCTATACTCAAATGTCCCGAACCTCCATGTAATGAGAGTTCAAAATTACACATTAGTCTGAGACTTCAACAAAGCCAGATTAATATTGAAGTTTGCACTCATTCATACTACTCTTGGCCTTTTTATCTAATGAATAACTGCTTACATTTTCAAGAAATACTTCAACCTTTGTCTTGTTATATGGACATCTTTCATTAGCTTTTCACATGAAGCTGCATCTGCCACCACACAGCTATTTCTCCAAGTTAGTCATTTACTTTATTTATACAGCATGGTAACAGGCCCTTCCGGCCCAACGAGTCCACGCCACCCATTTAAACCCACGTTAACCTACCTGTACATCTTTGGAATGTGGGAGGAAACCAGAGCACCCAGAGGAAACCCATGCAGTCACGGCGAGAATGTACAAACTCCTTACAGACAGCGGCAGGAATTGAACCCCGATCGCTGCCGCTGTAATAGCGTCCCGCTAACCGCTACGCTACTGTGCTGCCCCTGAAGTCTTCTACAGTTACCATCAGAAGCAAAACCTATCCACTTAGCAGAAATTCAAAATGCCGCCAGTACTAAGGTATAAACCCAAACTATCTAAAGACAACAACGAATTAAACAGATCCAGCACTGACCCCATGAAAGCACTACCAAATCCTTCACAGTCCAAATAACACTCATTGAAGCAAACTGTTTCCTGTCTGTCACCCGTATCAGCATTTAATAAAACCTGTAACTGCATTTAATAAATAAGATCACAGTACATGCAATGGGTTAATTAATTAAGACATATTTACGTGTTGATTTCTCTTTTGACACAGTCAGCATTATTTAGTGCAATCAACACCTATGTGCATTTTTAATATCAAAGTTTCATGAATTACTGGTTCCAGGCTCCAATAAACACGTGCACACAACGACTCGTCCCTTAAACTTATTGGAACTGCAAAGTTATTGCTGCTCAGGAACCAGCAAGAAAATATGATAACCAGGCCAAAGCTGCATTTCTAATTAGACAATAGAAAAGTAATTTCTTCAATCCTAAATACAAATCAACTTAATTCCTTTTCTCTGCTTAAATCACACAATATACTCAAGATCAGGATTCTGTTACACTCAAGTTATCCAATTAAAATATTTGTAGCTTATTTTGGCAGACACTCCATTCACATTCTACCACAGACTTTTACCGTCAGGCTTTTGTGTGATGATGAGGTGAGATATTGTGCTTTGTAACATGTCAATGAAGCGAGAGTTTATTCAACAAGAAGAGGCTTGTTACAGAACGTTCAAAGAATTAACTCATAGCATTCAAATTGTGCTTTCTGAACATTTTAATTGAATCTGTACATTATGCTCGGGCAATATTAATCATTGCTTGCACAAATCATACTGTTGTGAATACAAATTAGAAGCTGCAAAACATGGATAAGTAAAGTTATTAAAGTTATAAGTAAAGTTTTCCAGTGAGCAAAAGTGTGAAGGAAACATTGTTAGTAAACTCAAGGATTGCAGAGATTTAAATCTCATTGTATTTAATTTCCTCCTTTGTGCAGAGTTACTTGTCTTACTTTGGCCAGTGATATTGCATTCGGATAAGCATTGCTTTCTTTAACATGAAAAAAAATGGTTTAAATAGATGCTAAAAAATAAACAGTAAGCAGAAAGAAGGGATTAGAATGAACATAACCAAAATGCATCTTGAAGAAGTTCTTATTTATAGATGGAGATGAAAAAGGGGTTTGTTATATGTTTCCAAGAGTAAGACCAAGGGAATTGAACGTTTTGCCTCCAGTATACTACTGGAGGGATATGATATATACACAAGGCAGAGTGTTAGGATTGGGGTATTGGATGGGAGGAGGTTGAAGAGCTGGAGCAATGTTTGAATCATGAGGGCAGGGATCTTAAAGACGTACGGGTTAGTAGGTTAACATGGGTGTAATTGGGTGGCATGGGCTCATTGGGCCTGAAGGGCCTGTTACCGTACTGTAGAAATAAAGTTTTTTAAAGTTTTTTTTAAAATAATCTCAGTGAGCATCATCTAAGTTTAAACAGACTAGCTTAGTTATTTAAATTACCAGCAAGCAGTGCCAAACAGCTGGGCAGTACTAGTAACAGTCATGTGTGCACTCACTCTTATAAGCCTGGATGTGACACTATCATTCAGAACAAGATTTCATAAAGCTGAGATGCCTGAGAGATTTGATTGGTATTTCAAACCTTGAAGGGTTTACATAGATTAAATTAAGAAAAACGAAGAAAATGCACAAAGCCCTGATATCATGACCAACCTATCCTGAGGAGGTTTAAGAGTTTTGGACAGCTGTGAATTACTTGCTTTTTGCAATGAATCTTTCTTGTTCTCAAAACTTGTACAAACCCACAGATACTGTCCTTCATGAAATGCTGTTGATTGCAAATTTAGACAAGTAAAACCAGCAAACTGCATAACTGCATCATGAGAGGGGCATCACCACCAAAGCTGATCCTGACTTCATTTTGCAATAACCATAGTTTCACATTTTCTAACATGGGTTATTATTAAGCAAAGCAATCATGAATGATGACTCTACCTTTAATTATCAGAAAAGTGATGGAAGGTGGCATCAGCAGTGCTCCAAGTGGCTCTAATCAACTATGTCTGTTCATCTACCATGAGTTTGGGTTACAGCATTACTAAACTCCTTGCCACTATTAGCCCAAGAATGAACAAAGCTGCTAATTTCCAGAAATGAGGCAAGAGTGACAAATCAAGGCAGTGATTGACAGAAGGGCAAAATCCAGAAGCCCTAACAAACTGAAGACAATGGGCCTCGGGAATTATACCTAACAGAAAAATTAAAAGATTTTGGTGACTGGTGGGAGGCCCAGGACATAACTGGATAAGTTATTTAGCAGCTGAAGATTGCCCACCATCTGACCTTCTCTCACTCATAAGGTCAGAAGTGGCAATGTACATTGATGATGGTGCAGAAGGATTCAGACCCATCTGTAGTTCCTCAGGTGAAAAAGTAGTCTTCTTATATGATTCAAGACCTGGACAACATCCAGTCTTGGGCTAAAAACTGACAACTATCACTTGGCCACACAGGTGATAGGCAATGGTCTTCAAGAGAAACTCACCAACCCCCAGTGACAGTCATTGGCTTATCACACAACCAAAATCCTGAGGGTTCATTAATAACCAACAACTTTCGTGGACTTGCAAGGTCATCTTTTCACAACTCCCCAAAATCTTTTCACCATCCACAAGGCATAATTCAGGAATGAGATTGAATGCTCACTCTCTGCTTTGACAAATGAAGCTAACTCAAAATCCTGAAATCTCTTTCTCACCAACACTGTAAGAGTACATACACAAAAAGAACTGCAGGAATTCAAGGGAATGGCACTTTGTTACCTTCTTAAGATCAATTAGGGATAGGTGGTGCATGCTAACATTGCATGTAGCAGACACATTCTATGCATCTACATACAAAAACAACATACTTCAAGAGCTTTGATCCTTCTTGTGTCTGGGCAGCAAAAATTGGCCTCTGTGTATGCAGGCAATAGAAAAAAATTGGAAGGGGAAGAAAAATGTGGCAAGATTTCTACCATTGATACAACACCATTAACATTTACAGCCTTGAAGCATTATTATCATTCATCAATGATGTTCACAGATGCAAGATTGTTCCACGGATCATCATCGCACTGGAGATCTACAACTGGAAGGAAGCATCAACTCAGGCTACACAAAATGTAAATGAAAAAAATGAAAAGGGTGGGTGAGAGGCAAAGCGAAAAAGGAGAAAGTTTGTCAGTGTAAGAATCTCCATGGAGCTCTTCTCAGCAAGACAATTAATTTCAGTACCCCATATCAGGCCAGTGAAAAGCAAACAGTGGAAACTTGTGCTGCTATTACACATACATGAACATTGGCTGAACTCATGATTGGGGTCATTTATTATGCATGGACAGTTGAATAACCTAACAATAACTAATGAGGTTTATATGTGGAAATGCAACTATTTGTTTAAAATACTGAACTGGGCACAAACAAATCAATTAAAAGGAAAAGAAAAATAAACAGGAAAAATAATAATAAATTTTGATTGATTAACGAGTTCTGGTAAGACACTTTCTTTCACCTCAATGAACAGAAATAACACTACATTTTATCACAGTAAAATACCCCCGACTAAATGTTAAGCACAAAAAAAAATCACAATTCTAAACAATTACATGCTCAAGTATCTTTTACCTCCTCTGCATAAAGGAAAATAAAAGGGCCCTGCTCCAGCAAGATCACACAACATGAGCTTCCAGTACATGATTTCAGAACCAAGTTTTATGGAAGTTTTTACATTTTCCAAGCAAATCTCAAAGTATCTAATCCTTTTTAAATGAACTGTCCATTTCAACTGAGCCGAATCCTTGATTATCAAGTCTGCCTGAACTCCTCCTCAGTAAAAAGCATGGAATTGGACCACCTACAAGTCTATATTTAGGCTGCCTAAGCACTACTTCCTGCTACTTTGAAGGCCTACCCGGGTTGGCGCCACAAATTAACAATGCAGTCTTTCATTGCTTTCAACAGCTGCTCACAGCCTGATGCAATAAGGACACCATATGTCCCAGCTACTACAACCATATCCAGACATCTTGCAGCAGCTAACACCTGATAACCCTTCAGTTGGTCTATTCACTTAAATTCTCAGAGGCCCTCACTCTACCCAGCTGCTAAGGACAAGTGTAGGATTTTACAGTAGTCCTTTGCTGATATGTTCACATTATTTTTAGCATGAGAAATGGCACTTTAATGACATGGTCATGTGCTTTAAACACATGATCTAAATGGTCACTTGCAAAACTCAGGTATATGGCATTCATTCACTCTTTTGATTTCAGGTTGAACGGGGACCTGTTAGTATTACAAAAGGTAAGAATGGCTCAGACCACAAGTACAATTTGTCTCTAAAGAACTCAACCTCCAATGCCCTTTTTCAGACTTTGACATTCTTAACCAATATCCAAAGTCAAGAAACCTGAATCTCAACATCAAAGTCACATGGAGCACTCACCAAGTTCGTCTGCAATATCAAGTTTAGGATATTATGGGCATTCTCACAACTATACTCCATGCCAGCTGCTGGAACAGGATTGATGTTGCATCATTAGTTCAGCTATAGTGGTGTTAAAATCTTTGATTTGTTTTTGGGACAGTCAGCTATGTTCAGCCAACAAACTAATAGCAATGAGATGTCTACCTGCTGAAATTATTTTTGTTTCAAAAGCAGCAGAACAATGGACACATTCTTTTGATTTAACAAACATCATTTGCTCATCTAGAAATACCAAACATTTACTAGTCAATCAAAATGGCCTGTTTCACAGTCATGATACTGATTTTTTTCTGGTAGCCAGATAACATTGCCATAAGGTGACTCATCGCCACATTACCCAAATTCGTTTTCAAGCCCATTTCTTTAAATCTACACTTCTGACCAATGAACTTTTATTTTGAACATTGCAGAATCAGAAATAAGGATATTTTTTCATCCCAGTGATGTTCAAATTGGATCTGCAAACATAATTTATTGGATGTCTTCGCCTCTGAACCATAAAGACGAAAGATCTAGATTCAAACTTGGAGACACGAGAGACTGGAGATGCTGGAATACGCAGCAACAAACAAGATGCTGGAAGAACTCAGCAGGTCAGGCAGCATCTATGGAGGGAAATGGAGTGTCAACATTTCAGGTGGAGACCCTTCATCTGGACTGAAAGATAGAGGTGAGATAGCCAGTATAAAAAGGTGAAGGGAAGGGGTGGAGCAAGAGCTAGCAAGCGATATGTGGATCTACGTTATGCACTCCATAGTCTAGTCTGTGCAGAATAAGTGTACCTCAACCACAGCAAGATCAGGGGTATCTGGATCTGGGGAAGATTTCCCTCTCTGAGCATTGTACTATGATTTCTAACTTCAAGGTCTGTTTATGAAGCCAAGGTCAGAACCCAAAACAAGATTCAGTTCAGTGTAAAAAGTCATCCACAACAGCAATGCCTCTTTGCACAAAAGTAATTTAGTGTGGCCTGTGCACATGGAACCTACAAGGGTGAAGGAGTCAATTTAAGGAGGATGCATTGAAAGAAAATGTGTGCCATCCACATCACGTTCAGTGATGCCTCAAGGAGTGGAATGTATTACCACAATGTAATCCAGTCATGCTGATGAGCTAGAACATGCCCTGCCTACTTAACAGCTCAGAACACCTTTGGTGGGTGACATGGCCACATTTCCAGCACTGTTGAAAACAAAAATGCAGGCCCTGGAATTCTGAAATAAAAACAGAAAATGAAAAAGAAAGCTCAGCAAGTCAGGCAGAATCTGTAGAAAAAGAAATAGTTAACATTTCAGATCTCAGATCCTTCATCAGAACTGAGAAATAGGGAAACAAGTTAGTCAAGGTTGCAGAGGTGAGGGGAACAAGGAGAAATCCTCTGATATTAATTTGGCAGTTAGGCTCCCTTTTCTGTGTAATATGGTGCTAATGTTGTATGCTCTGTGTAATGTTGGATAATCTGACCGAGTATTGTTGCCTGTCAAAGCTGTTATCTTTTTTTCCAACATTTCTATTTTTGTTTGACATTCAGAAGGCTTTAAAAACCATTAGAAATCAAATAAACTATCTAGAAACCTACCAAAAAAACTGAAACAAGCTACAAATGCAGATACTCCTTTCTCCCTTGCAGCTGTAAAATCAATTAAGGTATAAGATATCTTTATTAGTCACATGTATATTGAAACACACAGTGAAATGCATCTTTTGCAGAGAGTGTTCTGGGGGCAGCCCGCAAGTGTCGCCACGCTTCCGGCGCCAACATAGCATGCTCACAACTTCCTAACCCATACGTCTTTGGAATGTGGGAGGAAACCCACGCAGACACGGGGAGAATGTACAAACTCCTTACAGACTCCTTAAAGGATGAATGGGCTCACTGACTCCACAAGCATAAATATTGGGGAATTCCACTTAGTTTTTGTGCAACCACTGAATTCCCTGTGTAATTTGGCAGAAGAGCATAGTGACAGATCCACTGACAAGGATCTGTCAGCAAGTATGGGACTTGCATGTCTTGAAACTCAGGACTGCTGGCAGTTACCAGCTACTTCTGGCCATTGTATGGAAAATTTTAAACATTTGTTTCATGTGAGCCAAACCACTTTCATCATGTTAGTCAATTCCTAATGTCATTTAGTACTGTACATACATTTTTGTCCTCACAAAATGATTATATTGCATCTTACTATAATAAAATGAATATGATATATCTGGGAAAATTACTTAACTATAGACAAATTACTTAAGTTACCTGCTATCCTCAAGAGTTAAATACATCATCTCATGTCTTTCATAAACATCAAGGTGTGTTGTTCACAAGTCCAGATCATTCATAGGAAAAAAATCAGAACACTGATCTTTCAAAACACTGAAGAGGACAGTATATAATTCCTTCATTCATCACTTATGTTTACTGTCCTTAATCAAAAATCCAATACAACAGTATTTAAAATCTCATATGCAAATTCACCATAGCATCATCTTTAAATGGTTATCCAGTGAAACTCCAATAACCAAGTACCCAAATGTTCAGGAATCCTCAGACTTCAGCAATGGTTCAATCATTGGTTCATTGCACAAGCCAGGATTCTGGAATATGGTTAGGGCTGGGTGCGTGGCCAAAGCTGGGAACAGTCTGGAACACTTACAGGTCAACGGCAGGTTTGCAGACGTTTCCGCTCCCTTTAAACTCACCAGGTTCACTGAAATCTATTATACTGCTGTGTAACACAAAAAAAAAGTGAAATAGATCTTGAAAATCTGCATGTCGGGCACCACCGAAGGCATCAATCCCGAGGGGGCCAGATTATCAGTTTTATTGTATTCATTTTCACCTTAAAGAATGTTTAATTTGCCAAGTATAATGTTCCTTTTATTAATTCACTCGCTGATCTCGTGCAATCAAGTCAATAGTACAGGAAATTGCAGGACAGATGACTAGTACTATGCAGGCATAGGATGACAGTGGGATATGGGGAATAGTACAGCAAGGTGGAGCAGCAATGTACTGGAGGAACCCAGCAGGTCATGCAGCATTCTGTGGGAGTAAAGAAACTGTCGACATTTCAGGTTGAAACCCTGCATCAGGACAGCAAGGTGGACCTGGTTAAAGGTCCTCAGTTTGGTGATAAAAAATGGTCCAGCCAGGACTGATGCCAGGGAAGGTGGAGAGAATCATCTCAAACATGACCTATTTATAAACTGTTATACAATTTAAGACCTCTCTGGAACAATCTCAAACCTCATTTTTAAAACTCCTAACACTCCTCTGATGTTAGTAATACTCAACAATATCTTCAGAAAACAAATCAGTCTTTTTGTTTGGAACATTTCTTCGCATTCATTTGTGTGTATGCATTAACTAGTGTCAACATTTCAGTGTCCAGTAAATGTTCATCCAAATCTGGATAACATATACAGGGACAAGCAATTTCTTCATGGTATTAATACAAAACCCAAAATAAAACATTACAAATTCTAGAAATTTGAAATTAAAATGGAATACTAGACATACTCAGCAGGTGAGGCATCAGTGCAGAGAGAAATGCTTAATGAGGATCTATCCTCAGAATTAGTGAAAATTAGAAATCAAGAGCGGTAGAGAAAATAAGCGGAATGTCTGTGGGAGAGAGACAATGACACAAGGAGCAGTGGGTGCTGGCTGAGACAGAGGAGTGAAGGCTTGTTCGTTGTGGATAATCTGCTTGGAGATGAGAAGAGGTCAGAGCAAAGCAAAAAGTTGCATCTGTGAAAAGTTCTGGAAATCTGAAATAGAAGAGAATGCTGTTTGAAATATTCAACAGTTTGCGTAGCATCTGTACCGAAAGAAAAACAGAGTTAACATCACGGACTGATGGCTCTTCATCAGAACTGATCAGTTTTGATACATACTGGAAAGGGTAGCTGTCCACAATTGTTTAATTCAATATTGAATCCTGAGGGCTATAACCTGCCCAGTTGAGATATTGTTACTCGATGATATGTTGGGCTTTACTGGAACAGAGTAATAGGCCAAAGAGGTCAGAATTCTCTGGATGAAGAATTAAAGCGATAGGCAGTTGGAAGCTCAGGGTCACCCTTGCAAACTGAGTGGGTATTTGCAAAGCAGTCACCCAACCTCCAACATTAAGGAAATTATATTGTGCACATTGAAAACAGAACACTACCATTGGAAAGAGCACAAATGAACTTCAGCTTCATCCAGAAACAGTGTTCGGAATCCTGGATGGTGGGAAGTGAAGAGGTAAAAAGGTCAGCTGTTGCATGGAAAAGTGCCATGAGAAGTGTTGATGGAGTCAGAACACAATCAGGGAGGGAACAGTCCCTTTGGGATGCTGAAGAATGAGGGGAAGGAAAGTTGTGTCTAATGATGGCATCATTTTAAGGGTGACAGAAATTAAGGAGGATGATCTGTTGAACATAAGAGGCTGGTGGATGGAATGTGAGGGGTTGAGAGGAGAAGTCCAGGAAATGGGACAGATGTAGTTGTTGACTAAGGTGGAGGGGAAACTACAGTTAAGGAAAAAGACAATCTTGCAAACACTGGTGTGCGTCATGAACATAACTCACACACCTGAGCCAGAGAAACTGGGAGAATGGAATGCAGTCTTTCTGGGAAGCAGGGTAGGAGGAGGGTCATCAAGACAGCTTTCTGAGTCCAGAGGCTCATCAGGGGTATTAGTCACTAACCTAACCTGAGAAGGAGAAGTCAAGAAAGGGGGGAGAAAAGTCAGAGATGGACCGCATTGAAGTAACAGCAGAGTCGAAATTGGCAGCAATGGTGACCAAACATGCCAGTTCTGTTGACGAGAAGGAAGCAGGACTAATACTATGCTTATACTCATGGGGTTCTCATAGCAATACGTTGGACTTGCTGGGTGAGTGGAATTAAAGATGTTATTGAGGGTGAGAAGTTCAGTCAAATGAAGGACAGTGGTAGAAATGAAGCATCAGTTGAAACTCTGCTCAGGGAAGAGTCTTCAGGCCACCCTTGTGTGGGATGCAGGTGTACAGTATTGGATGTTCATGGCGTAAATGAGCTAGTTGGCATCAGGAAACTGTGAAAGTGGCAGAGGGCATCAGGTGACCCCTGCATAATGGGGGCTGGGGGTGGGGAATTGCATTCTGAGAAAAGAATCCCTATTGTGATTTTCCACAAGGCAAAGCTGCGACATCTACGCATGCATCAAGAAACGCAAACTGGAAAACAAAAGATTTCTATCTACATTTTTTTAATAAATTCTGTGATAGTGCATTTTAGTCCCTATCTCAAATTTATGACGAGTGATTTGTGAACTCTGTAAGGGTAAATTTCTGTTTTCTGAACATCTGTAATGCAGGAGTCACCTGTATCACAGAGCTAAGTGGGAAAGAACAGGTTAAGGGGAGAAAAAAATTCTGTGGAAAAAGAACAGGCTGCAACAATGGGTCTACCAGAACAGCCTTGCCTGTGACTCTTGGGGAAGAGGACGAAGTGGACTGTATGTGGTTGGACAACTACAAGGTTAGAAGGTGTGGAGGGAAAATCCCCAGAGGAAAGGGCGCCAGTGATTGAATAAGAAAAAATATTCAGTGGTGGGGGTTGTGATCCACAGGAACAGAAGAGAATGTGAGGGAAAGCAATTGATCAGCACCTGTGAAGTATAGATGATGACTAGTGAGCAGAAGACTGTAAATTCAGAGGGGGGTAGATTAGAGGGAGGACTGGAATTGAAAAATTGAGAGAGAGGATGTCACAGAGGCAGATAGCAATGAATGGATATATAGAGCAGTTAAGAGGACAGGTGAAGGAATCCATGTGGATCAGAAATTCTAAGGACAGGAGGAATGGCATAGTTTGGGATGAATGCTCTTGGTCAAAGTAATGGGCATACAGACAGAAGTAGCAGAGGCACGTTGGGCTCAGTATTGACAAAGGACAGAGGCTTCCAATGAAGACTGATCACTCAAGATCAGTGAGGGAATGATCAGAAGGAATAGTGTTTGGAGGTGGGGTATGGGGTGGGAGAAGGTCACATGAAATTGAAAGAGGAGAAAGATCCGGAGAAGTATTAGAATTCAAGAGTTGTTGAAGTTTGTGATCTCTTATGCCTGAAAGGAAGGAAACAATTGCTGTGATTAAACAATGGATGCAGTGAAGGCAGATGTGGAACTGTGTATTAGGATACATTTAGATGGAGTGAGTCAGTGCTGTGGGAGAAGTAAAAAGCATGCATATTCTACATGAAGCACAGAACTTTGAATGCACGATGGTGGGCATTCCAATAAATGCAAACGAATAAAGAGTAATTATAAAGCTTCCTTTGGAAAGAAGCATTTCAGATTGATGATCTTTCATCAGAGCAAAGGAGTTACAAATCAAACACCTTTTAGACTGCAGAGAACAGGGTGGAGTAGAAAGAACAAAGCGAATGTCTGTCAAGGGCTTGAAAGACTGAATGATGCAAGTGTGACAATGTCAACTGAGAAAGGGTGAAGGCTTGCACATCACAGTTGATCACTCCGAAGACATAAATAGGAGATGAGTGAAAATAATGGAAGGAGGAGGAAACAAGCTGGAATTCTGAGATACAAAACAATGCAGATGCCGGAAATCAGAAATCAAACAGAATGCTGGAAACACAGAACATCAGGCAACATCTGTGGAGAAAGAAATGTTAACATTACAGGTTGATGACCTTTATGCTTTTATCTCTTATGTCATTGGGACATTTCTTTGAATTCAGGGATTTAACCCTTTTGGTTTCTTAAATATTAAATGAACAATTCAGACTTTCTGGTGCTCTGATGATTGTTTTTTTTCACATTTCCTTATGGCATAGGAGGCCATTATTTACCTCACCATCTTTGTTCCATAAAAGTAGCTCCAATCTACAAAATGTATCTGCTTGATGAATACCAGTTCGTCGTTTTAAATAGTTAATTGTCAATAAAATACAAGGATTACAGTGAGAGAGAAACAAAGCTCCCACTGCAAATTATTTGCAGTTTATCTCAGTATGTATAGGGTGACAGAAGCTGTCACCTAATAATGGTATCCTGATTGAAGGTTGTACTTCTTAACACATGACAGTATCCTATGTTAGAGCACTTGGCCTTTCACCTAGATCTCTCAAATTTAAACAAAAGGAATATTCAGAATACGAGACACGGACATGGTTTTGCTTAAAAGTCCTGACCTAGTCCACTGACTCTGATCCAGACATGTATTCACATTTCCAAGTCTGGCTTATTCAGTCTAGACTGGATTCACAGAACACATGATTAGGCCATAGTTCAAAGCAATTTTCAAATATGCAGAAAGACCTCTTTATTCCTCTGACCATTCAAATTCTATAAGCTTTCTCAGGAACTGAATGTGCTTGATGATTATGATTTGGTTTAAATCTTCATGTATAAATTTGCACCTCACTTTAGATTGAAATCAATAATCTCATCTAAGCATTTTACAGTGAAATGGCAAACTACATTTTCATGCTTCAAGCTCTACAAGCTCTTCTTACTGTATTAATCCAAGACTGTCACCTGTTTTTCTCCTGTATTTTAAATCTTGTTTTCGCATTTGAAAACATCAAGTTGTCCAATGCACTCAGAAAAAAGGCTTTTCTTCAGGAACTTCAGTTTATTAGGTTATCAATGGTATTATTCACAGTTAAATGAAAACACAAGAGATTGTAGATGCTGGAATCTGGAGTAACACACAAAAAGATGGAGGAACTCAGCGGGTCAAGCAGCATTTATGGAAGTGTAGCGGTTGCTACCGCAGAATAAAACAAGACTCTACTCGGAGGATTGCCAAACAGAACTGGTTTATTTTCCCGCCTTGCGCGGGCCCTTTAAGGGAGAATGTTCCCGCCCAAAACAACCGGCAATGACGTAAGTCCTACGTCATCAGGACTTTCCTGCGTGCGGGTTCTCCCCGTCGCTCGGAAAGATGAGGCCCGCCGCCACCTTGGGCCTCGTCGCTCCAACGTCGCGCGACCCGACTGCCGAGCCGGTTCGCCCGACTGGACGGTGAGTCGCCACAGAAGGAAATTAAAAGTTGACATTTTGGGTTGAGACTCTTCATCTGGACTGAAGGATAGAGGGGAGACAGCCAGTATTAAAGGGTGGAGAAGGGGTGGGACAAGAGCTGGCAGAAGATAGGTGGATCCAGGTAAGTGGGGGGAGGGAGAGAAATGTTGGAAAAGTGTCAGAAGCTGCGAGCTGATAAGTGGAAGTGACCAAGGGCTGAAGCTGATGGAATCGGATGGAAGGTGGCACTTCTGCCCTTACCGCACCCACCCCCAACCCCCCAGCCCACCCCAGGCAGAACAAGGATAGAGTTTCCCTGGTCCTCACCTACCACCCCACCAGCCTGTGGATCCAGCATGTCATTCTTCGCAACTTCCGCCAGCCACAATAGAATCCTACCACCAACCACATCTTCCCCTTCCCTCTCCACTGGGGCCATTCCCTCCGCTACTCCCTGGTCCACCCATCCTCCCTTCCTCCCCAGCCCTTTCTCCTGTAACTACAAGATGTATAACACTTGTCTCTACACCTCCTCCCTCACCATCCAGGGCCCGTCACCCACACATTCCTCCTACTGGTTCCCTTCTCCCACTACTCCCCTCCCCACCTCCCTCCCTTTATTCCATGCTCCACCTTCCTCTCCTATCAGATTCCATCATCTTCAAACACTTTCACCTATCACCTCCCAGCTTCTGATGCAATTCCCACTCTCCCCACTTCCATCTGCCTGTCATCCCCCACCCCCACCCTCCAACCTGGATCCACCTATCACCCGCCAGCTCTTGCTCAGTCCTTTCTTTACCTTTTTATACTGGCTATCTCCTCTCTATCATTCAGCCCAGATGTAGGGCCTTGACCTGATATGTTGACTGTCCATTTCCCTCCATAGATGCTGCCTGATGTGTTGAGTTCCCTCCAACTTTGTGTGTTATCCACAGTTAAAATGACAAGTTATTGCAAACCTTTTCTTTCCTTCATTTCCTCAGTTAAATACAACTTTCTAAGCAACACTGTGCTTCAGAACCCACCTTAAAACAACTATGTGCTACTTCCAATGGATAGGATACACAAAGACATTCATACCTCAGGCCCCTACATGGGGCTTGACCACATGATCTGGCTCTCTTTCCCCACCACACCCCCCACTGTTTTCAAGGCATGTGGCCAAAAATGCAGCAGTATGCATTCTGACTTGAGGCTGCATCCTGCACCCTAGTCAAGCACTATGGCATTGCTCTTCAGTGATGGAGCATGGACAAGTGTGGAGGAAATCAGGGTGTTCTCAGGGTGGTCATAGTGAAGGGAAGGCCATAATTTGGAGCTGGGAAAGGTACTGGGCAAGGGTGGGGAGAAAAGATGTTTGGTAGAACACTAGAGTAAATAAAGTGAGGGCTGCCCGATGCAGGGAAGGAGAAAGCTTCCAGCAGCAAGAAGCAAGCTAGAAGGAGCCTGAGAGGATGAAAGGAGGGCAACAAGGGAGATATTGAAGGAGAAGGAATTCAAGCACGAAAAGGATACAAGGCAAGAGCTGTGCCACTCTGCCTTACTTCAACAGGAAATCTGTGACCTAAAGAACAGATGGTGGGTGGAAAGAGATTAGGAAAATTTTGGTGGTAACCATGACACATTAGATGTTTCAGCATTGTCAAGGACATCCATGGCCCAAGTAGCCAAGTGCCCACCCCTCCAAGAGCCAACAGAGAGTGTTAGTGCCCACTAAAAGGAAACTATGTCTTGCATGTGAGTGCACTTGATTCTATTTAACATCAAACTATCCAGTCCAGCCGTGCTGTCATAAAGACCCACAAAAAACTGAAAAGTCCATAAACCATTCAAAAACAACAAAGTCTCAAAAGCAGATTGCATCTTGCTGAAAATCAAAACTTGGTAACGAACAATTTCAGTCACAAATTCACAATCCGATCGCCCATGTCTGGGAAGAAGAGAATGTGCCAGTGGACTTCATAATCATAACCATCTTCGAGGAAGTAAAAACAAATCCAATTACAATGACCATAGCAGGGTCTCCCTCCTTACCTATTAGAGGCAATGTCATTGCAGGAGTCATCTTCAGTCAGCTGGCCGAAGAGCTGCCCTCCAAATTGAAGGTGGATAGGTTCAATTAGTGGCCTTGTATCACCCCACAAAAGTATTTGACTTGTCTGTTAAAACAAACAGTGGCCCATCCTTCCCAAATTTGGTCACCTGTACAAATTTATTTTCATCTTACATCTGATTCACGGTGGCATGCAATCCATGCTCTTAAACAATGGGTCCACAACAGACCCCAACTCAATGCAGACTACATCAAGCAAGGCTGCATCATCGCATCATTACTTATTTCAATCATTCTTATTGCACTGCTGCACCTCAATACCATTAAGCTTCCTGGAGTGGAGCTAATTTACAGGACAAATGGGAAACTGTTCATCCTATAATCCTCTCATTCTGGACCAAAGTCACCACAACTTCAGTCAATAGATTGTAATATGCATTCAATGCTTATATGTTCAGAGGCCAAGGTCCGCATCAGCATAATCCCGTTCATTCATTTTGAGAAAAAGCACCTTACTCTGCAAATCAAAGATCCTCTATCCAACTGGCCCTGTAGATCAGTGTACAACATCGATCTCTGACAATAAGATATGTTTATTAGTCACATGTACATCGAAACACACAATGAAATGCATCTTTTTGCATTACTGAAAGTGTGCTGGGGGCAGCCCGCAAGTGTTGCCACTCTTTTGGCGCCACCATAGCATGCCCACAACTCCTAACCTGTACATCTGGAATGTGGGAGGAAACTGGAGCACCCGGAGGAAATCCAACCAGACATGGGGAGAAAGTACAAACTCCTTAAAGACAGTGGCTGGAATTGAACCCGGATCACTGGCACTGTAATAGCGTTATGCTAACCGCTACACTACACTACATGGACTGCTTCTTAGATCTTGAGAGCCACTTCTCAATTAAGCAGACATTGATATGAAATTTACCAATGCCATTTGTGCATCAGCATGGCTTTGAAAAATGGAACAAAGCTCATGTTCATGTGGCCAGCAACGACTGCTGTCCTCTCGTACACCTCTAAGGCATGAACAACCTACAGCAGATACCTCAAAAGCAGTGGAGAGCTGAAGACACATGATCAACACTGTCTCCATTAAAATCCTTCAAATGCACTGGTAAGATTCGCGAATCAACATCAGCATCTTCTCGCAGGCCATCATCTCCAGCACCGAGGCCCTAACTTTATTCGAAGGACAGACCATGTTGCTGGTGTATCCAACACCAGGTTCCTGAGATGGGTATTCTTTTCCAGGTGGGCACAGAATAGATTCAACGGTTCTTCAAAAATGTGCACTGTCCCTACCAGCTGCTGGAAATCCCTAAGCAGTGGGAGAATGATTCAGGATGGCATTAAGAATCCCCTGTCCATTGCCTGGGAGCCAGAGAAGTTCACCGTAGCTGGCAGAAGAAACATAGCTTGCAGACCATTTGCCTGCATCCCCACGCACCGTGGCAGAGTTTGTGAGCACCAGATTGCCCTCATCAGCAATCTCAGAAGCAAAAGATCTGAAGTAGAAGCAAGTCACCCTTGATCTTGACCAGAAAATATAAGCTACCAGATCATTTTGGTTGTACCATTGATAACAGAATGCAGCCCACTGACATGCTTATTGATTTTAATAGTTCCTGTAATTATAAATTCAATTCACAAAAAGGTCACTTCCACAATGTTTAAACCACCAGTGCACCAATAATCACCTATAAAACAAAAACACAGTCACTGTCAATTTACCACAACTATGGATTTATATATCTACAAATAATATAAACACTCCTTCTATTATATAACTTCTAATATAAACATCTTGAAGTTACCATGGAGAGAAACAAACAAAGGCAATGGCGCAATTCCTCTCAGCATTTGTCATAGCTGTGCAATGCAGATCCCTTTTGGAAGTAGGTGAATGATTGTTCCGTAGACAACACCAGGTATGTTCCCAAATGATTAGATACGTAATTATTAAAAATATGCTGCAGATGTACAACAGGTGATTTCAGATCATTCCATCAGCTCCAAATTATCTACCGTGTGAGGAAAAACTACAGTGGAGGAGTTCTAATCAAGGGACATTATTTAAAAACTGGGCTGGGCCATTCAAGAATGAATGCACATAATGGAAACTTGAAAGACTATTTCTCCAAAGGGCTGCTGGGTCTAGATTCATTGAAATGTCAGAAATAAGAGAAATGTTAGGTAAGGCTATTAAGGGTAAGGGAACACGATCAAGTTAAAATAAAACAAAACATGTATTTGAGGGACCAAACAGCCTAATTTTATTCTGGTGTTCTTAATTCTTTCTCGGCGTAAGCTCAAATTCTAAGAATTATAGAAATTTGGAGGAAATAAAACATGAGGCAGGGATAAATAAAACACAAACAAATCAAACTTTTGCAAGAGACCTTGAGATGCAAGCAGATTTTTGGAGAATGGTTCAAGGGTCATTTAGCAATTGGATGTTGTAAATGAGGAACATTGGGGTTTTAATAGATGGTTGAATTTCAAAGGACCCAGTGATTCTATTCAAATGCAAGTAACTTCTAATGCATTACAGTACTTTGGTTCTGAAATGAAGTTAATTCAGACAGCACCAGACGAAATGATACCGAAGTCTTACTTTAAGACACTGCTTAGTTAAACAATTGATGAAATTATCAATCAATTAGCACATGAATGCAGTTAACTCACCTAATTTGATCACATAACACCCACACACTAAATGCACAGTACAGTTTAAAGGCCTGTTTACCCAAATAAAAAGTCTCTATCCCTAATACTTGTGAGCAAACAAACCTTTGAAAGTTCTTCTTTTAAATGGAAGGTTTTGATTCAAAACTGTCCATTAAACATGTCCTTTTAGTAAAGGCACTTACAATAGAGCTTTTTATTCTCTTTTTATTATAAAAACTAAGAATTTTTTTTTATTTCGGGGAAAGAGACAGAATTCCAGACAATGGAGCACATATGGTTGAAGATTCTACCATTACCAGGAAAGGAGAATGCACACAGAGTCCAGAGTCAAAGAAACAATTCAATGCACAGGAGTGATGTAGGATTTGACAACTATATTTCTGTGAGGCAAGATCATGGAGAAATGCTTTAAGCACGATATTTCTCACACACACACACACAGATGAAGATGGACGTATCTGGCAAGCAAAAAAAGTGTACATCAAGATTTGGTCAGTGAATTTTACAGAAGATGAGTGATACAAAGAACATTGGAGAAGCCATGTACAAAGTTAAAGAGGAAGTAAATGTTGGACACCAAAAGAAATTTAAAGTTTAACTCAATATTTTCAGCTTGTAAGTAATCCAAAGGCAGAGATATCACAGTTTTCAATTGTTTATACTCTTTTCTCTTAAATACTTAACAGTAATTACATCCAAATGGTAATGGCTAAGTTGAAACATGCAATTCAGAAACATTTGTTGCATAATCTTCAAAATCTGGAGGAACTATTCCACAC
Organism: Pristis pectinata; assembly: GCF_009764475.1. Taxonomy (NCBI): domain Eukaryota; kingdom Metazoa; phylum Chordata; class Chondrichthyes; order Rhinopristiformes; family Pristidae; genus Pristis; species Pristis pectinata. Next base: position 46,405,084 of record NC_067407.1, read on the forward strand.
AATTACAGGCACTTGATGGACAAAATCTCTGATAAATGTCATGAAAATGGGGAATGAAACATGGGTTGATAAATTGATTGTTATCACATGATGGAACCAGGAATCCTGCATTACTGCCAGTGGTATGATGTCTTTGGTGTGAGATTTATACAGTACTAAGTATTCATTACCAGCTTTGACACAAATTTTGTTGAATATCTGAAAAACTGTTTGTGAAATAATGCAAGTCTCTGAGAAATACACTAATGTTTCAAGTTTTAAGAAACATCTTGCACGTTAGATGCAACTTTCTTTGCAGGTTTTCCCCAAGTAGTTTCTTGGTGCACAACAGATTATATTATGCATTTTGTTAAGCTATGCAGGCCAGCTTCCTCCCCTGTGCTGGATCAGCTAAAGCAATTCCAGTGTTTATTATGGAGTCCAACAACGGAATGCAATCATCTTCAGGCAAGGATAAAAACAGGGCATTTTCTTTGAGCCCAATAATGTTTCGAAAATGGTGTCAACTATTCAGGCTGAGATGGTTAAATAACCTGCCAACCCAAAACATCCTGGAGAATTAGCAAGCATGGGATCACTCTGGATGCCTCTGTTTTCATGTCCTGAGGTTTAATTCTCCAAGTTACCTTTTTTTTGTATATTTGCATAATTTTTTTAACTTGCTCATTTAAGTTCCGAAGAGGGAGTTTTTCCATTCTTTTGCAAATTTTTGTGGACATTTAGTTTTCTTTTTCCTTCTGCTGATTAAAAAAATCTTCCCATGAATAACTCATGTTCAACAGCTAGAGGGTAGTCAACTTACAATTAAGTGCTTTTTTGTTCCCTTGATGTCTCAAGAAATAAATGTTATCAGGTTAACCTTGGATGTTCTCAGCAATCACTTCACCAACTGGAAAGGCATGATAGCTCATGTTTATCCCTCAAGCAACCATTCATTATGTAAGATGAATTTTGTAACAAGCTAAAACAGTGTCCTTTACTGACTCTGAAGCGCATTTAGTTCTTCGGTCTCATTATTTGTTCTTTATATACAGTTACTTTAACAAAATTAAATGTTTGTTTCCAAAACAAGCAAGACTTATATGGGTTTATGCCAATAATCACCAATTCATTACTGACTAAGAAACTTCAACTGTGAGCCATTCATTTTATTCTTCTTAATTTTCTATTCAACCTGTTCTCACTCTTACCTCTCAAAAGGTATCAACTCATGCTGGCACGGTTATGGTCTTGATGACCTCAAGCAGCTAAAATTATTAAGTTCCCTTGGTCCAAGTAATCAAATTGTCTGAGTCTGGATACATATCTAAGGTTGTCCTTTTCCTTCTTAAATATTCATATAGATCCCAATGAGTCATTCAAATACCATAGTGGGAACATGGCCCCCCTTTCCTTCTCACAGACATTCAGATTATTGCCTTAATGCTAACACCAGTTTGGATCAGCTAATCCATTACAAAACAAAGACCTGAAATCTTCTCAACTGTCTTTTATCTGAACCTAACGTCAGCCCATTCTTGATTATTTTGCTATTCTACAATTTTCTTGTAGCAATATTTTTCTTCCCCTCTTGGTTACTGCTCCTACTATGTGACTGGATCAAAATCTGGGCTCTCAAAACAGTGAAAATGTCTACGCTTTTAAGTTACTTTTCTAAACAAAAACCTTAGAACAGCAGTCTCCTATTCGCTCACAATTTCACTTCATTGCATTTCTGTACACGTTCAATCAACTTATTCTCTGCACATTCGCTGTTTAACTTGCACCCTGGAAACAAGTCTTTTGAAGAATAAAAACAATTGAGACTTTTTGCAGAAAATAACATGAAGACTATACCTCCTTCATTAAGATTTTCACTGATTTTCATGAAGACTACATCTGAAATTTAATTTTTCAGTTATTCAAACCAATAACTGAAATTAAAGCAATTTAATTACGTATGGATTACCATTTACCACATCAAAGATCTATCTACAAACATCAGCATTTCCTTCAAAATACTGCCTGTAAGAAAATGTCCAACAGAAATGTTATTTACTGTAATGGGGGGAAATAGTGTCCCTTGAAAGCCTCAGAGTGCAATTGCTGGGTGAAGCCAGAACAATTGCTCTTAAGGGTATTGTCACGAACCAGCAACAAAAGAAACACACTGAGCATGATTCAGTGTTAATAACTATTTTATTAATTACTACTTATGATAATACGTAAAATAAAAGTAAAAATGTTAGTATGTTAGAATTCAAAAATGTTAAACCTCGAACGTTAACCCCAAAACTAAACTCGTCGTGTGTGTGTGTGACAAAGTCCCAAACTCCAAGTTCCGGAATGGTTCTTAAAGTTCAGTTCCGCAAGTCATAAGGTGAAACATGAGCAAGGGCTTCTTCAACAACCACCGTTGTCTGAAGATAAGACGTAGATGTAGAAAAACAGAGAGAGAGTACATACGAAATCCAAATGTTCCACGATGGAACCCAAACGACACTTCAGTGTTTACTCGGTAGTGACTTCCTCACCCCAAAAAGCATCCGAATCGTGGTCGTCCACACACAAATACCTGTTTCCTTCTACAGGTCAGCAACAAAGTGAACTCCACCGGATTACTTCCAACTTCCATACATGGATTTCAGTGGCAGACACAGTTATTGTTTCTCATCCATCGATAGAGAAAACAAGCAGGCTGGTGTCTCTCTCCCTTCTCTCTCTCTCTCTTCTTCTTCTTCTGACTTCTCCAACAACGTCATTACGTCCTTTATCTTCTATTGACGTAAGCACGCCCCACACACACAAACACACACACACTCTCTATCTTAAAGGGACTTTCACTGAGTCCGTAACAGTATAAATTGCAAGCTTATCTTTCTTTGTGTTTTAACTATAAGTAAAATAAGTCTCTTAAGAATTATATGCTGTATCTGGCATTTTGTATAGCAAAATGAAGTCTGGAGGTGAAAGGTTAATAGAATGAAAAACACACGAGACATGCTGCTTTAAATAATATTTCTGTTCTTTAGCAACACTGAGAAGATTAAAATGATATTCAAGTAATGGCCAGAGGATTGAAGATTATGCGCTAGGGCATGCAGATGTACCTGAACCAACATTGCCATTATAAATTACAATGTCGGTCAGAATTCTGGAAACTGCCTACACTGGCTGTTACACTAATTTAAGATAGCCACATGCAGCTGCCACTACCAATGGGGCAACAAGAATTTGAAATAGAAAAAGATGCATAAAATACAAGTTGGTAAATTGAAACAATAGCTTGACTGGTTTATCTACTGATCCCAGCTTCACCTTATCTCTGATCTATTTGCCCTCTACCACTTCAGCACATATTAGATGGAGAGTACCAGCTCTATGTGTCCCAACCTATTCTGATATATCAACTGATTATCTCATTCACCATGTCAATGACCACAGTAAAAGCTGCAACTAAAACTGCTAATATGGGTGTGTGCATACATGCATACATACATAACTGCAAGCTCAGTGCCAAGGCCAGGCAGCACAAAAATCAGCCTCCTGCTTTGCATCCCATTTATACAGGGGAGACATGTGATTCCCACCCATGACCCCCACACCTGCTCCATCTCCCTCGTCAATGGATGGAGGGCAGAGAACTGGGGGACTGCCAAAGGTTTGGCTACCAGAGCTACAAAGATTCCAAAGTCAGCTCTCAGCCATTGTAGATTTGGGGCACTACAATTGGCTTTGGGTTACTGTGCAAGGAGACCAAATACTCCAAACTCTTGAAACCATTATGGGCCCTGATGGAAATGCATATTCAGACATTAAATGAAGCTAGTATATGCCCTGGTTGTAACCCTTCCAATGTTAAACAACCTGTTGATGTTTATCAATGAGTATTCCAAAATTCTATGAATTATGGAATGGTTCTACCAGAATAGAGGGTGACAAATGCAAACTTACTATTTAAAACAAAGGAGGTAGAGGGAAAACAGGGAACTAAAGAATGGCTGGCCTAATAAAGCACAGTGAATCGAAAGTGGCATGAATAGAAAATTGGTTTACAAAGAGGAATAAATGGTAGTTTCTCAGTGTAGCAGATGATGACTAACTAAGCACTGCAACTATTTGGATAAGGGAAAAACAAAGGAATGCAGATGCTGGCATCTAGATGAAAAACACTATGATGCTGGAGGAACTCAGCAGGCCAGGCAGCATCCATGTCGAGGACTTCACAGCGGAGCAGTAATACTAGAGAATAAAGGACTGCAGATGCTGCATGTCCTAAAAGAAGGGTTTGACCTGAAACGCTGACCACCCGTTTTTTCTCCACGGATGCTGCCTGGCCTGCTGAGTTCCTCCAGCATCATAGTGTTTATTTGGATAAGGGAATCAAAGGTAATGATGTTTAAGTTTGGTACAAAACTGGGTGGGTTGCAAAGAGGATTTAGACAAACTGAGTGAATGGGAAATACATGGCAGATGCAGAATGACGTGGTTAAGCGCGAGGTTATCCACTTTGTTAAGAAAACCCAAAAGACCAAGGAATTATTTAAATAGAAACAGTTTGCGAAATGTTGACGTACAGAGGGAGCTAGATGTCCTTGTACACTTGTCACTGAAAGCAAATGTGCAGCTGCTACTGGCATGAAGGCAAATTACATACCGGCCTTCACTACAAGAGGCTTTGAATACAGGTGCAAGGATACCTTCGCACAGATTATGCAGGGCCTAGCTGAGACTAAAGATATGGTGTGCAAGTTATGTCTCCTTACCCAAGGAAACAAACTTGCCACAGAGGGAGCACAAGAAAGATTCCCCACAGTGATTTCTGGGATGGTGGGACTGCTGCATGAGGGTAAATGGGTGAACTCGGCCTCTTTTCTCTAAAGATTTGAAGAATGAGAAGGAATCTCATTGAAACATACAACATTCTTACAGGACTCGAGAGGATGAAATATCGGGAGGATGTTTCCCCAACAACAGGGTATAGAGTAGATCATTTAGAACCAAGATGTGGAGAAATCTCTTCACTCAGTAGGATTATGAACCTGTGAAAATTGCCAACATAGAAGGCTGTGGAGACCGTCATTGAATATACAGGGAGATAGACAAAATTTTAGATTTGAAAAGCAAAGGCAATGAAGAGAAGGCAAGAATTTGTTATTGAAATAGAGGATTGCCCAGGATCATATTTAATGATGGAGCAGGTCCAAAGGGCCAAAAGTACCTACCCCCTAACTCCTATTTTTCTTTGTTTCTATGATTACACATCAAGAATGTTTATGTGGATAAGGAAAACTCTGCTGATAAATCCTGTCCATCAAATAGATTACACCTTCCAAAGAACAGAAAAAGTATTTTTTCTTTCTTCAGTTTTGCTCACGCACAGTTTAAAGATTTAAACAGGATAATCTTAAAAATATTTAAACCAAACTGAGAATATTTGAGTTGAAGCAGTGGATTCAGAATATTAGTTAAAAAGCACTAAGTAATAAATATTTATTGTAGTGCTGTGTAATTCCCCACCTCCTCCACCTACTCACTGGAATATCTGAAAATGTGGCCTTTCTCCAATAAATAGGAACAGGGTAAAACAGTTTTGTTCCGTAAATTCTGAAAGCATCCAAAACTCAAATTATAGTAAGTGGGTGGAAACAACCAGTATACTATAAATATTGTATTTAAAGACATTCCTAAGCATACCATTAGTGTGGTTGCCAATGTTTACATGCTATTTTAGTAAACTAAGTTTTGCAATCTTACTCTCAAACAGGATGGTTTTCATGCAAAATTTAATAGGAAACAGCACCACCATGCTGTAACCTGCAAAATAACAGGCAGCTTTTCTGATTATCAGTAAGCAGGATGTCCACACTGCCCCTGCAATGTACATAAACAATGTCAAATACAGCCCATCCTAGCAATATCATCAAGACCTAATGAAAATGCAACACGCACACAATATGCTGCAAAACAGCATAGTGCTAATCTGCACAATATTCTCAACACTAATGAAAGGTGACATAGTTCAGACAATTTTGAAAAGATTAATGCAACCAAATACTGCCAAATTCCCAGCTTAATTCACTGCAGAAGATCAGGATGCACAAAACATGAAGCTATTGGTGGTGCTGGCTTAACTTAAGACTTCTGTTTACATACACAAGGGGAAAGTTCCAATTAAGAAATCTGCAGCTGATGTTACTCCTGGTTTGGCAATCCTAACTTGACAAAACAATCACGCCAAACAAATGGATAGTGCTGGGTTTCAACATTTTGGTGACTACTGAACCATGACATGATTCTCACATGTGCTCTTTTTATAGGAGTCAATTATGACTAGTAGCAATATTCTGCTCTTCATCCCAAAGTAAAAGCAGAAGTAAGCATATCATAAACATAAAAACTAAACATAAAAGTAAGCAGACAAATTACCAGGAGAGAAAACTCATCAGAAAAAAGGAAAAAAACATAATGGAACAAATTATCTTGTATTCATCTAACACCTTTGTTCACTTCAAAGGATACAAAAGTGCTTTATAGTCCATCTAGTACTTCAGGGAATGGAGGTATAGTGGTCAGTTTCTGGATAAATAAATCAGAGGCCAGAACTAACACTCTAGAATCAAGTTCAATCCGACCACATTTAGGGAATTTAAATTCAGTTAATTAAAAAAAAATCTGGACTTGAAAATAAAACTACCCTTGGTAATGACAACCACAGAACTACTGCACCGTATTGTAAAAACATACATGTGGACCACTAATAACCTTAAAGGAAACAATGTGCTGCCCCTGCATGGTCTGATCCATATACAAGTTGATTAACCACAAACTGCCCTCTAATGTCACCCAGAAAGCCCATCAGTAGTGTTAAAATGCAATAAGAATCCAGCGCTATCAACCTATGCATTAGATTTGGACAAGGCAAATATTACTTGCAGCCCAATCAATCCTGTAAAGCCCAAGTAACAATCTGGGGACTGGTGACAAGAGCTGTCCCATAGTCAAAGATCAATGTTGGGCAGAAAATGCTGTAAATATCCAGCAGATCAGGCAACATCTGTACTGAGAGAAACTGAATTAACCTTTCAAGTTCATGACTTACCCAGCACCTGCAGCATTTTGCTTATGGAATAACCTGATATGTTGTCATCACCGAATCATACCTTTCTAATGAACTTAGCAGACTCCACAACCACAATGCCAGGATACACCCTGTTCCACTGGCAGGAGGGTCCTAACAGAGGTGGTGACACAGTGGCACATGGTCAGAAGCAGTGATCCTGTGAATCCCAAGTATTTACTCTGGACCTATCACAACATCAAACATGGGCCAGAAAACCTCCTGCTGACTACCACCTCACATCCACCCTCAACTGATGAATCAGTACTTCTTCATGTTGATTAACACTTTAAAATAGCATTGGGAACAGAAAGGGCATAAAATGCACTCTGACTTAATGCCAGTCATCAAAAGCAACTTGATAGTACAACCATTGCCTGTATGATCCATCTTGGCTTCCTTCTCAGATAAACACGTCACAGACGCCAAAGATGACATCCTGCAGAGAAACCCACTGCCCTGATGTATCAAAGTTCTTCTACCTCTGTTAAGGACATGAGGAATATGAAGGAATACTTTCTCCTTGCCTGCATGGGTTTAGTCCCAACAACAGAAGTAGCCTGCACCATTTAGGACAAAGTAGCCCATTCGACTGGTGCAAATCCATCTCCTTATGCATTCACCACTTCCACCGCTGGCACACCATGACTGCAGTGTGCACTAAGTGCATTATAATTACTTGCCACGGCTACCCTGATTTTGGTTTCATACTTCCACTTTATTTTTAAAGCAATGTAAATATACAAATATACTTGCTTGTCAATAAGCAGAGCAACTCACAGTATTAATAATTGTTATGGTTCAGGTTATTCATCTTAAATGTCATGCAGTGTTCAATAGATCCAATATGACATTGCTTTCAAAAATATTGAAATTGATGTAATTAGTATTTCTTTCAATTTGAAGTATTCTGCTTGGTGTGTGCACTTTATTGAATGGTTAGCCAGGTTCCAGCATCAGTGGTTGTGCAAGTTTGCTTGCTGGACTTCTGGGATGACTTGAATGAGGTCGACTACTACTTCTGAGATCCTACCCTTATTCTGCCAGGCTCTGTCTGCAAGGCTTGCCAGTGCTGTAGCACCAGCAGATAGAAAAACTCATAGAGCTGCTGCACTAGAGGGGATGAACAGCAAGTGGGGATGAACTGTCAGTGGGGAGAGCAACATGAACCAGACAAGGTTATCACTTTAAAATTTCGTGAGAGATCTAACTTTTCAGCTGAGTGGTGCCACACGGCAGCCATGTAGAGTGGATAATTCCCCACTTCTCAGCTGAAAAGTTAAATCTCTCACCAAATGTTAAAGTGGCCCTGGGACCAAAAAGTGCTGTTAAACCATATCTCACTTGGCTGTGATATCTTCACTGCCAAAAAGCTGCAAACACAATCAACAGCATCCTCCCCATCAAAAGTTCCCTGATGAGGGCCAGTAGTTGGTGAAGCTTTACAACTAGCCAGAGTTAGTTTCCACAGGAAAAACTGCCGAAAGATATTTACGTATATTCAAAATGCTGGGTAAAATAACATGATTAATGTGATCAAAATTTTTTGAAACACAGTGAGGGTTATTATGATCTTGAACTCACTGCCTGTAAGGAAGGTGAAAACAGAATCAACCAGGGTTTTCCAGACAACAGGAATGGCACTTGACTGAACATAATATGCATAACAAGGAAAAAAGCTGGAAAAGAGCAAAGAATGGGACTTTTTGGATTGTTTTACCTGGAGCTGGCAAAGACTTGATGGGCCAAATGGCTTTGTCCTGCATCATGACTTCTCTGCATTATAACCTCGACCATCAAGGTCAAAGGCAGCTGGCTCATGGAATACAACCACCTGCAGATTTCCCTCCAAGTCAATTGGAAATATATCACCATTCTTTTTATCATAGCTGGGCCTAAATTGTGCAACTCTACTGAACAACACTGTGGGAGTACTCTCGCTGGATGGACGACAGCTGTTCAAGAAGAGTGGAATCTTTTGCATCCACCTAAGGCAGCAGACGCAGCTTCAGTTAAACTCTCATCTAAAAGATAGCATCTGAGAGAATGCAAACACTCCCTCAGTATTCCAATGACATGTCAGCCTGGATAATGTGCTTAAGTCTCTAACTAGACTTGAACCCATGACCGCCTCACAAATGTTCTATCATTGACCCAAGACCCACAGCTGAAGGATAATAAGTTTGCTCCCCTTCCACATTCAGAAATCCATTTATATTATATATTTACTATATATTATTATATATTTAATATCATAACTTTATATTATTTAAGTGTTTTAGTGAAAATACATTCTGAAAATCTAAATAATCTATGTTGGAAGTGCATAGTACTATTATTGCTCATGCAGAAAGTCAAATTTGTGGATGGGGTTCCTTAGTTCTATTTAGTTCTCAGGTTCCTCTTCAATTTGTTAATCATCCTTCCTCTTTCAGACACTGACAGACCATTTTAAGCATTTTTCCTATTTTGTTATAAATAGATAATACCTATCAAGTTCTATCTCTCACCATCCAGAGAATAAATGGTTCTTCCAAGTGAAGCAGCTATTCAACTTGCACTTTTTCCCATCTTTTTCCAAATTCCACTGTATTTGGTGTTAACAATGTGGTCAACTTCACATTGGAGAACCAAATGCAATTTGGATCATCACTTTGTAGAGTACCTGTGTTCAGTCCACAGGTTGACTCAAAACTCCCCGTTGCCTGCCACTTGAATTCTCCATCCCATTCCCACTGTGGCTTTCTGCACTGTTATAACAATGCCAATGTAGCTTCAGAAAAAGCACCTCACTTTCTGTCTGGGAATATTGGAGCTTTCCGGACTCGGTATGAAATTCAACAACTTAACATTATTTGCTTTCTCTATGTTTCAGAACTGATTATTTCTGTTGCAAGTTGTTTATACATGTTCTTGGCTCAGTTTTTCTCTCTCCATTGGCACAGCCTGACCTGCTATGCATTATCTACAGCCCTGCATTTCACATCTTTTTCATATTCCTTTGTCTGTATTCTCACTTTCCAACTTTGTTCCAATTTTTTTCCCTCATTAACCAGATGACCTATATAATTTATTCCTTAGCAATCCTGCCTTCACCTTATCAGAGACATCCACTTTGTTCATTAATTTCACAAAAGAAAGGAGCACTTAATTAGCCAGAACCAAAATTATCCCGTAATGTCATCAGCACCCTGTGGTTACATTAACTTCTGGATAGAATTGGACCATTGGGTGTTTTGCATTGATGAAAAAAAAGAGGAAAACCCTGCTAATTATCAACTTTGTGGTACCATTTTTCCACTATTAAGCTCATCCGTGATGAAGCATTCACCATCATATCAACGTATAAGAATTATACTACAGTATGACTTTCTTCAACCTACCCTCAGGAAATTTGGCAGTGACTTGTAAATAAATAGTGCTGTCTCCCATGCATGGCAGTTAACAATGACACATTCAGACAGGTCCCAACATTTATAGCCAGCACGAAAAGTGACTTGGCCAAAAATGCAGAAGGGGAATCTGGCACCATCATACTCCCTGCTTCTAAGTCATAATAGTAGTTCACAATATTGGCAATTGAAAGAGCAAGCACAGACAGGCAACCTTAATGCAGGTTATAACATAACCTTGAATACAAGCATCTCAAGTTGTCTTGTGCTTTTGCTCTGTTCTCACAAAAATCAGAAGCAGCAAAATATAAAGGAAACCGTGATTATCCCCAGTATCTACACACACAAAATGCTGGAGGAACTCAGCAGGTCAGGCAGGTTCTATGGAGGGAAATAAACAGTCGACGTTTTCTTTTTCGAAACCCTTCATCGGGACTGGAAAGGAAGAGGGCAGAAGCCATCAGGAAGGCCTTGAGGCTCTCTACCATTCTGGCTTCTGCCCTCTTCCTTTCCAATCCTGATGAAGGGTCTCGACCCAAAACATCGACAGTTTATTTCCCTCCAAAGATGCTATCTGATCTGCTGAGTTTCTCCAGCATTTCATGTGCGTTGCTTCAGGTTCCAACATCTGCAGAATCTCGTGTCTCTGTATGATCCCCAGTATCAATTTTTAGCTCAACAACTACTAAGTATAGTCTGAAGAGTACAACTGGATGGCAGTTGGCAGTGAGCCCGATGGTTGCAGTTTGGTTCCCAGTCAGCTGGTACCCCACTAGCACTACCATAATGAAATTTAAGTTCTTCTGCTGAAAGAGCTCCTCTTTCGGAAGGTCTGCAGTTTAACGATCCACTGAAAAGTGTATGTTTAAACTTTACAACTTATTTACAGCACAGTAAGAGGCCCTTCCTGCCCAACAAGTCCGCGCCGCCCATTTAAACCCATGTTAACCTCCCCGTACATCTTTGGAATGTGGGAGGAAACCAGAGCACCCAGAGGAAATCCACCCAGACACAGGGAGAACATACAAACTCCGATTGAATTGAACCCTGATCGCTGGCGCTGCAATAGCGTCACGCTCAGTTGCTCACAACTTTGCACCAATTGAAAAGCTATTACAAATGCTCCAATACATTTAGACTAAAAAGTGGGTTCACTTTCAATGTACAATGAAAATTTAGTATAAACCCAGAGCCATGAAAAGAGCCAGTTCCAAAACAATTGATGACAGATGAATATCATGAGAACCAGGGCAGCATTGAGGCTATTCCACAATTAAATGTGATTCAATTAATAATTAACTGAAGAAATACAAGCATTATTTTGAAAAAAGATTTGATGAATTAAGTGATTAAAATAATGAGTTAGTACAACATTGTTGGGTTAATGCATCATTCTTCCCTGAAACACCCTTTTCAAAGGAAGAGACAAATGAATATTTCATGGCATTTCAGTCAACTCTGGACTGGAACATTACAATTAAAAGAATTGGGGTGAGAGGTGGGGTGATAATTGCAAAATTGAGGAATATAGCTTTTACATTTTGCTACAATACCAATACTGGATCATGATTTTCACGTAAACCATAATGTTACACTGCGTTGGTGGTTGTGCAATTCCAAAGTGTCCCATGTGACCGGTGGTATGGATTCAGAAGACCTTTTCGGAAGCCTCATCAAGTCAAGGGAATGGCTGGAATGAACAGCTCTAATGTGATGTTGGGATTATGTTACTGTTTGATTAACTTTGTAACAAGCAGTTCTACGGAAGTCACTCTTGCATGCACTCCGAGATCCTACAGACCATCAACATTTAAGTCTTCATTTAAAACTGCAGTTGATCACATATTAAAAAAATCATTCGAGGTCCAGTTCTTACCTGGAATAGCACTGTTTTGGACCGCATTTCTGCGCAAATTGACAAGTGACACTACCTTAACCAAATTTTACCTTTGACTCAAGAAAAGTGTCCATGGCTTTCAAAATTAAGAGAGAGCTTGATTTTCTGACGGATCAGAAATTCTAATGGTTCACCTGTTTTCCAAGCAAGGATTAGATTTAAAGTCCATTGTTAGATGAAACTAACCATCGATATGAAGGATGGCCAGCTGACTGAAGCAGCAGGGTGATGCATTTGGCCACTAGAGGCAAACAGCAATGAAAACAATAGCACTGCTTTACAAATCTCATTGCAAGTCTTTCAGCATCTCATGTAACACGGCAAACAGACCAAAAGGTTGGACTAATGCCTTAGATTCCATTCTGGATTAAATTGGTTATTTTTATACAGCATTTACACTGACAGAATACCCTGCAAGCAACAAGTGTCAGTACTGCAACCAATAAATGCAAATTTAAATAGTCCAGAAAGAATAAAAAAGGGAAGTAAGGGGTGCTGGGGTTACTAAAACAATTGTGAATCTCAGTAATATGACAAGCTTATCTGAACAGGTGTGTTATTCACCTTCATTAAGCATAAAAAACAGCTCCACCTAAAATGTTTGAAATGTTGCATAAAAAGAGGTTCCTGCAGATGAACAAACAAAGCAATTTTCATTAATTATTTATAGCCAATCTTCACAATGGATATTCCTTTACACTTTACTGGAATGTTAGCTTTAAGCCAAAAGGCCCTTAAAGTCTTTAAGATCAGCCATAATATCTACTTGACCAGGCAGTTCCATCGGAATGAAAAAAATTATTATATTCAAAAAGTCCATTCTCTTTCCATCCTGCTTGATCCAATGTAAAAAGCAGTGAAAGATGAAAATAGAAGAAATTCTTGGCCATTTTTTGGAAGGATGAAGTGGATAGCTTAATAAGTTACTTCAGTTCAGAAAAACAAAAATTGACTTGTAAATTCAACCCTCAAAACCAAGTACAGGTACATGTTACCTATAAGATTTCAACCTGACTACAATTGTTTTCCACATCTTGAATAAAAAGCATCTTTAACCATACTGCTATACTCTACAATTGTGTCATACAGTACAGGCATATCTCAGCCAATGGCAACATATTTCCAGAAAGACTCCCTTAATATTTTCAGTCCTTAAATATTTTCTGCATTGATTTTAATTTTTCCACTTTGGTCTAATAGGGATAGTCAGAGAGAATGTAACTGAGAAAGTGAAATTGCAATCAGCAATCGATGTGAATAAGAGTTTTCTCCAAGTTACCAAAGGGTCTACAGCAGAACTTTGCTCTTGTTAATTGGGCAAAACATAGTTGCCATTAATATTTTCATTTAAAGTCAACTTGAACAATTCATTTAGAAGCAGCCATTGTAAAAGATAAACTCCATTAAGACAAACTCTTCCTTCATGTTTTACTACATTTGTTATACAAACGCAAGCTATTATTCTCTGGTCTCTAAACTTTGAACCCTAACAAGCTCGAGCCTCAGTTTAAGCAAGTGGGACATGCAATGTGAAGTGAAGCTCCCTCCAGGAAGAATACAAGATGGAAATGGATGATCTCTGGAAATGTGTTGAGCAAATATAGCAAAACCACTAATGACAGCAAGTGATGGTTCAAGAAATTGCGGTGCAACAAAAAAAAACAGCAGCATCTGCAGAGCTTGTACAATTTGCTTGTGATAATGTTTCATAAAAGTTGGACGATCAATCCAGAAAACGCAAGTTCAAATAGAGAATTCATTATTAAAAACATAGACATTAAAAATGTTAATATCAAGTAGTTTTTTTTATCATGTAGCTATCAGATACAATAAAATACAAATGGTTCAATCATGTCCTTCCTTTGATAAATAAAATTTGCTTCTCTTAAAAAAACTGATTCCTATAAACATCAGTATGATTGACTCTTAATAGCAACCAAATGGCTTAATAAACAACTCGGGTGGCTCACCTATGCTGGCTTTGCCATCCATGCCCACATTTTTGAGGCAATATTAAAATAATTAGAAACATTGAAGTTACAGATCCAAGTCATATCTCACAAGTAATCTTGTACTGGCAGCCCCAGCTCAATTTAGTTTCATTAAGTGCACTGCTTGCTTTTCCTTTGAAGGATATGTCATGTGATTAAGGATAGGGAACTAAGAACCTCAACTATTGCCAAAAGAGAAATAAGTCAAAAGAATGCTTTGTGAACTCCAAAATACCATTCTTAATGTTTTTGTTGACTCCCCAGAAGCATAGTTGAATGTTCCCTCAAGAGGGCTAATAAACAAGATTTTAGCAAAAGCTAAAGGTTTAATTTTATTAGCCTGAAAGAAAACTAAACAATTTAAGTTCTTTCTTCATCATGATCTTCTCCGTGTAAAAAAAGGCAAAACATAAAAGATAGGAATCATGGTCGAGCTAAAAGGAAACAATTTGTCAGTTGACTTTCATGTATCTTTACCATCTCTGCCACTAAACCAAATTCCCCTTGCTGCTGATAAGTCAAAGTAGTTCAGCCTCCTGACAAGTTCCTAAATGTTATAATGGTGGTTCTCCTCTTGCCCAACCTCTCGGAATCCACTTTGCCAACAGACTCTCGAGATTGCTGATTTGTGCTCCTATTCTGCTTGAAAGGAGATATGCTCTTCTCAGTAATCCACTAGTTCCATTTCAATAGACAAGACCGCAACTTCCGCACTATAAATTAAGTCCACCTGCAGTGACCCCATCACCTCCCAAAACAAATATTCTCCGGGATATGTCTATTCGCTTTAAATTGTTTAAAGCTTTGCTGACAATTATCAAAACTTGCTTAAATACAATGGAAACTAAAATGGGACCCAATTTTCTCACTGTGGAAAACAACATTTTCCGAGTGATGTTGCCAACTTTGGACTGTACACTGTTTTGCCCTCGTTGAGGTGATTTTTTCTGGAAAATTTCCTGAATAAATGAACCACCTTTGATCCCTGCCCAAAATATAACATGCAAGCGTGCTGTAGTTTTTATCTATTCCTTTAAAGAAAAGTCTCTGTATACAAGAGTCAAAATCAAGGTGCTTAGTCAATGCCAGCAAATTCAGTAGAAGATGAGTGATGATAAGAATGTGAATAATACTAATCTCTACATGGACACTGTGGAATAAATTGACAATTTTACTGCTTATTAATGACCCCAAAGAACTTTTTCTGAATATTTGTGTCTTTAGCAAAGATCTGTGGCATTTTCAACCATAGCTTCAATCATCAAATTAAGATTCATGAACTCAATTTCAATTTTCTTCCTGCTAAATCCATTAAGATAATTTACACCAAGGACTCACAACAATTTATCAAATTAAGCATATTCCACTTTCCCCAAAGCAATTTAACATTTTAATTTAAATCCTTCCTTTTCTACTAATGTTCTTGCCAGGGAATTTCCTCCATGAAATTACCGAAATCCCCTGCTTTCACTCACAAAATGATGTTGGAGCATTTCTGAAATGGGGGGAAGCTTTTTAAGGCACTTGCTTGGATGATAGAACAGCAGACAGTAAACAAAAGTAAAAGAAATGTTTGAGAGAGAAACCAAAAGCAGAGTCAAAAAAAGAGAGGTTTTAAAAATTCCTGAGGACGCAATAGAGCATTTCATAGAGTAGAAGCACTGCAGTTTAATAAGCAGAGACCAAGGGGGCAATGAAAGTAAAGAATGGGAAAAGTTCACCTTTAGGGGAACAGAAAACAATTTCAGAGGACCGAAGCACCAACCTGGACAATGAGCAGCAAAACCCCATGGTGAAAAGGAATACCCAGATGTAACAGTTCAACCTCTTTAGACTTATGCTTGTCAACACACATTTCAACATCTTCTTTGCTTCTGTCATTAATTGATACAAACTTCTCCCTCATCCATCAGGCTCAAGGATGACTTGCTTCCATCCAGCTCTGAGATGGCTGATGAGGTCAATTTGGGGCCTAGAGGATCAGCCACAGATGGGCTGGGTATGGGCAGTTTTGGAAGCGGTGTGCTTCTTCCACCTTTCACACTGGGCTTCTACATGTTACCCATAAAAGCAGAGGTGCTCCGTGCCACCCTGAATGCTGATTTTCCATTTTGAGTGGCCATAGACCCAGAATTCCCAAAAGTCACCGGGGATGTTACACATTTTCAAGGTGGCTGTGAGAACATCCAGGAATCATCTCTGTCCACCTGGTCATGCTTTTCCATGATGGAGCTTAAGAAAACATTCAGCATGTACCCTGGGCATGGTTTGCCCACTGGATCTGGATAACTGTGATTGAAGCCTTAATGATTTAGTGCTCGATATTGACATGGGAGAAGATGCTTATGTTAGTTCATTTATCCTCCAGTGACTGTGGAAGATTTTGCAGAGACAGTATCTCTCCTGTGCTTTGAGATGTCTGCTTTAGGCAACCCATGTCTCAAAAGCATACAGGAGGGCAGGGATCACCACTGTCTGGTAGATGATAAACTTTGTGCCAAATTTGGAGTCTTGGTATTTAAATACTCATCCTTAGGTGGACAAAGGCTCGGCTGGCACTCTGAAGGGGATGGTGAATTTTGTCACTGACATCTGCTCTTGTTGGAAGATAGCACCCATGATATGGGAAGTATAGTATGTTTACCAGGGTCTCATCATGGACCTTCATTGCCAGAGGGCTCCGCTGTACAGAAGAGAGCAGGTAGGTCGGGGACCTTTGTTTAGTGGATGTTTTCTCTGAGGCCCATTTTCTCATTTGCTTCAGTGAAAGAATCAATGGTGACTTGAAGCTTGGCCTCCAAACGTGCACATGGTCAATTCCGCATTGCAGCTCAATAACCAAGGTTGCAGTTACCTTGTTTCTGAATTGCAATTGATTTATTATTGTCACATGTACCGAGCGGCAGTGAAAAACTTAGTTTTGCATGCTACCCATACAGATCATTTCAAAACACAAGTACATCAAGGTAGAACAAAGGGAAAAGCAATAACAGAATGCAGAATATAGTGTTACAGTTACAGAGAAAGTGCAGTGCAGGTTGACAATAAGGTGCAAGGGCCATGATGAGTTAAATTGTGAGGTCAAGAATTCACCTTTAACATACAAGATGTCTATTCAAGAGTGCGATAAGTGGGATAGAAGCTGTCCTTGAGCCTGGTGGTGCGTGTTTTTCCAAGATTTTCTATCTTCTGCCCGATGGGGGGTGGGGGGAAGAAACGAGAATGTCCGGAGTGAGTCTTTGATAACGTTGGCTACTTTTCAGGCAGCAGGAAGTGTAGACAGAATCCACAGAGGAGGGGCTGGTTTTTGTGATGGACTGAGCTGTGTCCACAACTCCCTGCAATTTCTTGTGGTCTTGGGCAGAGCAGATGCCATACCAAGCGGTGATGCATCCACATAAGATGCCTTCTGTGGTGCATCTATAAAAATTGGTGAAGGTCAATGGGGACATGCTGAATTTCCTTAGCCTTCTGAAGAGGTAGAGGCACAGGTGTGCTTTCTTGGCCATAGTATCTACATGGTTGGACCAGGACAAGCTATTGGTGATGTTTACACCGAGCACCTTGAAGCTCTCAACATGTGTTCCGCCCCAGTTCCTTAAGTCAATGACCAGCTCTTCTGTTTTGCTGATATTGAGGAAAAGGTTGTTGTCATGGAGAAGATGTAGTTTCCCTTTTGTCCTGTGGTTTAGCACCATTCCAGCAGGAAGCTGGTTAGAGGTGAGGTGTCGTATTGAAGAGGAAAAAAGATTGGGAAGTGTAGGGGCAATGAATAGTCTTGCTTGACACTGGTCTGCACTGAGATTAGGTCTCTTGTGGACCGTAGATTAAGATCATGGTTTGCTTGCCATCATGTAACAGATGTAGGATGGTGATGAACTCCTGATTGGCACACTCAAACATTTTCATGAAATCAAAAAAGGCCACACTTGATGATCAAAGCTTCTCCTTGTTTTTTTCTAGGAGGTCACGCAGTGAAGATCATGACCATCATTTCTGGATTGACAGAATCCACACTGATTTGGGGAAGCTACTCTTTGACCACTGGGAGGAGGCAGTTGAGGAGGTCTTTCCCCCGCCAGAAAACAGGGAGAACCCCTCTGTACTTCCTGACTCCTTTCACAAACATGGTCACAATTAGGGAGCCTCCGAGATGCCCTCCTCTTGCCATATGTGGGAGACAAGGTTGTGACAAAGTGTCTCTCCACCAAGTTTTAGTACTTCATTTCGGGTATCACTAGTTACTGAGGCCAATTTCAGAGTTGACTTCTTGACGTGGGGTTGGCAGCAGTGTTAAAGTGAATAGTTTACCAATAGAGGCAGTCACAGACACCTGCGTCAAGGACAAAGTCACAGCTGATGAGTTCTTCCAAGTGCTCTTTTCTGCAGGAACTTATTCTGCAGAATTTTTCCTTGATAATCATTTCTAGCTCTCAGAAGGGTGGGTCTTTGGAATGATGGCATGCCTCAAGACAAGCTGCCCAATTATTTACCATTTTCCTGCAATTTCAAACCCCTATTTCGAATGTGCTGTTTGTTTCACAACATTGACTTTTAAGTAAAGTGCACCTCTGTGACAACAGTGGAGATGGGCATCACCTTTTGCCAGCATTTTAATTTCATTTTCTTTGGTTCTACTTTCTCATTATTTCTCACCCCAAGACTAAATACAACTTTGTTACTTTAAAAAAAAATTCCCAACACTCTGCTAATGTTGCTTTTTAATTGTTCGCTTTTTGTTTCATTTTAAAGCAATGGTTCCAGGAGATGGAAGTTCAGTAGAGGTCTTTCCCCACTTACTTCTACATCACTTCAAAGACTAAAGGCTTAAGTCCATGCCATTCATCATTAATTTTACACAACTGATGACTAAGCAGTTCCACAATCAAGCTGTTCCCATCCTAGTTCAAGTTGTGACCCAACTGCAATTCAAAAACCTCATAACAGGTTGGTTAGAGGTGTCTGCCTAAATGTAATTCCTTTTATGCAAAAATACTCTGGAACATAGAACAGTACAGCACAGCACATTACAGGCCCTTTGGCCCACCATGTTGTGCCGACCTTCAAACCACACCTAAGACTATCCAACCCCTTCCTCCCACATATCCCTCTATTTTAAATTCCTCTACACACTTATCTAACGATCTCTTGAACTTGACCAACGTATCAGCCTCCACCACCACCCCAAACAGCGCATTCCATGCACCAACCACTCTCTGGGTGAAAACCCTCCCTCTGACATCTCCCTTGAACTTCCCATCCATTACCTTAAAGCCATGCCCTCTTGTACTGAGCATTGGTGCCCTGGGAAAGAGGCACTGGCTGTCCACTCTATCTATTCCTCTTAATATTTTGTATACCTCTATCATGTCTCCCCTCATCCTCCTTCTCTCCAATGAGTAAAGCCCTAGCTCCTTTAGTCTCTCTTCATAATCCATACTCTCTAATCCAGGCAGCATCCTGGTAAATCTCCTTTGCACCTTCTCCAACGCCTCCACATCCTTCCTATAATGAGGCGACCAGAATTGGACACAGTACTCTTAAGTGTGGTCTAACCAGAGTTTGGTAGAGC
Source organism: Pristis pectinata (assembly GCF_009764475.1). Classification (NCBI taxonomy): domain Eukaryota; kingdom Metazoa; phylum Chordata; class Chondrichthyes; order Rhinopristiformes; family Pristidae; genus Pristis; species Pristis pectinata. The sequence goes on from NC_067407.1 coordinate 46,425,035, forward strand.
TGCATCATTACTTCACGGCTCTTAAACGCGATCCCACGACTAATGAAAGCTGACATCCCATAAGCTTTCTTAACTACCCTATCCACCTGTGAGGCAACTTTCAGTGATCTGTGGATATGAACCCCCAGATCCCTCTGTTCCTCCACATTGCCCAGAATCCTGCCATTAACCTTGTACTCCGCCTTGGAGTTTGTCCTTCCAAAGTGTACCGCCTCACACTCCTCCGGATTGAACTCCATCTGCCACTCGTCAGCCCAGCTCTGTATCCTATCAATATCCCTCTGTAAGCTTCAACAGCCCTCCGCACTATCCACAACACCACCAACCTTTGTGTCATCTGCAAACTTGCTAACCCACCCTTCCACCCCATCATCTAAGACATCAATAAATATCACAAAAAAATACAGGTCCCAGAACAGTTCCCTGTGGGACACTGCTAGTCACAGCCCTCCAATCCGAATGCACTCCATCCACCACTACCCTCTGCTTTCTACAGGCAAGCCAATTCTGAATCCACACGGCCAAGCCTCCCTGGACCCCTTGGCCTCTGACCTTCTGAAGAAGCCTACCATGTGGAACCTTGTCAGATGCCTTACTAAAATCCATGTAGACCACATCTACTGCACTACCCTCATCAATCTTCCTGGTCACCTCCTCAAAGAACCCTATCAGGCTTGAGGCAAGATCTTCCCTTCACAAAGCCATGCTGGCTGTCCCTAATCAGTCCATGATTCTCTAAATGCTCATAGATCCTCTCTCTTAGAATCCTTTCTAACAGCTTACCCACCACAGACGTTAAGGCTCACTGGTCTGCAATTCCCTGGACTATCCCTACTACCTTTTTTGAATAAGGGGACAACATCTGCCACCCTCCAATCCTCTGGTACCATTCCCGTGGACAACGAGGACTCGAAGATCCTAGCCAATGGTTCGGCAATCTCCTCCCTCGCCTCACGAAGCAGCCTGGGGAATATTCCGTCAGGCCCCGGGGACTTATCTGTCCTAATATTTTCTAACAGCTCCAACACATCCTCTCTCTTGATATCTACATACTCTAGAACATTACCCTTACCAACACTGTCCTCAGTGTCATCAAGACCCCTCTCCTTGGTGAATACTAAAGAGAAGTATTCATTGAGAACCTCACCCACTTCCACAGCTTCCAGGCACATCTTCCCACCTTTGTCTCTAATCGGACCTACCTTTACTCTAGCCATCCTTCTGCTGTTCACGTACGAGAAAAAAGCCTTGGGATTCTCCTTAACCCTACTCGCTAAAGCCTTTTCATGTCCCCTTCTTGTTCTCCTCAGCCCCTTTTTAAGTTCCTTCCTTGCTACTCTATATTCCTCACGAGCCCTATCTGATCCTTGCTGCTTACACCTTATGTATGCTGCCACCTTCTTCCTAACTAGTTGTTCCACCTCCCTTGTCACCCATGGTTCCTTCACCCTGCCATTCCTTCTCTGCCTCACCAGGACAAATTTAACCCTAACATCCTGCAAGAGATCCCTGAACATCGACCACATCTCCATAGTACATCTCCCTTCAAAAATGTCATCCCAATTTACACTCTCAAGTTCTCGCCTTATAGCCTCATAATTCGCCTGTCCCCAATTAAATATCTTCCGGTCCTCTTTGCTCCTATCCCTGTCCATGACAATGCATGTGGTATTTGAATGGAACAATTCTCAAATTATCTGTTCTGCAACTCAACAGGAGAAAATTCTGAAGTACCAAATCTAGTTTGAGAAAATATCTATGGGTGATTGCAATCTCATATAGTATGGCACTTGCATATCATTTGAACATAGCCTCATAGCAAACTGTTTAATCTTAATCACATTCCACACAGTAAGAGAAAATTTTTACCTGAATTTTGATGTATCGCCAAAGAAAGAAAATTATGAATGAAATGTTAAAATAAAGCAGGGCCAAATAATGCCAATATTTTAAAAGAAATAAAATTTTATTTTTAAATACACCAACTCAATGATTCCTGCATGAGTAATTTTCATGAAAAGTATGCACCATTAATTCTCTCTTCTCATTTTAAATAGGAATAAAAACAGATATTCATCAGAGGCAATACAGTGAAAGATCAACAGGTTACAAGTAACAATTGAAGGTTTGAAAGGATTAAATTATTCTGCTGAATTTAAAGTTAACTTTAAGTAAGTAGATGCTGTGTGACAGAATAATTTAAACATCTAATATTAATAACAATTCTCTGAGTTAAAGAGCCTTTGCATTTCTGATCAAAGTGATTCCACAGTATTCATGCAGTAAAAGTTAACAGCCCTAAATTGAAGAACTAACGCAGCAATCTGTGGTGAAGCAATAATTCCAACTCCATTCAAGTCTATTTGGACTTTGTTTACTAAAATGAAGGAAAAGAATCGCCAAGGTTCACATTTTGCAAATATGAACCAATGCATGTCCAGAAAGTTCTGCATTGCAGAGTCACTGCTATTTAAACTTGTATTGTCCATTTATTAATCCACTTTCTCAGAACCATTCAGGAGCTGTATCAAATGACAAATACAAATTCAATTCTGACACAATACGGTAAAACTACTGAAGCGTCAGCACCATAACCATTAGCATTGCCATCAAATCACGCCATTATTTGGTAGGGATAAATGTCAGTAAAACCCTGTAAAGTGAAAAATGTTGCCACAACACCACAGCAGCATATCATGATCTAAATCTAATTCATAAAAATGGAGATTTACTGGCTTTCATTACTAGAATACAAGTTATATCAGATTAACTCAGGATACAATCTAAAGTGTAACATAAGGCAGTGCAAATTTTCCTGAGCAGTTGTTAAAACACGATTTATCTTTCTTGAACAGTTGAGCCCACTGTATTGTTACCCAGTCAAGTCCAGTCTTTTGAAATTGCTGCCAACATTGCTCAAAGCATACGAATCGTACATTGGATTATGAAATAACACCATCATGTTAAAATGGGAAAGGCTGTTCCATCTGTTGGTGGATTTGAGATAAAGCAGGTAGTAGCATTCATCTATTCTTATTTTAAGGGACTGTAAAAGTAAACCCCATGCAAAGAAAAAACGGGAATAACACGGACTGCATTGGATGTGCAGCCATTGCATCAGAATTCTACAGCATAAAACAGACCCTTTGGCCCACCACGTTCATGCCAACTATCATGCCCACTTAAACAAATCCCACTTGTCTGCATTGATTCCTCATCCCTCTCTGCCTTACCCATCCAGATGTTTCTTAAATGTTGTTACTGTTCCTGCCTCCACCACCACCTCTGGCAGCTCATTCCAGATACCAACTACTGTGTGTGAAAAATTTACCTCTCAGGTCCCCTTTAAATCTCCTCCCTCTCATCTTAAACAAATATACTCCAGTTTCTAGACACCCCAACCATGGGAAACAGACTCTGACTATCTGCTCTATCTATGCCTCTCACAAATTTAAATATACCTCCATCATGTCATCTCTCAGGCTCCTTTGCGCCAGGGCAAACAGACCTAGTCTACCCAATCTCTCCTCATAGCTCAAGCCTTCCAATCCAAGCAACATCCTTGTGAATCCTTTCTCGCCCTCTCTAGCTTAATCACATCTTCCCCCTTGTGCGGCAACCAGAACTGTACATAATATTCCAAGTGCAGCCTGAACAACATTTTTTATAACCATAACATGACGTCCCATTTCAATGCCTCAGCCTATGAAGGCAAGCATGCCATACGCCTTCTTCACCACCCTAACTGTGTTGCCATTTTCAGGGAACTATGCACTTTTACCCCAAGATCTCTCTGTTCAACAACACTTCCCAAGGCCTTGCCATTCACTGTGTACCTCCCAAAATGCATCACTTCAGATACATCCGAATTAAATTCCATCTGCTGATCGCTTGTCCACTTTCCCAATTGATCAAAATCCCACTTTAACCTTAGACAGCCTTCTTCACTGTCCACTCTACCACCAATTTTGGTGCCATCTGCAAACTTACTAATCATGCATCCAACATTCTCATCCAAATCATACATATGACAATCAAAAGAGGACCCAGCACAGATTCCTGAAGCACACCACTGGTCACAGGCCTCCAATCTGAAAAACAGCCCTCCAATACCACCTTCTGACTCCTACCAACAAGCCAATTTTAAATCCATTTGTCTAGCGCATCCTGGATACCATGTGTTGTAACCTCATGGACCAGCCTGCCCTGTCAAGGGCCTTGCTGAAGTCCACGTAGACAACATCTGTCACCCTGCCCTTGTCAATCTGCTTGTTCACCACTTCACCAGAAGGACTGAGGTGGTCATGCTTTGAATACACTGGTATCCTACTTGGTGCTAACTTTCTGAGTGCTGATTACTGGGCTCTTGGTCCTCAGTCCAAACATTACACTCTTCTGTACTTTTATCAAGATATTCCCTGGGTTCTACACTGCTGTGCCAGGAAACTGGAGCGAATGCCTTCCCTCCACTGGTGTTTCCCTTGCAATGAATCACCCAATGGCTTGGTGTGGAGACACTGCCTGTATAGAGACTGCCTGTATAGACTAGTGTTGAGCAGTCAGGTTTAGGGTACTATCAGTGGCTAAAAATGTGCATATCCCTTGAACATTCTGCATTATGACAACCATACAGTTAACTGAATAATATATGGAAAGAGCGTCTGGTAAAAGCTGGCCATTAATATCCAATGAACTTGAAATATGTGCCAAATGCTGAATATATACCCACAAGCCAAAATGTAGAAGGCTTTGGTTTGATTACTAACCCTGTGCAAAACATCCAGTAACATGAAAGCAAGTTCTAACATTCAATGGTGTGCTAAAATATTCTTAGTTAGTTTTAAGAGTACGTTAATGTCTGCTCAAACTATCTGGAATACCATGTGCTATTCTGGGCACTTTAAAAAGAATACGAAAAGGATTTAAAGCACAAAGGAATATGAAATTGTCAAACTTCCTTCCATGCAATTATTTCAAAACATAATCCAGTGTGCCATTCCATTTTAAAAAATTTCCTTCTGAACTCACACATTTCATGAGCGATACAGAGATTAGTGTGCACTGAATTAAGTTTTAATCTTAAAATTTACATATCAGCAAAGACGCCACATGCCTTTTTTGTCTGAAGTATTAAGGCTAGTTGCATTCCCTTGTATTACTGCAGCTGAAATAATTAAACTTCAGAGTTGTGGCCAACCAAATACCTTTGCATTCTGGCTCTGTAACAGTCTATTTGGGGCTTTCAGCAAAGACAGCAAATTTGGCCAAAAGCAGGGAAGCGAACTTGGATAGCAACAAGGTCCTCATTAACAAATGACCAGTACCTCCCACTGGAATGCTTAGGTACTGCATACACATGGATATCATGCAAGAAAAGGACAGGTATTGTTATTATAGGACATTAAATGGCTGTCAACACTCATGCTCTGCCCAAACATAAAAATGTAACAGTATGCAATAGCCAGCTGCCATCCATCTTGTATGACTTAGTGGTCAAATTAAATTTGTCAGTGAAGGTGATGCTAAATACAAACAATATTACTTTGTATGTTGAGGCTGTTCATTTTCTTTGTATGTTGAAATATGGAATAAAATAACACACAAGTGGGTTATTGCATTTGCTGGACTTGTGCTGACTCTTTAAAGTGGCTATCTAATTCTACTCTCCTAGTCTTTCCACATTGACCTGAAAATTTCTCTGCTTCAAGTAACCTATTCACTTTTAAAGCCCTTCAGGCAAAAAAAACATAAAATTACAAAGTACAGATGCAACATTTTGTTTCCTGCAAGGAACTCATTACTCATGGCAAAGATAAAAATTCCATTTTGATATGGGTAGTGTTTCTATTTCAGAACAAAAAATAAAAAAATTATTTTCCAAAGAAAGCACAAGAGATTTGTTAATTTTTGATCAAGGTTTGATCAAGGGCAGACACAGTAGTGCAGCAGTTAGCGTAACTAAATTAAAGTGCCAGCGACCCGGGTTCAATTCTGGCTGCTGTCTTGTCAGGAGTTTGCACGTTCTCCCCGTGTCCTGCGTGGTTTCCTCCAGGTGCTCTGGTTTCACTCCAGGTGCTCCGGTTTCCTCCCACATTCCAAAGATGTACAGGTTAGGAAGTTGTGGGCCTGCTATATGTTGGCGCCGGAAGCGTGGTGACACTTGCGGGCTGCACCCAGAACACTCTGCACAAAAGATGCATTTCACTGTGTGTTTCGATCTACATGTGACTAATAAAAAAAATCTTATGTTATCTAAAAATTCACTGCTGACAAGCAGAGCATTTTAATTTCAGGATCGCATTGTCAGTATCAAACTTTCTTTTGCCAACTGAAAGCACAGGTCACATTCAGAGTCCTGCACCTCGTATTCCTTTCCCAATATCATAGCTCCTCTATCCCACACAGAGACTACTCTGATCAAGATTGTAAACTTGATGCAAATTATTGCCAAACATGCAGCAGTCTGTGTTGTGACTAAGGTAAATTGGAATGATCCGAAAAGACTAATTTTCATACAAACGTTACAGCTGCCAGACAAGTGAAAACTTTTCTCCAGCTGGCACTGATTCAAACTCAGGTCATTGAGCTAAAAGGGTGGTATTCTTAGATTCTGCACTAGTTGACACTGTCCTCAGTAATGTGCAATCTCAGTGTTGTGCAGCAATTTTTCATTTGAAAATCTAGGATGTTTTGTGTTTTATGAAGGATCATAGCAAAAGGAAAAATGAATTATTTTACAGGTCATTCCAAAGCACATCGCAGAAAAGCAGTGATCAAAGTGATCTGGTTATTCCCCTGCGTGCCTGATCACTTTTTTCAAAAAAAATGACAATAGGATATTTTGCATCGATTCCATTGTATCTTGGAAGTATGTACATTCAATTACAAAAGAGAGGTGCAAAACCCTTGGTTAAGAATATAAATAAGTTGCCATTTCACTCCTTAAACCTGCTCCACCATTCAATAATACCACAGCTAATCTTTCACCTCAGTGCCATAGAAGATAAAACAGTACAGCACAGGAACAGGCCCTTCAGCCCATGATGTCTGTGCAAAGTATGATGCCAAATTCAACTAATCCCTTCTGCCTGCATGTGATCCATATCCCTCCATTCCCTGCATAGTCACGTGTCTACCTGAAAGCCTCTTGAATGTCACTATCGTATCTGCTTCCGCTACCACCCCGGCAGCATGTTCCAGGCACCGACAACTCTGTGTAATAAAACTTGCCCCACACACACCCTTTAAAATTCCCCCCTCACTTAAAGCTACACTTGTCTAATATTCAACATTTCTACCCCGAGAAAAGGATTCTAGCTAATTACCCTATTTATGCCTCTCATAATTTTATAAACTCAGCCTCGGACCTCCAGAGAAAACAATCCAAGTTTGTCCAGCCTCTCCTTTTTGCTGATACCCTCTAATCCAGGCAGCCAACAGCCATACTAGCCTGAAAATGCCATGTTCCTACCTAATCCTCCTATCCCATAAATCTCTTTAAAATCCAAAAACTATCTACCTCAAGCTTTGAATATATCCAGAACCCTTGAAGTTTCTCTTCTTAGTCTCAAATAGCTGACATCTTATTCTAAGATTGTGACCCTAGTTCTGGATTTCCCAGAGAAATAAAACATCCTCAAAGCATTTGTCCTTTTAAGACTCTAAAGATTTTAAATTTTTCAACAAAGTCACCTCACATTCCTTTCAAATGGAGAAAATATTGGCCCATGGCCTTGTACACTCAATGTGGTCTCAAAGGATAATCATTCGAGCCCATAATCAGTTTGGGGAATCTTCACTTCAGTAACTCCAAGGCAGGTACATTCGTGCTGAGATAACTTGACCGTAATTATACATAGTGTGATACTGCCATTCCTTATTTTGCTTCTACAATCTGTTTTGCTAAGGGCTATCATATCATTTACTTTCCTAATTGCTAACTGTACTTGCACATTCATGATTATATGCAAAAACACATTCCTCTGTCTACTCTTTATAATAAAAAAAATTCCTACTTTTGCTACCAAATTGCATGTCTTGACAATTTTTCATACCACTTTCTACATGTCTAGCTCTTACCCACTTACTTCACTTTCTGAAAACACACTACTCTTTATCCTGAGCTTACCAGGCAGACAGAGGATAAGATTAAAAGAGTTCTTAAAGCCTCCTTGAAAAGTGCAATTTCCTCACTGACTCCTAGAAATTCTTGGTCCATGATTGCTTCAAGTGGAGAAGGGAGATTTGGGAATGCACCGAGGACCTTGAGTCAATGCCTCAGGGGCACACAGAAGCCCAGTATAAACAACAGAATAAGCACAAACTACCTACCTAACCACCTGGAGACACAAGAAATTTTGCAGATGTTGGAATCTGGAGCAATTCACAGCAAGTGCTGGAGGAACTCAGCGGCATCAGGCAGCATCCATGGAGGGAAATAAACAGTCGACGTTTCCAGCCGAGACCCTTCATCAGGACTGGAAAGGAAGAGGGCAGGAGCCAGAATAAGAAGGTGGGGGGAGGGGGAGGAGTACATGAAGGCAGGGGATAGGCGAGATCAGGTGAGAGGTGTCCAGGTGAGGGGGGAAGGTAGTGGCTGGGAGAAGGAGAGAAGACGTAATAAGCTGAGAGGTAATAGGTAGAAGAGGCAAAGGGCTGAAGGAGGAGGAATCTGGTAGGAGAGGGCAGTGGACCATGGAATAAAGGATGGGGAGGGGAGGAGAGGAGATGGACAGGTCATCAAGGTGGGGGAAGAGAGCCATAGGAATAAGGGAAGACAAAGGAGTTGGGGGGGGGGGGAAGAGAAGAGGTTGGGTTGTCAAGCACCTCCTCTCAATACGTGGAGAGTTTGTAGCCCCCACAATGGCCTCTTAAGTCAGTTCAGTATCCAGAACTAGAGTGGTCACATGTCATCCTCAATCTGGATGAATTAACCAAAGAGGTAAACAGTCTCACAGCTTAACTTTTGCATGAGCTTTATATCACGATTACATTTTGTTTTATTATACCTGGTATCAACACCCAAGCCAGTGATGCTGTTCTAACTAGTTCAGACCCAAGCACTACTGCTACCAATGTCCAACTAGTTACAGCCTGCAGTTTTCTGGCTGCTAACCAATCCTCATTCCTGTATATTGAATTTGCTTCTTGAGCCCTGTTTTGTGTTTTAACATGTTAGAATGGCAACTTATTGAATGTTCTTTGAAAATTCAAATACACCATTACCACTGTTTTCTCCGTTATAGACACTGCTATTTACAACTCCAAAAACAGATCTGTCCTTTCATGAATTTATGTTAATTCTGCCCAGTCATATAATGGTATTCCAACAGTCTTGATATTACAACTAAAGTGACACTGAGCTATTTCTACCTACCAATAAATGTTTGAATACTGAAACAGAAAATAGGTTTGGGAATACAGTAAAAAAAAAGCTGTTAATCCAGCACATTCTGGACTTTGGTGGTGTCAGACGAGCAGATTTGAGACTATTGGATGTTATTCTAATTACACCCCAAGTTATTGAGAGAGACAAGCGATGAAGTTGCTGGGGCCTTGACCAAGATTTTCGTGTCCTCTCTAGCCGCAGGCAAGGTCCCAGAGGATTGCCCCATCGCTAATGTTGCTTTGTTGTTCAAGAAGGGAAATACAGACAATACTGGAAACTATAGACCAGTAAGTCTCACGTCAGTGGTCGGGAAGCAATTGGAAAGGATTCTTAGGGATAGGACTTATGAGCATTTGAAAAAAATCACAGCCTAATTAAGGACAGTCAGCATGGCTTTGTGTGGGGCAAGTCATCTATTACTAACTTGAGATTTTTTTTGAGGAGGTGACGAAGGTGATTGATGAAGGTAGAACTGTGGATGTTGTCTACATGGACTTTAGTAAAGCGTTTGACAAGGTCCCTTGTGGTAGGCTCATCCAGAAGATTTAGATGCACGGGATCCACGGTGACTCAGGCATTTGGATTCAGAATTGGCTTGCCCAAACAAGACAGTGAGTAGTGGTTGATGGGACATATTCTGGCTGGAGGTCCGTAGCTAGTGGTGTTCTGCAGGGATCCATACCGGGGCCTCTGCTGTTTGTGAAATATATCAATGACTTGGATGAGAATGTGGAATGGGTGGTTAGTAAGTCCACAGACGGATACAAAGAATTGGTGGCACTGTAGATAGTGTAGAAGATTGCCAAAAGATACAGTGGGATCTAGATCAGCTGCACATAAGGGCAGAGAAATGGCAGAGTTTAATCCGACCAAATGTCGAGGTGTTGCAATTTGGGAGATCAAATGTAAAGGGACTGTACACATTTAACGGCAGGACCCTTAACAGCGTTGATGTACAGAGGGATCTTGGAGTCCAAGTCCATACCTTCCTGAAAGTGGCTGCACAGGTTGATAGGGTGGTAAAGAAAGCATATGGCATGCTTGCCTTTATTAGTAGATGCATTGAGAGAGTCGGGAAGTTACGTTGCAGCTTAATAAAACTCTGGTTAGGCCACATCTGGAGTACTGCATTCAATTCTGGTCACCCCATTATGAGAAGGATGTGGAGGCTTTGGAGAAGGTGCAGGAGAGGTTTACCTGGATGCTGCCCAGATTAGAGGGTACATAGAAGAGAGAGTGGACAAACTTGGGTTGTTTTTTCTGGAGCAGCAGAGGCTGAGGGGACACCTGATAGAAGTTTACAAGATTATGAGAGGCGTAGAGTATTCAGCCAGTGTCTTTGTCCCAGGGTCGAAATGTCTAAAACTAGAGGGCATGTATTTCAGGTGAGAGGAGATAAGTTCAAAGGAGATGTGTATTTTTTCATATTACACACACACACACACACACACACACACACACACACACACACAGTGGTGGGTGCATGGATTACGCTGCCAGGGTGGAAGTGGAGGCAAATACAATAGAGGCATTTGAGAGGCTCTTAGACAGGTACATGAATGAGCAGAGAATGGAGGGATATGGACACTGTGTAGGCAGAAGGGATTAGTTTAGTTAGGCGGTTAATTAGTTTGGGACAACATTGTGGGCTGAATGGCCTGTTCCTGTGCTGTACTGTTCCACATTCTATGCTCTACGTAATTAATATTGCAACACACTTTTAATTTGGTTTAAAGCTGTTATAAAGTCAAATAATAAATGTTCCAATAAATCTGTTAAGTTTAAAGAGAGTGGGAAACAAGGAAAAAGGGAGTTTAAGGGAGTGTGTGGGACTTGGGAATTGGGCCACAGTGAGTGGATGGAGAACATGACAAACATCACTTGATAACCCAGATGTGAAACCACTGGGATTTCCAAATAGTCAGACAGCAGATTATCAGAGTTTGCCCGAGTTGTGGGAAGGGGTTTAGAAAGATCAATCATGATCCTCATGACTGGAAGAACAGGCTCAGCGAGCAAGAGTAAACTCATTACTCGAAATCTCAAACATTCAAATATCATATGAACAATGCTTAACGCAGAAGAAGTGAAAATAGAACTCAGTAATAAGTAAATTAATACTTGCAACAAGTATGAGAGAAAAAACAGAATAACTATTTTGATTATTATAGATATCCAGTTAACAAGGAAATGCAGAATGCAGGCATATAGCAAGTGTACAGACAGCTCCAATACCTAACTTAAAACAAAAATCAGAGAGCAAACAGTGGCATCTGCTTTTTCTCAGCATTTAAAGTTTGATAAAATTTATTAAGTAGTCTGATGGTCCATTGATCTAACTGAATAGTTAAAAAGCCATGTCTGATGAGATAAGAATTACGTTACAGCTAACCCAAAATCAAGTGGTACGAGATAACCTCTGCCCCAGGTGGCAGGTGACGGTGGGGGGGGGGGGGGGGGGGGGGGTGGGGGGGGGGGGGGGGGGGGGGGGAAGTGAAAATGACAGTTTCTCTTTCTCAATTTTATGTACTAATCATGCACAAAATTACAACTGAAATAGTTATTTTATGATACATTATCATGCTTTAAGTAATATTTCTTTCTACTCCCTCACAGGATGTGAGAGTCACTGCTAAGGTCAGCATTTCATAGCCTCGGGAAGGTGCATCATCCCTCCCTTCTGAAATTACTGACATCCATGTAATCAAGGTGGTTCCACTTAGTAATAGTTTCCAAGATTATGACCCAGCAATATATTTTCAATTCAGGACAGGATGAGACACAGAAAACTTACAGATGGTCCACAGCCATAAAATTCCTGCTGTTCTTGACCTTCTCAAATGGTAAGGGTTACATGTTGGGAATTGATTTAAAAAGTAATTTGGTGAATAATGGTGCTTATGTTATAGAGGGCAGAAATACAGCTATGATGCCTTGGCATGGTGGGATACTTGTTCAAGATGGTGGATGGGGTGCCCAGTCAACAAGATTTGGATGAGAAACTAGAATGGTGTTTGAGCAAAAGACATCTAGCCCACTGTACAGAATTCTATCTTATACCTGACTTGTGTCTTTTAGATAGTGGACAAGCTTTAATCTCACAAATCAGTACACATTGCAGAATGAAAGCAAAAACTAACTCAGCAATAAACATACCCACTTCTGACATTGTGATATGGGGAAGATCATTGCTTAAAGGAGGCTAAAGAAATTTGGCATGCCACCTTTGACACTCACCAACTTTTATCGATGCACCATATACAGCATCCTATCTAGATGCATCACTGCTTGGTATGACAACTGCTCTGCCCGGGACCGCAAGAAACTGCAGAGAGTTGTGGATACAGCCCAGCATATCACAGAAACGAGCCTCCCCTCCATGGACTCTGTCTATACTGCCTTGGTGAAGCAGCCAGCATAATCAAAGACCCCACCCACCCAGGACATTCTCTCTTCTCTCCTCTCCCATCGGTCAGAAGGTACAGAAGCCCGAGGGCACATACCACCAGGCTCAAGGACAGCTTCTATCCCACTGTGATAAGACTATTGAATGGTTCATTTATACAATGAGATGGACTCTTGACCTCACAATCTACCTTGTTATGACCTTGCGCCTTATTGTCTACCTGCAATGCACTTCCCTGTAGCTGTGACACTTTACTCTGTATTCTGTTATTGTTTTTACCCGGTACTACCTCAATGCACAGTGTAATGAATTGATCTGTACAAACAGTATGCAAGACAAGTTTTTCCACTGTACCTCGGTACAAGTGACATTAATAAACCAAATACTCATTGCAGACTTGTGGTCTCTAATATCAAGGCAGGCAAGGAGAACACCACCACCAGCTGGTCTCTCCCCTTCCCCTTCCCCCCACGCCCACCCCCCAAGTCACACATTATATTCAGTTCAAAACATATCATCAATTCTTCATTGTGGCCAAGTCTAAATGCTGGAATTCCCTACACAACAGAACTGTGGGAGGACCTTTACCAGAAAGACTGCAGTTGTTCAAAGTGGTATCTCATCACCACCTTCTCAAGAGCAAATTGGGATGAGCAATAATTGGTGGCCTTGCCAGTGACAACCAAACCCTGAATAAATTAAGGAACAGCTGAAAACAGTTGAATCCCCCAAGGAACTCTGCAGTGGGATGACTGGAATCCAACCATAAACTATTTCCCATCTTGCTTGGTACAACAGCCAGCCAATCTTTTGTGAAGTGCCATGTCGATGCTGGCCATGATGCCTGACAAAGCTTTAAAGATCGGCATCAATTTGAGAGATCAGATTTGCCCTGCTTTTAATGGGCAGAATATACCCAGCTGACTTGCTGCTATTTTAGGCATTTATCAGGATACAGATGCATGGAGACATCTCGGCTAGTAGCACAGCCAGAACAGGAGCACAGGTTTTCAGCACAGCAACTGGGATTATGTAGGACTGTATTCATTTTGTTCTATGTAATGTGCTCAACCATCACTTGAGATCCAGTGAAATGAAATATTTGAAATCCACCACCTGAATTCCTGGGGTACTCGGGGGTTGACTGGAGTTACTGAAATGAATCAGTCCCTCAGTACTCCTTGCTATAAAAGCTCAAACCACGTCCTTTGCACTCACCAGCAGGGCTTTGCCTTCATTTAAGAATAAAGGAGCTCACGGAGCCGTCTCCTCTCGTTGCTGTTTGACTGTCCATTGCCTTGCTTGGATGTAGAAGGACAGCAGAGCTGTAATCTACTCCACTGGTCATGAAATTGCTTAGCTATCTACAACACACCCACTTCTGCTGTTTATAACATTGTGCTGTTGTTCACCAAGGTAGTAATTGGTTTATTGTTGTCATATGTACCAAAATACAGTGAAAAGCTTTTGTTTGCATGCCATCTTGACAGATCATTCCAAACACAAGTACAATGAAGTAATAAAAAGGGGAAAAATGCAGAATTAGAGAGAAAGTGCAGTGCAGGTAGACAAATTAAAGTGCAAGGGCCATGACAAGATAGAGTTCATCTTTATGGTATAAGAGGTTCATTCATGAGCCTCAGTGGGATAGAAACTTCCATTGAGCCTTGAAGTACATGTTCTCAAGCTTTTCTATCTTCTGCCTGATTTTGGGGGGGGGGGGGGGCGGTGGGTGGAGAAGAGAGAATGACCAGGGTGGGAGGAGTCCTTGATCATGTTGGCTGCTTTCCTAAAGTAGTAGGAAGTGTAGACAAAGTCAATGGAGGGGAGGCTGGTTTTCGTGATGGACTCTGTTTCCAAAACTCTCCTCAATTTTTTGTGGGCTTGGGTAGAGCAGGTGTCATACCAAGCTGTGATGCATCCAGGTAGGATGCTTTCTCTGGTGCATCTGTCAAAATTGTGAGGGTCATCAGGGACATGCTGAATTTCCTTAAACTTTCTGTGGAGGTCAAGGCTTTTCTTGACCATAGCGTCCATGTCATTGGACCAGGTCAAATGGTTGGTGTTGTTGACAACTAGGAAGCTGAAGCTCTAACTCAGCACCACTGATGCAGACAGGGGCATGTACTCCACCCTGCTTCTTGAAGTCAATGACCAGCTCATTTATTTTGCTGACATCGAGGGAGAGGATGTTGGCTTGACACCCCGCCACTAGGCTCTCTATTTCCGTCTCATCGTTGTTTGAGATTCGGCCCGCTATGGTGTCACCTGCAAAATTGTAAATGGAGTTAAAGCAGAATCTGGCCACACAGTTGTGAGTGCATAAGGAGTAAAATAAGGGGCTGAGGACACAGCCTTGCAGGCACTAGTTGTTGAGGATAATAGTGGAGGAGGTATTGCTGCCTGTCTTAATGATTGCGTCTAGAAGTCAAGAATCCAGTTACAGTGGGGGGTGCCAAGTCCAGGTATAGGAGTTTGGAGATGAGTTTGTTGTAAATAATGGTATTGAAGGCAGATCTACAGTCAATAAATAGGAGACTCTCATAGATGTCTTTGTTATCCACAATCCAGAATTGAGTGTATGGCTAGAGAGATGGCATTCACTGTGGACCTGTTTTGGTGGCAGGTGAACTGCATTGGGTGGAGGTTGTCTGGGAAGCCAGAGATGAAGTGTGCCATGAACAGCCTCTCGAAGCACTTCATGATGATGGATGTCAGAGCCACCAGGGGGCAGTCATTAAGACATATTATCTTATTTTTCTTTAGCACTGGAATGACAGTGGTCTTCTTCAGCAGGTGGGAACCTCACATTGGAGTAGGCAGAGGTTAAAGATCTTTGCAAATACTCCTGCCAGCTGATCGGCACAGGATCTGAGGACTAATCCAGGCCAGTCACTTTCCACGGGTTCACTCTCAGGCTGATCTGACATCTGCGACAGTGACCGTGGGTACATGTGCATCAGAGGCCGACAGGGTGGGTGGTATCATTTCATTGATCTTCTGTTCAAGACATGCATAGAATGCATTGAGTTCATCAGGGAGATACATTGTTGCCAGCGATACTGCCTAACTTCGTTTTGTTGCCTATTATAGCATGTGAGTTTCATCTGGGACTCTCATTTGGACTGGCATCATCTCTTGGTATCCTTGATAAATTTACAAAGGTTGTACCTGGATTTCCTGGTACAACCTGCCCAATTTTAGGTACATCTAATGGCACTGCTACAATAATCCAACACATCTCAATAAACCAAGGTTGGTCTCCAGGCTTTACAATAATGATAGATAGGGATAGGTAGAGCCATGTGGTGACAGACTGTGGTGGAATCCAATTTCTTGCTGGTGAAGATCCATGCCACTTAATGAATGTTCAGATGCGAGCTGCTCAATCAGTTCTAAAACTACCGTTTAGCATGGAAGTGGTCCTAAGTATAAAGGTGGTACTGTTTCGACAGAGATTGTTCAGAGGTCATTCCGACCTATACAGTCATGGAGAGATGCATGTGTGACAAGTAA
This sequence comes from Pristis pectinata, assembly GCF_009764475.1. NCBI lineage: Eukaryota > Metazoa > Chordata > Chondrichthyes > Rhinopristiformes > Pristidae > Pristis > Pristis pectinata. The sequence continues at coordinate 46,441,345 of NC_067407.1, forward strand.
TGATGCTTGCAAATAGCAAAAACAAGGTAAGCGACACCTTTTCCCTTTTATTGGTTCCCTCTGCACTCATAATAGTCTTGTTTAACACCTGTATCTTTCAGAACTTGGCCAGCTCCATCAGTGGTGGTGCTAATGTACTACTTGCTCAGGGACACAAGTTTCAGTTTAGATTCTGTTCCAGTTGTTGCGCCCAGTTTGTTTTTCCCCACCAAATGGTGCTCAACATGGAGTACTATCTCATCAGTTTAAGGAGGATGGTAATCAACAGATGCATTCCTCAGCATGTTTGACCTGATGCCATAAAACTTTAAAGGGAGCTCGCTTTCTGACTATACCTTTGCATCACCACTTCTGGTGGATTTGGTCTGCTGATGGGACATGGCAAGCTGTGTCGGAAGAGTCTGGGATATTTGCACTAAATTACAATTCTGTGAATTCAACAATTCCAGGATACTGCTTCACGTCCCTTGAGCGATTCTTCCATACGTCTCCATATGTTTGTGAGGAGAACTTTGCAGGGTTGACAAAGCCAAGTGTGCATTTTCACATACACACTTGCTGTTACATACTAACATTGTATGATAAAGCAAACATTGGTTTCTAACATGCAAATATTTACCATATTACCTTGTTGTCCCAGAAATATAGATTTTGAGGTTAAGACAGTTATTTTTGTAAAATTCCAATAAGTCTGTTGTACTTCTAGTGATCAGATCAGTAAGATTAATGGGCAACAATGCTTCCATAGGTAACTGCTAGCAACACAACAAAAATAATCCAAAATAGCATAACCCCACTTTACCATCCCAAATCGTGAAACTTAAAGTTTTCGTCTCCTTATCTTAAAAGATATACTCCCTCCTTCTATGGAGGGAGTGCTAAATCAACAGACAAGTTCCTGAGACGTCAAGTCTGGCAGATGAGGAGTTGTTAACGAGACTAGACCTTCATTCTTTACGGTTTAGAAGAGGGTTGACCCCACTAAACAAAAAAAAATTCTTAGAAGATTCAACAGGGTAGATATGAGGACAGCTACTTAGGACTGAAATGAATAGAAATTTCTTCAGTGAACTTGTTGAATTCTTGAGCCCAGAGGCAATGGAAGATCAGTCATTAATTTCACTCAAAGCTGAGATCAATAGATTTTCGGATATTTGAGTAATTGAGCAATAGGGGAGAAAAGATGAAATATGAAGGCAAGCTAGCCAATAATATAAAAGAGGATACCAAAAATTTGTTCAGATATATAAAGAGTAAAAGAGAGGCAAGAGTGGACATCGGGCCACTGGAAAATGACGCTGCAGAGGTACTAATGGGAAACAAAGAAATGGAGGAGGAACTAAATAAGTATTTTGTGTCAATCTTCATTGTGGGAGACACCAGCAATGTGCCAAAAATTCAAGAGAGTCAGTGGGCAGAATTGAGTGTAGTTGCTATTACTCAGGAGAAGGTGCTTGGGAAGCTGAAAGGTCTGAAGGTGGATAAGTCACCTGAACCAGATGGACTACACCCCAGGGTTCTGAAAGAGGTAGCTGAAGAGACTGTGGAGGCATTAGTAGTAATCTTTCAAGAATCACTAGAGTCAGGAATGGTTCTAGAGTACTGGAAAATCGCAAATGTCACTCCATTCTAAGAAGGGAGGGAGGCAAAAGGCAGGACATTATAGGCCAGTTAGCATGACTTCAGTGGTTGTTAAGATGTTAGAGTCCATTATTAAGGATGAGGTTTTGGGGTACTTGGAAGCACATGATAAAATAAGCTGAAGTCAGTGTGGTTTCCTTAAGGGGAGAGCTTGCCTGATAAATCTGTTGGAATTCTTTGAGGAAGTAACAGGCAGGATTGATAAAGGACTTGGGAGTTCTAGTTCAGGATTCCCTAAAGGTTAACTTGCAGATTGAGTTGGGAGTAAGGAAGGCAAATGCAATGTTAGCATTCATTTCGAAAGGATGAGAATATAAAAGCAAGGATGCAATGCTGAGGCTTTATAAGGAGTTGGTCAGACCACATTTGGAGTACTGCGAGCAGTTTTGGGCCCCAAACCCAAGGAAGGATGTGCTGGCATTGGAGAGGGTTCAGAAAAGGTTTACAAGAATGATCCTGGGAATGAAAGGGTTAACGTGTGAGGAGCATTTGATGGCTCTGGGCCTGTACTCGCTGGAATTTAGAAGGATGATGGGGGGAGCGTTGAAACCTACTGAATATTGAAAGGCCTGGATAGAGTGAATGTGGAGAGGATGTTTCCAGTGGTGGGAGAGTCTAGGACCAGAAGGCACAGCCTCAGAATACAAGGACATCCCTTTCGAACAAAGATGAGGAGGAATTTCTTTAGTCAGAGGGTGGTGAATCTGTGGAATTCATTGCTGTAGATGGCTGTGGAGGCCATGTCATTTGGTATATTTACAGCGGGGGCTGATAGGTCCTTGGTCAGTAAGGGCATCAAAGGTTAAAGGGAGGAGGCAGGAGAATGGGGTTGAGAGGGAAAAATAAATCAGTCATGATTGAATGGCAGAGCAGATTCGATGTGCTGAATGGCCTAATTCTGCTCCTATGTCTTATGGTCTAATTAATTGATATAGGCAGGAAAATGATGTTGAAGTCGAAGAGGAACCACAATCTTGTGGAATGGCAGAGCAGGCTCAAGGAGCCAAATGGCTTACTCCTGCTCCTTTTTATGTTATTATTCCCTGATATATTTCAAGCTGGACAGCCCGCACACTGAGAATATCCTGACATTCCCTCATTTTTTTCTACACTGGGGAAAGAGTCTACTAATGGAACTTTGTTCACTTTTGCAATCCAAGTTCCAAATTTTTCCTGCATGAGCCAAGGTCAGTCGTTACTTGTCTGATTCCTACCCTTGCAATCCATACTGAATGACTGTACAACAAGGCAAGGATTTGATCAGAGGTGACAAATAAATGGAATCTTGACAGAGTCAATGCTCACATAAATAATAATCACATCATCAGGATAATGGGGGTTCACCTTTACTACCCAAAATGGACTACAAAGCAATAGCTAGTGGTGATCAAATATGATCAAATTCTAATGAAGTGTTAAGTTATAAAGGTACAATACAATAACTAGCACTTAATCAAACTGATTCTATCACAGCACACTTGTCCAAATCTATGTTGGAGATTCAAGTCCTTTTCCAACACGAGCATATTCTCCACTGCTGCAATGTTACATTACCAGAGGGGAAACAAAAAAATGAATAAAGATACATTTTTTCAACTACATGTAGAAGCCATCATGCAACTTCAAGAGATAAACATCCTTCTGGTGCCCTGGCAAACATTCATCTTTCAAAGAACCCTGAACAAACTAAATGGTCAGTTACTTCAGTGGTGTTTATGAGACTACTCTTCACAAATTGACTCCCATGTTTGCCTACACAACACTTTGTACTTTCCAAATATTACAAGTTAGCTTGGAATCATTTTGGGATGCCCTGAGGATTTGGTGTTCTATGAATAAATGCCTTTCTTGCTTGCATACCAAGCTTTATGTTGTGACAGGAATTCCACTTTAATACTTAATCTGCAACCAGCAAGGACCGGAAGATGTTTCTTGATCGTTGTTAACCATTTCAACAGAAAAATAACACCTATTTTGCTCATTCAAGGAGCAGAAATGTTCTTTTTTTTAAAAAGATGCATACATCAGATAGGATATCCACATTCAGTAGCAACAAAATGTCAGTCACACCACTTTCTTTCTGAACTTAATCTACTGAAATTCCAAATACTTACTTAGATATCATAAGCAGAGCATTTATTCTGTCTTTCATGCTTTCTACCTTACTTTTATTTGCTTGGCCATTTCAAATAATTAATTTCCCTTGTTGTTGCTACTCACGACCAAGCTCTAAGTTAAAATTTTTAAACAATTCCTGGTACTGTCCTTCACCAATGATTACATTCAAAATTTAAGAAAAATGTAGAATGTACTATCATAACAAGCCAACTATTCAAACATCACTTGGGTTCTAGAAACATCACATCTACCTCTTATTGCTTCATTCTGTCCTCCAACTTGTGGATAATTGTGTGCAATCCTTCAGGAACTCATGTTTTTAGAATTTAAAAGGACATCAAGTTTCAGAATGTAACAGATCATGACAATACATTCAATGTTCTCCAGTTAGCTAACTAAACTTAGTATTAAGATATTAAAAATGCCACTAAATGACCCATTTGCTGTGACAACGCAATCCTCCTCCTTACTACCTTCACACAAAAATAAAATTGGAAGATCCATTTTGCACAAGGTGCAAGTCTCAAACTTGGACTAATCACGATTAATAAGTATATTTTGCTTTGTTTAATTACTGTCACTAAACAAAAGTAATTCTTAAGTTGATGTCTGGAGAACTCCAAAGCATTACAGCTACGTTCAAATAGTAATTAGGGCTTGTTATATCCTTGGATTTGTTCTAACCTTACAGATCCATCAAGTTTTTTTTAAAATATGGGCAATTTGACTTAATAATTCAAAAACATCTCTGTCCTGTTTTCTTGAGTAGGGAGTCTTCAATTGTAGTTTTGACATCACATGGCAGGAAAAATGACAAGCAGTGTGAAGAAAACACTCAGCACACAACATCCCCTGAGAGGAAGGCATGTTGCAAAGATATTTTTGTAAGCTTGGATTGCAAGGAAATATAGCAAAACTCAAGAGCTCAAAAGCCAAATCTAAATCTGTATACCTTCAAGCCACTATTTAATCTCAATTGGAATTCCAGTGAACCACTCAAATTAGACAAACCATGTGTGGGTGTTGCACTAGGTTAGCCTAACAATTTTTGACCACACAAATTCAAAATTAAACCCTTAATGAGATTAAATTGTTTTTTCTTAGTTTTAAAATTTTGAAGAGCCATATGAATTTGGTAGCTAACAAGACAAAATTGTTTCTAATTTATTATGAACTAATGCACAACTCTCACTCTTTCTCACATATTGTTAAGTATGGGAATGGGAAAGTCGTAATGGTGCAACTCTTCCACAGCTTAAAGAACGGATTGGGGCAGTTAAATGGAAGATTAACTTAAGATTGTTGTGCTTGGTACCAACAATGCAAACAAAATAAACTTAAAACAACATATTTACCAAGAGGAAAATAGTTCATCAAAATAAGAGCCATTTGGTTAGAATTAAGGAAAAGTAATATGGTTACTCTATTGGGAGTATATTAACCAGCAAATTCCAAAAACGAGATGGAGTTGCAGATACGTAGACAAATTGGAGAGAAAAATGCTGAAACAATAGGACTATAATAATGAATTTACCTTAAGATATATGTACATTCGAGCAATGTTTATACAACTTCCTATTTCATTATTTTTTTTAAATCCAACCAGGAAAGTTTAGCTGTATGTACTTCCAGGGATAAAGTTGGCCAAGAGAGTAAAACGAGTGTTGTGGGAATATGGAGAAAACAGTGCAAAGGAAGGAGAGCAATCAAAAGTAACAAAAAAATCACCAAGCATTTAACCAAAGTACAAGCACACATAAACTGAGTTAAAAACCAGCAAACAAATCTTCACTCAAATATAGTACAAAAATCAAGGTGGAGATATAGATATATGGAGAATTAGAATAAAAATTTAGCAGACAATCGTGATCATACTTCAGAAAAATACTTCATTGGTTGAAATGCACTAGACAAATACTTTTCCTTGGTTTTTGTTAAATCTTTGCATAAACACAGAAATTAACACTTTAAAATAACCACAAATTTCAGTATTACAAGAAAATAAAGCAAGAAAATAATGGGTAGAGGTAAATAATATTTTTATCTACAAGTGCATAATAGCTCCATAATTGAAAGAAGCATGAAATTTTAGTTTATTTTTCAGTCACTTTATCTTCCTAAGTAGTTTCCCTCAGTTTTTACACAAAGAGTGGGAATTATTAAGATTTTAAAACAGTTAAAGGAGATAACTGTTGATTTATAGATTTTTTCCCTTTGCCACAGAGTACTCTGTCACATGAGATACCACTTGATTACAAAAAAGTTATCCCTTCCTGACCTATCTACAGTCTTTGACACAGTAAGTATACCATTCCTCAGTGCCTCTCCATCATCATCCCACTGGACAGGTCTACTCTTCACTAGTTAATTTCTTTTCTACCACATTATCGTCAGAGAATTACCAATAATAAGTTTGCATCCAGTACCTCCACAATTGTCTCCAGTAACCTTGCATTCATTCATGACTCCCTCTTGTTTCTCAATGAGATGCTGCCTCCACATGCCATCATAATAGTTAAACTTTATATTTGAACCAACTGATTTCAGTTAATAAACACAAAGTGAATTTGTAAAAGGCAAGTCATATCTGGCAGGTTTATTAAAAGTGCTTTCAAGAAATAAAAAGAAAGAAACATTGATTATGAAAATATAGTTTATGTGAGAAAAATGGAGTACGTGAGAAGTTCTTTCAGACAGCAGGAACAGGGAATAGCCAGGAAGCCCACCACTCTCCTAAAATTCTATTATTCAAAAGTATCATTTTTCATTTCAGATGCATTATAAACTATTTTGTACCAGGTACATCAAGGTAAGAATACTTTCCGTTAGAGATCAAACACCAAAGTGTGAAGTAATTATAAATAAGCAAACTGATTTGCTTTATGCAGTTCCTAACATTTACTCAGCTCCAGAATTTTTAGAAGCTGTGCTACATTAGGAAAACATAGAAGCTCAAAGGGATTTTCTTTTGCACATGTTCCACTGTGGTACGTCACTCATCCTAATCAGTCCTTCATAAAGGGTTGTTTTAATACACATCATTATCTGCTTGGTGCAACACTAATTCTCTGGAACCTAAGTCATTCAGATGAGAATTTGACTTCTGCTCTGGAATTTGAACACATCATCTGTCTTGTCATTTAATGTAGTAGTGGATTTGACATTAAAAATTGGTTAAGACATTAAACCAAGGTTCTGTTTGTTAATTAAAGGGAATGAAAAGATTCCAGATAACTATTCAAAGAGGTAGTGTTGCTCTGATGACATAACTAACACTTAGCCTCAATCATCACTACCAAAACAGATCTTTGGTCATTTATGCTATTTATATATTTAGAATACAAATGTGGCAGGTTTGCTCATAAATAGGTAAATTGGTTTATTATTGTCACATGTACTGAGGTACAGTGAAAAAAAACTTTGTTTTGCATGACATCCATACAGATAATTTTATTTCAACAGTGCATTTAGTACAAGGGAAAACAATTGCAGAATAAAGTGCAACAGTTACAGAGAAAGTGCAGTGCAGGCAGACAATAAGGTGCAAGGCCAAATCGAGGCAGATTGTGAGGTCAAGAGTCCATCTTATCATACTAGGGGACCATTCAATAGTCTTATAACAGCAGGATAGAAGTATATATCGCAAGAGCAATTACACTTCAAAAGTCATCAGTTAGCTGAAGCTTTTGATTGATGTCTAAATTATGAAAGGCACAATATAAAAGCCAGTTGATGTTCGGAGTTCCCTCCAATTCCTCACAAGTGTCTCAATATTATGATTCCCCTTGGTGAGAAACTGAGTCAACTCTCAAAATGAACAAGGAGGCAATAAAAATGGAATCCCATTAATCACTGACTTTTCCAATCCATGGCCAGAAACTTAGCAACACAGTATGCACACAGAGTCTCAGAATATATGCATTGCATCATGCAACATTAGTGGTCTACTTCAAAACTGACATATCTTACAAAAAGTTCACAATTAAATATACTTCAGCTACAGCTGAAGAAACCACCACACTGACCTTGTTCAACAAAAGGCAGCATAATAAAAATTCAATAATACATCTTACAACACATCATGAATGACTATGAAGCAGAAAACATACCAATTTGAGAGAATGCATAATAAAGTGAGCAGACCCATTCTGTCAGCTCAGTTGATCAGCATGGCTTGAGCTATTCTTACTAGGTTCAAGTTGGGCCATCGGGGCAATGGTCAAACTCCATAATTGGTTGGAAGAACTGTGCAAATATTCATTACAAATTGTAATTTTCAAAATGACACTGACTGTATTGAGAATGTAGATCTGGGCAATTACAAAGTCGGCTGCAACATTTGTTGTCTGTCCCCTGCCATCTATTTTCATCTTATTCCCACCCACAATCAATCCTATCCTCATCTAATCTAGGAACCTTAAATAATTTTCTCCTCCCAAAATCAGAACAGACAGGCTCTGTTCTGGTTTGTGTATCTACAAGTCAGCACCTGTGGGATCACCTTCTGATCTGAGGCAATCCCTTTGGTAAAAGCTAGAGAGAGAAAACAATCAGAATGGTCAGTGCTGAGATACACATCTGTAACTTTTACACATGTACAAAGACTGGTTCATTCTGTCGCAACTTTATGGTATTGCAGCTCAATGGACAGATGCAGATTATGAGTTGTAACAAAACACATGTCTCCAAATTTACATTTGTGACAGACACTAATGCTCATTTCTCATTAACAAAACTGAGTAAAACTTAGTCAAAAGCACAAATGAAGCTAGAGTCTGTCTTACTAATTAACCCAGCTAGTTATATTTTTGTACATGTGTTGCCATCTCATCTGCAAGTTGCAATACTGAGTGCTCCAAAACAATCTCAGAAAAATATCTGATAGCAGCAGGAAACAAGGGATAAAAAAAAACATTTGAATCACATTCATCCAAAAATCAGGCCCATGCTTGCCACAACAAACTAACTCAATTACATGAGCCAAACAAGGGAAGGTCTCATCCGGTGACAGTTTAAACTGATCAGGCCAACCCAAGTCCTTCCCATCAACTTGTATTACACACACCATGTAAAAGCAATATCCAGTCCTTTTCTGATGAAACTTAGCTTTATTCTCCAATGTTTTAGGATATCTGTCACCACCACCCTCCAACCCCACCTTCATCTCACTTTACTGCAAACTTAGGGTCCAATCAATATTGTCTACAGTGTTGAAGAGACCCCCAAAAATCTTATTTCATGGCTAAGTTTAAGGTTTGTCATCTATCCTTTACAACTATGTGTGAACCATACCTCCAGAGAGTAATTTTCACATCACTAATTACAATCAATCCTAATCTCACCTGGCATTGAAACCTCAAATAACCCTTTCCTCCCAAATCAGAACAACCAAAATTACCCAAAAGCTTTTGTCATTTAAAATCAGTTCAGTGGTCACTGAGGCATGATATCAATCCCAAGGCATAATACAAGGTTTAAACATGGTTTATTACAAACTCTCAGTGATATTCCAAATAAAACTGAAACAGCTTTGTTCATCATTGACTTGTCTGACTAACTCTTACCACATCCATCTGCCTTGTAACAAACAGAATCAGAAGTTGAAGCTGCCAATCTCCAACTGAGGTTGTCACTTACAGTGTGAAACTGTTTCAGTCGTTGCTACTGAACCCGACCATCCTCCCCTTCTCACTTTCTCTTGGACGTTAACTTTGAATCTATGCTCTCAGTCCTTGTGTCCTTTTTCCTTCATTCTTCCAGACCACATAATGACAGCAGCAGACCCACATCAGAATGAACATTCAGTTCAACCACTACCCTAACAACCATCCACTATTCCATCTCCCATGGAAACTTAAAACTAATCAAACATTGTTTTCCCCAATGTGATTAGCCAGGGGCCTGCATGAGCAATTTGCCAGTGCCCTACTATTACTAAGTCCTAGCTGGGGCCAGATTCTTCCCACAGATGCAATACACTTAAAAATTGGCTAAGTAATAAAAACAGTCAGACATGTGCCTTTTGCTGTCAACTATGACTGGGTTACATCTGAATTGTTAACTGTTTATAAATCAGTGAGATTTGCTGGTGGCCCAATTTCATGACATCGACCAAAATTTGCAAGTAAGATTGCATGAATCTCACTAAGTGCAAGGTTGGGAGACTGGTGTAGTGAGGAAGCAGTTTAAGGGTCATTTCCTTAATAAATAAGAAAAATATCACAAATGAAAGACAAGCAAGATCCGACAATGAAAAAAAAATACACTTCTGGATCACCATAGTTCATGGGAGTTAATTGCAATTTTGTAGAAACAATGGATATCTTGGAAATTTTGTGAAAATTACTGGGACCCAAGGGAAATGATTCTGTAAGTCACCAACACTCATTGCATTGACTGAGTGAGACAATCATCATGCTACCTCTAAGAACATCTGCTTTCCTTTAGTCATCATTGTGCCCAAACCTTTATCCAGGTTACAGAAGACACTGAAGAGTGCCACAATTGGCATACTCAAGCTTTATTTCTCTTGCCAACTTCAGATGACCACATGAACCATTCTACAACACCATACCAAACCAAAAAGGTATTACTCAATACAAACAAAATCACGTAAATCAAAAATAATACCTGGAATATTATTTTCCCATTAGCGCAAGTAATTTAACAAGATGTTAAAGGACAATCTGCACCACAATTTGATATACTCCCAATCTTTAAATATTCATCAATAAACCTGACAACTACTGTGACCGGCAATCCACAAATACCTCTAAAACAAACCCAAGTGAAATTAGTGGCTGCCCAAAGGTGGAGTACAAAGGTCATGAAATGTATTAAAATATCGTCTTACAGTTCAATTGATTTCATACACTCTTACTACAATGACTTACTAGGGGAGAATATTCGTGGGGGATGTTGTTGTTTAACACGTAGCAGACAACTGAAGAAGGGAACAACAACAAAGGGGGATGGATGTGTCTGTATGTGTGCAATAATTAAAGACAGTTGGATATGTTTCTGCGTCGGAGACACGTTTCCCAGGATATGAACAACTGCACGCTTACCATGGTGAGTGAAGATGTTGCAGGCGGCCTCACTGCCCCTGGCTATTGCTTCTCGTCTCCTACCCCCATGTCCGGGCTTCGCCGTGCCAACCCTACCCCTGCCCGGCTGGACTGTCTCCCCACTAGCACCAGCGAGAGCAGTGCCGCCGACGCGGCCCTGCTGCTGCCCCATCCCCGGCCTCTCCAAGAGCGTCCGCCCCGAATCCTCCTCCTTCGGAACCGTTTCCTTTACATCCTCCCTCGGTGTCTTCTCCTGCTTCTCCGCGGGGTTATTGTGTCGCTGCTGGCCCGGCCCGGCCCCCTCTCCCGATGGGGCTTCACAGGTAGCGTGGCGGCCGGGCCCCTACCCTCGGCGGAGGGGGGAGGTGGTCGCGGCTCGTTGTCCCTTTACCGCCGACGCGAAGCAGCAGCAGCAGCCGCGGGAAGAGCACTGGGAGGGAGCCCAGTCACCCGGCAGACGGGCTTCCACACAACAGCCGCTCACCCGCCTGCTCCAGCTCCGCATCCGCCCCCGTCCTGCAGCCCCACTGCAACCGCCTTGCCCTGAGCCACAACGAGGCGCTCTCCTCACGGTCCTCCGAGAAGGTCCTCCGAGCTGCACCTCCGTCTTTGGTCCTCCCAGAGGATTCTCCAAGATGGTCCTCCAGGCAGTTGTGCAGCTGACTGTTCAAGCCGCTCTTTCGGCGACAGTGGTTTGTGGCAGGAGCCAACATCAAAAGCAAGGTACTGCGGATGCTGATAACACTCGCAGGGTCAGGCAGCGCCTGTGGAGAGAAAGCAGTAAACGTTCAGCAGAACTTTCTTGGAGCTTATACTTTAACTGTTTTTTTTTGTCTCCACAGACGCTAACTGACCTGCTTAGTATTTCCAGCATATTCCACTTTTATTTCAAGGATCGTTATCAATTAACCTAACAATATAAATATAAATGGTATTTCTGACTTTGAGAGTACAGAGTACTTCTCAGAGATGATGCAGCCATATTCCAGAATCGGTGGCCTGGATTATGTTGCACTTTTTAATTTCAATATTGGGAAGGATTTAGACTCCCAAAAATGTAACCTCTGCCCAGCTATTCTGTTCTCGTTTTCATCTGTGATAAAATCACAATATTTTGTAAAACAAAATGAGCACCTAAAGTTACATATTACCAATGTAATAGTTCAATGAATGTTAATTAAAACCTGAATTAATAATGCTTTATCACCTCTCATCAATATTTAAAAGAGCCTTGTTCACAATTGCTTTGAAAATACAGTCCCAGCTATCAACTGAAGTTCATGTTTGAGAATGTAAACCCTTCATTCGGTGATAACGTTCTGATGAAGTGTCTTTGATCTTAAATGTTAACCACTTCTCTTTCCACAGATGTTGCCTAACCTGCTGATTGGTTTCAGCATTTTCTGTTTTGTTCCTTGCAGATGTTTGAAAGTTTCTGCTCAATGACATTTCCTGGCCTGTTGAATGAAGGGGGTTTGGAAATGGTAATGCCATTGAATTTTAAGGACATGTGGTTAGACTTCCTTGTTGGTCTGGCACTTGGGGAGTGTGAATGTAACAATGTGGATTTTGGAAAGAGGGCTCTGTCTGAACAACCTCTTGGGTGACAAGGAGGAAACATAAAAAACCTTAGAACATAATTTATTGGCACTTTCATGAAACATTTTGACAAAGAACTTAAAAAGCTCAAAATTAAACGCTGCCATATTTTTACTTGGTCTTGGAAGCTTTCAGATCAATGCAAGAAATTAAAATATATTTCAGAGGAAAAGGAGAAAGATTCAAGGTGTATATTTTCTGTTTTTAAAATGATGAAGTAATCTGGAATGTAGCCTGAAAGGATGGTGGGAGCAAATTTATTGAACACATTCAAAAGAAAATTGCACAAGTATTTACAATGAAAGAATTGGTGAGGATAGAGCAGGGAAATGGCAATAATGAGATAATTCTTTCCAAGAACCAGCATCGGCATAATGGATTAAATGGCTTCCTTCTGCTTTTTTTATTTCGACAGTTCCGTGAAGATGAACGGGATGCTGAGCTGCACTGTGAGACAAAGCTACACATCATAATCTACTCAGGCTTCATTTTAATGATGTGCCAATTCTAGTCACTGAGATACAGATATATTTCAAACAATGGGAACTGTGCAATGAAAAATAAGTATTAGAATTATTATTTATAGGATGAAGTTTTTTAACTGGAAATAAAGTGCCTGAGACTTGGTCATATTTATTAAAACAAAGTATATAAATTGGTAAAGAAAAAGGAAAAAGTAAACCTGCAGCATAAGTTTAAGTTGGATTTTATAAATTTGACATCAAGATTAAGTTAAAAAGTAAAATGCAGATTTGGGATTTAGTGACTGATATCAACTGACAAAATAATGTTCTACATTTGCCATTGGGTCAATACAGGCAGATGAAGATGTTGAGTCGGAGGTTTATTGGGATGGATCGCGATTGATGAATGAGGGAGTGGTGGTGGACTTGAGGTCATTCTGGTTGGATAAATTAGTATATGTCATATGGGCTTCCACAATAATTATTTTGAAACGTAAATTTTTGCGGCAGAGGAACTGTTGGTATTATTCAAAATTATATTACTGGAATTCAAGTAAACTGAGCATGTCAGTTGGTCTCTAATGTAAAACTTTCATTTGCAAGACAAATATTTGATTTGTCTGTACATGCCTTAAGAAATACATGAGCTGGGGAAGACAATCAAGTGAAAGTAATCCATTTTTTTCTCCTTGTGTTCAGTTGTCTTTTCCTTTCATTTTACATGTGTTTTCTTTTGCAGCTTTAAAGTTAATGCTTTCTCAGCATCAGTGGTCTTCCTGATTCCCTTCATGTCAAAGTGTCCATTTTATAGCTTTAATGCACTGTGAAAGCTGTGACTGTTTTGTATTTTTAACAGTCTCCTGATTTATCTAAATCCAGATGGGTCAAAATTGACATGAGGGATTATTATTTCCCAGATGAGTTTCTGGGCCTATAACAAAGTGACAGCCTATGATGGCACCTGAACTTCCAATAATTATGCATTAATCCCAGCATATAAATCCACACACACATTTCTGACAATTCTTCAAACTAATCCACATTGAATTAACTTGAAAATAAACCTCCGATTAGTCAACAAAATTATAGTGTTGTCCGTGTTAAGTGGAAGTAGATAATACCTGCAGAAAACAATCCCTGATTTTATTTTTGCAGTGAGCTGTATCCATATTACAGGCTCACCATTCAGAGTAGTGAGCGTGAATTGAATATGACTTATCAGCTTTTCCTCCTGATAGGAAATCCCCATGTAAGACTTCCTATCGGGAGTGTGTTTCCTTGTTTAGGCCTAGACACAAAAATGTACTCTTGTTTTAATAAGAAAAAGGACAAAATTAATAATGGAAATCAGACAGAAGCAAAGATTTTACAGATTTGGACATAGCTAAATGGAGGGAATGTGATTGTCAGATTTCCATTTTTCTGGTGTGGAATAAATTGTTACGTGGATATAAATTGCCTCTGAAGTGGGTGTGTTGGTGTTAGTGCGATTCCTGAAGAACAACGGATGAAGGTGTCATCCAGTATGACAAACCTGTACAGATCTAGAGGATCTAAGGTTCAGATCCTTGCTCTAGGCTGTTAACAGCAGTTCATGCTTCATACTGGTTTTTAACCCATGGAGAATAGATTGAAACAATAACAATTAACTTAGATATAGATACCAAGAACAGATCTATTTAATATTCAGGCTGAAGCAATTACCTGCATGTATATTATACTGATGGTTTTATGGCAGTGGGCATTTTTAGAAATTGGGAGAAATCAGTGTGTCAGCAAGTGGTAACTGGGCCAGCAAAGGCTCTTAAGTAAAGTACTCACTTGGAATAGAGCCTGAATTTCATCAAGATTGAATAAACACAAGTAAAACCTGTGTGTCCTTGGCTGTGAAACTGTGCCAGATACTCACTGTCCAGTATTTGCAACAACCAATTTCTATTCCCATATCTCAACCAACATCAGAGGACAGGTGAAAAAGAACTGCTAAATTTTTTTTTAAATGCCTACATGAAAATGTTAAACAAAGATTGCAACAGATTTAGTCTGAGCCCAGAATCAGCTCCAAACATCATATATAACTCCAGGTGTGCATCATCTGACATTTTTCTGCAGCCTTCAAAATGAATATAATTTGTCCTGCAGCTATGTGGAAATGTGAACAAAGAGGACAGAAGGATATCTGCAACTTGATAAATGATGGCACCAACTGATTATATCCCTTAACTAATGGGATCTGATTGAGAAAGAAACACAAAAATGACAGGGGAGGGTGAATTAGAGTCAAACATAGGAAGAGAAATAGGAAGGTTAGTTGGAATGAAAAGAAAGGAAAAAAATAAATTTAAATCTCTGAGGATTTTCTTCATGCAAAATTTAAATTGCTCATTTTCTGGGCAGCAATGGTTGGTTGTTATTGTATCAACGATTATCACGTTGTTACAAGAGTACTTATTCTGCAAAGTATAAGCCTCAACTATCCATGGCAAATTTAGAGGAAAATGAATGTGCAAAACCGTTCTTAAAAATAATTGAGGGGCAAGCTATCATTTATGTAAGGTCAATCAATCAACAGGCCATGGGCCAGCTCAATTCTTGATTAATCTGCATCTGACATATTGTGTATAGGTCTGAGCTCCCGATGCAAGGATATATTTGCCATTGAAAAAGAAATAAATGTTCACCAGATTGATTCCTGGGAATGGGAGAGATTGTCCAAAGTGGATAGAGTAAACAGATTGGGCCTGTGCTCTTGACTTGAAAAGAATGTAAGTGAATCTCTTTGAAATGTAAAATCCCTTGCAGCTTGACAATGTAAAAACAGGCATGATGTTTTCCCTGGCTGGAGTTGTCTAGAACCAGGGGCTCAACATTAGGGGATTGGCCATTCAGGTGTGAAGTAAGAAGGAACATCATTACCTAAAAAATAATGAATCTTTGCAATTGTCTGCCCATGGTAGCTGTGGGGGGTCAGTTGATGAGTATGCACAAGACAAAGGTCAACAGATTTTTGGATATTCAAGGAATCAAGGGACGTAGGGTCAGACCAGGAAAGTGGCATTGAGGTAAAATATCAGCCATCATGTTTTAAATGGCAGGGCTGAATGACATACTCATGTTCTTATACCATAGCTCTTATTTTGATCATTTGATCATCATTCTATTTACAATCCATTGTACCTGCCTCAATCGCTTCCTCCGGCAGCTCATTCCACACAGCTACCACACCCCAGTGTAAAAAAAAGTTGCCCTTCAAGTTCCTAGTAAATCTTTCCCCTCTCACCTTAAACCTATGCCCTCTAGTTCTTGATTCCCCTACCCTGGAAAAAAGACAGTGCACTCACCCTATCTATGGCTCTCAGAGCAGATTGAGGAAGATTCTGAAAAGTGTGTTGGAAGCATTAAGTCAAGAAGTAGCAAAGGTGCTGATGAGGATTTCAGCAGCATAAAAGATGCGGCAAGGCCAGAGTTGGGCAATGTTATGAAGATGGAACTTGGCAGCATGAAATCCAAAACTCAGGATGAAATATGATGTCAAAGTTCCCAAGAGTCTGAATCACTTTCAGACAGTTTTGAGGGCATGGAATGGAGTCAATGGCTCAGAAATGGACCTTGTGACAGAGATTGAGGACAACGGCTTTGGTCTTTCCAACATTTAATGAGATACATGGGGTGAATAGTTCTTTTGTATAATCCAGCCTCAAAAATGGAAAAAGGATGATGTACGAAATGGCCGCAGGCACCTGCTCAATTATGAATCAATACCTTCAACAGAGGAGGAGGTAAACAGGGAGGAAAAGTTAGCATCAGTGCTGAAATCAACAGTGCAGGTGCACGCTTCACAAAGCTGTTTCTTTGTGGAGTGGTTACTGTTCATGTGAGTCGTGTAAGTGATGTTTCAGCAGGCAAGTCAACCACAAGGAAATCACAGCCCTCACCCAATGTTACACTGCACATAATGGGTACTGATTACTGATTAACTTTTATTCCCTCCCTAGCCTACAGGCACAGTCTCGCTAACTCAATGCTGCCCAGAAAATGAACCTTAAACTGTTCCATTTTTCTATGAATCAGATGTAATCATCTGACACACAAATAATTTCAAAATAAGCTTCGTTTCCTCAGTAACTGCCAAATACTCAAAGTTGAATGGTGTGATTTTTTTGTGTGTGAGTTTTCCCTGCAGTCCTCATTTAATAAATAATCAGCGCAATTATGTGGACTATCATTGATGTTTATACAGCGGTTGCATTCATAATGGGCATCATTGAGAAAACAAGGTAGCTGCTTTCCAAACGATTACTTATCATTAACATTAATGAGTTTGGGGCAAATTTGTAAGGTTCCCTTTTGTCAACATAAGCGTTCAGTTTGACCTGTTGAGACTTCAGTTCCACTTAGGTGGTCACAGCAGAGTTTATTTGGAATTAAACAGGAAGATGGTGCAAATAGGCTAGAATAATACAAAGGTTCCTATGGAAAGTAAGCCAGAAAGTGACTCAAAGCTGAAAAGGTTAATGTTACTTTACAGTATCTAACCTCAGTAGTTTGAAATGCAAATAAAGCACACGTTGGACTGTTCATTAAAGGACAAAAAACTTAAGATTTTTAAAAAATGCAGTGTATTATTTAAACTTTCAAAGTTTTAAAACAGGGAATGCTTGAGTCAGGCAGAAAGTTTGTAAGAATTTATAGAGTGAATAGACAAGTTAATTTCCATTTTGAGTGCAAACCCATTGTAAAATACTGAGTCTGTTAAAAATTATTCACACGATTGAGTAACAAAAATGCATATTAAAAAACTGATACATGTCCTCAGTGAGTCATTGTGTCTTACTTAAACTTTAACACCATGTGGCTTTAAATCAAAGCAACATTTTACCAACTTTATATTGCTGTATTTTTGTTCAGGCAGACATAAAACCATAAGTTGCCTTTTTGTTCACTTATATTTTGAATCGTCATCTAGTTTCTTTTCCTCTGAAGGCTCAACTTCCCCTTCTCCCACCCCCCATCCCAAGTAGATGGTTGCTGAGCACGAGTTCCTCTTTGATTATTTGATCAAGTGTTAACAGGTCACATGTCAGTCATGACAATGGCTGTTCAGCAGGCTTGGCAATCACAAGAACATCATTGCTGCACCAGCCCCTAACTCATTCGCTGCCACAGTGTAATCTGTGCAGATGAACAGCGGGAATCTTGGCACTCTCGCAGCTGAGATCAGCTAACTCAATAATGCATGCGGGAACCTAAACTGTTTTGTTTTGGATCAATTATTTTATGGAGGTAGACTACTAGTGGGTACAGGTCTGTTACTATAATGCTGGGGTACAGTAAGGGTGCATATATAGCTGTCACGAAATAACTTTGAGGTTGAGTACTAGTGAGTCCAGTTTGTTACTATAACACAGGGACACATAATATGTAAGCACAGATCTGTCAATGTATAACAATGGGCCACAATACAGATCTGTCACTATAATATTGGGATACAGAAAGGATGGGCATAAGCCTATCACTGCATAACACTAGGGTACAGGTTTGACATTATAATACTGGTGTAGAGTGCTGGTGGGCACAGATCTGTTACTGCATAGCCATTGGGTACAGAGGTGGACACAGGTCTGCCACTATGTAACAATGGGCTACAGTCTTGATTGTGCAGGTCCATTATTATAATACTGGGATGTAGTTTTTGTGGGTTCAAGCCTAAGATTATGTAACACTGGGCTACTGTCCTGGCGGAAACAAGACTGATCTTGCATAACGTTGGGGTACAGTACAGGTGGGCATGGGTTGGTCACTAAAAAGCTGTGTACTACCCTTCGAGTGGGTTCATGTTGTCACCAACACTGGGGCACAGTATACATGGGCACAGGGTTGTCACTGTATAATATTGAGCCACAGGATTGATGAACACAGGTCTAACACTATTATATGGGATATGGTACTGGTAGACACAGATCTGTCACCTGTACTGGGCTAAGGACCAGTGGGCACAAGCATGTTATTACAATAGTTGGCTACTGGTGGCACAAGGCTGTCACCATATAACACTGGGGTATATTATTGGTGTGCACAGATTTGACTGTGTAACATTGGGCTAATGTACAGCTAGCGACAGGTCAGTCACTATATGATGCTGTGCTACTATGCAAGAGAGCACAGATCTGTCACTGTATAACACCAAGGTCCATTACTGGTGGGCATAGGTCTGCCACTGTACAGCACTGGAGTACATTACTGGTGGGCATAGGTCTGTCACTGTACAGCACTGGAGTACATTACTGATGGGCATAGGTCTGTTGCATATATCTTTGGGGTACAGTTTTTGCAGGTATAGGTCTTCCGCTGTGTAATAATGGATTACGTTACTGGTGAGCACAATCTGTCATTGTATAGCACCAGGTCACGTTACTGGTAGAGTGGGCATAGTCTGTCAACATGTAAAACTGGGGTACAGTATTGATGGGTACAGATTATTCACTGCATAGCACTGGGGTATATTACTAGTGGGTATGTCTGTTGCCATATAACAATGGGGTACAGTATTGGTGAGTACAGGTCTTTCACTGTATAATACTGGAGTACTGGTGGTTACAGGTCTGTCACCACATGGTACTAACTTCAATTTAAATATAAACTTTTAAAGATTGCATACAGAAATAGGCTGTAATATTTCTGAATTACCTTCCTGACTTCATTCCTTGTTTGAGGTAGGCACATGTATCTAAACGTAAGGGATTTGCAGATCAAGCTATATCTGTGAAGAACAAAGGTTATCGAGGGTGGACAGGGAGAAAATGGTTCCAGCTTCCTGACTTAAGGAGAGGGGAACTGTTTGCTCCAAAAGGAAAGTGTGAACAGCTAGCTTTACAAATAAACACAAAGCTTTTATATATTTTTTCTCTGAATAGCTTGGGATGATGCCTTCAAGTGGTCAGATATCAGAAACATGTCCACGATTACAAAAGACAATTTGGCCCAATAAACCTGTTATACCACAGGGCCTTCTGCGGCCCCACAAGAAGCACAACCCACAACATGTCCTTTTTGTTGGAATACATTATAAGCAACTCCACCTCCAAACCTACATCCTTTTGTAATCTTCAATACAAGCCTCTTGATTATCCTCAGTTTTAATTGGTGTCTCCTTTTCCATCGTGTCCTATACCGCCAGGGTCTTTGTTCTGAAATTCATTCCATGAATCTGTCTGACTTCTACCATATTCTCCTTCAGTGTGCAGCTTTGATTACATTTTTGCTCATCTTCCTCAATAATCCTTTGTTTCTATTCCAATTTTGCTTGCTCTCCCAAAGATGTTTTGCAATATTAAAGTTGCTAAGAGCAGTTTATTGTCATGACAAGAGCCACTAAATTGATGTTCTGTTAAGGAAAAATTTGTGCAACATAAAGTGCAAAACCATAGGTGTTCAAAGCAATCCCAAGCTATTACGTCAAAGCAAGTTTGACCAGTTGGACCAGTATTTGTGGATTTAAATTAAATTTAAAATAGGTAACAATCTCTTTACATCTTGATAAATATTCATTGAAATCCATATTTTTTTTAATAACCAGCTTCCAGACACAATAGTAGAGATGCGTAATCAAAATGCAGTCAGATACAAACTAGGACATTAGACCTTACCCATCTTTTGCCGTTATCAGTCCAGAAGTCACACGTGTCTCTCAGTGAGCATTCAAAACTGTCTTCTGACTGATGCGGCTTATATAGTGGTTGTTTTGCACAACATCACCACTAGATGCCATTTTATCACAGTAACTTACACTGTAGTGTTGTTTCCTTTTAAGCAATGTAAGTAAAGCACTTAGCTGCACTTAACTTTTCAAATGAATGTGGTTACTGTTTCTCTACGAGCATTTTCTAGTGTAAGAGAGCATGATCCAGACTCTCTCTTCTGTGAGTTATTGCTCTGTTGCTGGGCTTAATAGTGACTCCAGTGATGAAGCCGATAGTCAGATACAGCGGCAGCTCAACTTTGGAACTGCTAAATACTGCATTTTGATTATGCATCTCTACTATCATGTCTGGAAGCTGGTTATTAAAAAAATATGGATTTTCAATGAATATTTATCAAGATGTAAAGAGATTGTTACCTATTTTAAATTTAATTTAAATCCACAAATACTGGTCCAACTGGTCAAACTTGCTTTGACGTAATAGCTTGGGATTGCCTTGAACACCTATGATTTTGCACTTTATGTTGCACAAATTTTTCCTTAACAGAACATCA
Organism: Pristis pectinata; assembly: GCF_009764475.1. Lineage (NCBI taxonomy): Eukaryota > Metazoa > Chordata > Chondrichthyes > Rhinopristiformes > Pristidae > Pristis > Pristis pectinata. Next base: position 46,462,487 of record NC_067407.1, read on the forward strand.
ATTTAGTGGCTCTTGTCATGACAATAAACTGCTCTTAGCAACTTTAATATTGCAAAACATCTTTGGGAGAGCAAGCAAAATTGGAATAGAAACAAAGGATTATTGAGGAAGATGAGCAAAAATGTAATCAAAGCTGCACACTGAAGGAGAACATGGTAGAAGTCAGACAGATTTATGGAATGAATTTCAGAACAAAGACCCTGGTGGTATAGGAAACGATGGAAAAGGAGGCACCAATTAAGACTGAGGATAATCAAGAGGCTTGTATTGAAGATTACAAAAGGATGTGGGTTTGGAGGTGGAGTTGCTTATAATGCATTCCAATAGAAAGGACATGTTGTGGGTTGTGCTTCTTGTGGGGCCGCAGAAGGCCCTGTGGTATAAACTCTCTTCTGTGAGTCATTGCTTTGTTGCTGGGCTTAATAGTGACTCCAGTGATGAAGCCGATAGTCAGATGCAGTGGCAGCTCAACTTCAGAACTGCTAAATAGCAGTCAGTACAATTTGGCCCTTAATCATATTTGAAACTTTCTGAATCATACTGACCAAATGAAAAATCTGTATTTATACATATGTAAAATAGAGAGGGTACACTATCACCCTTAGGGCACGATCTACTGACCTAAGGCAAAATTGGTTTAGTGGCAGTTTAGCAGAGCTGAGGGACATTCAGTTCTAAGTTAGGCGACTGCTAGATCTCGGCTGGGTAAGAGCAGGGCTTTTCCCGCTGCAACCCAACACTTTTGGTTTTTGCATATCTAATTAAATAGGGCTAAGTCAAAAGAATTCCAGCTCCCACTACAGGTTTACGTCTGGTAAAGAAAGGACTAGTTCAATGACCATCAACTGAAGTAAAGACAACTAACTGTCCTTGTGTATCACCATTACATAGAAAAATATCCTCATGGAGGCAATAACAGAGCAAAAACCAGTGCTGAAAGACAGATAGGTAATTTAAAAAAATATAAATATATTTTTGGCATCCTTAACTTCTCTAGAGAAAGCGGTATTCAGCTACTGCAGTCTTTCTGTGAAGACAGTCCAACAGTGCTGTTTGTGAGGGAGTTACAGGATTTGGATCCAATGACAATAAAGGACCAGTCATACATATCCAAGTCAGAATGGTGTGTGACTTGGAGGGGAACCTGCAGGTGGTAGTGTTCCCATGAGCCTGAAGTTGCCTGGGTGGATAACTGCAGTGCCTATGTCACTGGGACACATTATAGCCGCTGTGTGCTGGTAGTGGAGAGAATGGATGTTTTGGGTGGTGGGTGGAGGACCAATCAATTAGGCTGCTTTGTCCTGGATAGGTTGAATTTCGAGGGAGTTGTTGGAGCTGCAGTCATCCAAGTAAATCGAAAGTATCTCATCTAACATTTGACTTGTTGTTTAGTAGCACATGGTAGGGTTTGAGTGTGTTAGGAGGTGATTCACTGTCTGTAGGATACCCAGCCTCTGATCTGTTCCTGCAGTCAGAATACTTATTTAGCTGTCAATGTCTGCTGCAAGAAGACCTGAAAAATGTTTGGATCATGAAAGTGTCAAACAAGGACCATCTCAAACAAGTGGGAGTACTTTGCTGCCAAGTGTTTCCAGCACTTTCTGTTTTTATTTATTTGGCCAGTCCAGTTGAGCTTCTGGTTAACGTGATCACTTGTCATTGGAGGTGGAGGCCATTGCAAGTTTAATGATTTTGAATATCAATGGTAGGGAGTAGCCTCCCACTTAGTTGAGATGGTCCTTGTCTGACACTTTCATGGTGCAAACATTTTTCAGCTATTCTTCCCGCAGCCATAGACTGTTTCTTTTGCTGAGGAGTTCCGAACAGATTTGTACACAGTGCAAAAATTTCTAGGCCCATGACTTTAGAACAGTTCTAATTTACATGCACCAAACTTTGGCAGTTCATATTGCTACAATGTATAACATTTGGTAGAAGTTGCCGCAGCCAAAAGAAATTGGGTGTGTCACCCTCGATTCAGGTGATACTGCTGATATATGGGCGAATATTAGCAGTGCAGGATCAGGAAATCCTGCTGGGTACAGCTAGCAGGCAAACTGACAGCATGCTATTCATTAATCATTAGCCAATTCCTTAAGCCTATTCTAAACCATTAACTGTGAGAAATGTATGCATGCAGAGGAATCTTTTTCTTTAAAAGAAAAGTTTTAAATTATTTGTAATTATTGATTTGCTGATTAAGTCTCAGGTATATCGCACAGACATCGTGGGCCGTAGGGCCTGTTCCTGTGCTGTACGGTTCTATGTTCTCTGTATATTTAATAACCAATAATCCAATTCTGTTTGCAGTTTCTTATTACAGAGAGAAATATGAATTTTGTCATAGTGTCAACAACCCATTATTCTTTGGAGAACTTGAAGTCTCTCTCTTTCAAGGTTATGTTTTTCTCCTCGTTCATTGGGATTCACCTTGCTGGATATTATTTGTAATGAGGGATGAAAAGACATCTGTTTTACAACGAGGAAGGCGCAGAACCATTTGCACGGTTGTAAGAGAGAAGTGTAATTTTCCCTCTCCTTTGCTTCACTCCAAACTTTTTCACTTTCTCTCCTAAAGTCCACACCATCAGGTTTAAGAACAGCTACTTCACTTCAACCATTTGGTTCTTGAACCAACCGGAAAAACCCTTATCACTACAGCTTAGCAACACTATGACCACTTTGATCACTTTGCACTGAAATGGACTTTGTTTTTTCTCTAATTGTGTTCTTTCTTGTAAAAATTGTGTGCAATTTATGTTTGGTTTTTCTTGTGAATGCTGCTTACATGAGTCTATGTGCCTGTGATGCTGCTGCAAGTACGTTTTTCATTGCAGCTGTGCATATGACAAAAAACTCAACTTTGACTTTAAAGCTGCCAGTTTTAGTTGGCTTCTTGCTTCAGAAGTGCAGACATCCTTTTGGGTAATGATAACTCTTAAAATGTAAGTCTTAGAATGCGAGAATTGGCAATCAATGGATTTCTAAAGGATAGGTATCTTAAATGAATATTGTTGAATTTTTTTTGAAGAAGTGACTGCAGTTGTACTCAGGAAATATCTAAACATTTTTTGTGAAACTTCCAGATTACATTCAGAAAAGTTCCTCTTTGGAGACTGTTAACTCAAGTTATGTAACTGAATATAAATCATTGACCTGGTCAGATAATTGATTGAATGGACAGAGCAGAAATAATGAGCAGGTGCTCAAATTGGAAAGAGGTAAATACTCCTGCAAGAATCTTCACTGGGGCTGCAAATACTCACAGTATTTATAAAAAACCTAAAGACATGTTGAATTGGCAGCCAAATATTCAAGATGGACAACTTTGTAAACAGTGCAGATGGTGGCATTAAAATTACAAAGAGATCATGGGCCCTGCCTTGCAGCCAGCCACTGTGCTCTATGTGTGAGGCACTGAGGCAGTGCGTCAGGTGTAAATCCTATCAGGTGGAAAGGACAGAAGCCCTGCCCATCCTGCTGGAAAAACTTTGATAGCCAACAAGCTACCAGAGGGAGTCGTAAATGTGGGTATAATTACAATATTAAAAGACATTTGGACAGGTACATGGATAGGAAAGGTTCAGAGTGATATGGGACAAATGCAGACAAATGGGACTAGCTCATGTAGGCAACTTGGTCGAGTTGGGCTGAAGGGCCTATTAAGTATTGTATAATTCTATGGCTTTATGTCTCTGCCTTACCCAAAATCAAAACTGTCAAAACACAGTGAATGTTTTGAAATGATTCTGACATTCAAACACAAACATGATCTTTTTAAATATTAAAAATGAAAAATAATAAAATTACCTGTGGATCTGCTAACATTTCCTGACAAAAAGGCTGAAGTACTTGCATATAAGAAGGGCAAATGGAACTCAATATTGGCATCAATTTTACCATCCATCTTTGATCTAAAAATAACGGAACAAAGTACTTGATAAATGATAAGAGGTTAGGAAGTTAGGCTTCATAGACAGATAAAAAAGATAAACTATGGAATATTAGCCTTTATAAAAATAGAGTAGAAATTATGCTACAACACCTGGGGCACATGAGAAGTTTGAAATACCACACCTTCAGAAGGTTAAATTGGACGTTGAGGGAATGCAATATAGATTTACTAGAATGGATTCTGTAGACTAAATTATGAGGGAGATTACTCATTCTAATCTTGCAGTCTCAGAACTTAGAAAGTAAGGGATTCTTTTCTTACATTTTTCAAGTTAGAAAAGGGAACTGATAGCTTGGGTAGAAACAGTTTCTGCAGACTGGGGAATTTAGGTTGAGGCAACGTGATTTAAAAGTTACAAGCCAATCCTATCAGGAAACATTTCTACATGCAGAGGGTGGTCGCAAATTGGAACTCTTGGCCAAGCAACTGTCAATTATTAATTTAAATCTCAGGCTGATAGATATTTATTAACCAGAAGTATTAAGGGCAGGGGCTAAGGCATGTGTGTGGAGTTAGGTCAAAGATCAACCATAACCTCGATGAACAGCAGAAAATGTCTGAGGAGCTAAATACTCCAATTCTTTTTTCTGCATATTTTACTGCATGGGTGTTGTACAGAATACAGTCCTTTACTCATTCTATCTCCAGGACGAAAAGAACAATGATCAGAAATGGATATTTCCCTGCACTCAGCTCAGTGATGTCCTTACTGCAGTCTGTGAGTTCAGTTACCTGAATGTAGACTGGGAGTAAGATTCAATCTTGGTGCCAAGTCAAAACTGAGTGGATTTTTTTGTCAGTTTTGTTTCCACCCATTTTCTTCATGTGTTGGCTCCATCTTGAAGTGCAGTTCCCCAGGATCTAAGGGTCTACTCTTACTTGCTCCAAGTCATCATATTTCATGTGTGTGAGCATAATCATCACCATTTGATCATGATGGGAGTGGGGTGATGGGGTGGTTATGATAGGTGGATGCCATCCTTCAGCTAATGTCCAAACATTTTAACTTTAGTGGCTGTAAGTGATCAAGATTAAGAATCTTGTTTAATTTTTTTTTGTCATGGATCTGTTTTCAAGCAGATTGTGCAGGTTTATGGTCCCACACGGGCTGTGATTATTTAATCAAACACCAAATAGAATTCAAATCTGGCAACCCACTGAGCAGTAATGTATTTTGGGAAGTCAAATTCGGATAGGCAATATAGAATAATTAGCAGGGACATTAGGAGCATTATCATACAGAGGGACCTTTGGGTGCAGGTCCATTGCTTGCTGAAAATGGGTAGTGAGGAAGGCTTTTGATATGCTTTCCTTCACTGGCTGAGGCAGTGAGTATGAGAGTTGGGTCATCATGTTGCTGCTGTGCAAAACATTGGTTAGACTACATTTGGAGGACAGGCCGTCCCCAGGTAATGATCAGGTTCTATTTTTACAGATGTCCATAAGTTGATTTTGTCCTAAGTTGGAAAATACACAAAACTCACTCAATATGGTAACTGTACCTTCACAGTATGGTAATCAAAAAGCACATAGGACTGATGAGGATGAACAATTACTAAAAGTGGAGAAAGAGAGGAAACTAGCTCTGCCATGTGTAGAAACGAACATATGTACACACATTGGACTTCTGAATTTAATATTATGGAAGCTTGTTCATATGTAGGTATGTCCATAACTTGGGTGTTCTTAACCCCGTGAAGGCCAGAATTCTAAACAGTTCTGTTCACCACATTACAGGAAGGATGTTGTATGTAATAGAAAAAGTGCAGAGAGGTTCACCAGGATGTTGCCTGGAATGGAGGGCTGTAGTTATAAGGAGAGTTTGGATACATTGGGTTTACTCTCATTGAAATGTGTAGGAGGCTGAGGGGTGACCTTGTATAAGTTTATAAAAATTATGAGAGGCACAGGTAGGATAGATAAGAGTCTTTTTCCCAGGGAGCAGAGTCCAGAGTTAGAGGACACAGATTAAATCTGAGAGGGGAGAAACTTAAAGGAGATCAGAGGGGTAGGTTTTTCACAAAGAGGATGGTGTTTATCTGCGATGAACTGCTAGCGAGTGTGGTAGAAGTAGATACAATTACATTGTTTAAAAGGCATTTGGACAAGTACTTAATAAGACAATGCAGAGAGAGAGGATTAGTATGGATAGGCATCATGGTAAGCACAGACAAGGTGGGTCGAAAGGGCTGTGCAATTCTATGATTGATTTACATTAGAGACTCTTTAGAACTATGCTCTTCCACATGCAGTGGTCATATTATTTATTGGAATGAAAGCATCTCGGTACTGTTCTTTGAGCTTGTGGAACTGACAGCTCACTTGAGGTTAGTTTCAGTTGCAATGCTCCATGTGTAATTTCCTATGCCATAGAATACCATTTGCAAGTCACACATGACAGGATACTTGCTGTAGAATTTGTGAACCCTTTTTAGTTAATCATTCTTCTCTTGTTAGATGTTGTATCTGTTGGGAAAATACTTTTTCCCCATTGCATACATTTCTGTCTGCTCTCCTGAATCGGGAATTATGGTGCCCCCACCCACCCACCATCCACCCCACGCTCATAAATCTCCAAGACAGAGATTCAGAGGTTCACTGATAGAGAAATTGTGAGGCATTGTCCTTTTTGCCCTTGTTTACCCTGACAAACCAAAATCTTCCTCCCCACACACAGTGTGAATTGACTACTGAAGTGTTTTTGGCCAAAGACCTCCTGGGAATCCATGAACTTCCTGCCAAAGGTGCTAAAATCCACAGAAGACGCAGAATGTCAGATCAGAGGGAGGGTGTAGGTGCAATGAGTGAGAAAAGTACTTTGATTGGATTCTTATGTCTTCTTCCCCCATCATCCTTCTCATAGGGCACCTGCACTTTACAGCCCCCACTGCTGGAGAGGCAGCTTGAAGCCATGATGTGCTGGAAGGTCAAAGCTAAGGTCAACAGGTTTAAGAAATCTTGAATTTCACATCAAGAGTTTGCATGGCTGTGGTCAAAACGCCCAAGATTGATGTTCCACAGAATTGGTCGCATTTTTTCATGGAAGAAGCATCATTGCACCAGACTACAACATCAACCTGCTCGTGCTTCAGCTGATTTTCTTCATTCTGTCTGCAGCTGTGGGACAGTATTGATGAAGTGCCTGGAAGAGAGCGAAAATCTTTTTGTAATTCTCAACATTTTTCTTTCCACTGATGATCCTGTGGGTCCATGCTCTTCAATATAATATTTGTTTGCAATCTTGTTGATATGCTTGACACTCATCACATGACACACACCAAAGATTTTAAGTATCTCAAATCCAGGAGGACCAATCCCAGTTCAATGAAAACTCTCGCTGAGTGTATCAGGAGCAGCAACAAGTGGATTAAGAATGAGTTGCCAATACAGTGAAGCAAAATGAGGACCAGGTGGATGATCAATAGTAGAAGCACCTATCTATGGATGGAGCAAATTGATCAGATTGAAGCTCTGCAGCCTTGCCATATCCATTCATCAATAGCAGTAGACATTCGAACAATTAATTTAAATGGAAGCTCCAACAACATCACTCTCCTCAATGATGGCAGATTCGGACATATTCATGCAAGTGACAAGTCTCAAGTGCTTGGAAACTACTTTCAGCACATTCCACTTCCGTCTCCTTCTACGGTGCCTAACCTCACAGTCTTCAGTCTATGTTATTCCTCCATATGCTATAAGGAAATGTTAATTGTACTGGATAGAGCAAAGGCTATAGGCCCTATCAAAATCTCATTTTGTGCTGACAATGTGCCCCAGACAAGCCAAGCCTTGAGCTCAGCTGTTCCAATCCTGTTGCAACATTGATATCCATCTAATAATGTAGAAAATTGGTCAGATATGTCCTGATGAACCAATGTGTCCTCTCCAGGCTAACATCTGCAGCATCCAGGACCTTGTTACACTCAGCTGGCTATGTTGGACAGGCCACATAGTTCGCTTGCCTGGCACCAGACTCCCAAAGCAGACACTTTGTACTGAGCTCTGTCCTGAGAAGAGATCACCAGGTAGGCAGAGGAAAGTTTCAAGAATGTCGTCAGAGCTTCCCTTGAAGAAAAACGACATCCCCACTAAACTCCTGGGAATCCCTTGCTCGTGACTGCTCAAAACAAAGAAAGGGCATTCAGGACAACATTCAGAACCTCAAGACCATGCCTTTGGAGTGCACAAGAGCCCCACTTAAACGGTGGAAGGAGCAGAGCAACTCACACACAACCCAGATTCCTATCAGGTTACCTGCTGCTCCATCTGTGGAAAAGTCTGCAGTCTGAGGAAGAACCACATGTCTTGCCTATAAAAAGCAAGACAAATGCAACCTGGCCGATGTCATTCCATCTGTCTGCTAAAATGTCAAGGCTTCTCAGAATCTTGTATAAGGAAGATATTTTCCCTTGTGGTGGAATCTGCATCTGGACAACATAATTTCAGAATAAAGGGTCACCCACTTCAGGTGGAGAGGGGGCAACATTTCTTTCAGGTGGTTGTGAATCTTTGGAATTCTCTAACTCTGACAGTGCTGGAGGCTGAATTATTTAATATAGTCCAGGCTGAAACAGAGGTTTTGGTCAAGAATTATGGGCAACAGACAGGAATGTGGAGCTGAGGTCTTGATCAGAACAGCCGCGATCTAATTGAAGGGCAGGGCCGGCTCATGAGCCCATTTGACCTACTCCTGTTTCTATTTCTTATTATCTTATTATGTTTTTTTCAATTATCAGCAAAGTAATGGAAGGTGCCATCAATAGTGTGATGAAGTGACATTTATTTCATTAGTTCGCTCACTGATGCTCTGTTTGGGTTCCACCAGGACCACGTGGCTTCTCACCTCATTGTAGCCTGGTCTAAAGAGGGAGAAATGACAGGTTCCATGTGGTGAGGCAAAAGTTACTGCCTTTAATTTTAAAGCAGCATTTAAGAGAGTGTAGTGTCAAGGAGCCCAAGCAAAACTAGTCACAGGGAATAAGAGAAAAAAGTGCTCCACTGGCTGGAATTACATCAAGCATTGGGAAAAATGGTTGTTATTGTTGCCTAATCACTTCCAGCCCGAGACATAACTGCAAGAGTTCCCTAGGGCAATCTCCTTTGGCCCAAATATCTTCAGCTCTTTCATCAATTGCCTTCCTTCCATCATGTCAGAAATAGGGATATTTGCTGATGATCGCACGATGGTAATTCTATTTGCAAATCCTCTCAAATAATGAAGGAATCTTTGTTTGCATGCAAAAAGACTAGGAAAGCAATCAGACTCAGGTGATTAGTGCTATATAACATCCACACTAAACACATGGCAGGCAATGACACACCCAACTTGAAGTATATCTATCCTAATGTTCAGTGGTATCATCATAGTCACTGCCATGAGCATCCTGGCCAGCACCTTTGCCCAGAAACTTAACTGAACCATCTACATAAGTATTACACCTCCAAGACTAGATCAGAAGGTGGGCAACAGCAGCAAGTCAGTCACCTCACTGCACAAAGCCTTTCCACTATCTGGAGGTCATAAGAATGTGATAGACTACTTTCTGCTTGCCTGATTGAGTACAGCTTTGATACTCAAGAAACTTGATGCCATTTGGGACAAAGGAACCCATTTGATTGATACATCAGTCACCACTGTAATATGACCGCAGTTTATATCAGATACAATGTGCATTGCAGTCCAAAGATCCTCGAAGACGACCAGCGCAGGTAGAATTATGTGGTTGAGAAAGCATTTGGGATACTGGCCTTCACTAATTGGGGACACAAGAGACTGCAGATGCTGGAATGTGAAGAAACAAACAACTTGCTGGAAGAACTCAGTGAGTCGAGCAGTATCTGTTGGGGGGGGGTGGAGGGAAGGAACTGTTGACATTTTGGGTCAAAACCCTGCATCAGGACTTTTTTGTTGCTTCATTAATCGGGTCATTGAATAAAAGAGCAGGGAGACTATTTCCAACTTTTTAAAACATTGGTCAGACCTCAGTGTGCCACACTACAGGAAGGATGTGATAGCGCTGGAGATTCACCAGGATGTTGCCTGGGATAGAGCATTTCAGTTATGAGGAGAGATTGCAGAGGCTTGGTTTGTTTTCCCTGGAACAGAGGAGGTTAAGAGGGGACATGATATATACATAAAATCACAAAGGATATAGATACTATAGACTTCAGGAAACTTTCCTCCCCATCAGTTTACACTGTCTCAGAGTGGAGGAACAGAGACACTGATAGTGTTTCACAAGCACTTCAATCACCTCAGAACAGAAGGCTACAAGCCAAGAGCTGGAAGATCAGATTAAAACGATGGGTGCCCATTGGTTGGTGTGGATGCGATGGAACAAATGGACTGTTTTCATTCTTTCTGACTCCATGACTCCCACTTACCAAACTACCTTCAACTACACTTCCCAAACCCCAAACTTTTATCAAAGATAGGGTCAGCAGATTGTGAGAGGATGTTCACCACATGGCTGCTGTGGTTCAATGTGACAGTTCATTTCCATTTTCTCAAGGGCCAATTTGGGTGGGGTAATATATGTTGGTCTTGGCAACAACACCGTACACTGTGAATGAACAAAAATCTCTGAGGTGAAACTCTGGAATGTTGTCTACACCCCACCAAAAATTATGAAATGTTGAATTATGCTTGATTATACCTTACGAGGTCTAGTTGTTTTCATTACAGACTGTGAGATTAACAACAAAATAAAATGACAGTAATGTGGAATCTTTCAGGGGTCAAGGAAAGGTGCGATTTACCGCATGGTTTATAATCCAAAATGGCATTTTCTTTCATACCAGAGCGTGTCAGCAAAATCTTATGATCACTGTTCTTTGAAAATAAATATAATCATTCAGGTGACACGATACCTTGTGTCAAAACCAGCTTTTTAATTATTACTTTGCATCCTTCTCCGTGCTTTTCCCATCCGACAGACAGTGAAGGAGGCGATTAAACAAACGTGCAAATTTCTTGCTCATTTGCATCAGCAGGCGAGGTTACTAGCGGACACAGACCAAGGCCAGGGTCCAGGAATAGTTACCCCCACCCCGCGCAATCTTGCTTCATCTTTCCCTCGCCTTGCGTCGCCGCGCAGACGCTATGACTCACATTCTCTTTCGGAACGCGGAGACTAGCAGCGGCTACATTAGTATCGGTTGTGGGAGCAGGTGAACAGCACCAGTACCTCGCAGTGTCGTGAGGCCGCCTGCTCCGGTGAGTTGCCTTTTCATTGATCGCAAGGGAAGTCGGTTCTGAGCGCCGCCGTTGTTCGGGGAAGGAGGCGCTGAGCGCCGCTGGTGCTCGTATCCAAGCGTTTCGTCTGGGACTGAATGAGGAGCCGGGCTTTTGTTGCCGTTTCTGTGGCTGGTTTCGGGCATTTCCCGCCTCCCTTTCCCTCTTTACTTTCTCTCTCACCCGAGTTCTCCTCTTCCTTCCATCCTAGTGCACGGCGGCTCCAGATCACGTGTTGTATCTTCTGAGTCCGTGGACCAGACACGTTGTATCATGGATGGGAAAATGGCCTGGCGGCATATAGAGAGTCTACCTGGCCCAGGAACTGCTCTTGATTCGTGTTTCACCCCTCTTTACCAACTTCTCTCTCAAATAATGTCCTATTTAGTCATCGGAATCATCTAACTGCCTTTAAAACCTGACCTTTGACCCTCTTACATTTTCTGAATGTTACCATTTAATGTCTTGTTACTTATTTTGGATTAGGCGTAACGTTCCAGTAAGCGTCCTTCACTAACTTGTCTATATGGTGGAAACTAAAGTTTGATTTAAATTGGCTAGGTGCAAACTTATTTCAGCTGGCGGCGTTGAACTCAGTTGTCCGGCCTCCTATTTGTTGGTCTCGGCTATTTCAAGTATGTGTGTTTTTTTTCTCTCTCTCTCTCGGCAGGAAGCTGATGGCGAGTGGGACAACAATGACGCTTCGAGGCCGGCGTATTTCCGCGAAGTCTATGGATGGGGATGGTATGAGAGCCTCAGAGGGACCTGGCGAGGAGTGCGCCCGATCGGTCAGTAATGGTGAGTTTATCACCCCCCCCCCCCCCCCCCCCCCCCCCCCCCCCCCCCCCCCGTGCTCGGTTGCATTCTGCTTAATGTCAGAAGGAAACGATGAAGGTAGTTTTATTCGATTCTGTAGTAATAAAAAGCTGGAAATGCTCCGTGGGCCAGGTAATTTGGAGATACAAGGGACCGATGTGGGGTCTCGACCATTTGTTTTCCTCCACAGATGCTGCCTGATCCGCTGAGTTCCTCCAGCAGTTTTTTTTTATTTTGCTTTAGTCGGGTAGCATGTCCCGCGAGAATAATAGAATTAATATTTCAACTTGATGACTTTTGATCACACACTGAATCTTATTTAAATCCATTGTCACCAAGTGTACAAGACTCCAGCTAGCCTTGTATTTGCAGGAAAGAGATGCAAAGTGCCAAAGGAAAACCTGTTTCTCCTTGTTCATGGGTGTTTGTAGTTAATGTCGTCCAGAATGTGTAGTTATTGACCATTCATAGCAGTTTGTTCACTAGCAATTGCTGAGGTGACCTTGTTTCAGTGTGTAATGATTTTGGTGGAAAACCATCAGACGTAATATGACCTGTGAGATCTTTATTTCTGTCCTGTATCAGTGCCTCTGAAGTATCAGCGGGCATCTGTTAGCCAGGAGGTCCTAATCATTAACTCTACTTCCTTCCAAGTGGATACTGAGCTTTTAATATTCTGAACTGATGACTGAATTTGTTGACTATCTCTAACGTGGGTGTACAGTGCATCTTGAAGTTTGCTAACTTTGCAGACGGGGTGGGGGGGTGGGAAGAGATACGGATGAAGCAAGGTGGGAGGAGGGGAGTGTGAAGGTTTTGTTTTAACCTGTTGACTGATTCCAAATCACTTGAAAGCTGCAGTAATAGATCAATACTATTCAGCTCTATTTTCTCTCGAGCAGAGATCCAATAATCTACCCCATTGTACACAGTAGGAGTTGTTTGTACACAGCTTGTTAAAGACTGCCACTGATGGGCTTCTGGAGGAAACTTTTAGCCAGTTTGCTATTTCTGTTTCATAAATATGGTTTGGGCCCCCAACAGATGAACAGTTGTAAAATTGCAAGTGTGAGGGGAGTTTAAAGGAAGTTGAGGTACAATAGTTTCTTTAATCTTTTTTCCTGCATTGCTCAAGTCTGGGAAAATGCATTAGATTCTTGACTATCTTGAGAGCCTTGAGTGTTATGCTATTCTGGGGCATGGTCCTGATGCTGCGTTTCATGAACTGGGGAGGAGTTTTTGTGAATCATTGGGGAGGGAGGATTGGCTGCCCATTGCATTGAATGAGGATATACTTTGTGTTCTGGAAGCAATTGAGAGGAAATTCTCAGTCTGTTTCCATTGCTTTCTAAAGTGAATGCCTAATCCTGCCCCTGGATTTTTTTTTTTAACAAATGCTTTTCAGGGATAGGATGTTTGACTAATTAAACAAACACCTTGAGCTTGTTTAAGCAGCGGGTTATTGGAGACTGGTGAGTAAAATGAGGTGCTGAAAGTCCTAGAGGATGTGCGGAAAAGGTTTATTTGAATGAGGGATTTGAGCAGGCAGGTTAGACTGGGGTTGCTCTGCTTGCAGTAAAAAAAATGGCAATTTGCTGTTTAAGATTGCGGCAAGTTTAATGGGTGCTTGATGGTGGGTGTGGGCTCTGAGCCAAAGCGCCTCTGACCTCTCTAAGATTGTGTCTAGGGTGGGTAATTGGCAGGAAAGTTTTATCCATTAGCATGCGGTTCGGGAGGAAAAGATGCCAATGTGTATGTGGAAAACTCTATCCATGTGGAAAAACAGTTGTGATTTGGAACCTGCCATTTACGGGGGTGGAGGGTTTGGACAGGCATGAGAGAAAATGACTTGCTGGGTTTTAGTAAAGTCTGAGGGTGGATGGGGTAGATGGCCATTGTGTGTTTCCTCTGGTTTGGTGGTAGGGATATATGTCTGCGGTGTGTTAGTTTGGGGTGAGAGGGAGGTGAGCTGAAGGGTGGTTTTTTTTATTTGCACAGGGAGTGGTTGGTGTCTGCAATGAGCTGTCAGAGGAGGCGGTGAAGTCAACAACATAAACAGCATTTGATGGGTATTTGAATGGGTGGGGTGTGGAGGGATATGTAATTGGCAGGGGGATTGCTGGGCATGGTGGTTGGCATGGGCATGGTGGGCCGAAGGACCTGTTTTGATTCTTGTACGACTCTGAGTCTGTGACCACCCAGTCTCTCTTGATAACTTCAGCCCTCCAGTGCAGACAACATCCTTGTGAATCTTGTCTGAACCTTTTGGCTTAATTGCAAGGAAGAGAAAAAAGGATGGCAAAATGGTTCTTATAGACAGGAAGAAAGAGCATGTCATCAAAAGTTAGAAAAGTTGATAAAAAGCTGCAATGTACTCAGACAGAAGATGAGGTGTCGTTCGTTGGGATTGTGTTTGGTCTTGTAAGAGTGCAGGAGACTACAGGCAGAAAGATCTACATGGGAATCAGATGGTGAATTAAAATGGCAAGCAACTGAAAACCCAGCTCATTCCTGTGAACTGAGCACAGGTGCTCCTCAGACCAGTCACCCAATCTATGTTTGGGTCCTGCCAAAGTAGAGGAGACCACACTGTAAAGACCAAATGCAGTACACTAGATTCAAAAGTGCAAGTGAATTGTGGATTCATATGGAAAATATTGACTGTACACCCCTTTAAGTTGCATGTTATTACAGTCTGTTATATCTGACTGTTATCTCAAGTCCAGTCTATAAGAGAGTATGTTGGCCATATTGTGCCCCGCGCCGCGGCCCCCAAAACTGCTCTGCCATTCAGTAAGATCATCGTTGATGTGACCTTGGTCTCCCCACTACTGTACAGCTAGTAGAACCACTGCCTCACAAGCTGCAGACATGGGTTCAACCCTGACCTCGGATCGCTGTATGTGCAGGAGTTTGCACATTCTCTCTGTGATAGCGTGGGTTCCTCTGGGTGCTCTGGTTTCTTCCCACATCCTAAATACTGTGGGTTGTTGGGCTAATTGGCCTCTGTAAATTGTCCCCAGTGTGTAGGTGAGTGGTAGAAGGTGGGGTGAATAAAATAGATTCATGGAGGATTAGTGTAAATTGATGGTCGGCATGGATTGGTGGGCTGAAGGGCCTGTTTCCATGCTGCATCTCTCTATGACTAAGATGGTTGGAATTGCTGTATGATGAGCTGGTGTAGCCTTGATGGGTTGAATGGCCACCTGTGTTGCAATGGTATTTTGATTCTGTAATCTTCCATAGCTGCCTTATACTTATTTAGTGTTCCGTAACCCTTGCGTCAAATTTGTTTGTAACCTCGCTGGACTAGATGCAGAAAGCCCAGTTTGTAATTTGCCAAGACCAGGGCATCTGAGGTGAGAGAGATTTGTATGGTATTTCAGCTAACCAATTTTTTGGAAGTTTTGTCTTTAACAGCTTGATTTGGAAACTCTTAAAGGTGACCAGAGAGCTGAGTGTCTCCAAGCATTAGCCATTTTGTCCAGTGTGGTTTTTGTTAAATAACATCTACTATGTAATCTATTTTTTTTTGTTCATGCTCCTGGTTTGCACAGTGATTTATTCCTCTGAGTCACTGCTGGAACATTTCAACCCCTGAGCCAAACCCCCTGAACACAACTAGTTTCTTTTAAAACTGGAGTTGAATTCTTTTCCTGGTCCTTCTGGCAGCTTCAGGTAATCTACCATTTTATTCTGCAGTTCTGCATTTTTATTCTACGTTCATGCATTTGTTAAAGCTGTGAAGTGAGTGCAGATCAAGTCAGCCAGCACCTGAAAAATAAAGTGTGGGTGGGGATAGGGTATTGTTTCAGATAAGATTTTCATCAAATTTTGCTTAACTTTGGTATCTGCACTGAAAATTAGACTACAAACAAGTAGTTTATTTTCAATGCTTTACAAAGCTTAGCTTCATTATTTCTCCTTTGTCTCTTTCACCTCTCAATCCTTTTTTCTCTCATATGTAATTCATCGTCCTGTCTTTCCTGTGTTTTTATTTACATGTTCTTAAATTAACACAGAATTGATGTGCCCAGCAAGAGCAAAATCTAGCCCATCATTGTTAGTATTCTCTTTGCAGCGTTCTGGTCCAGTGCAGCCCAGTACAGTTCAATTTAATAGCGTTGTCATCAGATAATAAGCCAATGTCATTGGTGGTCTGCTATTACAATGCTGCATTTTTAGTTTGAACTAAATTGATTTTTTTTATTTTTCTTATCAGATTTTTTTTGTGGAATGTTTTGGTCTTTCACCACTCTGAGCAAGGTATTGCCTCATGCATGAAACAAATATGCTTTGCTTTGAACTGGCATACTTTGAATACCTTTTTTTTGTTTTACTTTCTCCCAGACGAATATGTTTGATTCTCTCTAACCTCTTAGAGAGGTTAGAGGGAATCTACCACTTGCTGTTCGAGGTAATGTGTTTCAATGCTTACAAGATTTTGTTAAATTAAGGACATTGTTGGGTTTCTTTGCTCCCCTTCATACCTGATGACAGATGTTCTTGGTCTAATCTGAAGCAAATCATTGGTTCGACACAGTTGAATCCATTGTTCTATTTCCATTGCTTCAAGCAACTAAAGCACTACTCGCTGGAGAATTGGAGTTTAACTTGGTTTATTATTGTCACATGTACTAAGATACAGTGGAAAAACTTGTCTTGCATACCATTCATACAGATCAATTCATTACAACAGTGCATTGCGGGAGTACAAGGTAAAACAATAACTGAATGCAGTATGAAGCGTTACAGTTACAGAGAAAGTGTAGTGCAGGAAGACAATATGGTACAAGTTCATAACAAGGTAGATTGTGAGGCCAAGAGTCCATCTTATCGTACCAGGGAACCATTCGGTAATCTTATAACAGCAGGATAGAAGCTGTCCTTGAGCCTGGTTGTACATGCTTTCGGGCCTTTGTATTCTTTTGCTCAATGGGAGGGGAAGAAGAAATAAAATCAGGGTGGCTGCTGTCTTTGATTATGCTTGCTGCTTTACCAAGGCAGCAAGAAGTACTGACAGAATCCACAGAGGGGAGGCTGGTTTCCGTGATGTGCTAAGCTGTGCCACAACTCTCTGCAGTTTCTTGCATTCATGGGCAGAGCAGTTGCCGTACTAAGCTGTGATGCATCCAGAAGGATGCTTTTTGATGGGCATCGATTAAAAATTGGTGAGGGTCAAAGGGGACATGCCAAACTTTCTTAGCCTCCTGAGGAAGTAGAGGCACTGGAAAGCTTTCTTGGCCATGGCATCTATGTGGTTGGACCAGGGCAAGCTATTGGTGTTCATTCCAGGGAACTGAAGCTCTTAACCCTCTCAACTCAGCACTGTTGTTGTAAACAGGAGCATGTGCACCGTTCCCCATTTTTCTGAAGTCAATGACCAGCTCTCTTGCTTTGATGACATTGAGGAAAGACTGTTGTCATGACACCATGGCTCTCTGTCTCCTTCCTGTACTCCGACTGATCGTTATTTGAGAAATAGCCCCCATGCTGGTGTCATCTGCAAACTTGTAGATGGAGTTAGAGCAGAATTTAGCCACGCAGTCATGAGAGTATAGGGAGTAGAGTCGGGGGCTGAGGATGCAGCCTTGTAGGGCACCAGTGTTGAGAATAATCATGGCAGAGGTTTTGCTGCCTATCCTTACTGATTGTGGTCTGTTTAGGGAGTCAAGGGTTCAGTTGACAAAAGTGTTGAGTCCCTGGTCTCAGAGTTCGGAGATGAGTTGGCTTGGAATTATAGTATTGAAGGCGGAACAGTAGTCTAATGTAGGTGTCTTTACTGTCAGATGCTCCAGAGATGAGTTTAGGGCCAGAGAGATGACATCTGCCATAGAAGTGTTTCAAGTGGTAGGCGAATTGCAGTGGGTCATGTTGTCTGAGGCTGGAGTTAATGCGTGCCATGAGCAGCCTCTTGAAGAACCTCATGATGGACTGTCAGAGCACCCGGGCTGGTAGTTATTCAGGCATGATACCTTGTTTTTAATCAGTACCGGTTGATAGTGGTCGTCTTAAAGCAGGTGGGAACCTCTGATTTAAGCAGGGAGAGGTTAAAAATTTCATGCTTACCCCCATCAGCTGATCTGCTTAGGATCTGAGGGCACAGCCAGGGACACCATCCGGGCCAGATGCTTTCCATGGGTTCACTCTCTGGAAGACTGATCGTGCATCTGCAACAGTGACTGTAGGTTCAGGTGCATTGGAGGCTGTTGGGGTGGGTGATGATATTCCAATTCCCTTCTGTTCAAAACATGCATAGGATGTGTTAAACTCATTGGGAAGGGAGTGTGGTGTTGTTGCCAACGTTGCCTGACTTCATTTTGTAGCTGTTTATAGCATGTAAGCCCTGCCACAACTAACGGCTGGTCTGGGACTCTATTTTGGACTGGCATTGTCTCTTGGCATTCCTGATAGCTTTACAGAGGTCGTACTCATTTTCTTGTATAGGCCAGGGTCAGCTGATTTGAATGCCATAGTCCAAGACTTCAGTGGGGAGTGGATCTCCCGGTTCAGCCATGGATTCCCGTTTGGGAACACCTGGATTGTCCTCTTTGATACACAGTCCTCAACACACTTGCTGATAGTCTGTGACAGTGGTGACATAATCATTTAGACTGGCTGCTGAGTCTTTGAACATGGGACTAGTCTACTGACTCAAAGCAGTGGCACAGAAGCTCATTCTGTTTCCTCAGACAGCATTGTATGACTTTCTGTACTGCATTCTCGTATTCAACATCTGTTTGTATGCAGGGAGAAAGAGCATAGCCTGGTGGTCTGATTTACCAAAGTGTGGCCAGGGGGTGTTTCAGTAGACCTCTTGGTTGTGTAACAATGGTTCAAGGGTGTTCGGAGCCCCTGGTGAGACAGGAGACATGCCGGTTGTATTTTGGTAACACAGTCCTGAAGTGCTCTTTGTGCTCTTAATATCAGTGCAATCCAGGTGAAATTGGTTGGACCGATAAAACTTGAAATTTTTAAATGTGAGCTAGGCTGACATAACCTAGACACTTTTGTTTGCCTTCATACACTATTTCGGATTTTAGTTTGTCTTTGTTTATCCACAATGCTAACTATACCCAATGGTAAATTTACTACATTTCACCAACTTCTCTTGTGTCTCATGCCTTATTAAATTGCACATAAACTTTAATATAGAAGTTCTTTTCATTGTTTTGTTTATTGGGATTATGTATTTTCCCTGTAGAAAATATTAATGTGAACACATACAAAAAAAAGGAAGCCCATACCTTCCACAGATCAGTCTACTGGTTGCATTCCCATTTAAACCTGTTCTGGAATGGGCCCACCAATGTGACCTTTTTAAGGTAAGCTAACTCCAAGGAGATCAGTGAAACAGTCTCTGCATTCATAATTCGCAAGCCTTGCCTGCATGGCAGGTCATTCCTCTATGCAAATTGGTTGTCAAGGAGGTGAACATTTGTTAGTGTCTTGATACTTATAATTGTTTTGAAAGTTTTGTTTGTATGTTTAAGTATACTGTTAAATGTTTTAAAGTAATTGAAATTGAAACTATTAAAATGCTAAAAAAAAATGCTTACAACCATTAAGTGAACCAAATAAAGATGTAACTTACTCTTCACTATACAAATGAATTGGCTCTTTTGCCACCAGGTGTAACCTGATTCAGTGATCAGATTCATTCGTGCAAAACTATTGACATGTTCCCGTTTGGGTACTTGAATGTAGGAGCATACTTGAGAAATCCTACATTTGTCACTGGAAGATTTGCAATTTACCAATGTTGTATCTTAAGTAAAAAGTTTATATTCTATGCATATAACATTCTTGTCTTGGTATATTTTCACATTTTTTGTTTTGTTTATCAGTGCCTGTTTGTCAAGAGTCTTTAGGTAAAAGTAACAAAATGGTATGGCAAAGTTCTGTATGTGGAAACATCGAACAGGCCAGGCAGTCCTTTGAGCCTGCTCTGCCATTTGTGGTCAATTATCTATCTCAATACCATATTTTCAGTTTTCCTCCATATCACTGATGTATTTAGATCTTATCTGTTGAAGTATATCCAGCAGCTTCCCTCCTGCACCCCTCTGCAGCCACGAACTCCACAGGTTCACAACTCTGAATTATTTCTCCTCCATCTCAGCCCTAATCTTTGCCCTTATGACACCTCATCCCCATTCTGGGCTCTGCAGCCTTCCTACATTCACTCTGTTTAACTGCCAGAATTTAAGCTTCAATGAGATCTCTTGTTCTTCTGAAGTCTAGTGGATACAAATCTAGTTAATATAATCTCTCATACTGCAGTCCCAACATCCCAGGAATTAGTTTGGTGAAATTTTGTTGCATTCCCTCAATGGCAAGGATATCCCATAAGTAAGGAAATCAAAATTGCACACAATATTCCAAGTGTGTTCTCACCAAGGCCCTGTATAATTATAATACAGCATTTCATGTTCCTGTACTCAAACCCTGTGGCAGTAAGGACAATGTGCCATTGGTCTTGTTAATTATTTGCTGCACATTCATGGGTCACAGAAACCAAAAGTCTTTGTGTCTCTATCCAAAATGCCATTTCTTCCAAATCTACAACCATGTAAGTATGCTTTTGTTTTTCCAACAAAGTGCATGACTTCACATTTATCCATTGTACTGAAATTGTTTTTGTCTATTCACTCAATCTAAGTAAGTCACCTTTCTTCCTTGTATCCAGTCATAGTTCATAATCCCACCCAGTTCAGTGCCTCACATCCAAATTATTGATATTATTACTAGCTGAGGCCAAAACACACTCTGCAGTACTAGTTATTGCATTAAAGCTACTCAAACTGCTGTTTGTGGTGTATGTTTAATGTTGGGTTAGTGTTTGTCCTGAGGAATGGTTAGAGAGTGTGTTTGAGCTTGTAGCTAAGGAGAAATCAACAGAAGTGACCTAAATTGAATTATAGTTGCAGGCTGCATCAGTATCTAGACAGGAGTTGTCTCTCTTCTAAATGCCAATTCTTGAATGTTGTGATTTTTCAACAACAACTGGAGCTCTAATAAATATCGAAAAACAGTAAGTTTTTCCTAGCTTCCTTTCATGTTACACAATCGTATAAGTAAGAGTGGTTGTAACTTCATTAGTTTTGGATAATCACAGAAATCTAATTCAGGCAAATGTTGCAAGTTGCCATTCTTGTTGCTCAAAGGTTGTGGGGATAATAGCACAGATGTGCTCTTTCTTCTCTTTGGACCTTAAAATCAACCGGATTAACCCCAAAAGTGCAATGGCCAAGTTAGAGTTCTGTGGCAAGTAATGATTCTTCTTGCTCTACGTATTTTGTCATTTGAGTCAGAAGTCACAAGTCAGGTGTGTAAAAGTATAAAAATAGTGCCTTGCATCTGGAGTAGTTTGCTTGATTGGCATCCTATCCCCCAGATTACATGTCCACCTATTCACTGGAGCACTGACAAGAAAGTTTGGTCCTTAGAATGTGCTGCAAAAGCTTTCAAACGTTCTTTAAATGCAATCTATACATGTGATCTCTTTCGCTTGGAAGGATAAGGGTGACAGTTCTATCCAAATCACACATACCATTCAAGTTGCTGTTTAGCAGCAGCCTGTTTTTTATTCATCAGATGGGCTGAATGGCTGCTCCCTGTGCTAGAAGTTCCTCTGATTGTGTGAACTTGGGTCAAGATCCTGGAGCTCTGAACTCCCTATCCTGGTGTGATGAAAGTACACAAAATTAAGGTGGAAGGCACTGTTTTTTTTTGGAGGGTAATTAATAGGGACAATAATCCTGATTTTTGTTAGTTATCCCCATATTCCACAAATTAAATGGAAAAAATCTGGTGGTTGGGAGGGGGGAGGAATTCATAGCCTGGTGGTTGAAGTTGCAGCCATCCATTTAAATGAATGTGTCAGCAGTTTGAGCTTTGCAGTTCATTAGAGAACTAGTTCAAGCCCATGCAGTTCCACCATATACAACAATTAAAAAGCTGCTTAGTTTGGGAAATTTGTGGAAGAGTGGTAATTTTTTTTAGAGCCACTCTACTCTAAAGGGATCAAATGCAAGTTTACCTTGATCTATGGTTCCAAAAATAACCAAGTTTAGAATGGTGGAGAAATACATATTTGTCCTAAGGCTGACTTGATCCATTCACGTCTTTGGCCATAGCTTTGTGATAACGTGCATCTTTCCTGAGTGAAGAATGTGGGTGCTGTCTTTATACCAGAGTCTCAAATGAGTAGTACTACTCTGAAGAATTGTACTGAGTGAGTACTGCAATGTTAGAGATGCTGTTATTCACTGAAAGCCCCCACCCACCCCACCTGCTTCAGGAGAGTGTTTCTAAGATATGATTGTTACTTTTAAGCAAACTGAGGAATTATCCCTTGGTCAGCACAATTAAAAGATGTATTCTGTCATCCTGAATGTGTAAAAGCTATTGAAAAGGGAACCAGTTCTTGTTCTCTCTTTCACAATGACTGTTGTTTTCAAGGTTAGATAAGGTTAATTGAAACATGGAT
This sequence comes from Pristis pectinata, assembly GCF_009764475.1. Lineage (NCBI taxonomy): Eukaryota > Metazoa > Chordata > Chondrichthyes > Rhinopristiformes > Pristidae > Pristis > Pristis pectinata. The sequence continues at coordinate 46,484,987 of NC_067407.1, forward strand.
CTTCTTTCTCTTTGATTTGAGGTGCCAAAGTTTGAGGCCATTTGTGGTGCTTTCCCTAAGAGTTTTGCCAGCAGAAATTCTCCTGCCACTGTCCTCTTGCAGTTCATATCATATCCTGTCAGGTGTCCACATGCTGATTTCTTTTTTCATAGAACACTACAGCGCAGTACAGGCCCTTCGGCCCACAATGATGTGCCAACATTTTATCCTGCTCTAAGATCTATTTAACCCTTCCCTCCCACGTAGCCCCCTACTTTTCTATCATTCATGTGTCTATCTAAGGGTCTCTTAAGTGTCCCTAATGTATCTGCCCCCACAACCTCTGCCAGCAGTGCGTTCCACGCACCCACAACTCTTTTTTTTAAGAAAAAAACTAACCCCTGACATCCCCCTTATACCTTCCTCCAATCACCTTAAAATTATGTCTCCTCGTGTTAGCCATTGTCACCCTAGGGAAAAGTCTCTGACTGTCCACTCAATCTATGCCTCTTATCATCTTGTACACCTCTATAAAGTCACCTCTCATCCTCCTCCTCTCCAAAGAGAAAAGCCCTAGCTCACTCAACCTATCCTCATGAGACATGCTCTCCAATCCAGGCAACATCCTTCTTGCTGCAACTTTGTCATGTCTCATGAATTTTAATCTGCATTTCTATTAAGATTAGAACTAATCCGTTGTTTCACAACCTTGCATTGGTTTGTAACCCAAATTCTCTATTTATTACGGTAGGTAAGTAGTTCAGTTCAAGTTGTTAGTGAATTCACGATCAGGAGATACTATTTTCCTTGTATCAAGTTCACAAAATAATATGGAATTTTATCAGAATTAACATAAGTGATTCTTGTTACTCCATTGTACCATCTAAACATTAGCATGATTGAGTTACAAAAAGTCATATGAGACAGTTGAGGTTAATGGCGTTTAAACAGTTTATTTTCACCAGTTGTAGAATGGAGAAGTCAGAATTTTGAAAGGAAACCTTTATTACAAGCAAGTATTGCATTGTAAAGTGTATCATCATTTTAAATGAGGGTTTGATAAAAAATTGAATAGGAAAATTTGCAATTAGTACAGCATTTTTTTAAAAAGTGAGTTCAATCTGAAGGCAAATTTTGTGATGGCGTGGAAAATACATCAGAGGCAGTAATATGTTAAATTACCTGGTTCTTGCTTCTGACTGTATAATGTGTAAGTCATTTGAAAATATCCAAGTCAGTTGCTTATTGGTATAACATGGCAACATTGTCAAGCTGGCATTGTTGGGCCTGGCAGCCTCTTCCCTGCTAGCTCTGTCTGTCCCATCCCCCTTCCTTGTCCAACAATTTACAGGATATGCACAAAAATGGGCATTTGGCCCGCTATTGTGTTGAAGTTTATACTCCATTTGAGCCTCTCCCCTTATTTAGACATCTATCAGCACACCCTCATTCCCTTGTGTGTTTGTCCTCCATCCCCACCCACTTAAATGTATTTATAATTCAACCATTTCCTGTAGTATCAAGTTCCAATTCTCCCCACTCTTCTGATAAAGTTATTTCGACTTAATTCGCTGTCAGATTTTTTGAATGACTTTCTTGTATTGATGGTCTCTTGTTCTACCCTTCCCCACAAGTGGAAACAGTTTTTTTTCTACTCCATCACAACCCTTCATAAATACCTCAATTAGGTCATCCTTCAACCATCTTTTCTCAAGAGAAGAGACCCAGGCGGTCTTGCATTTCTGGTATCTTGCTATCTTTGCACACTTCCCAGTGTTTGTCTTTTTCTATAATATGGCAACCAAGATCTTATGCAACACACACAAATGCTGGAGGAACTCAGTGAGTCAGATAGTATCTATGGAGGGAAATGAACAGTTGACGTTTCAAGCCGAGACCCTTCATCAGGACTGAAGTCTTTTGTGGTTCTTGAAGTGTGGTTTAATTAAAGTTTAATGTAGGTTTAGCATAACTTTCTAACTCTTCAGTTCTGTCCAGTAGTCAGTGTTCCCACTCACTTCATCCAGATCAAAGGTGTATCTATGGGAACTAGCATGGGCTCAAGCTATGCTTATCTTTTTGTGGGATTAATGGAACAGTCTTTATTTCAGTTCTATTTGAGCTCATTCCTCCAATTTTTTTTTCTCTCTGCACATGATCTGCATTGGTGCTACTTTCATCACTTTTGCAACCAATTTTCACCCTGCTGTCATCTTCATATGGTCCTTTGCTGACTTTTCCCTTGCATTTCTGGATCTCTGTCTCTGTCTCTAACAAACTCAGACTGCCAGAGCTACCTTGGTTATGCTTCTTCCACCCTGCCTCCTGTAAGGACGCCATTCCATTCTGTCTCCATCAATTTGCTCCATTGATGAAACATTCTATGCAGGTGCCTCTGAAATGTCTTTCTTAACCATGGCTTTCCCTCTACCATGATGGACAGTGTCCTTGACCACATCTCTTCTATTTCCACATCTCATCTATTTCCACACCTCTGCCTTCTCCCCAGTGAACAGAACGAAAACAGAACTTTGCCTTTGCCTTCCACCCCCCACCAGCCTAAGCATTCAACAAATCATCCTTCACAATTTCTGCCAACTCTAGCAAGATTTCATCACCATACACACATTCTCCTCCCCTTTCAGCATTTAAAAGGGGTTTCTCTCTTTGTGACTCCGTGGTCCCTCTTCTGTCCCTGCATACTACTCTACAGGAGGAGCAATATCTGTCCTTCCACCTCTTCCCTTCCCACCTTCCAGATAAAGTTGCAATACACTTGATTAGAAATGCAAGTGAACTGCATTTGGTGTTCACCATATGGCCTCCTCTACATGGAGAAACCAAATGCAGTTTGGTTTTCCTTTTCTTTCCTCTCTTTACTGTGTTCTGCCTGTGGGATCAAACTCTTGCCCCTCTTATTCACTCTTCCAGATAGCATTCTGAATTTTTTAGCAGAATGCTTTTGTTTTACCCATGTGGCTTTTAAAGAACCTCTTAATTTTTTTTACTTTTGGGTTAACCTTGCTTTAAGCATGCTGCTTTCCTTGTGTTAGGCTGTATGTTATTTTGTGCAGGATTGTAATGTTTACCATGATCAACTGTGGGATTTGTAAGTTTTAAAAAGCTTCTGTGCAGCATTGATTTGAGAGTCAGCAGTAGTGATTTCATGGTAAAGCACCAGTAAAAGAACGGCAGTGAGTTTGTAGAGTCTCAGCCATTAAACTTTTAATTTGTATTGGTTTATTATTGTCACTTGTAGAGAGGTACAGTGAAAAACTTGTCTTGCATACCGATCGTACAGGTCAATTCATTACACTGTGCAGTTACATTGAGTTAGTACAGAGTCCATTGATGTAGTACAGGTAAAAACAATAACAGTACGGAGTAAAGTGTCACAGCTACAGAGAAAGTGCTGTGCAATAAGGTGCAAAGTCACAACAAGGTAGATCGTGAAGTCATAGTCCATCTCATTGTGTAAAGGAACCATTCAATAGTCTTATCACAGTGGGGTAGAAGCTGTCCTTAAGTCTGGTGGTACGTGCCCTCAGGCTCCTGTATCTTCTACCTGATGGAAGAGGAAAGAAGAGAGAATGTCCCGGGTGGGTGGGGTCTTTGATTATGCCGGCTGCTTCACCAAGGCAATGAGAGGTAAAGACAGAGTCCAAAGAGGGGAGGCTGGTGTCTGTGATGCGCTGGGCTGTGTCCACAACTCTTTGCAGTTTCTTGCGGTCCTGGGCCGAGCAGTTGCCGTACCAAGCCGTGATACATCCAGATAAGATGCTTTCTATGGTGCATCAGTAAAAATTTCTGAGAGTCAAAGGGGACGAACCAAACTTCGTGATTCAATGATGTGCTTGTTTTCATGAACATTTCCTTGGTAGATCTTTTAATTCCTAGGTGCCAGTTGGGTGAGGCTGTTTCCAGTTTTGCTCTCAATTTGTCTTCCCCACTAATCTGAGGTAGGGATGAGAGGTGATGTTGTGGAGCGGAGTTGGCAGCAGGCCCATGGGTTGGGTGATTTCATTGATGTGTGGATGTGGTGTAAACTAACCACTGCTTTGCTATTAAAAGCAGCTTGGGGGATAAAAGTTTTCCATATGTAGTTTACAGAGTAGTTGAACAACTTTTTTTAAAAAAAAGGGTCTGTGATTGTGCAGAGCCTTTAATTTGGGCTCTGTTTACAGCTTCATGTTTGTTCAATTGTCAGGACACAGATTGCTTGTTGCAGCGGTGTCATTGAAGCAATGGCATTGTGCATTTCCTGTTATTAATATGGGTGTAAATCATGCTCCATATCTAAATAATACTAAATTTGGGATTCCTTTCCATATGGTGATGTTCATCCCAGCAGTGAATCTGCTGAGAACTCAAAGTTTTGAGCAGTACCCTATTCTTCTCCCATCAAAAAGACCAGGTCAAAATGGGTTGCATTACCCAGTGATTTTATTGCTGTAATTTGAAGTTTTTCAATTTCTCAGCCTCTGTCAATTTTTGGTTTAACATATGGTTGTGATGCAGTTGAAGTTTCAATGGCAAGCTGCTCTATCATGTAGATTTGACTCTTTGTTCCTGTTAGACAATTTATGGTTAAATATTTGGTGCTGCCCCAGGAAGAAAATTTGGCTCTATTTGGTATTTCAAAATAAATTGTCTATTAATTATACCTATCAATGATTTTTGGGTTCCATGTGCGACTCTGGTTTATAATGAATTAGATTCTGCATTTCTCCTGGGAGTACAGATTTGAGATTGTTGGAAATGTTAGATGTATATTGGATTTCTCAATTTTAATTATACTGTTTCATCAAACTTCAGCTTTCGTTTTATTAAACGTGTTTCTCTTTAATGCCAGCTTTGGTAATACTTGGTTGATTTTGTGGTTACCCTCCCAAATGACATGTTGCTTATCTATGCTCATCAGTTTAGATGATTGGATTCATAGGTTGTTAATTGGAGGCAGATTTTGCAGCTATTGACTATTGATCTGTAGGGCACAAGTTCTGATGGGCTAAGATAACAACGCCTGGGAATATCAGAGATGAAAAGGACCTCCCTATCTGCAATGTTAACTGGGCTGTTCACTTTGCAGATGCCCACTGACACGTTTTCCATTTTTTTCTACTTTCCCTATCCCCCACTATCAGGTTTTAATTGCTACCTTGGCTAAAATTAGTTAATGCTGTGGTGGTCATAAATGAAATACGAGATCTTCTTGTCTCTGTGGAATAGCAAGTGAATATTTTAAACCCCATGGTAATAATATATAGTGGTTGCACTTTGAAGGGATCAATGACCCCATTTTCTGTATGTCCTCATCATGCTACAGCAGATGTATGGATCTAGGATTTAAATGATTTAACACAACTGATTAAGTCATTAATGACTGGCTTCATTTAAATGGTGAATACTTGTAATGGCGAGAGGGTGAAAGAGCTGGAATAAAGTAGAAATGATGGTTTAATTTACTTGACCTTTCAGAAGCTGATATTGGAGATGTGATAACTTCCTGGGAAGAATAATCCTGCTTGGTGTTTGTCTAACATTCTATTTGAGATACTGTCCTGATTTGGTATTGGTTGAGCATTCCTGTTCAGCCTGGGATTAAACGAATCCAAGAAACAGAATCTGAGGCTGAGAAAAGGAAAGCAATACTCCTTATAGGTGTCATTTCTTCAGTATTTCTTTTTGTCTGGCTCAGTGCCTGCAAGAAGTTTCCCTTAATGTTACTATCACATTGTATATATTTACCTAACAAAGTTTGGGTGGCTTACCCTTGAAACTTCAGTCTGGTGCTAGGGAAGACATAAGAATGTGGGTTGAGGCAAGTAGCAATGATGCAAGTAAGATGAAGTGAGGGGAAATGATTGAGGGAGGAAGGGATGGAAGATTTTTCAATAAAATGGTGGCTGACCTCCCCCACGCCTCAACTCCTAATGTGCCTATGTGGAGCCAGGGGAAGAGAAGAATTGAGTAGTGTGATAGATGGGTGGAGGGTGAGAAGAAGCTTAACTGTGGTATGTCCCTGTAGGTTAGAATGGTCTGTTTGGTGCTGTGAACCTGTTAATGCCATACACAATTCGAATGCTGAGTTATAAACTGAAAAATATGGTTGGAAATTAGTTTGAACTTTTTATCTGTGTGTGTGTGTGTGTGTGTGTGTGTGTGTGTAAAGAAGCCAAGGCAGACAGACTTGTTTCAGAAAATTTCATATTTAAATTTTTAAAGATGTCTAATATTAGTTGGAGCATTCTAAACTGGATGATTAGATTGTGGAGCAACAAGTGAACTTCTGGAGGAACTTGGGTTGAGCAGAATATTTTGGGGGAGGAATCATCGATGTTTTATGGAGAGGCGAGATAGCCAGTATATAGAGCAGAAGGGGAGTGGTGAGATGGGCCAGGGGTGATGGGTGGACCGGAGGAGGGTGTGTGTGATTGACCTAGTTGGGGGGTAGGGGGGACGCTAGTGGGGGGCATGGAGTTGGGAGACAGTCAGATGGATGGGGGGGGGGGGGGGGGGCAGGAGTGATTAGTACCGGAATCTGGTGAGTAAGGAAGGTGATAATGGAAACCATTAGGAGAGGGGTGAAAGGCAGATAGAACTAGACTCTGGTGATGGAGGAGTTGAAAAGAGGACAGGGAGAGCCAGTGGTGAAATATGTGGATTGTAGGTTGATGGAACCAAGTGGGCAACAAAAATGGGGTGGTGGAGGGGGTGGTATTGGGAGAAGGAACAAAAATGAGAGGACCAGAGGAGGACTGGAATGAGAGAGAGGGTTGGGGGGGTGGAGAAACACAACAGAAAGTATCTGAAATTGGTGGAAATCCAATGTTCATGCCATTAGGTTGTAGACTACCCAGGCGGAATATGAGGTGGTGTTCCTTTAGTTTGGGTTGGACCTCACCCTGGTAGTGGAGAAGGCAGAGGATGGACAAGTCAATGTGGGCATGGGAAGGGGAGTTGAAACGGCATGCAACTGGGAGCACGGGATGGCCATTGCAGACAGTGCAGGTGCTCTGTGAATCGGTTGCCCAGTCTGTGCTTGGATTTGTTGATGTGGAGGTGGCCACATTGGGAGCACTGAATGCAGGAGACAAGGTTGGAGGAGGTGCACGTGACGCTTTGCCTCTCGAGGAAGGGCTGTATGGGGCCCTGGTTGGTGTTGAGGGAGGAGGTTTAAGAACAAGTGTTACACCTCCTGTGGTTTGCAGGGGAAAGTGCCAGGAGTCGGGGAGGGTTGAGTGGACCAAGGGAGTAGTTCCTGTGGAAGGCAGAAAGGAGAGGGGGAGGAGATGATGTGGCTGGTAGTGGAATCTCGTTGCTCCTGGTGGAAATGATGAAGGATGATGTGCTGGATGTGGAGGGTGGTAGGGTGAAAGGTGAGGACAAGGGGAACTCCCTCTCTGGTCTGTCTGGAGTGAGTGCAGAAGTCTGATTAAATGGAGGAAATGCGAAAGACGCCTCCATCAATCACAGAAGAGAAGCCACATTTCCTGAAAAAGGATGACATTTTTAGATATCCTGGAATGGAAAGCTTCATCTTGAGAGCCGATGCAGTGGAGACAGTGAAATTAGAAGAAAGGGACGGCATCCTTGCAAGAGACCGGATGGGAAGAGGTGTAGTCTCGGTAGCTCTGGGATTTGGTGGGTTTATAGTAAATGTCAGTGCATAGTTTGTCTCCTGAGATGGAGACAGATCTGGAAAAGGAAGAGAAGCGTCAGAAATGGTCCAAGTGAATTTGAGAGCAGGGTGGAAGTTAGTAGTGAAGATAATTTTAAAAACAAAGTTGATTTCTGCATGGGTGCAGGAAGCAGCACCAATGCTTTCTTAGATGTAAAGGAGAATGGGGTGGCGAGTGGTTCCAGAGAAGGTTTTGGTCAGGGAATTCAGGATGAAGTGGAAGAGGCATTGAAACCTGGGGCAGATCAGCAATGATCATGTTGTTTAGCAGGGAAGGTGAGGGGCTTGATGGCCTATTTTTGTACTCTTGTTTAAATTGTATGTAAAGTTGAAATTTATTACGCACTTACCGACATGGAGCAGATTCTGAAAATCCCTACTGTAAACAGTCTTTCAATAGAAATTGCACTTTCACCTTGTTGATTTCTGTGCACTTTGTAAGGCATTGTCATGAAGGCGCTGTCCTTATACACATGTACACTACAGAAAATGGTAACTTATGCCATCCCATGATTATAGTGACCTTTTTATGCAGTAAGTTTTTGTTTTGTTCCCACTTCGATCCTGATGTGACATCAAGCTGTTCATAAATATTTTCTCTTCAAGCCAGAAGCACAAAACGAGGCATAAAGTGAGCATTGATTGTGGGTGGGGAAAACTATCTTAAAGTCTGGCTGATAATCAGCATTTTAAGCTTGTATATTACATCAAATTCAGTTGTTGGAGATGATCTGAATTCCCAACACAGCAGCAAGTCTCAGAAAATTGAATTTCCATCAATTTGCATATGTAGACTATGTCATGGACCAATATAGCATGGGAAACAGGTGCTTTGGCCCACTGTATCTCTGCCAGCCATCCAGTGTCCATTGATGCTAATCCTATTTCCAACACTTAGTCCATGGCTTTCTGTACCATTCCATTTCTAATACTCGTCTAAATATTAACATGAAGTGAGAGTACCTGTCTCTACCATCCCTTTGGACAATATATTCCAGACTTCAACTGTCCTCTGGGTGAAAAATTCTTCTGATCCTCTCAATTGCTTAGCCCTTGTCTAAAACTGATGCACTCTAGTTTTAGATGCCTCTACTCTGGGGAAAAGTTTCCAGTTATCTGCACACTCACTGCCCTTCATAAATTTTACATATTCTATTGGGTCCAGTTTCAGTCTTCTCTGCTCCAAGGAAAGCAAACCCAGCCTATCCATTCTCTCTTAATTAATGCTCCATCCCATGAAATTTCCTGGTGAATCCCCCCTGCTGTCCTCCAGTGCAATAGCATCTTCCTATAGTGTGGTGACCAGAACTACACACAGTACTCCATTTGTGGCCTAACTAACGTTTTCTACTGTTAAGCATTCTACTTTAACATTTATTTACCAACTTAAGAATTCTCCATTTTCCAATAGTCTTACTAAAGTTTCATGAATCCCTTAAACTTTTCAAATTTGTTGTATTTCAGTAAGATCACACTGGCCAAAAGAATAGTCTTGTCATTACACCACCTCATAATCATGAGGAATTGTTATTCTTTCGAATGTTGAATAAAGGGGTACATTGCTCACTAACTTTTTAAAGCCAGAGCAACTGGTCTCAGAAATGACCTGCTTAATGATTTTTAAAAAGGCAGCCCCCTGCAAGGTAATTTCCTATCTCTTTTCCATTGTGTCACTGTAACACCAAATATTCCAATACAATGTATTAGCAAATAAAAATTTAATGTAGCTTTTGCAATTGCCTTTTTAAGTTATTTAAGATATTTTAAAATGCAGGATTTAAAAGAAACCGTGCTTCAAATATCTAAGCTATGCTTCAAGATATTTCTTTATTGATTTGAGTTCCAAGGTGCACTGTGGGATTCTGAGCTGCTTAAATTTACTGATGACCCATTGTGTCTGACTTGGAAACTTTATAGCATGGGAGGCCATGCAGCCCTTGCGTCCATGATCTGCCTTCTAGTTCTAATGCCAGAAGGATCATGCTGTCCAACGAATATTAATAAAAATTCAGAGCCTGAGTGACAAGTTGCTTTAAGCAGCTTTTGAAAGAATTGAGTCTAATTTCATGGTAATACAGCACGGAAGTGGACTCTTTGATCAACTGAGCCTGCACTGATCGCAGGGCCTGTTACACTTTGTTCATCAATTCCTTCCAGATTCTACCAATCACCTACATACTTGGAATTTACAGTAGCCTATGAACTGTCAAGATGATGTTGACCTCCTGCCTATAAACAGTTCTCTGATATTAAGCAAGTTAATTGTAGGATCTGAACTGCAGTGGCTATTTTGTGGACGAGGTGTTTCTTTTTCTGTCTTCCCTCAACAACCCTGACATTTTCTCTCTCCTATCTCTCTCCACCTCCCCCGCCCCAACCCAAATTGTTCTTAGTGCACCTCATTCCACTTGAGTTTAAAAGGGTGTTTGTTTCGTTTCAGGAAAAGTAGATGCTGAATATGCAATCAATAAAAAGATGCAGCTGAAGCTTAAGGCTGAGGTAAGGTTTTGAATTTGTATATTTGGAAGTATTGTTTGACTTTAAAACTTTCCCTGCCTGGTCTTTATAACCTGATACTAGTGTCCATGTGCTCATTCACTCAATGGGATGGGGGTGGGTGGTTGCTGGCAAGGTGGCATTTGTTGTCTTTGAAATGGTGAAGGGCCATTGTGTTGAACCACAGCGGTCTATGTAGTGAAGGTACTTGGAAAGCCCTACAGAGTCAAATGTTCTTGCATTTTGTTTCGGTGATAGAGAAATGGTGATGTACTAAGTCCACATGGTGGGAAAGTTGTCATTGCTGGTACTTGCATAGACCTGCAGTTTATGTCCTTGTAGATTAGTAGAGGTTGTGGGTTTGGGTGGTGCTGTTGCTTAAGCACTTTGAGTTTGTATGCTTCTGTTATAGTGAAATGATTTAATGTTGATAATCCTGTCCCTCAAGTGTATTATTGATTACTGTTGAAAGCTATTATAGCAAGCTTTTAACAAATGTTATTGTGTACACAGAGCATTAAAATTTTTACTCTTGTAGTTTGACGTGAAGTAAAATCCCAAATGTGCCATAAAGCTGAAATTGTGTTGCAAGTTGTGTATTTGTACAGTAGTTGCTCACTTCAACCAGGACCTAAAACTATGTTACCAGATTATTTGGTACATTATCACATTGCTATTTGTTGGTCCTTATTGTGCACAGATTGGCTGCTGCATTTCTTATACTACAACAGTGACTATATTTTGGAAGTACCTAATGGCTGTAAAGTGTTTCAGGGTGGAAAGAGTCATTACCAATGCAAGTCCTTAGCAATAAAAACCTCATTTTGTGAGTTAAGCCAGTTGTTTCTCTGTTAGTATTTGTTCAGCTTTTTCAGTGATTTGAGAACTATTCCAAGATCATCTTTAAAACTTGGTAAACCAAGTCTGACACATCATTGGATTAAAAAAATTGTATCAGGAGACTACAACATTACAGACACTAGCTAATTATAGCTTTCCATCAGTCTCCTATTCTTACAGAGAAGTCAATAAAAGAATTGCAGAGGAAACTTGGTGTAAAGCAGCAGTCATACAGCATGAAAACAAGCTCATGAGCATAGTGCATTTGATTGACCAGGGAAGGTCATCGACACTAATCCTATTTATCCTTCATCCACATTACCCCCTGTACTTGATTCTCCTGCATTAACCTACACATGGGAAATTTACAGTAGCCAATTAACCTGTTGCCTAGCATTTCTCTGGGATGTGGGAGGAAACTGCAGCACCTGAGAGAAACCCACATGCTTACGGGGAGAACACACAAACACGCCATAGCACTCAAGATCAGGATTGAACCCAGGTCTCTGGAGCTGTGAGGCAGCAGCGCGAATGACTGTCACTATATCAAATTCTGGCATCTCCTTGTGCCAAAATATTTGATGCATTTACATCCAATCATCTTGTATATTGTTTATTGGTTGGTTTTGGTGTGAAAATTACTGACTTCAGGAATTTTGCATCAGTCTCTGGGGTATGGATTTATTGTGGTTCTGTAGTTGTAATATTGCATCAAAAATGATGTAAATCACATGATAAATTGCTGTTTCCCAATGGCTTGTCAACATTGAATTAATATGTCCTGAAACTAAAATTTGCTTTGCTGTTTGCTGCCTCAGAAGCTCATGTCAAAATATCCTTTGTAATGGGAAACCAGTAGCATCCAGCCATGTCCAGCGTTTTTGATTCTATGGGATAATTGACATTAAGCTTCGAGAGTAATTTGTTTTTTGACTTGGTCCATTACCATAAATTGTAATGTTTGTGGAATGTCTAAGGGATGTTTTTCTGGAGCAACTTATTGAGGAGCCCACCAGGGGATCGGCTGTTTTGGATTGGGTGCTATGTAGTGAACCCGAGGTGATTAGGGAACTAAAGGTAAAGGAACCACTGGGAACAAGTGATCACAATATGATTGAGTTTAGTTTCAAGTTTGAGAAAGAGAAGCTGATAACTGGTGTATTGATATTTGAGTGGAATAAGGGAAATTACAAGGGTATGAGAGAAGAGTTGGCCCAAATTGATTGGAGGAGTAAGTTAGCTGGAGGGACGGCAGAGGAGAAATGGAAGAAATTTCTACAGGAAATAAGGACAATGCAGGACAGATATATTCCAAGAAAAAAGAAGGTTTTGAATGGAAAAAAGGCACAGATGTGGATAACGAGGGAGGTGAAGCATAAAATAAAAGCAAAAGGGGCGGCGTACAAAGTAGCAAAAATTAGTGGGAAAACAGAAGATTGGAAAGTTTTTAAAAATCTGCAGAGAGAAACTAAGAAGGTCATTAGGAAAGCAAAGATGAGTTATGAAAGGAAGCTGGCGGACAACATTCGGAAGAATTCTAAGAGCTTTTTTAAATACATAAGGAATAAAAGAGAGACACGGGTTGACATAGGACCAATTGATAACGGTGCAGGAGGTATTATAATGGACGATAGTGAGATGGCAAGGGAATTGAATGAATATTTTGCATCGGTCTTCACCGTGGAGGACATAAGCAATGTGCCCGTTAGTCAGGAGTCTCACGAATTGGAACTGAGTTCAGTTGAGATTAATAGGGAGAAGGTGCTAGGAAAACTAAAGGGGCTTAAGACTGATAAGTCTCCCGGACCGGATGAGGTGCATCCCCGGGTTCTGAAGGAGGTGGCTGTAGAGGTAGCGGAGGCATTGGCGATTATTTTCCAGGAATCGATAGATTCTGGCATGGTTCCGGAGGACTGGAGGGTAGCGAATGTGGTTCCGTTGTATAAGAAAGGTGGGAGGCAGCACAAAGGCAATTACAGACCTATTAGTCTGACGTCAGTGGTGGGAAAATTATTGGAATCTATCCTCGAGGAGGTTACCGAATACCTAGAGGCGCAAGGCAAGATTGGACCTTGTCAACATGGTTTTGTGAAGGGGAGGTCCTGTCTGACCAACCTATTGGAGTTTTTTGAAGAAATCACAGGTAGGGTGGATAAGGGAGAGGCGGTAGACGTTGTGTATTTAGACTTTCAAAAGGCCTTCGATAAGGTGCCTCACAAGAGACTGATTAATAAGATGAGAGGTCATGGAATTATGGGTAGGATAGCAGAATGGGTGGAGCATTGGCTGGTTGGCAGGAAGCAAAGGGTGGAAATAAAAGGATCTCGTTCTGGTTGGTTACCGGTTACTAGTGGTGTGCCGCAGGGGTCGGTGTTGGGACCGCTCCTTTTTACCTTGTACATCAATGATTTGGATGATGGAATAAATGGTTGTGTGGCTAAGTTTGCGGATGACACCAAGATAAGTGGAGGAGTAGGGAGCATAGAGGAAATAGAAAGGATGCAGAGGGACCTAGACAGTTTAGGAGAATGGGCAAGGAAATGGCAGATGAGATTCAATGTTGAGAAATGTGCAGTTGTACACTTTGGAAGCAGAAATAAGCGGGTAGATTATTATCTAGAAGGAGAGAAGATTGAAAGTATGGTAGTACAAAGGGACTTGGGGGTACTCGTACAAGATACCTTAAAAGTTAACCACCAGGTTGGATCGGTGGTTAAGAAAGCTAATGCTATGTTGGCATTCATCTCGAGAGGTATAGTGTATAAAAGTAAGGAAGTGTTGATGAGGCTCTACGGGGCACTAGTGAGGCCTCATTTGGAATACTGTGCGCAGTTTTGGGCCCCACATCTTAGGAAGGATGTGCTGACGTTGGAGAGGGTTCAGAGGAGATTTACGAGAATGATTCCGGGAATGAAAGGGCTTACGTATGATGAGCGTTTGTCGGCTCTTGGACTGTACTCACTGGAGTACAGAAGGATGAGAGGGGACCTCGTAGCGACATTTAAAATGTTGACAGGAAAGGATAGAGTAGATGTGGCTAGGCTGTTTCCCTTGGTGGGCGAGTCCAGGACCAGAGGGCACAATCTTAGAATTAGAGGGTAGAGTTTCAAGACAGAGATGAGGAGAAATTTCTTTACCCAGAGGGTGGTGAAATTGTGGAACTCCTTGCCACGCACAGCAGTGGAGGCCAGATCAGTGGGGGTATTCAAGGAGGAGATCGACAGATATCTAAATAGTCAGGGTATCAAGGGATATGGGGATAAGGCTGGAAAATGGGATTAGAATAGGTTTTTTTTTCCCACCCCATTTCTTTTTCCCTTTTCCTTGGAGCAGACTCGATGGGCCGAATGGCCTGCTTCTGCTCCCTTGTCTTGTGATCTTGTGAAATTGCTTCCATGGAATTGATAACCCAGAAACTGCTGTTTCAGCTCACTGGATTTCTGCTTATGTTTAGATAAGATATCTTTATTAGTCACATGTACATTGAAACACACAGTGAAATGCATCTTTTGTGTAGAGTGTTCTGGGGGCAGCCCGCAAGTGTTACCACGCTTCTGGCACCAAAATAGCATGCCCACAACTTCCTAACCCCATACATCTTTGGAATGTGGGAGGAAACCCACGCAGACATGGAGAATGTACAAACTCCTTACAGGGGCTGGAATTAAACCAGGGTCACTGGCGCTGTAATAGTGTTATGCTAACCGCTATATTACCGTGCCTGCCCGGTAGTATGCTCAATGTAAATGCACTTCATCTCAGCCTGTTGACATTTCCAAGCATTCATTTGTATGTCCAAATCAAGCTTTTCCTTTTAAATCTTCTTGGCTGTTCACTTCAATTATTCCATGTATTCGCCATTCAACAGAGATTGCTCCAGAATGCCCTTCTGTAAATGTTCTCAGTTTAATCCTAGAATCGTGGAGTTGTAAAGCACAGAAACATGATCTTTTGACCCACCTCATCCATGTCTACTGTGGTGCATATCTATGCCACTTGTTGGCAGTAAGCCCATATCCCTCTATGGTTTTCCAATCTAAGCATCTGTCCAAATGCCATTTAAACATTGTAACAATATCTTCCTCTACCACCACCTCTGGCAGCTATTCTCTACCCTCTGTGTGAAATACTTGCCCCTCAGATCTTCTTCTAAATTTCTCCCCTCTCACCTTAAGCCTGTCCCCTCGAGACTCCTGCCCTGGGAAAAGGACTCTCTCTATATTTCCTATCTATGCCCTTAATAATTTTATAAACCTTTGTTAGGTCACCCCTCTGACTCTTGCGTTCCAGTGAGAATAAACCCAGCCTGTCCAAACTCTCCTTATAACACAGTCCTCCATTCCAGGCAGCATTCTGGTGAATTTCTTCTGCACTCTCTCTGTTGCTACCACGCCCTTCCTGTAGTGTGGTGACCAGAACGCGACACAGTACTCCAGGTGCTGTCCAACCAGTGTTTTGTATGACTGCGTCATGATTTCCCAACTCTTGCGCTCAACGCATCAGCCTCAAGGCAAGCATACCAAATGCCTCCTTCACTACTCCACCCAAGATTTCTGAATGTGAATGCTCCTAAGGATCCTGCCATTTACTCTAAGTGTCCTACAAGAATATGACTTCCCAAAATGCATTACATTGCATTTGTCTGGATTAAGTTATCCCTACAGCTCTGCCCAACTTTCCACTTATCTATGTCCCATGGTATCCTTGGATGATCTTTGCCATCTGCTACTCCACCAATTATGTTAAATACGTGTGTTGCAGCTATTTGAGTGATTTTGTTTTTTTGCTTGCAGCTCAAATATTAATACCACCCAGGTTTGTTCTGCATTTCTTTTGACTTGAATCTGGGAATAGGAGGCTGATAGAAAGCAACAGTAGCCAGAGCTGGCTGCTCAATATTCAGGAAAAAGCGTACAAGTGCCCACATCTTTTCAGCTGGGGAATGAAGTGGCACTGGACCTTCTTAGAACATGTACTTTCTGTTTGATGCAGAAGAGACAGATGTTTCAGAGAGCTAAAAGGTGTACACAAGATTGTGACTTGGAGGGAATCTGGAAGACATCAACAGAAGTGATAACGAAATGTTCCTACTCTGGAACAGCACACTCAACAGTAATCGTTACAAAGAATTGAAAAGCAGTCTGTGAATATCTGTGGTGTCACTGATTTGCATCAAAGACAAGGACTCCGCAGTATTGCTAGTCATCTTGGCTAACTAATGGCAAATGAATTTAACCCCTGGAATTTGATTCTTGTATTTCTCCCCTGCCTTTTTTCCCCAATTCCTTCATTTAGAGGTATTGACCTATGCTTAGTGCCTTTGTCATTATTTCAGTCATGATGAAAAGGGTAAACATGGGTTGTCAGAAACAATGAGAATTCTTTGCAACCATTAGCTTCAAAAGTTACTATGAATGCCAAATCTTGTTTAATTTTATGTGGGATGAGAAGTACAGATATCTTAATTTTGCGTTTTTGAAATCATTAAAGTCAGATTTTGGAGTATTTGTCATTGAGCATTGATTGTCTTAAGATGTTGTATTAAAATTTTGAAATGTAACATCATACTGTACTTTGCTACAATTCCTGCATAGTCAACTGAAAGCTGCTTTGACTTTAAAAGTACGTTTGCCATTCACAAGATAAGATTAGTGCTATGGGGAGGGAAATAGAGGTATGTGAAGGGAAGGAGCTGCTGAATAAGTTGTCATTCAGAGTTAACAAGCTGCAGTTCTGTGGCAGCATCTGCAGTCTCTTGTGCCTCTACTGTTCTGTTGGATTAATTGCTGAGTTGCTTGTGGAATTTGGGATTGGTTCGGAAGTCTTTCAACTTCAGGGATTTGGGAATGATGCCAGATGACTGAAGGATTACAAAACGATAAAGTGCTGTTCAAAAATAAAAGAGCAGGAATAAACCTGCTAACATGACAAATTCGTGGTGGGAAAATCACTAGGGACTATTGTCAGGAACAAAATTTAATTCTCACATGGATGATGAAGAAGAACAACTGGTACATTTTGTCCATGCTGTTTGATTAATCTATTTGAATTCCTTGATCAAGTAGCAAGAGGGTTGATCAAGGTGCTTTGGCAAGAGGATCACTTGTGATGGTTTTTATAGATCTTAAACACGCAGACAACTTGTGTCCTTGAGAGAAATTTGACCCTGTTATGTGATTCCTTTCTCAATCTCAGAAGTGTTATGATTCTTTGTAATAGTTTGGATTTTCTATTAAAGGGACCTAATGTTGCAATCGCACATCCTGCAGTTGAACAGGAAGTGCACAGACTTGAGATATTACTGTGTCAATTTCCTCTTGATGAGGTTTCTAGTCTGAAAGCAGAAATAAATGGAGAGGAGATAAGAATATTAGATGAAGAAAGCTCTTCGACACAGGGCCCTGTCTCGTTCTATTAATTTTCCATTTTGGGTGGTTTAAGGACCATGTTAACTGTAATATAGAAATGCTCAAAGTACTCGCATTGGGTGGCTTTGATAGACTTGATATTTTAGGTCGGTGATCTTGGATCAGAATTAACTCTAATTAATCTCTACCTCTCGTTAGTTTAAAAACCATAGGACATGAAGACTTCCTTTTGTCCTGGCTTCCTCAAACCTGCATTTGAAAACGGCCAGGCCAATGACACAATCCCTGAGCTGTTGAGCAATTTTCCTTTATTGAACAGAAACCACTCTTGTCTCAAGCCTTGTGGTTCAATGTACATGACATGAGTATGACCTGATCACATGATGCTCTGCTGAAGTGATTTCCTTTTGTGTGCATCTCCCTGCTGAACTCTTATTATCATGTTGCATACAGCTCCAATTTTTCCAGTTATCTAAATTAATTGGATATTGATAGCTTGCAATTAAACTTGTAACAGCCAATTTTACACACTGATTTGGTCAACAAAGCTTGCATTCCTTACTTAACACAAATTTTCAAACACTCCTTCAATGTGTGTTAATTGTAAAATTCTTCCAGGAACAGTTCTGAATTTCTTTCTTTCCTCTGCAAGCAGCAAAGTTTTTCTCATTTAGTTTAAAAGAAAATAAAGCTTGAAACCTTTCTTTGATTTCAACACGTACTCCTGTAAACATACTCG
Source organism: Pristis pectinata (assembly GCF_009764475.1). Classification (NCBI taxonomy): domain Eukaryota; kingdom Metazoa; phylum Chordata; class Chondrichthyes; order Rhinopristiformes; family Pristidae; genus Pristis; species Pristis pectinata. The sequence goes on from NC_067407.1 coordinate 46,503,090, forward strand.
TACATCTGGTCTCTGGCACTGAGTCTGGCTCTGTGGCTCAGAAGGGAAGAGGGGAGCAATTGTGACAGGGGATTCATTGGTTAGGGGAATAGACAGGAGATTCTGTGGACAAGAATGAGACTCCTGGATGGTTTGTTGCCTCCCAGGTGCCAGGGTCAGACACGTCTCAGAGTTCACAGCATTCTTAAGGGGGAGGGTGAGCAGCCGGAAGTCATGGTACACATTGGTACCAACAACATAGATAGGATAAGTAAGCAGGACCTAAAGGCTAGTAATTTTGGATTGCTTCCTGTGCCATGTGCCTGTGAGGGTAAGGATAGGAAGATATGGCAGGTGAATATGTGGCTGAAGAGTTGGTGCAGGGAGCAGAGTTTCAGACTTGTGGATCATTGAGATCTCTTCTGGGGAAGGAATGACCTGTGTTAAAGAAACTGGTTGCACATGAACTTGAGAGGAATCAATGTCCTTACTGTCAGGTTTTCTAGAGCTATTGGGGAGGGTTTAAACTAGGTTGGCAGGGGGATGGGGACCAGAGTGTGAGTTCAAATGATGGAGCAGTTGGTGTAAAGGTAGGTGCAATGTGCAGAGAGACTGTGAAGAGAGGTGGGCAGTGGATGGGGCATAAATGCAGTCTTTGGATGGGTTAAAATGTGTTTACTTTAATGTGAGAATTATTAAGAAAAAAGGTGAACTTGGAGCATGGATCAGTATGTGGAATTACAATATTGTGGCCATTACAGGGACTTGGCTGTTGCAAGGGCAGGATTGGCTGCTTAATGTTCCAGGATTTTGATGTATCAAAAGGGATAGGGAAGGAGGTAAAAGGGGAGTGGCATTGCTAATCAAACAAAGTATCACAGCTGAAGAAAGGCAGGGCTTTGTGGATGGATCACCTACAGTCAGTGTGGGTGGAAGGAAGTGATCACTCTATTGAGAGTATTCTGTAGGCCTCCCAATAGCCACCGGAACACTGAGGAGGCGATAATTAGGCAGATTTTGGAAAGGTGCAAAAATAACAGGGTTGTTGTCATGGGAGACTTCAACTTCCCTAATACTGATTGGTACTTCCTTAGTGTAAAAGGTTTAGATGGGGCAGAATTTGTTAGGTGTGTTCAGGAAGGACTGGCCGACTCGAGGAGAGTCCATACTGGATCTAGAACTAGGCAATGAACCTGGTCAGGTGACAGACCTCTCTGTGGGCAAGCATTTCAGAGATAGTGACCACAGCTCCCTGATCTTTAGCATAGCCATGGACAAGGATAGGAGCAGATGATAAGGGGAAAGTTTTAAATTGGGGGAGGGCTAATTACGATGGTATAAGGCAGGAACTTGGGAGCGTAAATTGGGAACACATGTTCTCAGGGAAATGCACAGAAGAAATGTGGAGGTTGTTCAGGGACCACTTGCATGGGGTTCTGGATAAGCTTGTCCCACTAAGACAAGGAAAGGATGTTAGGGTGAAGGAACCATGGTTGACAAGAGGTGAAACATTTGGGCAAGAGGAAGAAGGAAGCATACTTGAGGTTTAGGAAGCAAAAATCAGACGGGGCTCTTAAGAATTATAAGGTGGCCAGGAGCTAGAAGGGGACATGAGAAGACATTGGCAGGTAGGATTAAGGAAAACTCCATGGCATTCTGCACGTATGTGAAGAATGGGAGGATGACTTGAGTGAGGACTGCTCAGGGATAAAGGGGTAAACATCTACCTGGAGGCAGAGGGGGTAGGGGAGGTCCTTAATACTTCAGTGCTCACTAGGGAGAGGGACTTTGACAAATGTGAGGTCAGCATAGAACAGGCTAATTTTCTAGAGCATGTCATGGTTAAGAAACAGCTAGTGTTGGAGCTTTTTCTAAAAAAAATTTAGGATAGATGAGTCCCCAGGGCCGGATGGGGGATACCCCAGGTTACTATGGGAAGCGAGAGAAGAGATTGCTGAGGAATTGATGATCTTTGTGTCCTCCCTGGCCAGAGGAGTAGTGCAAGAGGATTGGAGGATGGCAAATGTTCAAGAAAGGTAATGGGGATAAAATTCTGGGAATTATAGACCAGTGAGTCTTGCGTCAGTGGTGGGCAAACGATTGGAGAGGATTCTTAGGGACAGGATTTATGAGCATTTGGAGAAGCATAGTTTTATTTGGAATAATGAACATGGCTTTGTCGGGGCAGATTGTGCCTTACGAGCCAAATTGAGTTTTTCGAGGAGGTGATGATGTAAATTGATGAAGGTAGAGTGGTGGATGTGGTGTTTATGAATTTTAGTGAGGTTTTGAGGTTCCCCATGGTAGGCTCAAATCCAAAAAGTCATGACGCATGTGATCCATGGAGACGTGGCTGCGTGGATTCAGAATTGGCTTGCACACAGAAGGCAGAGGGTGGTTGTAGATGGAGCATATTCTGACTGGAGGTTGGTGACCAGTGGTGTTCAATAGGGATCTATTCTGGGACCCCTGCTCTTTGATTTTTATAAATGACTTTGAAGAAGTGGAGGGGTGGGCTAGTAAGTTTGCAGATGACGTGGATGTTGGTGGTGTTGTAGATAGTGCAGAAGGTTGTTGTAGGTTACAGTGGGATGTAGACAGCATGCAGAGTTAGGCAGAGAAGTGGCAGATGGAGTTCAATATGTGAAGTGATACACTTCTGAAGATTGTTCTCAGTCTTCAAGTTCAAGGTTAATGGCAGGATTCTTGGCAGTGTGGAGGAACAGAGGGATCTTGGGGTCCAAGTCCATAGATTTCCCCAAAGTTGCTGAGCAAGTTGATAGGGTGGTTAAGAAAGTGTATGGTGTGCTGGCCTTCATTAGTTGGGGGATTGAGTTCAAGAGCTGGAGGTAATGCTTAGAGGGTGCGGAGGAGATCTACCAGGATGCTACCTGAATTAGAGAACATGTCTTGTGAGGAAAGGTTAAGTGAGAACCATAGAACCATACAGCACAAAACAGGCCCTTTGGCCCACCATGTTGTGCCGTCCATCAAACCACCCTCACACTATCTAACCCTTTCCTCCCGCATATCCCTCTATCTCACATTCCTCCATGTGCCTATCCAAGAAACTCTTGGACCTGTCCAATGTATCTGCCTCCACCACCACCCCAGGCAGTGCATTCCATGCACCAACCACTCTCTGGGTGGAAAAACCTCCCCCTGACATTGCCCCTGAACCTCCCACTCATAACCTTAAAGCCATGCCTTCTTGTCTTGAGAATTGGTGCCCTGGGAAGGAGGCGCTGGCTGTCTACTCTATCTATTCCTCTCAATATTTTATATACCTCTATCATGTCTCCTCTCACCCTCCTCCTTTCCAGTGAATAAAGCCCTAGCACCTTCAGCCTGTGCTCATATTCCATACCCTCTAATCCAGGCAGCATCCTGGTAAATCTCCTCTGCACCCTCTCCAACGCCTCCACATCCTTCCTATAATGCGGCGACCAAAACTGAACACAGTACTCCAAGTGTGGTCTAACTAGAGTTTTGTAGAGCTGCATCATTACCTCGTGGCTCTTAAACTCAATCCCACGATTTATGAAAGCTAACATCCCATAGGCCTTCTTAACTGCTCTATCCACCTGTGAGGCAACTTTCAGTGAACTGTGAATATGAACCCCCAGATCCCTCTGCTTCTCTACACTGCCAAGTACCTTGCCATTTATCTTGTACTCTGCCCTGGAGTTTGTCCTTCCAAAGTGTACCACCTCACACTTCTCCGGATTGAACTCCATCTGCCACTTGTCAGCCTAGCTCTGCATCCTATCAATATCCCTCTGTAAGTTCTGACAACCCTCCGCACTATCCACAACACCGCTGATCTTAGTGTCGTCAGCAAACTTACTAACCCAGCCTTCCACCCCCTCATCTAAGACATCTATAAATATAACAAAAAGTAGAGGTCCCAGAACCGATCCCTGCAGGACACCACTAGTCACTGCCCTCCAATCCGAGGGCACTCCTTCCACCACAACCCTCTGCTTTCTGCAGGCAAGCCAATTCCTAATCCACGCAGCCAAGCTTCCCTGGATCCCTTGGCCTCTGACCTTCTGAAGAAGCCTACCATGAGGAACCTTATCAAACGTCTTACTAAAATCCATATAGACCACATCAACCACACTACCCTCAATCTTCCTCGTCACCTCCTCAAAGAACTCTATCAAGCTTGTGATGCAAGATCTTCCCTTCACAAAGCCATGCTGGCTGTCCCTAATCAGTCCATGATTCTCCAGGAGTTCATAGATCCTATCCCTTAGAATCCTTTCTAACAGCTTACCCACCACAGACGTAAGGCTCATCGGTCTGTAATTCCCTGGACTATCCCTACTACCTTTTTTGAACAAGGGGACAACATTCGCCACCCTCCAATCCTCTGGCACCATCCCCGTGGACAACGAGGACTCAAAGATCCTTACCAGCGGTTCAACAATCTCCTCCCTCTCCTCTCGAAGCAGCCTGGGGAAAATCCCGTCGGACCCCGGAGATTTATCTGTCTTGATATTATTTAACAACTTCAACACATCCTCTCTCTTGATATCTACAACCTCGAGAACATTACCCTTACCAGCACTCCCTTCCACGTCATCAAGACCCCTCTCCTTGGTGAACACCGAAGAGAAGTATTCATTGAGAACTTCTCCCTCTTCCGCCGCCTCCAGGCACATTCTACCACCTTTGTCTTTAATCGGACCTACCTTTACCCGAGCCATCCTCCTACCCTTCACGTACGTGAAAAAGGCCTTGGGATTTTCCTTAACCCTACTAGCCAATGCCTTTTCATGTCCCCTTCTAGCTCTCCTCAGCCCTTAAGTTCCTTCCTCGCTACTCTATATTCCTCACGGGCTCTGTCTGAACCTTGCTGCTTATACCTTATGTATGCTACCTTCTTCCCCCTAACTAGTCGTTCCACATTTCTCGTCACCCACGGTTCCTTCACCCTGCCATTTCTTCTCTGCCTCACCGGGACATATCTATCCCTAACATCTTGCATAAGATCCCTGAACATCGACCACATCTCCATGGTACATTTCCCTTCAAAAAGGACATCCCACTTTACACTCCCAAGTTCTCTCCCTTTATAGCCTCATAGTTCGCCCTTCCCTAATTAAATATCTTCTTGTCCTCTCTTCACCTGTCCCTGTCCATGACAATTTTAAAGGTTATGGAGCAATGGTCACTGTCCCCAATAGATCCTTCACCTGTCCCGGTTCATTTCCTAAAACTAGATCTAGCATGGCATTCCCTCCAGTCGGCCTGTCGACATTCTGCGTCAGGAATCCCTCCTGGACACATTTAACAAATTCCGTCCCATCTAAACCTTTGGCACTAAGCAGGTTCCAGTCCATATTTGGGAAGTTGAAGTCTCCCAATAACCCTGTTATTTTTGCTTCTCTCCAAAGACTGCCTGCCAATCTGCTCCTCTATATCTCTACCACTACCAGGGGGCCTATAGAATACTCCTAGTAGAGTAACTGCTCCTTTCTTGTTCCTTCCACCCATGCAGACTCTAGAGATGATCCTTCTACAACATCCATCCTTTTCACAGCCGTAACAGTGTCCCTGACCAGTATCGCTACCCCTCCTCCTCTTTTCCCCCCCTTCCCTATCCCTCTTAAAACACCAAAAAACAGGAATATTCAATATCCACTCCTGCCCTGATGTCAGCCACGTCTCAGTAATAGCCACAATATCATAGCCCCCCATACTTATCCAAGCCCTCAGTTCACCTCCCTTATTCCTGACACTTGCATTTAAGTAAACACACTTCAGTCCATCTACCTTACTACTTTTATAGCCTGTATTCTGCTTCTCCTTCCCCAAAGCCTCTCTACCTGTTTGATCTAACTTTTCCCCATCCCCTTCTACCTCTGACCTACTCCTCCGGTTCCCTTCCCCCTCACAAACTAGTTTAAACCCTCCCGAACCACCCTAGCAAACCTAGCTGCAAGGATATTGGCCCCCTTCTGGTTCGGGTGTAACCCGTCCTCTCTGTACAGGTCCCACCTTCCGGAGAAGAGATCCCAATGATCCAGAAATCTAAAACCCTCCCTCCTGCACCAACTTCTCAGCCACGCATTTATCTGCCACCTCCTCCTGTTCCTACCTTCACTATCGCGTGGCATCGGCAGCAATCCCAAGATTGCTACCCTTGAGGTCCTGTTCCTCAGTCTTCTGCCTAGCTCCCTGAACTCGCTCTTCAGGACCTCATCCCTCTTCCTACCTATGTCGTTGGTGCCAACATGGACCACAACTTCTGGCTGCTCTCCCTCCCGCTCAAGAATCCTGTGGACCCGATCAGTGACATCCCGGACCCTGGCACCTGGGAGGCAACATACCATCCGGGATTCATGCTCACTGCCACAGAAACTCCTATCTGTTTCCCTGACTATCGAGTCCCCTATCACTACCGCATGTCTCTTTCCCACCCTTCCTTTCTGAGCAGCAGTACCAGTCCCAGTGCCAGAGGCCTGGTTACTGCAGCTAGGCCCCTGCAGGTCATCCCCCTCAACAGCCTCCAAGGCGGAAAACCTGTTACTGAGAACAGCCTCTGGGGTTCCCTGCTCTGTCTGCCTGCCTGACTTCTTCTTCTTCCTCTTCCCTCCCCTGAGAGTCACCATTCTATCTGCATCCTGAACCTCAGATGTACTTGCTCTAAGGGGGGTGACTGCCTCCTGATGGACCGTGTCTACATAACTCTCTCCCTCCCTTATGCTGCACAGTGTTTGTAGCTGTGACTCCAGCTCATTGACTCTGAGCCGAAGTTCCTCCAGCCTCAAGCACTTACCGCAGATGTGGCCATCGTGGACCGCAGCAAGGTCCACGAGTTCCCACATCAAACAGCTGCAGCATATGACCATCTCCTCCATCTGACTACCTTGTTTTTTATCCCCCTAGTCAATCCCACCTGCAAATCTATAATAGACAACAGGTAAACCTTACCTTTACCTACTTACCAGCTACTTACCCTCCTTGCCCCTTCACGCCGAAGCCCCTTGAGCCAAAGCCCGACCACTGCTGCCTCTCACTCCGCTGCCTGCTCCGACACTGCCCGCTCTATAGGCTGTTTGCTTTTTTAAGCTGCCCGCGCCACACCTGCGCAGTCCAGCCCCCACTCGACTAGTTAGAAAAAACTTTTAAAACACTTACTAAAGAAAGTTATAAAAATCTAACCCTTACACTTAAAACCCTAATAAAAGTGATAAACAGAAAAAACTTAGCTGCTCCAAAGTCCTCCGAACCGAAGCCCTCTAGTCCCGAGAGCTCGGGCTTTTCTCTTTGGAGTGATGGAGGATGAGAGGTGACTTGATAGAGGTGTATAAGATTATGAGGGGCGTAGATAGAGTGGACAGCCAGCACCTTTTCCTCGGCAGCAGTTGCCAATAGCAGTTTGAGGAAAGTGGAGAAATGTTTAGGGGAGATGTCAGAGGTAGGTTTTTTTTACATGGAGTGGTGGGTGCCTGGAACACACTGATGGGGGTGGTGGTAGGGGCTGATACAATTGGAACATTTAAAAGACTCTTAGATAGGCACATGGATGTTATAAAAATGAGGGGTTATGGGCTGTGTGGGAGGGAAGGGCTAGATCATGGAGTAGGTTTGTATAGGTTGGCACAACATTGTGGGCCGAAGGGCCCTTACTGAGCTGCACTGTACTGTTCTCTGTAGTGGTCCTCGCCAACATTGGTTTATAATTCCTCAAATCATCAAATCCTTTATTCCTGGAATTAAGTGAATCCTTTTTGATCATCACCCATGTCTTTTTCTATAACTTCCATGTGTAAAACTGCTCCTCCTTTCTCCTGGATATCACTTAGATTCATGAAAAACAACAGTTACATTGCAGTGTGTGACATAATTGCCTTTTCTGAATAGTGCTATATTCCAGCCATCCAAGAAGACATGTACAGCATCTCAACTGAAAGACTGCATCTTTGCTAGTTGAGTACTTAGTTCTGTACTGAGAGGTATCATTGAGGGTTATGAGCTCAAGTCTTGCCATTTGGGTGCAATCTACACTGTTTTGACTCTGGTGTTGTTGACTATCGCTGTCAGTGAGTTAACTCCTTGGTGGAAACTTGTTGAGATTTGGTTATGGATTGTTAAAAGGAACATAGGCTTGACATAGGTTTAGGTTTTTGAAATCCAACCCCTGAATCCCCATCATGTTACCAAACTTTCTTGCTGCAGGAATAGATGGGTAGTGGTTTTTCATGCTGCCTCTTGATTCCAGTTGTTGTTAATTTGCAGTGATCACTCCATTAACCTTACAATAAGTTAAGGCAGGGCCGGCGAGAATAATTTTAACAAGTGTATTTAATAGTACACTAGATAGTTCTGTGAACTGCAGCAAATAAACTTGTGACAAACTACAGCAGCATTTCCCAGAGTGATTCCTCTAGTAAAATGTAAAACTATCCAAGCAAAGGACAGTTATAGATATGTGCTTTGAAATTTATTTCTCACTAAAGCAGTGTTCTTCATCGATGTGATTGGTAGGTGAATTATCCAATCGTCTTCATTTTGCACAGCAATAGTATCACTAAATGAACCTAAACTGCAAATTGCATTCAAAGGACCTCAATATAGACAATGTTTCAGTCAATTTGAGAGCACTTTGTCATTCATTCTATTTTTTGTTTACCATAGCAAATGAAGAATGACTTGCTGAGACAGCTTGATTCTCATTTTAACCATTTTGTGGATGATTTGATTGATGAATCAACCACCTTGGATTCCTCTGTTACTCCTTTCTTGTCTGCATCTATGACTAAGGAACAGGCAGCTATGGCTAACAGGTAAGGAATGATGAAATGTAACTTGATCTGTGTTGTTATAGAACTTCCTTTTCCAGCATTGCCTGAGGTCCTCAGTACCTCCTGGGTGCTGATATTTAGGAAATAAAAACTGTAACCACAAAATATACTTCTGCAACCCTTAAGACAAGGTGAAGTGAAGAATAGTGAGGTTATTTGTTTTGAAGTTGAGTGTCAATTCTGTTTTTTCTGTTTAAGAATCTATCCACTTATTGCACTAATTTGTAATTATTTTTCTTTACATCAGGTTAACCAATGGTTTTTTACATTGTAATCCAGCAAATCTGAACTATTAAGGATTACTATTTTGTGCTTTTGAGTTCTGATTACAGTACATGTGTCTGTTTACAGACAGGCAAGGGCACCCCCAGAAAAAGGCAAGCACTTCATGTCTCGTCGATCTCTGCTTGAGTGAGTATGGTTTTAAAACGGGATGCACTTTTAGCTGCCAAGATTAGGAGAACTGATAAAAGCAGAGATGCCAAATTTTGAAGTTTAGTTGAGAATCATAAACTTTGGCATTTTGGATATGGGCTTGTTTTTTTTTGAGCTGATTGCTCACTGTGTTTTATCAGTGGAGCTATGTTATAATAAACTTCCCTATTAAGCCCTATTTTTCTCACTTTTCCTTAGTGAACTCTTCCAAGTGAATCATATCCGGACCATTTATCACATGTTCATCGCTTTACTCATTCTGTTTATAGTCAGTACCCTGGTAATGGACTTCATTGATGAAGGAAGGTAAGAATTTGGGAGGAAAAGTGTAGAAAAGACAAGTGTCTATATTTTAAGTTTGCTTATTTGTAAGTGTCTACTGAAATTAAAATGCTGAAGGGCACTTAAATCCAATACTGTGGAATATTCTGAAGATTCAGAGCAATACCACCTTTGGATCACGGGATTAGAATCCTCAATTAAGGCAGAAGATTGGATCGAGAACACAAGCAATTGAAGCCGAGTGTGACTTTGAACATGTATTTTTCTATCTTGACCATTTGCTTCACATTTCAGCTGTATACAGGCAGCTGTTGTCTATCAGCTTGGCATATGTGAACTTTTTTTTTGTCTCCTTAAATTGGAAGTTGTGCCTGTTAAAGGTTTATTAAGTTGCCTGTTGAGTAAAGTCAGCATTGGGTGCAGACCCTAATGATAAAATAAGAATGTTACAACAGCATAAAGGTGCACAGTTGAGTCACCTTCTGTAGTTTTTATTCATTCTTGGAATATAGAAGTAACTAGCAAAGCTAACCCCAGTTCATGTTGAAGATAGTGGTAAGCTGCTTGAACTGCTTCACCAGTAAGCTATCTGAACCTAATATTGTATATGGATATTTGATGTGTTTTTTCTTTTTTGCAGGCTGGTCCTTGACTTCGATCTATTGGTTTATGCTTTTGGGAGATTCCCAATTGTCATTTCCACTTGGCTTTGTATGTTCCTGTCTACGCTTCTCATTCCATATGGCTTATTTCTATTTTGGGCATCTGGATACCAGGCAACGAAACACAAGGTTCTGCGGACAGTGTTCTTTGGTGTATTGTTCTTGCTGTTTCAGACACTAGGACTGTGGGCTGCCCCAGTCTATACTGTCATCCATTTTCAACTACCTCCTGCCTCCCGCTTCATTGTTATCTTGGAACAGGTAGGTGATTTTCTTTTTTGGTCTTAAATGATATTTTATCTCAATAGAATTTTTCATGTTGGTAGTTCAGATGAAGGGAGTTGTGTCCTGGAACTTGTACCATTTCTAAAAACATGATTATCTGGTCAGTGAGCATTCTGATCCATGGCCCATAGATCCAGCAGCATTGGCACTAATATTTGGCTCGTTATTGGGGGCCATATTGGAGAAAGACCTAATCAGATATTGTAAAATATATGAATTATGTTTGAAACCAATCTCTTTTTAGAGGTGGTCAATTACTTTTGGTGGTTATCTAGAGAGACATGATTATCAGTGTCTGGATGGGTATTTCTTGTTCACCCACTGAGGGTCATTCTTGTAGACGTATGTTCCATCACCATCATAATTAGATATGCCATACAGTGGTATTTGTTGTTTGAAATTTCATAAGCTCACTTTCCTAGTTGGTTAACTGCAACATAGCCATATTTGTCATAAAGTAATTTGCATTTCAGCTCCACCTGCTGAATACTAACATTGCCAAACTGTTATTGCAACTATTTATTTGAATAAAAACAAACAGCAGTAAAAGAACTTAATGGTTCAGATGTGCACCTTCTCATTTCATGAAGAAAGGTCAAATTTTTGACCATCATTCCTAATATCCAAATAATGCAGCATAATTTTGGCTTGAAGTTGAATCCATCCTACACTATAACAAGAACAACTGACAAAATCTCTCACTCTTGGCTTGGACTTGTTATTTAGTTCCTTAATTCCTTATCCCTGTAACTGTCTCTGGGGTGTCCATTTCAAAACATACACAGATCACCATAAATGGTTTCAAAATGTTGCTTTTGATGCAAGAACAAACCCAATTCTAGGGTTAGTTACTCGAGGGATGGTTTTCAGAAGCGAGGATTATGTATAAACTTGGTATAGTACCATGGATGGATCATAATTGTTGTGTGCAAGTTTTTCATTGCACCTGTGCAATCGTGTGTGCATATGACAATAAACTTGACTTTGGCTGATCTGCCCCAGACCTCAACTCTTCTGTGCCTGATCCATGTAGTCCTCAGTTCCCTTCATCTATCCATGGCAGATTCTAAGTACTTTTTCTTATAAAATAAAGGATATTTGCTTTATTCAAAATAAATAAAAGGTTGCAGCCAAGTTATTCAATGGCACTTACCATTGCATTCCACAGCAAATACAAGGATCAGTACACTAGTTGAAAGAATATGCAGCTTCAAGACTGGATTTTTCATGAATCTATTTTGATGACCTAGTACCTTGAGGGAATGCAACAGAAATTAGAAGGAAAATGTTCATTTTTCCTCAATATGTCCCCTCAATTCCTGCCTCCCCCAGAGCAATTCATTGCACTAATAACTGTTCACTTGATTTATTTCAAATGAATGTCCCAAAATGCTTGTATTTCCAAGAACTCTTAGCACCCACTTACATAGTTGATGATCTGTAGTGATTGTGGCATCTGCCTCTCCCACTTTGACCACAGAGTGCTAAGGACTGTCAAGTGCCACAAGATTATACGAACAGTACATTTACTGGGATTAGGAACCCCCACTCCCAAGTGTCATCTCTGGGCAGCAGGTCAACCCCTAATTTTGAATGGTTGATATTAATCATTGGGATTCCATGATCAACTGTGAACATATCCTGGACAAATAAACAAATTTGGATGGTATTGCTTGTTTAGCAGTCATCCTGTATGGAGGGTATCTCCCATGTGTAGAATGTGTGGTTGGTTGACAGGGATTGCATGTTATGAAATTTCAGATTTTTTCCTCTTTTTTTTCCTTTCCATACATTGACCCTTCCATACTACATGACAGTGTCAGTCAACTTCACACATTCTGGATCCTTTTTGTTTAAGCCACTGGTAAAATGGGCACTTGCTGACCATCCCTGAATTTGAGAGTGGTGTTTTGGCTAGACCAGGCAAGGCTGGCGGATGTGCTTCCCTGAAGGATGTGCAAACCAACAATCTTCTTAGTTTCATGGCCATCTTCATTTCATTCCTTGAATTTAAATTCCCCATCTTGATTTGGATCACTCTTTCAGTTGTCTGCCTGCTGTTCTAGTAACTTAACCACACATTACCGCATCATATCTTTTGCTATCCTTTGCCCATTCAGGTAGGGGCAAAAAATTGCATCTGCCATCTTGGTCATAAAATTAAATTTACTCCATGTAAGTGGAGGTTGACATCAGACCACATATTTGGGAAGGTAAATCCAAAATGTGTGAGGTCTCTTGCAGTTCTGCTGCATGATTTGAGTAGAGAGTCATGGTTGTTGATGACTGGTTTTTATTTCTTTAGGTCCGCTTGATGATGAAAGCACATTCCTTCATACGGGAGAACTTGAGCAGAGTGGCAATGAACAGAGAGAAAAATGGTGAATGTGAATATTTTGTGCTCTGTTTGCTGGCTGGAGCTAATGACACAAATGGCAGATGTGAGATAGTCAGGGAAGTGACTTGCATATTAAAGAGCACCCCTTAACATTTTCTGCCGAGACTTGTTTGTGTTAACTATCTGACCGCTCCCCTGCTCCATACTAGGATGTAAGTAGCCAATGACCAATCTTGTGATCTTGCCCTAATGCTGCCACAAATTTAATTCCCTCTGGGTTTTGTCTTGGATTATTTTTGCCCCTCATACCTACCTCGTTCTGGGAAGCACTTGTCTATTTCTTGATGCTTTTTACAAAATAACTTTTCACTGCCAAAGGACCCCTAAGCCATAATGCTGGTTGAATGTAAAGGAAAACAGTTTTAGCACCCCACAATTAAATGATGTTTGAGATAAAGACCAGTTTTTAAAAGTGATATTTCTGCAAAAGACACTTGTAGATTTTGAAGCAGAATTGGGCAAACAAGGGTGCAAGGGCAAAGATTTGTTATTGTTTATGCCCAAGTGATGAAGGCTGTTTTGTAATGCTTTCAAGTGCATACAATAGCTGTTGCAAAGCTTCAACCATGCAAGTAATCCTGGCAGCTGTTTAATTAACAAAACCTAATTCTTAAACTGTTTAAAAAAAAAAAACACCTTGGAAACTTTCTGGTTTAGTAGTTTTGAGTTTGGAGTGAACAGAACCTGAAATTGGCCCAAGTTGAGTCTGTCCAATAGCTTCACCAAAGGAGAAGTATCCTGCATCAATCACCTGCTAACTACACATGGTCTTCTTGCAATCATTGGTTTGAGTCTCCACTCCATATGATGACATGAGGAAGCTCAATTCTCTCAAACTAGCAGGTTAATTGCTCATTGTGTGACAGGCCCAACCTATTGCCTATTATTGGTTATGCTAGTGCACCAATAATGCTACAAACTTTAGGAGGTCTAATTCTTGCTCCCTTTAATCAATACATCACTGTTTCACTGTTTAAAATTATGTCTAAAAGCTTCTAATTGTATGATGTTGACCCTTTTATGCTCTAAATCTTTGTGTGAAACAAATGGATTCAGGAATTAGAAGTGGGCAAAAATGACAAATGTGGAAAAACAAATGTGTTAAATATGTCTTGCATATTTATGGGAAGTGAAGGTCAATATTGTACAAAATATTAACATACAGGGCACATTTAGTATACTGTTAAAAATCTGGCAGCTTTGCTGTGCAGATTTATTTTATTTTATTAAAATTCTGTTCAGATGGTCTGAAATACTAATCCTCATTTCAGGTGGCATTCAGCAGGTACCACAATTCTCCCATTACCTCTACTTCCTTTTTGCTCCTACTCTCATCTATCGGGACAACTATCCCAGGTAAGCACAATCTGACTATTTTCTGACAGTCTAGTAAATAACAGCTGATGTTCTTGACCTAATGGTGACTAATAAGATGGAGCACAGCTCTGTTTTGTGTTCGATGATCACAGTTCAACTGATCAAACCTGTTCTTCCATCTAGTAAGGTTGTGAGTGAACTGTATTTCAATTCCATTGATATTCCTTGATTATTCTTGCCCATAAATTTTTGATACTGGTATGATGTCACCTTCAATTCATCCAACAGCCACAGCCTTTGGGAGAATGAGTTCCAGACTTTTACTCAAAGCTGTGCTTTTCTATTTTGGTAAAAGCTACTCTGCAGTGTACCACTTGTTGAAACTGGGGTACTAGGTTTAGAAACTTGGCTCAAAGGGTTCCGGATACCATATATTTTGGTACAAGACTGCCCATCAGTATTGTGGTTTGTTTCAGTATTGTCCTTGTAATGCTCAAGCCCAACCTTGGCTTCATCTGATCTTTGCTACAGTACTTCATAGTATAAAGGTTCAGTTATTCCCAGCTTGTGCTTAGTATGAAGGAAGCTGGGATCAATTTCATTATTGGTGTGTTGCATTCATAACGGTTTCTGGATTTCACAAAATGTATAGACATTTATTTTTTTTAATCTATGTGCACTTTAAATTGAATAGAAACTTCAAAGAAAGTGTTAATAAATCTTGAATTTATTACCATCTGTAATTGAATTCTCTTTTTGGTACAGGAATCCTACAATTAGATGGAGCTATGTTGCTACAAAATTTGCTCAGGTAAAGCTTTATGTACATGTAGTTATTTCTGACAAGCCCATGTTTCAGCAGCTTGGGCAGCGTTTGTATCAATGGTGAAGCTGCGAGTACTGACCAGCCTGGGAATACCCAGACAGGGCAAAGCTTGTTTACAATTGATCTAGGGAAAATAATTGTTGTGCACATTTATCTGCCAAAAAGAAAATTGTGCAACTGGATTTAAGGCTGCCAAAGAATGCCTGACACTCCTGCTTGGGGTGGGAAATGCTTCAGGAGATATTAAGCTGAAACCCATGCTCGTCACCAAGGAGAAAATCTGAGTGTTGAAGGGGTTTTCTTTCATGCATTTGCCTTTAATTTGGAAGCCAAAACGGGCTTGTGTAACAAATGCCACCTTCCATAACTGGTTCACTTCACATTTTTTGCCCATGGTAGTGTTACTATGGGGAAAATAACATTGAACATAAAGCACTGTTAGTGCTTGACAATTCCCCCATGCCAGCCACAGAACCTCTTGTCCTTTCCTTCCCAACTTGTCTTCCTATGGAGGTGGTGTGCCTGAGCACAGTAACTTGTATCGAGGGCTTCACATAGACCAAGGAGGTAATGAACCTATTTTATGAGAATAAGATTGGGAGTGCAGCTGAAGAGAAGTGTGCTCAATGCTATCTCCTGTAACAGAGAAATCTTATATGAAAGAGGCAGGCAAGACATTAACCTTAGATCCTTTTAAAAAGAATGAGTTACATCCTGGTCCATCTTCCTAGTAGGGTGAGCCACAGTCTGGCTTATCCACTAGCTGAACCTCTTTCACTTTATCCTGCCTGTACTGCTGCTTTGATGTATTTTGGAATTCTGTGTCAGGATATTTTGTATTTGTATTTTTACTTTTTAATAAATATTACTGTAATGACCCATGCAAATCCTCAAAAGCAGCCTCATATATTGCATGTAGATAGAAAAATAATGCTGTTGGTAATATCTCCATATGTTCAAGTCTAATGACCCTTTTTACTTTAGAGCTGATTCAATTTGCATTCTTGTTTCCAGGAATGCATCATAAATTCAGAGTGAGGTAATGGTGTAAAAACTAGACCCTCTGTTTTATTTGTGGAGTATTTAAGATCCCTGGCCACGTATGTGAATGAAAACAGATTGCTAACTACATTGAATTATTTTGGTACTCAGTTAATTTAAGCAGATGAAAATTTGTTTTGTTTTCATTTGCAATGAAACACAGAACAAGCCTCTTGCACAAATCCAGATTCCAACAAAAATAAAGATAGGCAGTAGGGTGGCAGGTGGTGCTTCCACAACCATCAGTTGTGACCACTGGCCATCCAGTAAAAGGCATGTGTGTTTTTGTTTTTACAATGCAAAGCTTTTGCGTTTAATGCTATATTACTGAATCATCATATTCTAACAATGTAATTTCACTCAATGGTTTGGCCAGAACCAAGTAACATAAGTATTTATTGCTCAACCTACTTACAAGTGTTATTCCTGCCTTAAGCACAATATTATTTCCTTTTACTCATCTGGCTTCAGTAAATGTCACCTTGTAATGTTGGGCTCGTTTAGCAGGTGGTATTGGTTTATTATTGTCACTTGTACCAAGGTACAGTGAAAAGCTTGTCTTAGAAACCGATTGTACAGGTCAATTCATTACACAGTGCAGTTACATTGAGTTAGTACAGAGTGTATTGAGGTAGTACAGGTAAAAACAATAACAGTACAGAGTAAAGTGTCACAGCTACAGAGAAAGTGCAGTGCAATAAGGTGTAAGGTCACAACAAGGTAGATCATGAAATCATAGTCCATCTCGTTGTATAAGGGAACTGTTCAATAGTCTTATCACAGTGGGGTAGAAGCTGTCCTTAAGTCTGGTGGTACATGCCTTCAGGTTCCTGCATTTTCTACCTGATGGAAGAGGAGAGAATAGAGAATGTCCCGGGTGGGTGGGGTCTTTGATTATGCTGGCTGCTTCACCAAGACAATGAGAGGTAAAGACAGAGTCCAAGTACCTTAAAAGGTAGTGTTGTCATTTGGTTAAAAAGCATGAAAACAGGATTGTTGATAGCATCAACTGACTTTGGAACTTTTTAATCTCTTTTTTTTCTCAGGTTCTGGGCTGCCTGTTTTACGCTTACTATATTTTTGTGCGGCTTTGTATCCCATTGTTCCGAAACATCAGCCGAGAGCCATTCAGCTTGAAGGTCCTGGTTCTTTGCATTTTCAACTCCATTTTGCCAGGTAGGGATCATCCTTGCTTGCACGTCCTGAAAGTGCCGATGTCAGTTGTAATCAGTGCTTATTGTGCACAATGTTGCATCCGTGATTCTAAACCCAAAACAAAAGGGATCAAGAGGCTGAAACTGTCATACGTTTGGTCCACTCTAAAAGATGACTGCTCTCAACTGTGCTGCTAATTCATCTTCTTAATTGGAAGCAGGAAACTGCCTCTTATCTAGGCTCATTCAGCAACTATACACTTTTTACAAGTACAACCAGTATCTGATCTAGACTATTTAAAAGATTGCCTGTAATGTTGAGTGGTGCACAAGTTTATGCATCAACAGTTTTATTTATATGATGTCTTCAGTGTAGTTAAGTTGTTGAGTTGCTTCGTAGTAGCATTTTCAAATAAATTTAACACTGAACTAAATGAGATTAGACCAGATGACATTTTAGTCAAGGATTAGGGGGGATGTCTTGAAGGAGAAAGAAGGGCATTAGGTAGAAAATTCTGGAGCTTAGAGCATTGATGGATAAATACAAGAATGAACAAATATATCTCAAGGGTTGCAGGGCAAGTCAAGGTCATGGAGAGATTTGCAAACAGTGATTTTAATATTAAGATGTTAATTGGAACCCATAAAGAACAAACATGGAGCTGATGAATGAATAGTCCTAGTTGGAGTTGAGACAGGGGCAGAAGACTTTGGGATAACCAAGTTAATGGAGTCTTGCATTACAATCCCACTGAATTATTTTGAGCTATCTTTTGTCAAGGGTGGATCCAATCAGGGGCTTTCTCCATCTCAAATTAGTGTGTTTGTTGCAGGTTCTTGGACAGTGTTTCTCTGGATTTATTTAAGGTACTTGTCAATGTAAAAGCTGCTTTTTCTTCCCTATAGTAGGTTTGAGATTCTTCACCTCCCTATTGCCATTGCAGGGAATAGTGGTTGGGGGTTAAAGTCAAGAACTTTGCAAATGTCACAAGTTGTGTATGGCTTTGTTTTTCAGGTGTGCTTGTGCTGTTCCTGGCTTTCTTTGCATTCCTCCACTGCTGGCTCAATGCCTTTGCTGAAATGCTGCAGTTTGCTGACAGGATGTTTTATAAGGTAACCACTTGACCTTTTTAAATTCTGGGAAGTATCATATGGTGTCTTGTGGTTACTTTCTTCCAAGCCTGGCTGATGTCTTTGGGTTGTTAACAGTGCATATATTTCATTACAAGTGCTTGCAATCACATGTATAATTTCTCATTTTCTGTGACATTGGTACTTTCATTATAGCCCTGACTTTAGATTGTTGCTAAAAAGCTAATGTGTGTCATCAAAGAAAGGAGGCCCCATAAATATCGATTGGGCAACTGTTCTTGAAACACTGCCTGAAATATGCTGACTGCAGTTAGCTGTGTGCTTCTCGCAAATAGGTTGAGATGGGGGACAATGCTGTTACATGCAGTATAAAATGAAGTCAGATAGTGGCTTCTGGCTCACATCCCCCCACCCTTCTTGCATTTCCCAAAACAACTTTGGATCTCAGTCATCTTGTGGGGAGCAAAGCAATGGCAGACATTGTAAACCGGTAAAGGGACTGAGGGTGCACTTTTGCTTGTGAAGTACTATTTTGAACTGAAGCAGATTTTGTTGGATCATTGTATTTATCTCCCAAATGTTAAGCTGATTTCAACTAATAGAATGTTAGTTGATAACATAGAGCAAAATGCAGGAGGGTATTGAATGAAATTCTACTTTAAAAACCACTGTAGTATTTTGGATTATGAGCCTTATTTTTGTCTTGTACATTTCCATTCAGGACTGGTGGAATTCCACATCCTTTGCAAACTATTACCGGACCTGGAATGTAGTGGTCCATGACTGGCTGTACTATTACGCTTACAAAGATTTTCTCTGGGTAAGGAATACTTTTTGGTCTGCTGCATTTGTCTGAGGAACTGGGGTGAATCTGGCTTCACTTGGTCTAATCTAATTGACGATTTGTGCTGCATTGTCATTCCCCCCTTTTATGAGTTCTTAGCTGAAGGGGCCAGATTTTGTGAATGGTACTATTCAGCAGAATGGGGGGAGCCTGAAAGACTTGTGGTGATCTTCTGGATAGCATAAAACAGGTCAGTTAATGTGAAAGTAGAAAAGAGCCTTTTTTTTGCCTAATCCTGTTTTAGAATGAGATGAGGTTTTCGGTATTTGGAGATTAAAGAACTGTTCTATTTTGGAGAAATCTGGAGTTTCTCACACAGCTTTCCACAGTAGACCCAAGCTTTGCCATTTTGATTAGTTGTGTTTTACAATTGTAGTGATGTGGAAAGGATAGTGGATTCTTTACAAATGACATGCACTGGCTTTTGGCTGTATTGGCATTTAATTTTCTGGCACTGTTAAGGATTTGGTAGCAATATACAATTTGTTTGAAGAGACTTCAGAACCTTGAGTTTCATATGCAGTACTTCAATGTTAATATAACAAGTTATGAAATGAGAAGTGAGATTCTGAGAGGGTTTGTTAAGTTTAAGGCAGAAGAGGCTAATAGAATACACCCTTGGGCTAAGGATATTGACCATTAATGACTGAGGTGAAAAAAATCTTTACTAGGAGGTTATGAATATTGGCAATTCTTTAACTTGCAGGCTGTGGCACATTAATTATGTTCAAGATTCAGTGGGATCTTTTTGATTCTAAGAGGACAGGAAATACGGAGGTGGGAGGATTAGCCTTGATCATGCACAATGGCAGTCAACACAAGGGTTGTATGTCTTAATCCTTCTGGTTTACTTTTTCTTTCTCTTGGCCTCTTTGAAATTATGAACTTCCATTTTAGAAGCTATATATAACTAGGCAATTTAATGACCACGTATATGGCAGCTGACATTCGTCACAACATTCAACGAATTTTGCATTCTTCACATGCACTCAGTATGAAATCAAATAATTTTAAATTGCCTGCCTCATGCTAAAAATCTTTAATCTATGCAATAAAATGCAAGTGAGTTAATTGAACTTTTTTAAAAAGTATATCTCAAAATTGTTTTTCAAACTATTGTTAAGAAAGCATTTATTTGCCCTTGGAATTTAAAAGCCATGTATTACTTCAAGTAAAAGCTGATGAGAGATTGGAAAAGGGCAAGAATTAAGAAGAGGTGTTTTAGCATTTCTATGCTGTCCTGTATCATATAGGTGATTGAAACTTGGAGTGATAAAAGAAATGGCAAGAATTGTGATGATCAATGAAAGTGGGCATCAAAGATTTAGTGCTCAAATTGAGTTCATCTTGGAGTTTTAAAGCTGAATGATTATAAGCAGAGTTTGCTTTATTATTACTCTAGTTTGAAGGGTTAATGGTCTTTTTATTTATGGCATGATGATTATTATCTTAATGGCATCCTTCAATGGATTTGAGTATCAATGAGAGATGACAGAATCACAAGATCATCGTCAACAGCATCTGCTCGCCATGTAGAGCACTTTTTTGATGATTTTCCATCAACTGGAGTTCATTCTTGCTGTCTGAAGATCATCTTTTCTCCCCCTCTTCAATTTGGATGAAGACTTAAAGTGCATTCAAAACAAAGTTTAATGCTGATAATGTAGATGCTGACGTAGTGTCTTGGAGAGATTTAGCACGGAAATGGGCCCTTTGGCCAAACGAATTTACATTGACCATCAACCAGCCATTTATACTAATGCTATATTATTCCATTTCATTCTCCCCACATTCTCATCAACTCTCCTAAGATTTTCCCACTCTCCTACACTCTGGGGGACAATGTACAGTGGCCAATTAACCTACCAACCTGCACGTATTTGGGAGGTGAGAGAAAACCCAAGTACCCAGAGGAAACGCATGCGATCCACACACAGGATCTGAGATCAGGATTGAACCCAGGTCTCTGGCAATGAAGCTACAGCTCCACTGCTGGATCACTGTGCTGCCCCCACAAAGAATGATAATCCTTATGGCATGTCATGTTCTGTGTCAGTTTCAGTAGAAGATAAGAAAATATCTGGTTCTAGCAAGTTTGCCTATTGTGAAATGGCAACTAGGAGCTCTGGCATTGTTGTTTCTTCTGTTTGGTATTAGCAGTAATACACAAGCTCTGGGTTTGCCAAACCCAAATGCATTCTGACACACTTGCCCCATCAACCAATCTGCAGATGTTTAGCCTGTAGTTCTATGTGCTGTATTATGGTACTGAAATAAGCATACTACACTTGTCTCAATTTCGTAACTCTTGTATTTTTCAGTACACCTTTCAAAGCATGTGTTGCTTCTTTTCACCAAGCTACTTAAGGCTGGGTTAAATGGACCTGAGTGCACATGCTTGACTCTATTACTGCTCAGAAATATAGCAAATTTGGCACCAGTGAAATTGCTCCCATTGTTGGTCACAAGCAATCTGGAAGGCCATGTGTAATGAAGCTCATTCTCAACTTTGAAATTTGTAGCTTGAGTTCTTGACATCTAATTGGAACAACTTGTATCTGTATAAAATGCACACCTACTGAGATCATATTTCCCACAAATGTACTAACAAAATCTGTATGTATCCTTGGCCACGATTGTTTACTTAGAATGGAGTTGCCGGTGGATTCTCCCATGTTTTTCACGTGGTTGACACTCCTTCAATGTCCTCCCAACTGCTTTTCTATTTCAGGCTGCCAGAGAAAACTTGTGGCAACTGGCTTAATATAAGGTCTATCTGGGTGGCCTACATGCCACTGGTAGGGTAGATGCTCTGTGGAGCAATAATTTTGGAACTCTAAAGAACTACACAATTCACGATGCTTAATCTTTTTTTCTGTAATATTATGCCAACTTCATGTTCTTCCCATGCATACTCGATATATTTGTGAGAGGATGGGTCACATCTTGTCATGTCAGAAGCTCTTGGATTCTGACTGGAGTACTGTCTATGTATTTTATTGGTGACACAATCTCATCAGGTATTTGTGATTTCAGATGGAAGTGCACTATTTGGCATTTAACTTGGAGTGTCTGTATTCTAATTAAACTACTCTGATACCTTTGTAAACATGTGGAGATTATCTTAATGCTCGTCTAAGGTATCTGCTTGGATTTGTCAAAAATATGCTGCAGAGGCTTGTGGTCCTTGGAAGTCGTAAAGTTTTAGCCATACCAGTACTTGGGGAACCTGTTGACTTCATAGACAACAGTAAACCATTGCTCTGCTTAAAATCTGGTTTCTTCTCCCTGAGTAGCCTGAATGCGCACACCTTGCAATCCCAGAACATCTGCTCCAGTGTTCAGCAGTCCACCTTGAATCTACAATGAATTCCACAACTGTTTCATCTGAATCCTGCTTCCAGCTATTAAACCTGTGCTATTTGGAGGGTGGGAAAATCATGCTCTTGAACCAATTTACTCATTCCACAAATGGTTCCATTTGGCTGGAGCCAGCAAGGTTTTATCAACTTGTGTATCCTGTCTATGAGAGCAAAATCATACTTGCAATAAAATGGTGTTCCATCCTTTCTGCATATTTATTCCATGGCATGATTGAACCATGAAAGGAATCCAAGTTACTAACTGTGGTCATTTTGACCATGCCACCTATAATTGATGCAAACTCAAAGGCTTTGTCAATGGAATTCATCTTGGTGCTTTTAAACCATGCTGAACCCCAGCTCCAAAAAAGAACTCCAAATCTCAACAAGAGTAACTTTTACTCCTGAAAAGATCCTGGATTGTTCTTGCAGTGAATTATCATAATGGCATCCTTGAATTGACCTGAACATTGATTAGAAATGACATGAGACACGGAGCCATCATTGAGAGCAGTAACTGCATGCCAGCTATGGGGAGCAGCCTTCAACAGGGTGTGGATGAAGGATTTACACAGAGGTTTTACTCATGATCTTGGTGCCTGAGGTTATCATTGCTGTCACCTAACTGAATCTGTAATCACTTTTTAAATGCCTGATTTAACACAGTTCAATCTTTCATCTGTTTACAGTTGTTCACCCACCGATTTAGGGCTGCAGCTATGCTGTCAGTCTTCACCGTGTCCGCTGTGGTTCACGAGTATGTGCTGGCTGTATGCTTTGGCTTTTTCTACCCCGTGCTCTTCTGCTTGTTCATGTGTTTTGGAAGTAAGTACTCTTTGATTTTTTGAAATTTTCTCTTGAGCATTAATCTTTGTCAGTAAGTATGATTTAAGCAATTGCAGTGCATTATTCTGAAGGATTGTTACTTTTCTTAAAAGTTCCCATTTTTTTCCCCACCATAACTGAACTTCCAAAGATTTAGAATTCTCATCACACACTATTGAACATTGATGAAGAAAATCATCTGTTCGTTCATCCAGAAGTGATTGTTGCACTACTACCAGAGCTATATTTAAGATTAGTTATTTCAACTCAAACGACCTGCAAAAGTTTCATATTTGCAAGTCTGCCTGCCATAGTTCCGCATAAGAAGGTGTATTAACTCCATTGATTCACTGAGCTATTAGAAGAAAACTTGCCGCTTCCTTAATTCATAGAACATGGAAATTTAAAACAAAGGAGTTCACTCAGACTTTAAGTCAGCTAACCTTAGAATTTAGCTAAAACACATTATCTGTTCATTTGGCTTGCATATTTATCTATTGATATTAGCTTTAACCTAAAGAGGATTGTGACTGTTTTGAAGTTGCTTATCGTTTAAATGTGCTTTTGCTTCTCTCGTTGTATTGTGATATTGAATGAATTTTTTTTTTTAACCTGTTCCCCCTCCAATTTTAAAAATTGCCTCACTCTTGTCATTCATTTTTTTGTGGTGTGCTCTTCAGTCTTCCTGTAAGAGGTGAAAACGCACAAGGATTGGCCAGCATTCACATTTTGAGGTGTTTTTAAACATTTTGTTTTACTTCCTGTCCAGAAATGAATCTGGCACTTAATGTAGTATGCTATCCAGGTAGCTAATAGCTAGTTTTAAACAATCAGTAACTGATTTATTGTTACACTGAATTCCAAATGACTGACTTTTAAACATTTTGATTTGTAGTGGCTTTCAATTTTGTCCTGCATGACCGTCGGAAAGGGCCTGTTTGGAACGTGGTGATGTGGACGTCGCTGTTTCTGGGCCAGGGCATGCTAGTGTGTCTATACTCACAGGAGTGGTATGCCCAGCAGCACTGTCCCCTTACAAATGTAAGTCCATATATGGAAAGGAACGTCAAGGGTTTATCCTCAAAATTAGACAAATGTACGATTTTGATTCAAGGGGTGGATTCCAATCAGCTCTCTTTCATTTGGCTGGATTGTTGTCTAGGGAGGAAGTGAATATACAAATCTCAATCTGCTTAAAACAATCAAAGTTTTGATTGCCGATAGAATGCTTGTACTAAATTAGAAATCCAGTCACTGTCTTGGTGGCTTTTACTTAATGTCTCAGTTGTTGTTGTTGAGATATTTGGTTCATGACATGAGGTAGTTTGAAAATAGAAATATTTGTTCTTCACAGCCATCCTTCTTGGATATGTTGAAGCCTCGGTCTTGGACCTGCCGCTTAAACTCGTAACGGATGAAGCTTGTGTCCCCGAATCTACAGAAAACTGGGAACATTTCCGTCGGATTGTGGCAGCACCTTTTGTAAACCAAATGAATGTTTTTCTTTCACCAGATAGTGCCTGCTTCTTGTTCTGTCATGGGTTTTGGTCATAGAGCTGGATATTTTTCTGAAACATTAATCACAGGACAAATACCAATTTAGTGCTACACATACTGTATTAAGTATCCAACTCTGGTGTTTGGAGGTGGGGGGAATGCCAGAAACAAAATATTGAGAAGAAGGACATCAAGATATTTAAATTCAAATTCTTTCTCCTTTCCCTGCCGTTTTGTCCCCACTAGCCATACAAAAAGTGAGGAAAAAGTTAAACTTGAAGGTTTACATGTTACTAGCAAATATACATGCTGAATATGCACAAATAAGTTTACAGGTGTGTATCATTTTACAATTGAATACAACAGTGCAACTTAAAGGGGGAGTAACTTCTTGGTTTAGCACGCTAATGCATTTTGTGCCATAAAGGTGATAACCAGATATGAGGCTAGCATTCCTACTGATAAGTTCCATATCTTGGTGGCAAGAAACTGCTAACGTTTTAGGTCAGAGACCTTGCTGAGCATTTCCAGCAACTTTTATGTTTTTTTAAATGATACTAGTCAGACCCACTGAACAAATGTTTCTCCTCCCTACCCTGGGTGTCATGGCCAATTAAACTGCTCTCAGTGGCATTCCAATCAGGAAGCTGGGAATGAAAGCAGGACCTTGGCTTTCTCCAAAAGTCAGCACATTTACTTGCTAAGCTAGATTCACTGATAGATTTCAAACAAAAATTGGATGGGAAACAGGATTTACTGTTGGTGTTGGTTAATAACTTCACTGTCAACTAAGTGAATTATCTAATTTAGCATGAGATTGGGGGGGAAAAAAACTTGAGTATTCTGCTCATAATGTCTCGCAGCAATTAGCTTTATGCTCTGTTTCTGCACTGGTGGATTTTCATCTGTTTATTCACCCTAGGACAGTAATTGTTGCTTAATAAAATGAAGGAAAAACACTATCAACAACAAAATTAATTTTGACAAAAATGGATTGTCTTAAAGCTGTGTATTCAAAGTTCCAAAATCCCCTCGGCTTGTTCAATTTTGTCAAACTTGCTGCACTAACTAAATGAGAATATCCTGAATCTAACGTAGTAGGTTATCTGTTTAAATCATCATGTGCAATTGGATGAAATTGAGGTCAGAATACATTGTGCATTTGGTTTTGGTTATGAATCCAGAAACTGAAAACCCTGTCATTAAGCCAGGTCAAGAAATTACTTAATTTGAGCTGAGAACTGAGACAATGGTGGCTGCTTATTATAACTAACATTTTTGTATGCATTTTATTGTATTTTTTCTGTACTTTGTTCCATTAATTGAATTCTTGGATTGGAAGCTTATAAATTGAAATACATAATAAATCAAACACCCTAATCTTTTCACTCTTCTCTGCAAAGGGTGTTTCACAAACCAAGATCACCATTACATAGCACCATGCAATATATAACCCAGAAAAAGATATTGATTTTTGAGGCCTTTCCTATTAATGTTTTACTAACTTTCCCAGTGATCTGCTAATGTTAATGCAATTCCCTCATAGTCCTGTTTTGGGAAATAACTCTTGAACACAATAGCTTCTGCCTGCTGTTAGTAAAATGTTTTGTTTTCTCTAGGCATGGAACTAAATGGACTATAGTTGCACTGCAGGATTTTGTATCATCTTGCTCAGACAGATGCCATTTATTTGCCAGACCAAGTAGTCCTTGGCAGTATTGTGGAAAAATCCTTGACTGCGATCCTAATTACCAAAGATGTCTATCAAGCAAAGGATTTCCTGGGGGGAGGGGGGAGAGAAAAATATAAGCAATTATTTAAATAAAATCCTTTTTATTTGTACGGTTGGGTAGGAGACTAACTTCTACCTAAAACTTTTGTTTTTCCTGTTGGTTGTGCACTGAATAGACTTCACATTGCAGGTTAAGATACAGGTGCTGCTGCTTAATTTTTTTTAAATTCCAAAGTACTCCCCAGTTAATTTTTTCTACTAGTGGATTTGCACTAAGATTCTGTACTGAAAGATAACCCTGTGCCAAAATGTTTTCTTTCTGTGTATCCTTGAATGGATCTTGAACTTGACCATGAAATCCTTGAAAATTTGTTTTTAAAGACCTGTACTCTAATCCCTCATCCTGCCCCGAGCTCAGTTGATCTTTGCATAGCATTGTCAGACTTTAATTTTCTCTTTTGGAGTGCTCAGATTTTTAAATGTAATTGGGGCAATTAATGGATTCCAGGCTGGTCCCTGGAACTGATAACTGCTTCAAGTATTCTTTCTGTCAATATGGAATTTGTTGTTCACTATATAGGAGTGGCTTCAGGTTGAAAGCATTTTAGTGTGTAGAGGTGTTACATGTCCAAAATTGTAATTGGGCACCATGTTGCAAACACTTAACCAAAATTTTATATTAGGAGATATTCATTTGATGTCCTTTACCAAGGAAGTTATTTGTAACAAGACCTAATTTGGACATAGCAGCATGCAACATTTTCCAAATTGCTATTTGTCCATTATTTATAATCCAGGATCCAAATCCACCTCCCCCCCCAGAATTTTGCCTGTTTCAAAAGCACTTGCAATTAATGTACCATCATACAACTTCTGTGAAAACTATAATTTGAAGTGCATTTAACTAGATGGGGACAGTATTTGGAAAAGCAGCACATGCTCCTAGAGATTCAAAGGTGAAGCACAGATTAGATGAATGTTGTATTCAATCACAGTTGTGTTTATCCAAATATGTATTTTAAATGGGTGCATAGTATTTTTGGGCTATCTATTAAATGAGGTGGAAATGCCAGAGTAAAAACCCCTTGTGAAGTATTTGGTTAAAATGTAAATATGAGTAATGGACATGAACCACCAAATTTATTTTAAGTTGCCTTGGTGCTTTAACAACTGGAAAATATCACCTTGTTTGAAAGGAATTTTGTCCATAATTTGAACATAATGCTGTCTACTGGTGGAGAAGAGGTTTTGTTCATTGTGCTTGCAATATTCTAATCTGATGACAACTATTTCAAATGTGATTATACAGCAAGTAATCTTTCTTTACTGATACAGTATGATAAATGTAAAATAGGCCAATGTCTGCAATGTCGCACAATAATTGTATGATTGTTGCAGACTGTTTTGAAGGATTTTTACTCTGACATTTTGGCAAGTTTTATTTTGTGTATATAAAATGTACACATCTGACTCTAAATGCCACACTGCAGAAGATTGCTATCCAACACTAGCATTCCAGCTCAAATGTTTAATAATTTTGTCATTTGATATCTGCCTCACTATTGGGATGGATTCCATTGCCCTCCTGACAATTGAAACTTGTTATATATCTAGTATGTATAAATTTATAAAACTAATTCCATCCAGTGTTTTGTAGCAAAAAATTGTTTATTCAAAATGTCTGATATCCCAGAGTGCTTTTTGTTTTAAATCCTTAGTGCTCTATAATTTTGAAAGTTGGTATTGG
The DNA here is from genome assembly GCF_009764475.1 of Pristis pectinata. Lineage (NCBI taxonomy): Eukaryota > Metazoa > Chordata > Chondrichthyes > Rhinopristiformes > Pristidae > Pristis > Pristis pectinata. The sequence continues at coordinate 46,531,384 of NC_067407.1, forward strand.
ATATTATAATATACTGATGGCTTTAAGTGTGCCTTTTATTATTTTCTCTGCATTGATTGTTTTCATCAAACAGTGACATTTATCTGTGGAACTACTATACACTTCTATTTAATGTAATTTCATTGTGAAACAGTTCTTGCTTTGAGTTCTGTGGTTCTCATGCAAATGTAGCCCGATTTCGTTTCTGGGGTTTGACCTCGCCCGATGCCAAAGCATTTCGCTTGCCACCCTATGGTTCAAGTTCAACATAGAAATATCAGAATCAATGCAGATTCTCAACTTGAATTGCATATGCTGTTTACTGTATTTTTCTGCACAGCTTCAATAGTACAATGAATCACTGTTCACAAGCAGATGCAATCATTTTTATTCAAATGAAAAACTAGTTCTGACATTGCAGGGGGCAGTGCATGGTTGAGATTTCTTTTCTTAAGTTAAGATTAGGACTCTCCATGGATGGTGGTTGGTCAGCTCAGACTTCTTTATTTCTCTAATTGACTCTTGATTGCTATTTTAGGTTATGGGTTAACTTGTTGTCAAGGTGCATTTCTGTAGCACCTTTCAACAGCTCAGAACATCCTGGATGTTTTATGACCTGTGAAGTATTGTTGAAGTCAAATCACTGCCAAAGTGAAGGAAACAGCAACCATTTGTGCAATTTGCAAGGTCTGACCAAAGAAAAATGAGGTGTATGATTTGGAATAAGTATTTTGTTGTTTGAGAAATAAATTTTGGCTCAGGCACTGGTACATTTCTGCTTGTAATTTATGGGGCAAGTGCATTGCTGACGAGGCCAGCATGTTATTTTTGTAACTTACGGTAATTTTTATGTCTTGCACTGCACTGCTGCCGCAAAGCAACACATTTCACAACACGTCAGTGATAATAAACCTGATTCTGACAAATTGGATAGACCATATAAGGATAGGAGATGGGCTTTCCTAGCGTACATTAGGTTATAGCGGTCTTGCAATTGAAAGGTTTGAGTTCAAAATCCCTGCTGTGAAATTTAAATATTGTTAATAATCTGGAAGTGTCATTCGTAGTGATGATCACAAATTAACTGAATTGTTTAAAAAAAAACTATCTGATTCAATAATGTAATTTGATGAGGAAATCTGCCGTTCCTACCCTGTTTAGCCAATATGTGAATACAAATTCAGTTATGTAATTGAGTCCGAAATGTCCCCTGAAGTGGCTGAGCAAGCAGGGCTGTTCAGAGGCAATTAGGGATGGGCAATGTGTTGGCCATGCCAGTGGCCCTGGATACCAAAAAATAAATTAAGCAAAAGGCGTTTTTTGTGCTTACTGATACTAGCTATTAATTTCAAATTCGAAGGCAGAATACAAGGTTAATGGCAGGACTCTTAGCAGTGTAGAGGAACAGAGGGATCTTGGGGTCCACGTCGATAGATCCCTCAAGGTTGCCGTGCAGGTTGATAGAGTTGTTAAGGCATATGGAGTGTTGGCCTTCATTAGTCGGGGGATTGAGTTCAAGAGCCACAAGGTGATGTTGCAGTTCTGTAGAACTCTGGTCAGACCATACCTGGAGTATTGTGTTCCGTTCTGGTCGCCTCATTATAGGAAGGATGTGGAAGCTTTAGAGAGGGTGCAGAGGAGATTTACCAGGATGTTGTCTGGATTGGAAAGCATGTCTTATGAGAATAGGTTGAGAGAGCTAGGGCTTTTCTTTTTGGAGAGAAGGAGGATGAGAGGTGACTTGATGGAGGTTTACAAGGTGATAAGAGGCATAGCTTGAGTGGACAGTCAGAGACTTTTTCCCAGGGCAACAATGGCTAACACAAGGGGGCAACTGCTCTGCCCAGGACTGCAAGAAACTGCAGAGAGTTGTGGGCACAGCCCATTGCATCATGGACACCAGCCTCCCCTCCTTGGACTCTGTCTTTACCTCTTGCTGTCTTGGTGAGGTAGCCAGCATAATCAAAGACCCCACCCACCCAGGACATTCTCTTTTCTCTCCTCTTCCATCGGGTAGAAGATACAGGAGCCTGAGGGCACGTACCACTAGACTTAAGGACAGCTCCTACCCCACTGTGATAAGACTATTGAATGGTTCCCTTATACGATGAGATGGACTCTGACCTCACGATCTACCTTGTTGTGACCTTGCACCTTATTGTACTGCACTTTCTCTGTAGCTGTGACACTTTACTCTGTACTGTTATTGTTTTTACCTGTACTACATCAATGCACTCTGTACTGACTCAATGTAACTGCACTGTGTAATGAATTGACCTGTACGATCGGTATGCAAGACAAGTTTTTCACTGCACCTCGGTACAAGTGACAATAATATACCAATACCATAATTTTAAGGTGATTGGAGGAAGGTATAAGGGGGACGTCGGGGTAAGTTTTTGTTACACAGAGTGGTGGGTGCGTAGAGCGCACTGCCTGCAGAGGTTGTGGGGGCAGATACATTCGGGACATTTAAGAGGCTCTTGGACACATGAATGATAGAAAAATAAGGGGGCTCTGTGGGAGGGAAGGTTTAGATAGATCTTAGAGCAGGATAAAATGTCGACACAACACCGTGGGCTGAAGGGCCTGTACTGTGCTGTCGTGTTCTATATATTTGTTGCCCATTCCCATATGCTCTTGAGAAAGTGGTGGTGAGCTGCCTCCTTGAAATACTGCAGTACCTCTATACTTCTACTGTGTTATTGTATAATGAGTCCCAGGATTTAGACCCAGTAATAAAGAAACTGGTGACATTTCTGTCAGGGTGCTGTTACTTAGAGGAAAATCCTACAAAAGGGCTTTTCCTTCTTGCTGCTCTTCTACTTGCAGGTCGTAGAAATAACCTGGTTTGGATGTGCTGTTGAAGTTGTGCATTTTGTAGATGGTGTGCTGATGTTGAGGGAATTAATGTTTGGGCTGGTGGTTGGGATGCTAATCAATTTGTTGATTAGCATCCCAACCACCTAGATGGTAAAATGTTGCTTGTGTTGTTGGAGTTGCACTTATCTGGGAAAAGTGTAAAATATTTCCTCATTTTCCTGACCTGTGCTTTGTAGTTATGGGAAAGCTTTGGGTTGTGAGGAAATCAGTTATTAGTTGCAAAATAGTTAACCCTCTTTTCTGCTTTTGCTGCCACAATGTGTATGTGGTTAGTCCAGTTTTTTTTCCCCCCAGGATTTTGATAGTGGGGAACAGTACAGCCCAGAAGATAATTTATGTTGACCTACTGCAGGGATTTCTGATCAGCATCTAATTTGAAAAATGCCACCTTGCAAGAGACCAGCACTGAAATCCTAACCTAAAATGTGTTTCAACTCTGGGCTTGGAGTCCACAAATATCTGAATTGAATGAGTGTACAGATAGTTGTATTAAAACAATTTAAAAAAAAAAAAAAAAAAAAAAAAATTTTTTTTGCAATGATCTTGCAGTATAGATCACTTGCAAAACTTGCTCAGTTTTCTCCTTGATGGTTGACATACTACGAATCATTGAGAGAATTCAAAGCAAAATTATACACTGTTCACTTTTGTTTCAAGTGTACCATGATCAAGGAAGGCAATCTGAAGGGATTATCAATTTGCCATGGGGCAAAATGATTAAAATCAGTTGTTACCAAAATTCACTGAAGTTTGTCCACAAGCTGTGTCACTTGGCCCATAAATGATGTGCAGAAATGTCCCAGTGATCCAGCTAATTTCCAGGTGTTTGACAAATAAAAGGGTTTTGCATATAATTGTGGGGTTATGCAAAGTTAGTGATGAGAGAAATAGTCAGTGTTTCAGGTCAATGACCTCTCATCAGAACTTGGAAAAATTAGAAATCAAACATGTTATAAGTTGCAGAATGGTGGACAGAACAAAGGGTATTAACTAAAGGAGTCTAAATGACACAAGTGGTGGTTGTCCCAGCTGAGAGAAACATGTGAAAACTGTTAATTGCAGATCAACCTGGAAGAGATGTAAAAGTTGATGAATGTCAAGAGGGGACAGAAATAATGCTGGAACTATAAGACAAACAATGGAGAAATAACATATTGCAGATAATGGAAATCTGAAATAAAAACCTGAATTCTCTAATACTCGGGTCAAGCAGCATCTTGACCCATTGTCCATCTGGAATAGGAAGAATCAAGCAGTTGGTATTTAACTGGCTAAGGCAGCATTAGGTAAACAGAAGAAAAGGACTGCAGAGTGGTGCAGGTAGAAGAGGTGCTTCCTCTGCTCCAACAACCTGGGTTCAGTGCTGATCTCCAATGATGAACTTGTGGAATTTGCATGTTCCCTCTGTGACTACATATCTCCTCCAAGTGTTCTGATTTTCCTTCCACATACTGTAAAAGTGCAGGTTGGTGGGTTAATTGGCCACTACAAATTGCCTCCGGTAAGTGGATGAGTGATTAAAATATTGGTCGTGTGGATTGATGGAAATGAGTGGAAAATTAATATGGCATGGGATAATTGGGTGCTCAATGGTCAGTGAAGACTCAGGAGGCTAAAGGATCTGCTTCTATGTTGCATGACTCTGATAGTTGGGGCAGATCAAATTTTGGAGATGAATACAAACCTCCCCATAACACTTAAATATTGAAGTAAGGATGTTTATATGACTATATGCTGGAGAAACATGCCAACTACCTGGCCCTCATGACCACACTGGAAGCTTCAGCATAGTCAGAGAGAAATATCTAAGAGGCAGGATGTGGCCCACAGGCCATGTGTTGTGCACAATGGCCAGGGCTATTTGTTGCTGTTTGCAAAGGTTGTAAAAATTTGGCTCAATTTCATTCACCTCTTTTGGAAACCACACGCCAATCCTGATGTAAAGTAGTGGACAGATGATCTTTCTGATAATGGCACTCTGAAACCATTACAGAGATACATTGTCCTTGGCAAATCTATCATTTTGCTGTGAAACTGACACTAATTTCTGGAGTAGGCATATGTGGAATAAGTTGCTGTCAGATTTCCTGCTCCACCTTGCAAGCTGTTACTTAAATAATTGCCAAAATCTAATAGATGACAGCTTAAGGGGTATGAACTTTTCTTAAACTAATTTGTTTTGCGTAAGGTAAAAAGAGTCTTCAATGATACATTAGACTTTTGTAATGTTTATAAGCTTCTCTGGCCTCAAAGCATGTGGACTGTAATATTAAAATGGGATTTTAATTTTAGGTTTGGTATTTTGGCTCTTAATTTTGCATTTCAATGTTTATTTTATCCTGTGAAATGTTTAAAAAATTTACCTATTGTGAATTTCCTGGTTTGCTGTCTGAATTTTTTCAATGCGATTGTGTACACAGAGTGAGTGCTAGCACCAATGTTGGGCATTAGGGATGCCTATAAAAGATGCTTCTAAGCAACTGATTGTCAGATGAAAACCATACCAGAGGTCATTAGATTTGGCTAAGCAGCTTCCTGTGGCATCAGCAACGTGTGTTGTTTCTGAGCCACTGTCACTGATGATTTTCCCCTTCAAGTCTACCAGAAAAATGTTACTCAATGCCATGAGCTGTTTGCCAACAATTTGTGGTGCACCAATGTTGTCTGACATTCAACTCGCTAATTGCATTTTTTTCCCGATGGTGTCCTCCACGCTTTTTTTTCTTTGGTTATGCAAAAGTAAAGTTGGATACCACTGACGTTTCAAATGGAAATGTTCTGAATCAGTGTGGTCTCTAATTGAGGCAATTTGCAAAGCACCTTTTCTCTCCCCCCCCCCCCCCCCCCCCCCCCCCCCCCCCCCCCCCCCCCCCCCACCTGAACCTTCCCCAAAATTACTACTATCTTGCTCCTAACAGCTCTAAAGAAACTGTAGTAAGTTTATTCACCATGTATTATTCATTACACATTGAAAGGAAACCGTATGAAGGGAAGAACACAAAATTATTTTTCAAAAGATCTGTTGCAGTAACTATTCATTTAGAAATGAACTTTGCAAGCAATAAAACTTTGGAAACCAAGCAATATGTAGATGGTTATAATTGCTATTGTTTAGTAATTGGTATTTAATAACCAAGATATTAGATCAGAAATTAGCTTAAAACATTTATGCCTAGGTTTTATTTCTTGGATACATGTGCCACTGATGTGAATCTACTTTGTGTTTGGAACGTGTTTAAAAAAAAATATTCCATGAATACCAGGAGAATTAAAAGGATATTTTGCAGATGAACACAGCCATCCTGAGGGTATTTAACAAAAAAAAATCCATTTAAAGTTGCTTGATGGAAGACTGTACAATGTATAGGTCTAATGTCCTATTTACGTATTTATAGTTTACAACATGCTTCTACCTGCAGCAAATGTCACTTTTATTTAAGATACTGCAGTAGATGTTTTCTATCAGACTAGGTGCAAGTAGTTCTTGTACTTCAAAAAAAAACCTTGAAATGTTGGTGTCCCCAAAGTTATAATGTTTTCAACACCTGAGAGAAATGGGGATGAGAATGAAGGTAAGGAAACTGCTGTATCAGCCTGGAGAAAGCTTGCAACCTTCGAGTTGGTATTTGCTTATTTTGTTGGTTGGACAAGTGCAATAAATAAACCGGCAGCATAAATTAATCAGTGTTCTATGTACCAGCAGTTTGCAATTTGTAATTTTAATATGGAAACTTATTCTGTGAAAGAGGAAGGAATTTGATCCTGTCCAGTCATTGTATGTTGTACATTTTAAAATCTAAATAAAATGTCTTTTAGTAATCGATTATCTGGAGTTTTTGTATTAAGGATATTGCATCCATAGGTTGTGATTTTTGTTTTCCCCTTTTTAACTTGGGTATTTGAAAGAATCTTTTGACATTTGTATCCAATTTTTGTTCTACTAAATCATTTGAGCTCCAAGCACTTGCAACGGTTGCTCTGAGCTGCTGAAGAAAAAAAATCTGAGACTACTTTTTTATTAAAGCCCTGCCAACTTTAATACCTCCATAATCAAGATATGCAAAAGACCTTGAGTAGAAAATGAAGAACTCATTAGAGAGGCTTCATTGAATAAAAGCTTGGCTCCCTTATGTTTGAATACATTCATGGATAATCTATTTCTGTTCTTAAGGAACAAATTGTGGGGAGGGGGGCAGTGTTTGGCAGTTCTTTGCTGCAGCCATATACTAAATAATGTTCCCAAAATTCAGTGAAAGGAAAAGATTTAAGGCCTGTGAAATTGATAAATTGGATTGTACATTTGAGTTGGCGTGTTCTTAAATTTTAAAGCTGTTGTTCATTTTCACTGATAGAACTTCCTATTACAAATTTTGCTTGAAAGCAATTTTACGTAGTATGCACAGGACTGGACTGCTGTATTGTCGAATTCACCATCTTTAGAAGAGGTATTAAATGGAGGACCCGCCTGCTCTCAATGGGCATAAAAGAACATGTAGCACTATTTCGACAAAGAGCAGGTTCAGCCTCGTGATGGTTCAGCTTCACCATTTTTGAAATGTAACATGTAAATTTACTATTACACCCTCATGCTAGTCTTGAAATTCCACCAATAACATTATGAACAATGGATATGTGCAGCTGTAAAGTTTAACTTTTTTAATCCCTTGTGGTATTTAAAATTTGTGGGAAGCAGCTGGGCATATTATTTGAAGTGTGGGCTTCTGCGTCTTCTGGTTTCCTCCCACATCCTAACAATGTGTGAATGGTAGAATTGATGGGAAGATGAGTGGAGTAATAAGTTATTCGGAACCAATATGGACTTGATGGGCCATCTGGCTTATTTCTGTGTCATAAGAAAATATTATTTCTGAGGACAATCCGACTGGAATGCAACGCAGGTGTAGCCTTGTATAAGTACTCTTATAAGTGAATGATTGTCCCATTCGTCTTTTATATTTACAAGTGGTATTTCTAAATTAAGAACTGAAGTCGCAATATTTTAAGATATCAATGCTAATTCTTACTCTGAATTGATCTGGGTTTTGACTACGTCATTTTTAAAAAAAATGTCATTTGTTCGCCTTAAGAATCTAAAATTTACTCTGCTGCAAATTGCGAAAATCAAATATTAATTTTCATAGCAGTTCAGGCTCATGACATTAACGGCGATTATGAAGTAAATATCAAGCCTTCTAGCTGCACATAAACTGGACTCCAAGGTGTGTGCTGGCTTTTCTCAGATCCCTACATTCCAATAGTTTGTCAGCCCTCATCAGGTCATGTGTGAAATATTTTGCTTACTCAGCATGAGCCGTCCTAAGTATGACTTCTCCCGTCGTTTACAATTCTTTCCTTCCTCCTGATAGAAAAAAAGTGTATGCTTTCAGATTTTGCAACCCCCACCCCCCAAGTATAATAAAAGACCGAAAATCCATTTGCCGATGAATTAGAAATCCTGGCTCACAAGGTGTTGATTCTCGCACTCCACCTACTGGGTGCTTATTCCTTCTCACAAAGACCCCACCAAATCCTGTGTTTCCTTTCACATATCAGGCCCTGGTACCTGTACTCACTTGAAACTCACCTGGTTTGTTCCCCATGAAATTTATTGTTGCTCAACTGCCCCCTGTTACTCCTCTAGTTGTCGAAAGAAATGAGCAATGAAATGATCTTCCTGAGGTGGCGCCGGGCGGTCGCTTCGCTGTAACCACGACGGCACGGGACTAAACTCGGCCAGCGGCGGAGGCTGCACCTCTCGCCGCGCACTGGTCTCCGACAAATCACCTCAGGCAACGATTAACATAACACGAAATCCATCGATTCCCTTCACACCGCGGATTTACTCGCAAACTCCGCCCAGGACCGGAGGCCAAAGCCTTCATGGCAGCAACAGCGCCTGAGGGAAGGGTTTTGTCCTGCCGTGGCCCGAGCTGACTCGTGTAAGTCGACGGCAGTTATTCTTGCATTTAAAAGTGTCTATTGGCACTTTTAAATCAGTAAAAACGATCAAATTTTAGCTTTGATGTTGAGTTGTTGTCCCGGCAACGGGGAGTGTTTTCCCTCCCGTCCCAGGAAGCCTTAGCAACGGGCAGAGAGCGAGCGCGGTTGGGCGGGGCTGTCGTCCCTGGCAACGGGCGGAGCGTACTTGGGATTGGGCGGGGCTTGTCGCCCTTGGCAACAGGCATAGGGCAGCCAGAGTTGAGCGAGTCAATGAAGTTGCGGTCACCGTGAGTGTTAGTTGGACAGTATTGCCGACAAATAGCGCACTTCCTATTCGTTGTGGTGTACCTTCAGCTGTATTTCCTAAGAAAAATACTGTGGGCTTGAAAGTTAAGTTGACTGGGGGTTCCGTTTAAGACTAACACGAAGTATAATGGCTGCCCACTGCCCCAAGTTCATCCTCACCATAGCTTTTTGCTCCATGTTATCATATTGTACAAATGAAAGGAAATACTGTCAAGGCTGGGCATAAGAAATGGTGCACATGCAGGGTATCTTCAATGACACTCATGTGATTTTCGACAAAATAAAATGCCAGGGTACTTTGGGAATCTCAGCCAACCAAGGTTAATCGAAGCTTGGTCCAAGTATGGGAATCTGAATATTTCTGCATAAGGCAGAGGAAATGGATATGATCCTGTTAGAATTTTGGAAGGTGTTATAAAGAGTAATGCTGGCTGTCGTGAAAACTATATTATCAATGGGGTAAAGGGATGAGGAGTGCTCAAGAGGCCTGAGTCAGAAGAGTGGAAATGTGAGAAAATTAAGGAATATTGTGGGGTTGGGGAAAGTGATTGGTGGAAGTAAATCCTGGAAGGGATTTGAAAACATAGACGCAGATTTTTAGCTTTATGTGTTACGGAGCTGGAATCAGAGAAGATGAATGTGATTTAATACAGGAATGAGAAAATCTAGGTAGCAGACTTTAGACTGGTTGGAGTTTGCAGAAGGTGATCAATGCAAGCCCAGCAAGGCGTGTATTCATTGGGACTGGAGGGGATAAAATATTGTGCAGGGTTCCAAGTGGGAAGAGATGGAAGTGTTTTTGTAAGAAAGTTAGGGATTCAGCTGTGACCATTCTCTCATTTGATTAATACATTTATTTTGCCATCAATAATTTGAATGCATATTAGTGAAATGTTAATTTTAAATGTTATATGTGATCACCTAGCTGCATAACCCTGCAATTACATAGCTCAGAAAGAGATACGGCATACCTTCATTTTTTAAAAAAAATTTATGTGCCTACTCAGTGAATAGAAAAAATGCTGTTGATTTAATGAGAAGCTTAATTTTATTTATGGTTTCTTCTAGAAATACAGGAAAGCTCTTGGAAATGTGTGATGAAGATTTTGAAGGTGCATTTCAGCTTACTCCTTCTGATGAAAAGCTTGACAATTGCAACCCCACTGAGCAAGTGTGTAAACAAATGGAGGAGCAAACAGGTACACAACAAACAGACTTGCTTTTATATAAATCCTACTAACTCAATGTACCAAAGTGCTTCACAGTCAATAAATTACATTTTAAATGCAGACATTGTTGTTCTTACAATCATAAGTTTGAGTCAGCTTTGTTGCATAATGAAGTTCACAAAGTTCTTTGAGATGAATGGCCAGTTTATTTGCTTGAGGGAAGAATTGTTGTAGTTCAAAAAGGTCTTATAGCTTTAGTTTAAAGCAGGGATGTCCAATCTTATGGGCTTTTAGGTCAGAGCAGAAGACCAAGTATTGAAATTAATGCCAGTATTTCCATGTGTATGAACTGGCAAGCACACTGGACACATTCATTGATGCCAAACAGTATACAACACATGTTTGATGACACAAATTTTATCGTACATACAAAGCCTACATCAGCACCAAAAGAGGGTATTTATGGGAAACAGAGGAGAAAGTGAATCCGAGGGCAAGATCAGATCAGCATGATCTTACTGAATGTAGAACAAGTTGAGGATTTCTTTGACATTGGTTAACACACTCCACCTGGAAGTTTACTTGAAGTCCTTTTCAAAACTTGAGCCACAGAAAAACAAGAAATGAGCAGAAGTGGGTCATATCAATCAACACTATCCTTTTCAATGAACTATGTGCAATACCCTCAGATTTTTCTGTCTTAGTAACCCCTTTTAGAATTATGCCCTTTAGTTCCTAATAAAATACTTTCTTTGCAGCATTACATTTCTTATGCCACCTATCTTCCACCAGCCTTTCTATATCTTCTTCAAGTCTTTTAGCATCCACCTCACAGTTCACTCTGACTTCAGCATTTATACCATTTGCATATATGAAAAATGTGCCTTCTACACCCAAGTCCAAGTCATTAGTATATATTATTAAGTAAAGGAGTGGTCTTATTACCTACCTCAGGGGAAGTCTACTGTACACCTGACTTCAGTGCAAAAAATATCCTTTCACAGCTACTTTCTGTTTCTGAGCCCTGTTGAATTGTGAGCCACCCTGCCTGTGGAGGCTCCATCTCCTTCAGAGCTGATTCCACTTCTCCAGGAACGTAAAAATGTCCTGTTTTGTTACCCTTTCCAACCACACATTCATTTGTATTATCCTCCTATTTCTATGCTCACTGATGAGTGGCACAGAGAGTAATCTGCAGATTCCACCTTTGGGATCTTGCTCCTTACTCTCCATCCTAATTCCTTAAGTTCCACTGCAAGGCCTCATCTCTTTTTCTGTCTATGTCATTGGTAACATTATGGAGCATGACCGGCTGCAACCACTGAAATGCCTGAATGCTCCTCTGAATGTAGAATTCCCTTAACTATCACTCCCCTGTGCTCTATTTTCTCTCCTCGTACAGTGGAGCCATCCATTGCCTTGGCTCTGGCTGCCTTCTGCAGTGGGAACATTTTCCCCATTGGTACTGAATACTGGTGAGAGAACAAGATACCTGCAGATGTCTCCTGAACTACTTTCCTGTTTTTTTTCTCTGTCTGGCAGTCACTCTGCCACTCCCTGCCTGCATTATCTTAAGCTCCAGGGTGATTAGCTCCTGAAAGGAGCAATTCCTGAAGCACATCAGCTGTTGTTCAAGTTCCAGAACCCAGAGCTGATTTCCTCCAGCTAGAAACATTTTCTGTATGTGCGGTTGTCCAGGATCATGTAAGTCCTTACATAGCACAGGATATGCATTCCAGGGGTTTGAGGTTCCTGCTATGCCTCTATTTATTAGATGAACTCAATTAGCAAATGAAGAATATTTAGTACTTAATAAACTATTACCATTAAATTACTTAATGTTTTACTTAACCTGAGATACTTCCTGTAAACTAATATTTGTTTAACCTCATTGAAGCTCTGTTTCCCATGTTCCTTTTCCTCTGTCTCCTCCCCACCCCTCCTTGTATGGTTACTGAAGCTCTGGCCCCAGGCTTCCTTTAAACTCACAAGGAATTTGTCTCCCGCATTCCTTTCAGTTGAGATGCAGACAAATATTGAAGTTTGGCTGTTGAGGGTCAGTGTGTTCTGTCCCAGCTCCCACATGCTCCGATACAACACATCACTTATCCATAATTTAATTAGATATAGAAATAGAGCTTTTTTCATTCAGTTAAGTTATTGTAGATCTATAAGTGAACCACATTTACCTGTGTTCCATATCTCTTAGTATACCAAAAATATTTCTTCCTTCAGGAAGATTGGTGAAAATTTATCAGCAATGAGAACAGTTCATCTCATTACCATCAGTAAGGTATTTCTGATACAGACAAGTTGTATCATCAGCCTGTATAACATAAATAATTTACTATTTGAATTTCTTTGAGATGATGCAGTATCAGATAGAGTGGTATATGAATGCAAGATTATCAAATAGAACATTAATCAAGAAATCATTTGATGCTTTGGGCCAATATGATAAATGTATTACAACAAAAGATTACAAGCTGCTAAGTGGATTTCAAAATGGACCTTCTACTAATACAGCTTAAGTGCCTGCTTTGCACATAAAATAAAGGGCTTAAGCAATTTGAAAGCTAATGAAAACTATGGTTATGCTTTGTTTTCTTTAGAGCCCAATCGAACGTCTGAACAGATATTGAATATATGTGATTGTTTTGGTGAAGAACCAGTATTTGATAAAAGTGAGAAGTCTGTCACCAAAGTTTGCACACATTTAAAGAATGAACAAGGTATGAAGTGCCACCATTGAGACTTAGTAAGAATCAGTATCAAAGTTTAAAGAGGAAAGTGATAATCATGATCTCTTTTAAAAATAAATTGCTTAAAACACCTTTAAACTGGCACGTTCAGAACTTTGGAGGTGCCAGATTAACAGATTGTCCTACTTTTGGATGTCCCATTACTACTCCAACATGCTTTTCATTCACTTCTTTTTGTGTTGCTACACAGTGGAATAATAAATATTCCAGTGAACCTGGTAAGTTTAAAGGGAGCCCAGAAAACAGACCAAAGTGAGTTTCAAGGGAGTGCGGGAACTGTAGCCCTGGTGTGTGACAGGGAGCATGGGATCTAGATGCTGAACCATCAGTATTTCTGAATAGTCAGCTAGCGTATGATTGGAGTTTTATTGAATATGCATTTTCTTCACAGCTTTTTCTCCTTTTCCTAATGGCCTTGCAGATAATGATATTGCCGAGTGTCAACTACATAAACTGGTAACCGGTGTATGTTGAACTAGCCAATTTTGGAAAGATGTGAATCATAATATAACTACTCATCAAGCAGCTGAGCTACAGATTGGGAAATAGTGTTATTGGTTCTGCTGTTGATTACTATCCATGTGGGATTGACTGTGGTTCCCCTGCATGGTGAAATTACCAGCCATCTCATCTCATATATGATAAATATTGTCACTCATTTACTGTTGATAGGATGATATGAAATGAAATAGAAATATACTGGCAAGATGTTCTACCTTAATTCTGCTCCTCTGTTTTATTCCCTCTTTCCCTTGAGTATCCTGGAGTACAACATCGACATTAACGATTCACTGCCTTCTGGACTGAGAATCCAAACGTTCATGGCTCTCTCAATGAAGAATTTCTTGTAACCTTAATCCAAAATATTCAACTGCATATGATGAAACCATGCCCCCAAGTTCTAACCAAGAGAAGCAATGCCTCAGCAATCATTTTCAAGCCCCTTAGTGTCTGATGTTTCAACAAGATCACCTCTCATTCTCCTCAGTCCCAGAGATTATAGGCCCACTCTAATTTATCTTTCTTCCTCCAGCACCTCTATAGCTTGCAGTCTCTATCACCAAGGACAAGGAGTGCGGGCTTATGGGGATACCACCACTTGTATGTTTCTCTGCAAGTTCCAAACAATTTTCACTTGGCAATGTGTCACCATTCCTTCACTGATACCTGGTCTTAATCCGGAACTCCATACACAACAGCATTGTGTAAGGACTGCAGCAGTTCAAAAGGCAGCTCTTCATTTACTTTTCAAAGAAAATTTGAAATGAATAATAATTGCCAGTAATGTCTGCATCCCAGAAAAAAAACAAAAGGCAGCCCTTTCACTGTAGGGATCAATTAAAAAACTTTGGTGTCACTACAACCAAGGCAATTCTTTCCTGGGATAAGAAGACCAATACTCTACATAGTACAAGTGTTTTTTTTTGTCAAAACCTATTCAATTATAGTGGGGTTTCCTTACATGTGCACTCCATTGCCTTTGTTAAAGAATTGAATTAGTGCTAGATATCACAAACTCAGAACTTTTAACATAATCACTTGGATGTGTTCTTTGGCTTTGATTCACAACGTATTAGGTTTTTGATTTGGGTATAAGAGGCCTTTTTCATTGTGCATCGCTGAACTAAAATAAAAAAAATCATGACTTGCTGTGAGGAAGCAGTGCTGAATGGGAGGCTTGGATATTCTATCAGGCAAAGATCAAAACTGTGGAGAGAGGAAGTAGCAGAGTGAAGGATTTTGGGAGGATTGCAGGAGGGGAGAAGATCAACGTGGGCGGTAATTGGAGTGGTGATTTTGGATCCTGAAAGGGGGTATTTGGAGTGGGTGGATGTCAAGGGGCAAGGAGAGATGATGGTGGGAACCAATCAGAGAAGTTGTGGGAGGGGTAGGGAAATCGAAGAGAAAGCCCAAGTTGGACAATGTTAGGAGAAAGGATTGAAAGATAGTTGAGTATGATGAGGGGTCAGAGACAAGGATTCTGGCAGATGATTAGCAAGTGAGCTCAAGTTATTGGCTGTGAGAGGAAATGGTGGTATAGTGTGATCATCTCAGAAAAGACATGCCTAGCTAGATTGCAACAAAAGTTTACTGATGACTCCGAGGCTGAAAGGACTGTCTTATTTTCATATATTTGCTTTTAGGTTGCAGGCATTCAAAGTAGGCCTCAGCCTTCTGGCTAAGACTTGTTTCAGTCTTCTAATGGGACGTGTAAGTGTGTTATAATTTTGTGCAAGGGACACCGAATGAATGTACCACATGGTGCAGGTCCAGCAGTCTGCATTTGCAAGATGGAAGTATTGGCAATAATCTTAGAATTGACTTATCCATAGAAGATCAAGAGTAGTGGTCGACGGGTCTTATTCTGGCTAGAGGTCCATGACTAGTGGTGTTCCGCAGGACCTCTGCTGTTTGATATATATATATAAGTGCTTTGGATGAAAATGAGAATGGGTAGATTAGTAAGATTGCTGATGACACAAAGATTGGTGGTGTTGTGGATAGTATAGAAGGTTGCCAAAGGATACAGCGGGATATAGATTACTTGCCAATATGGGCAGAGAAATGGCAGATCGAGTTTAATTTAGGCCAATGTGAGGTGTTGCACATTCGGAGATAAAATGTAATGGGAAAGTACACAGTTAATGGCAGGACCCTTAATAGCATTGATGTACAGAGGGTTCTTGAGACCCAAGTGGCTGCTCAAGACAATAGGGTGGAAAAGAAGGCATATGGTATGCTTGCCTTTATTAGCTGAGGCACTGAATTCAAGAGTCAGGAAGTTATGTTGCAGCTTTCTAAAACTCTGGTTAGGCCACATCTGGAATATTGCATTCAGTTTTGGTCACTCCATTATAGAAAGGATGTGGAGGCTATGGAGAGGGTTCAGAAGAGGTTTACCAGGATGCTGCCTGGATTAGAGGGCATGTACAACAAGGAGAGGTTGGACAAACTAGGATTGTTTTCTCTGCAGTGCAGAGGCTGAGGGGAGACCTGATAGAAGTTTATAAAATTATGAGAGGCATAGATAGAGTAGATAGCCAGTATCTTTTTCCTAGGGTTGAAATGTCTAAGATGAGAGGGCATGCATTTAAGGTGAGGGAAGGGTGGGGGTGGGGGGGCAGGGAGTTCAAAGGAGAAGTGCAGGGCAAGTTTCTTTACACAGAGAATGGTGGGTGCCTGGAATTCACTGCCAGGGGTGGGAGTGGAGGCAAATATGACAGAGTCGTTTAAGATGCTTTTAGACAGGCACATGAATATGCAAAGAATGGAGGGATATGGATCATGTGCAGGCAGAAGGAATTCAGTGCCATTAGCTTAATTGGTTTGGCACAACATCATGGGCTGAGGGCCTATTCCTGTGGTATACTGCTCTATTTATCAGAATGGCATTAAGGTTTTGACTGTAAGTTCATTGAGTTCTGCATATTCTTTATTGACTTTATTGGAAATAAAAGTATTAAAGTATTGACTTTAACCTGAAAAGTTGATAAAGTTGGGTTTTGAACATCAGCAACAGCAAGGTCTCAGTGTGTACAGGTAAAGATCACATATTTTTTGCTTCCCTTTCCAATGCATTGGAGTCAGCAGGGAAATACTCTGAATTTTTGGAGGGTGAGAATGATATCTTTGTTGTCAGAAGCTGGGAACATGTCAAATCAATTGCACCCAACTCTTTCTTTCCAGACCTTAAGCTTTTTAAAAGCTGTGATCTTGTTTGCTATTCAAACACACTGGAAGCATTCTCTGCATAGACAGACTTAGATGATTGAAGTGATCAGAGATGCAAGCTTGGTGAGCCATTACAAATTCCAAAAGTATTCTAGCAAAGGAAACTTATTTAGAAACAAGAAAACTTCAAGTTCACATTGCAATTCATACACACAGTTTCGTACTTCCTCAGCAACAGCTATTGCACTTAAGTAGGTAGAAGTAAATGATGGTGGTCAACCCTATTTATTCACACATAGCAGCAAAGATGTAAGAATTGAGGGCATTGCTTCCCCAAAATTTACTATTTTAATTACTATAATGAGGATATTGTTAAGGTCTCGAGACAACTTCTTGGCAGTCAATATCTTTCTAGGAATGAAGCAATGTGTTGTTTGAGCACCTGATGCAACGTCCATTCCTCTGGCCTGCCTGTCATTGCAGCTGCTCTGTCAATGCAAATACCAATGCAGCAGTCCCTCTGGAGTCCATGCCCTGTAAAATACTTGGACAGAATGCAGAAAATGTTGGCACTGGTTATATTTTGTGGCAGTTATACAGAGCAAAGTAACTTCTGAAAAGACCCCTTCATTGGCATAGCACAGGAAAACAATAAGAACTGCAGCATTACAATTGTTGATACAGTTAGACTCATCTAATTGTATTGCACACAGTTTAATGTTTTCACTCTCCTAATGAATTGAGGTTCAATGCTTCTGTAACAACAGTAATTCTACATAAGAGAATATCATTTGACAAAGGAATGCATTAATTTTCTTAGTGTCTGTATCACCCAACCAGAACTTAAAGCACCTGTCATTGAAGGTATTATTAGGTCTTCACCTATTTAAAACTTTGCATTTGGAAATGCGAAGAGCCAAAAGATATGTTGCTTTTAACATAATTGGCCTTATTGCAATCTGTAGTAGTTTCTGTTCAAATGGTACTTCATCTTGCCTCATTGTAAATATTTCAGTGGGTCTTTTACGCTTGGTGTCAACGGGATTAATCCTTTTGGAAGGCCATTTGGAGCATCATTGTTCAGAATCACACTGCACTCAACACCCTGAGGTTTGGGGCATTCCTCTTCCTTGCTTGGAATAAACCTAAACTTTATTTGTGTAGCATTGTATTTTTTAATTGAAGGGCAGGAACTTGTCTTTGCCAGTTTTTCTCCCCTTTTCAATACATTGCTCATTGCGTGCCACTTCTGTTATGTTTCTCTGAACCTTTACTAATTCCAAACAAAAAATCCATCTCCGTCATCTTTGACACACTGAAACAGCAAATTAAAGACCTTGTTTACCTTACTGGTTTATCCTCCTGTTGACTTCAGTTGAAAGCCGCACGCAAACGTAATTTTAAATAGAAGTCTTGAAGTGGAGCTGTCATGGATGTAAACTTGCAGGGAGCTATTAGTTTGGGATTTTGTGAAGTTCCTCTCTGCTCATAAATCTTAGAAGTCTGTATCAGTTTTTTTTAATGTTTTATCTGAGTTTATATGGACCGATGAAGAAGCTGCGACAGAGCAGCAGTGGTCCCTGGGACTGGTTTTTGAGAAACACTGAACTGAGGGAAGTTGCTGCCATCAAACTGGTCCAGAGCAAATTTTAGAGATTGCAGCGCCACCTCATGGATAGCAGATTATTCCTCAATCCAGTCACATCTCTGTGCTTTATGCAGCTGTTTGCAGAAGTCTGGTGACAGATTTTTTCAGCAGGAGGTTCTCTCCAGTTTTATCATGAATTAGATATTTAACTATAGGTCCGTAATCTCAAATTTGGATCATAGAGATAGAATCTTTGCTATTGGAAAATGGAATTGTGCACAAAAGTTGGCTCTCAGGCTGTCTTAAATCTCAAATGATGAGGGATTGAGTCAGTAATCGGAGAATATATTTATAATATGGTACAGCTATTTAATAAGGTTTTTTATTTACCTAAATGCTGATATTGAATTTTATCTTGAGTTCAGTCATTTTACAATTTTCAAAAATTCTTTCATCAGGTATGAAAGCAGCTGGTGAGGTAGGCAGTTAATGTCTATTTCCTATTCCTTGAGAAGTTGTGAAGCACTTTCTTGAACAGCTGCAAAGCTCACCAGGAACTACCCAGTACCGTTTCCAAGTCAGGATGGTGTGTACTTGGGGAACTTGCAGGTCATATTTTCCCCTTGTGCCTGCTGCCCTTGGCCAACATATGGCAAAGATCACAGGTTTTGGAGTTACCTTCAAAGAAGCCTTGGCTAGTTGTTCTAGTGTATTTTGCAGCCACAATGTGCCAATGAGGGGGAATGAACATGTCGAGTTGCAGGTGAAGTGCCAGTCAAGTGAGTTGCGTTGGCCTGGATGGTGTCAACCTTCAGCCTAGCTGGAGTTGTGCTCATTCAGGCAAGTGGAGAGTATTCCATCACAATCTTGACTTGTACCTTGTGGAAAAGCTTTTTGGAATCAGGAGATGAGCTAGAATTCCTAGCCCTAACCTTCTCTAGTTCCAATAGAATTTACTTGATTCAATAAGTTTCTAGTTATCCCCATAGGATGTTGATGGTGGTGATTTTGTATTAAAGTTTATAGTTTCTTCACACTGTACTTTATGCAGTTATATTTTGTACATCTGCACTATTGTAAGAACAAGGCTTGGTTGGTTGACTTTGCACTTGAGGGCATTGGACAAATTCAATCACAAATTCATTGACTCCCCCTACTTTGCCTACACCTCCTTCCATCCTGCTTCCTGTAAGGACTCCATTCCCTTCTCTCAGTTTTAATCTCTCTGTCATATATGTTGTGATGATGCCACCTATCACACCCCTGCTTTTGACACATATTCCTTATTCCTTAATCACAATTTCTCTCCACCACAGTTAATGAGACCCTGTTTTATTTTCCACACTTCTACTCTCACCACCTCTCCTCCCATTCAAGACAATGTTTGGGTTCCCCTTGAACCCCCCCCCCCCCCCCCCACATTCCACTAGCCTCCACATTTAGTAGATTTCCTCTGCAACTTTCCAACCAGATGCCATTACCAGGCACCCTCTCCCTTTTAAGCATTCAGAAGAGACTATTCCTCTGTGATCCTCTGTTCTGTTCTTTCAGCTCCCCTTTTTATAACACTTTCCTGAGAGCAAACAGCAGATGCAGTACCTCCCCTCCAACATCCTCCCTTCTTGTCAACCAGGGATCTAGGTAGGGCAACAATTTACTTCTTGTACTTTCAATTGAATTTATTACATTCAGTGCTCACAATGCAGACTCCTTTACATTGATGAGCCCGTACACGGGATGGATGAACACATTGTGGAATGTCTTTAAGTCCACAAATTAGTTATTTGTCACTTTAATTCTCTGTTCCACTCTGGCATCTCAATCTTTGGCTCCCTACAGTGTTCCACTGGTGTTCAATGTACCTCATCTTCTGACTTGGCATGTTTTAACCTTCAGGACTCAACAATGAATTCAACCATTTCAGATTAACAATCATTCTAGCCTTGTATTTTACAATTCCATTCAGTTATCCTCTCTCTTTCCTATTCTGGTATTTTCCATTCCATTCATCACACTTCCTCCAGACGTATCTTTACCATTCTCTTTCAGCCAGTATTATCAATGCTTGTTTCATTCAATTTCTGCTGGTTTCCAAAGACATTTCATTTTATTCACTCTGCATCTTCTTTTTTTCTCTGCATATTAAAACTTGTTTCATTCTTAACCCTTCCTAGTTCTGATGAAAGATCAACAACCTGAACCATTAACTCTGTCACCCCCTCCACAGTCATTGCCGAACCTGCTGAGCATCTCCAGCATTTTCATTGCAGGAATTGTTGGTTGGATCTCTGAGATGAATTAGGGTTTTTCCTTTTAAGTCTGAAATTCATATTTGTAATCTCATTAGTGAACTTTACACAAATCCCCAACTTTGTTTAAGGGTCCCTTAATGCAGCTTGAGTTGCTATTTTGTATTCCATCATTATTTATTAATTTTTAAGTTCTGATTAATTTACTAATAAGCCATGAGTTATGGTACTTTCTTCTCCCTGTGCCATTGCAGAATTACCCCAAATGAAGGAAAAGCCAGACACCATTGATCAATATAAACCACTACCACCTCTCCAGAATGACTTCATTCCAGAAGAAATCCTGTTGTCGTTGACTACTGTGCCAAGTCAATGCTGTCGTGATGAGTCACCACCGAAATCCCCAAAAGATCTTAAGGTAGGGACATAAAAGCACTTCAAATCCACGAGTGTTTACAATCAGTTTGTACTGAATTTACACAGTCTCTCTCCAGTTCAAAGAGGGAACAAAACAAGCTTAGTATTGAATAAAGCTATGGGCTTATGTAGCACCCATCAAATGTTGGGATATCTCAAAATGTTTTACAACCAAGGCAGAATTTTTCAAATGTAATTATGCTTGTAATTTAGGAAATAGCCAGTTTGCACAAAGCAAAATGTAACAAACAACAGTGTGATAATGACAAAATATTCTGTTTCAGATGATGTTGGTTGGAATAAACATTGGTGTAGGGAGAACATGCCAGCTCTTCAAAATAAGTAACAGGATTGTGAGGGCACAGTGACCTGACTCAATGCCTTATCTGAAAAACAGCCCCTCAAATAGTTAAGTACTTCACTTAGTACTGCACTGAAGTGTCAGCCTGAATTAGTTATTCCAGTATTTGGAACCTGAACCCACAATATTCTGACTTGCAGGCAAGAGCTTCTTGACTGTCCTGAATTGACAGTGTCATTCAGAAAATCGACTAAATAGCAAGTATGGGACATGGAGTGGTTGACGTTGACAGTGGGAGCCTGAAATGCTAGATGTTCAACTTCCCAACACAATCATTTCTCATTTTGACAAGTACAAACATTTAAATAAAACTTTTCATTCAGTGCATGTTTTGAGTGCCATTTAAGTAACTATAATGTAGAATAATACTTAAAACAAGTCTCATAAATATGAGGATACATATTGCCCAACAGTTGCAATTTTGTTTCAATCCACATAAAAATTCTTCCTTTTCTATGGAATGTTTACAAAGTGGACCTTACTTTCACAGAAATATTTACCTAGGAATTCAATTGCCAATGTCATTTTTTCAGTATTGTGCAATTGAAAATTGATTTATTTTCTTGAATGAAATGCAGGAATGACCATTTCTAGATTGTTTTTACATCACTCTTGAAATTCAACATGGCTCTTCAAAGTGCAAGTTACATCCCAACACTTGTATGCAATGCCATGGCCGATGAAGACAAGCATGACACATGCCGTCTTCACCACCTTGTCTACCTGTGTTACCACTTTCAGGGGACTATACACTTGTACCCTTGTAAGTTCAACAACTTTCTCCAGGGCCCTTCCATTCACTGTGTATGTCCTGCCCTGAATCCTGTGTATGCAACTACCCAAAATACATCACTTCACACTTGTCTGAGTTAAATTCCATTTGCCATTCCTTTTGACCATTTTCCCAGTTGATCAAAATCCCCTTGTAACCTTAGACAGCCTTCTTCATTGTCCACTATACCACCAATTTTGGAGTCATCTGCAAACTTACTAATCATGCAATCTACATTCTCATCCATATCATTAATGTATATGACAAGCAACAGGGGAACCAGCACTGATCCCTGCAGCACAGTACTGGTCACAGGTCTCCAATCTGAAAAACAACCCTTCACTATGTCACAAACCAGCAACAAAAGAAACACACTGAGCATGATTCAGTGTTAAAAACTATTTTATTAATCACTACTTATGATAATACGTAAAATAAAAGTAAAAATGTTAGTATGTTAGAATTCAAGAATGTTAAACCTCGAACGTTAACCCCAAACCTAAACTCTTCGTGTGTGTGTGTGACAAAGTCCAAAACTCCCAGTTCCTGAATGGTTCTTAAAGTTCAGTTCCGCAAGCCATAAGGTGAAACATGAGCAAGGGCTTCTTCAACAACCACCGTTGTCTGAAGATAAGATGTAGATGTAGAAAAACATAGAGAGAGTACATACGAAATCCAAATGTTCCACGATGGAACCCAAACGACACTTCAGTGTTTACTCGGTAGTGACTTCCTCACCCCGAAAAGCATCCGAACCGTGGTCGTCCACACAAATACCTGTTTCCTTCTACAGGTCAGCAACAAAGTGAACTCCACCGGATTACTTCCAACTTCCATACATGGATTTCAGTGGCAAACACAGTTATTGTTTCTCATCCATCGATAGAGAAAACAAGCAGGCTGGTGTCTCTCTCCCTTCTCTCTCTCTCTTTCTTCTTCTTCTTACTTCTTCAACAACGTCATTACGTCCTTTATCTTCTATTGACGTAAGCACGCCCCACACACACATACACACACACTCTCTATCTTAAAGGGACTTTCACTGAGTCCGTAACACCTCCCACCTAAAAAAAAATTTTCCCAAGAAAATTTTAACCGCGCATACAGTTAGTAATGTTAATAATTATCATGCTACACAACTACAGACTATCAGATTAGTACAGATACATGTTTCCCATTTAACATCGGGAAAGACAATCAGCAATCACATTATCTTTGCCTTTAATGTGAGTTATCATGAGATCAAACTCTTGCAAAATTAAACTCCAATTTAACAGCCTTCTGTTCTTGTTTTTGACTCGGCTCAGAAACACCAATGGGTTATGATCTGTATACACAGTCAATGGTTTCTGAGCGGTGCAAACATATACACTGAAATGTTGCAAGGCTAAAACAAGCGACAGTAATTCTTTCTCTATGGTGGAATAATTCTTTTGATGCTCATTAAATTTCTTTGAAAAGTAAGCTACAGGATGGTCAATATCATCAAGGTCACCCTTCTGCAACAACACAGCTCCTGCAGCTTCATCACTGGCATCTACTGCTAATGAAAATGGCTTTTCAAAGTCAGGTGTTTTGAGCACAGGATGGTAGCATAAAATGGCTTTCAGTTTCTCAAATGCTTCTTGACAAGAATCTGTCCAAACAAACTTTACTCCCTTCTTCAGAAGATTAGTTAGGGGAAGAGCAATATCAGCAAAACTTTTACAAAATTTTCGATAATATCCAACCATTCCCAAAAATCTTCTAACAGTCCTCGTACCTGTGGGAATAGGGAACTCAGATATTGCTTGAACTTTTGCCTGAACAGGAGCTTGCTTGCCTTGACCTACAACATAACCAAGATACGTCACAGTGGCATGGCCAAATTCACTTTTAGCCAAGTTAACTGTAAGGTTAGCCTTGGAAAGTCTTTCAAACAACCTTTCTAACGCAGAGATGTGATCCTCCCATGTATCATTCCCAGTCACTAAGTCGTCAATGTAGGCATCTGTATGGTTTAACCCATGAATCACTGAATTAATCATTCTTTGAAATGTTGCCGGAGCATTTTTCATTCCAAATGGCAAAACATTGTATTCATACAATCCAGAAGGGGTTACAAAGGCTGAAATTTCCCTTCCTCTATCTGTTAATGGAACACACCAGTACCCTTTTAATAGGTCAATTTTTGTAAGAAATTTTGCCTTTCCCACTCTGTCTATGCAATCATCCACCCTAGGAATAGGGTAGGCATCTGACTTTGTTACAGCATTCACTTTCCTGTAATCTGTGCAAAATCTAACAGTTCCATCAGGTTTAGGTACAATAACACAGGGCGAACTCCAATTTGAAGTAGAATGTCTAATAATATCATTTTCCAACATGTATTTTATTTCCTGATCAACAAGTTTACTTTTTTCCACATTCATTCGATATGGGTGTTGTTTGATTGGTTTTGCATCCCCAACATCAACATCATGGGTAATTATCGATGTTCTGTTTGGAACATCTGGGAACAGATTTTTAAATTTTAAAATTAATTCTCTCATCTGTTGTTTTTGTGAAACTTGTAAATGGTCCAACTTCGTTTCAAGGTTCTCCATGATATTTTGGTTTTTCAGTTTCGATGGAACAATATTTGGTCTAAATTGGCCTTCCTCAACATCAACATCAGGCATTCTAGAAACAACCTTTACACCATCCACCAAGGCCACAACTGAATCCCTCTCATAATAAGGTTTTAGCATGTTTACATGACAGAGTTGTGTTTTCTTGCGTCTATCTGGTGTTTTGATTATATATGTTAGATCAGTCACTCGAGATTCAATAACATAGGGTCCAGAAAAACGAGCTTGCAAGGGATTATTTTGGCTAGGGAAAAATACCAATACCTTTTGCCCCACTGCGAATGTCCTAGGCCGAGCACGTCTATCAAAATATGTCTTCATTCTTATCTGGCTTGTTTTCAAATTCTCTCTCGCTAGCTGGCAGACTCTCTCCAACCGAGTTTTAAATTTTTGGACATAGTCCAACAGACTCAAGTGAACTTCCTCATTAACCCATTGCTCTCTTAACAACTCCAAAGGTCCTCTCACCCTATGTCCAAACACAAGCTCAAACGGACTAAATCCGATTGACTCCTGGATCGATTCTCTAACGGCAAACAAAAGTAAATGGATACCTTCGTCCCAATCCTTGGTGTTTTCAAAGCAATAAGTCTTCAGCATATTTTTGAGAGTAGAATGAAATCTCTCCAGAGCTCCTTGAGATTCTGGGTGATATGCAGATGATACAATCTGCTTTGCTCCCAGCTCATAGACTATTTGTTGAAAAATTTTTGACATAAAATTACTACCTTGATCAGATTGGATTTCTTTTGGCAAACCAAACAAGGTAAAAAATTTTACAAGAGCCTTTGACACCGTCTTGGCCTTAATATTTCTAAGGGGTATTGCCTCTGGAAATCTAGAAGTGGCACACATGATGGTTAACAAATACTGATTTCTAGTCTTAGACTTTGGTAAGGGGCCAACACAGTCCACAATCACCTTCGAAAAGGGTTCACCAAAAGCAGGAATTGGTTTCAAAGGAGCCACAGGGGGTTTTTGATTTGACATGTGTGGCAGGTTCGACAAAACATCACCACATCTTTTCTCAAACCAGGCCAATAGAATTGTTTCAAGATCTTCCCTACAGTTTTATTCACACCAAAATGACCACCCAAAGGCATACTATGGGCCAGGTTTAAAATCTCATCCCTATAAACTTTTGGAACAACAACCTGATGAATAACTTCCCATTCCTCAGTAACAGGAACATGAGGAGGTCTCCATTTCCTCATTAACACTCCATTTTTGACATAGTATCCAGTTGGCACTTTTTCAATCTCTTCACATGAGAGAGCTTTTTCTTTCAATTCTGTCAACTCAGGGTCCTTTGTCTGTTCCACCATAAAATCCTTCCTTGACAAAGACAAATCTTTAAATTCAGGCTCACTGTAAGGATGTTGATCCTCCAGTGAAGACAGAAAAGTCTCAGATAAGGCATCATAATTTTCTTCCTGTTTAGGACTGTCACAAGGAACTACATCAGACTGCACCGGACTGTCTGTCTTGGCTAATTCTTTAGCTCTAGCTCGAGTCACCGCACATGATGGGTAAACATCTGAATCATCCTCAGACTCATCAATCCTTGGTTTGGTTGTTAACCGTACCACAGGATCACTTTCTCCATTTGCAAGGTCATTTCCCAATAACAAAGAAACTCCTTCCACTGGCAAACTAGGTCTTATCCCTATCTCGACTGGTCCTTCTACGAACTTTGACTTTAAAATCACCCTGTGAAAAGGGACAGACATGGTCTCACCTGTAACGCCTCGCACTAGATTTACTTCACCAGTGTCACTTTCTTCACCAAAATTTAAAACACTGTCCAGCAAGAGAGATTGACTAGCCCCAGTATCTCTAAGAATTTTCACTGGCACCTGGGGTGACTCATCATTCAGTGAAACAAAACCCTCTGATACATACGAACGGAATTCTTTTCTCACCTCCTCCAACTTTTCCGCTTTTCCCTCTTGCAAGGACTGATCTTTAACAGCATCTCCTAAACCTTTTTGATTTTTAATTGCCTGAAAGCAAGCATTGGGCCCAGCTTCCTTCTTTTTCTTCAAAAGGGCACAATTAGATATCACGTGGCCAGGTTTCCTACAGTAATAACAAGTACGCTCAACAGGTTTCTCCAGCCCTGGTTTCTTTTCATCTTTTCCTTTTTGATTACCTCCCAATTTAATCTCCGGTTTACCTGGATTGTCTTTGTAACTCTTTTGAAAGGTTTTAGGTTGTCCCCATTTGGATTTATGGGTTAAAGCATAATCATCTGCCAACCTAGCAGTTTCTTGTAAAGTTTCCACTGCCTTTTCATTTAAATATGTTGTTAATTCAGCTGGAACACATCTTTTAAAGTCTTCCACCAGTATCAATTCTGTCAATTTATCATAATCCCCATCTACATTTTTAGCCAGGCACCATCGTTCAAAACATATTCTCTTTCCATTGGCAAATTCCATATAAGTCTGATCTGCAGATTTCCTCAAGTCTCTGAATTTTTGTCTATAAGCCTCAGGGACCAATTCATAGGCCTTCAATATAGCTTGTTTTACCTTGGTATAATCAGCTGCATCCTCAACAGACAAAGCAGAATAAGCTTTTTGAGCTTTACCTTTAATCACACTCTGTACCATAAGAGCCCATCCTTTCCTTGGCCAGTTTGAACTCACAGCAACCTTTTCAAAATGTTGGAAATACTGATCAACCTGATCTTCTTCAAACGGAGGGACTAATCGAACCTCCCTGCTGGCTGAAAAACCATCATCAGAATCAGATTCCGAACTCCTACGCTTCATTTGTAACTCATGCTGCCTCTGTTTTTCCTTCTCCTCTGCCTCAAACTTTAACCGAATTAGTTCCCGTTCCTGTTCAGCCTCTAACTTCATCCGAGTTATCTCTCGTTCCCGTTCAGCCTCTAACTTCATCTGAGTTATCTTTTGTTCGGCCTCTAATTTATTTTGCTCTCGTTCAGCCTCTAATCTCTTTTCCTCTTGTTCGGCCTCTAATTTATTTTGCTCTCGTTCAGCCTCTATCTTTAACTGGGTTTGTTCTCGTTCAGCCTCTATCTTTAACTGGGTTTGTTCTCGTTCAGCTTCTATCTTTGCCAGCTGCACCTGTGCCTCAGAAATTGCTATTTCACTGCCAGGAAACTGTTTTAGCACTTCCTTCTCAAACACCTTCTTTTCCACATAATGGCCAGCTATCAATCTCTGAATATCTGCCTTTCTCATAGACTGCTTTACTTCTGTAAGGTTTAGCCTTGTAGCAACCTTTATCAAATCATGCTTTTTCGCCACCTCCAATCCCTTTTGGGTTGGTGACTCCAAAAATGCCTTAATATCCATTGCTGCTGGTTTCCACACACACAAGCCAATTAAAAAGAATTTATCAGACCTCCCTCAAAAATCTTTGGATTGAATCCCGAACAAATCTCGTCAATCTGGGGTACAATCCCAGACGACACTCGTTAACCTTGGGAACTATCCCGGACGAGCCCCCAATTTTGTCACAAACCAGCAACAAAAGAAACACACTGAGCATGATTCAGTGTTAAAAACTATTTTATTAATCACTACTTATGATAATACGTAAAATAAAAGTAAAAATGTTAGTATGTTAGAATTCAAGAATGTTAAACCTCGAACGTTAACCCCAAACCTAAACTCTTCGTGTGTGTGTGTGACAAAGTCCAAAACTCCCAGTTCCTGAATGGTTCTTAAAGTTCAGTTCCGCAAGCCATAAGGTGAAACATGAGCAAGGGCTTCTTCAACAACCACCGTTGTCTGAAGATAAGATGTAGATGTAGAAAAACATAGAGAGAGTACATACGAAATCCAAATGTTCCACGATGGAACCCAAACGACACTTCAGTGTTTACTCGGTAGTGACTTCCTCACCCCGAAAAGCATCCGAACCGTGGTCGTCCACACAAATACCTGTTTCCTTCTACAGGTCAGCAACAAAGTGAACTCCACCGGATTACTTCCAACTTCCATACATGGATTTCAGTGGCAAACACAGTTATCGTTTCTCATCCATCGATAGAGAAAACAAGCAGGCTGGTGTCTCTCTCCCTTCTCTCTCTCTCTTTCTTCTTCTTCTTACTTCTTCAACAACGTCATTACGTCCTTTATCTTCTATTGACGTAAGCACGCCCCACACACACATACACACACACTCTCTATCTTAAAGGGACTTTCACTGAGTCCGTAACAACTATCACAGCACACGAAAGTTTGTGTGTTGCTCCAGATTTCCAGCATCTGCATTCTGTTATGTCCACCTTCTGCTTCATATCACCAAGCCAATTTTGTATCCATTTGGCTTGTTTGTCATGAGTCCCATATGTTCTGACCTTTCAGACCAACCTACTATGTGTGACCTTGTCAAGGGCCTTGCTAAAGTCCACGTATAAAATGTCTACTACCCTGCCCTCGTCAATGCTCTTGATTACCCCTTCAAAATATTCCATGAAGTTTGTGAGACATGATTTCCCATGCAGAAAGCCATGCTGTCTCGAATCAGTCCTTCCCTTTTCAAATGCAAATAAGCCCTGTCTCAGAGGAAACATCTCCTCTGTAGTCATTCCTTTCCAATGAAATTGAGTTGACCTGGAGTCAGTGGGCAGATTTCCCTGTGTGACTGCTGGGAAAATGCAGGAAGCTGAAGTTTTGATGCTGGGCTCCATCCACGTCAAATTATAGTGAAAAGGAAGTTCTGGTCTTGCAAGTTTATGTTGGTGTCCCAAGTTCCTGAACATGAAAACCTAAGCGTCATTCTATGTAAAAATATTTTTTTTTCACAAGAGCCGCTGTTTTTACCAAGAAAAAAAAATTTCTTCATTTCAAGTTCAAGTTACTTTATTGTCATTCATCCATGCTATAAAAACACATGGCGGAACGAAATGTCGTTTCCCCCAGACTCTCACAACAGAGGACATACATAGAATGGAAGACATACAATAAACACAAACAAAAACAAAAAAAAATAGTGCAAGTACAAATAGTGCAAAAAAACGGTATATACTAAATACAAATTTAGTGCAGAGTTAGTGCAAAACCGAGTTGGACAAGAGAAATACAAGCTCAGTGTGTTGTACTCATTGTATAAACATGTTCAGCAGCAGCCAAAGTTCTTATATGCCATTGTGCAAACCAGAGCTTTCGATGTGGCATTTGTCTACCAGGGTATTCAGGAGCCTGACAGCCTGGGGGAGAAACTGTTGTGCAATCTGGTAGTTCTGGCCCGGATGCTCCAGTACCGCTTGCCAGATGGCAGTGAGACAGATAGGTCATGGGAGGGATGAGAAGGGTCGTCTATAATTCTATAAACCCTACGTGTGCATCGTGCATTGTAAATATCCGAGATGGAGGGAAGAGGTACTCCAATGATCTTTCTCGCTGTACTCGCAATTCTCTGCAAAGACTTACGGTCGGAGATGTTACAGTTACCGTACCAGGCAGAGATGCAGCTGGTCAGGATACTCTCAATGGTACCCCTGCAGAATGTAGTGAGGGTGGGGGAGGGCAGGTTTGCTCTTTTCAGCCACTGTAAAAAGTGGAGACGCTGCTGTGCCTTCTTGGTGAGGGAAGAGATGTTAGTTGACCAGGACAGGTCATCTGCTATATGTATTCCCAAGAACTTATAACAGCTGACTCTCTGTACAATGATGCCATTGATGCACAGGGGTAAGTGGTCAGCCTGAGCCTTTCTAAAATCCACAATCCACGTTCAAGGAGAGATTGTTGACTGAGCACCAATCTGCCAGCCTCGCCACCTCCCCTCTGTAAGCTGTTTCATCATTCCTGCTGATGAGGCCCGCCACTGTTGTATCATCAGCAAACTTGATGATATGGTTGGAGCTTGAGTTGGCAGAACAGTCATGGGTCAGCAGTGTGAACAGCAGTGGACTGAGCACACAGCCCTGGGGGGCTCCGGTGCTCAGCCTGGTGATTTTTGAGATGGTATTTCCAATACGAACTGACTGTGGCCTTTCAGAGAGGAAGTCCAGAATCCAATTGCAGGTGGAGGTGCTGAGGCCCAGTAGGTGTAGCTTCCTTATGAGGTTCTGTGGGATGATAGTATTAAAGGCAGAGCTGAAGTCTATAAAGAGCATCCTAACGTGTCCTTTTGATCGAGGTGAGACAAAGCCAGGTGGAGGGCAAAGGACACTGCATCTTCAGTTGACCAATTGGGGCGATATGCAAACTGAAGGGGGTCCAGTAAGGGAGGGAGAATGGATTTAATATGTTGCAAGACTAACCTCTCGAAGCACCTCATGATGACTGAAGTCAGTGCCATGGGGCGGTAGTCATTTAAACAGGCTACAGGTGTCTTTTTAGGCACTGGTCTAATAGTGGTAGATTTGAAACATACGGGGACAATGGGGACAACAAGGGGAGTAGGGATAGCTCAGGGAATTATAGACCAATGAGTCTTACCTCAGTGGTTGGTAAGTTGATGGAGAAGATCCTAGGAGGCAGGATTTATGAACATTTGGAGAGGTATAATATGATTAGGAATAGTCAGCATGGCTTTGTCAAGGGCAGGTCCTGTCTTACGAGCCTGATTGAATTTTTTGAGGATGTGACTAAGCACATCGATGAGGGGAGAGCAGTAGATGTAGTGTATATGGATTTCAGCAAGGCGTTTGATAAGGTACCCCATGCAAGGCTTATGGAGAAGGTGAGGAGACGTGGGATCCAAGGGGACATTGCAGTGTGGATCCAGAACTGGCTGGCCCACAGAAGGCCAAGAGTGGTTGTTGAAGGGTCATATTCTGAGTGGAGATCAGTGACCAGTGGTGTACCTCAGGGATCTGTACTATAAACGACCTGGATGAGGAAGTGGAGGGGTGAGTTAGTAAGTTTGCGGATGACATGAAGGTTGGGGGTGTTGTGGATTGTTTGGAGGGCTGTCAGAGGTTACGGAGGGACATAGATAGGATGCAAAGTTGGGCTGAGAAGTGGCAGATGCAGTTCAACCCAGATAAATGTGAAGTGGTTCATTTTGGTAGGTCAAATATGTTGGCGGAATATAGTATTAATGGTAGGACTCTTGGCAGTGTGGAGCATCAAAGGGATCTTGGGGTCCGAGTCCACAGGACGCTCAAAGCGGCTGCGCAGGTTGGCTCTGTGGTTAAGAAGGCATATGGTGTACTGTCCTTCATCAATCGGGGAATTGAATTTAGGAGCCGGGAGGTATTGTTGCAGCTATATCAGTCCCTGGTCAGACCCCACTTGGAGTATTGTGCTCAGTTCAGGTTGCGTCACTACAGGAAAGATGTGGAAGCCATAGAAAGGGTGCAGAGGAGATTTACAAGGATGCTGCCTGGAATGTGGAGCATGCCTTATGAAAGCAGGTTGAGGGAACTCGGCCTTTTCTCCTTGGAGAGACAGAGAGTGAGGGGGGACCTGATAGAGGTGTATAAGATGATGAGAGGTATTAATCGGGTGGATAGTCAGAGGCTTTTCCCCAGGGCTGAAATGGTGGCCACAAGAGGACATAGGTTTAAGGTGCTGGGGAGTAGATACAGAGATGTCAAGGGTAAGTTTTTTACTCAGAGAGTGGTGAGTGCGTGGAATGGGCTGCCAGAAACGGTGGTGGAGGCGGATACGATAGGGTCTTTCAAGAGACTGTTAAACAGGTACATGGAGCTGAGTAAAATAGAGGGCTATGGGTAAGCCTAGTAATTTCTAGGGTAGAGACATGTTCGGCACAGCTTTGTGGGCCAAAGGGCCTGAATTGTGCTGTATGTTATCAGGTCCCACTGATTTCCGAGGGTCAACCCTGGATAATATCTTCCTCACACTAGCTGAGGACAGACAAAGTACCTGGTCATTGAGCGGTGGAGGTGTCTTGCTTGCAGGTTCGTTGTTAAGTACATCAAACCGAGCATAAAAGTCGTTCAGTGCATCTGGGAGGGAGGCGTCATTGTCGCAAGTGCAAGGTGGGGCCTTGTAATCCGTGATGGCCTGGATGTCCTGCCACAGACGTCTTGTGTCCTTGGTATCAGAGACGTAACCCTGGATCTTCTGGGCATAACTCCTCTTTGCCTCCCTGATGCCACGGGACAGGTTGGCCCTCGTTGTCCTGAGGGCTGCCACATCACCTGACCTGAAGGCAGCGTCTTGAGTTTTCAACAGTTGATGTATCTCTGCTGTCAGCCATGGCTTCTGGTTGGCGCATGTGGTGATGGTTTTGATGATAGTGACATCGTCAATGCACTTGTTGATGTAGTCAGTCACCACAGCTGCATACTCCTCCAAGTTGATGGTATGGTCACAGGTGGCTGCTTCTCTAAACATACTCCAGTCCGTGTTTTCAAAGCAGTCCTGTAAGGCTGACATTGCATTCACAGGCCATAATCTTATCTGCTTTCGGGAGGGTTTGCAACACATTGATGCAAATCACACCAAAATGTGACCTGTGTTTGATCGCTGTGGCATACACGGGTAAGACCTTCAAATCAGTTCATCCAATTAGATCACGGTTGAACTGTATTGTAATTCCATCTTCATACCTTGGTTCCGAGGCCCTTAACCCCCATCCCCAGAAAAATCTGTCAATCTTTGATAGCTTTCCAGTTGGGTCCACCATCTTTGCTGTGGTTGGAAGGCAACATGATAGTTATAGAGTCATAAAATCATACAGCACGGAAACAGGCGCTTTGGCCCAACTGATTCATGCCAACCAAGATGCTCATCCAAGCTAATCCCATTTGCCCGTGTTTGGGCCATAACTTTCTAAACTTTTCCTATCTGTGTACTTGTCCAACTGTCTTTTAAAAGTTGTTAATGTGCTAGCCTCAAACACTTCATCTGGCAGCTCATTCCGTATACTTACCACCCTCTGTGTGTAAAAAAAAGTTGCCCCTCAAGTTCCTATTAAATCTTTCCCCTCTCACCTTAAATCTGTGCCCTCTAGTTCTTGATTCCCCAACCCTAGGCAAAAGAATGAGTGCTTTCACCCTATCTATGCCCCTCTGTAAGATCACCCCTCAGTCTTGATTCCTCACAACCACAGTAACCCTTTGATGCTTGTGTATTCTACAGATGCTACAGATAAATAAATGTTTTATGTTGCACTCAGTTTATAGAAACATTGTCACTGTGTAGCTTGATTGAAGGGCAAGCACAATGCATTCAAAGCATTTTTTTGCCCATGAATAGATTTTTTTCCCAAAAGTACAACGGTATATGGTTTATTTAATTGAAAGAACAAAATGAAATGAAATCCATGTTATGATTTTATTTTGCCACATTCATTTATTACAGTTGCAATAAAGCAAATAACAATTACCATCTTCCATGCAAACTATCCAAATTCTGTTTCCTCAGTCACAACGTGTCCGACGAACTGATTGCATATGGCATCACCCAAGTCGGAGATCAAAGTTCAAGTACTTGATAGATCAGCCCATTTCACTGGCTCGAGCAGGAAGGTACATTTATTCACCTGTTGGAGGTGGGGATGATTAAAATGGAATATGTTACCCTAAATTGGCAAAGCACAGCTTGCTTTGTATACAGTTTTGATAGTCATTACAAAGTTTATTTTCTAATGCAACTTGCTGAAATACTCACATTACATGGCACTTTATTGTGCAGAAACTGAACCTGATGCATTTTTTTAATGACTGGTAGGAGTTCAACTGCTGCACACAGAATGAAGAGGGAAAAGTCAGGCATGAACATTATTCAGCATGCTTAACAGCATATCTTTGATGTTGTCTTTGATGTATTTGTCTGATAAATGCTCATAGAAGTTGGCACTTCCCTTTGCCTGTTTAAAAAAGTATGAACACATTTTTAAAAATTAGCCTTTAACAAATGACTTGCCACTTACAGTTAAGTTACTCGCAATATGCTGAAAGGTAGAGGATTTTGGTATTTTCAATTCATGGGGACAATGTAAGGACGGTGGTTATAAATCCAGCTGCACCCGTGCAGACAAGTGCACAGTGTTCCATCACACTCCAAACTTTTGGCTTGTAGAATGTAGGAAAGTTTTGGGATTCAGAAGTGACTTACACTGCAGAATACACAGCCTCTGACCTGCTTGAATAGCCATTGCATTTATAATGATGATTGGCTATCACTATGCTCATGTTACATCATTTATTAACCTGGGGCTGGATGTTGTCTCGGATTTGTTATCTACAGCCTCAGACTGCTTCATTGTCTGAGAAATTGTGAATGAACGTGTTGCAGTCATCAGCAAACAGCCACCATTCTCACCTTATGTGTGGGATATCATGAAGGAAACAGATGTAGATAGCTGCACCGAAGATGTTACCTTAATGAATGCCTGAGCCAATCCCTTGGGGCGACAATGATTGACATATGACAGGCACAATCATCTTCCTTTCTATCAGTTATGAGATCAGTTATATTTTCTTCCTGATCCCATGGATTTTTAGTTGTATTGGGCATTCTTTGTGCCACACATGGTCGGATTTATATCTAGGGCTCTGGTGTCATGTTTTGTCCATGGCTGTGATGAAGTGTGGAGTCCTGACCGTGATGGAAGCCAAAGTAAATATTAAAAGTAATTTTGTTCTCTTACCATCATTTATGTTCTTGATTGAGAATAATTGATGGGATATTCATTTAGCTAGGTTGTATTTATCTTTTTTTGTGGATAGGACAAACCTCAGCAACTTTCTACATTATTGTGTATATGCTGGTGTCATAACTGAGGCACTAGCAGTGCAGGTAGATCTAGACACAAGTCTTCACTGCAGATGGGATGATGTCAGTCATAGTGTGCCAAATCCATGTACCTGCTCAGGCATAGTGAGGATGATAATAAGAGCTCTTGACATGAGGTCAACTGATGTTGACCAGGACACTGATATTGAGACTGTCGGGTTTAGGCCAAATCAGATAAAGGCAACAAGTTTCCTCCTTTGCAAGACAGTAGTTGATCAGTTGGCCTTTATGATAATCTGATAGATTTATGTTTTTCTTGTGAATGCTGCTTATATGATACTGTGTGCCTGCGATGTTGCTACAAGTAAGTTTTTTGTTGCGTCTGTGCATACATGTACTTCTACATATGACAATAAACTTGACTTTGACTTTAGATATATTTAATTTTTTGAAAAGTTAACTCAAACCGACCAACTGTCATGGTGAGATTCAATTATAGTCCAGTATTCTGAATTATTGCAGAGAACTGTGGACACCAAACCTATAATATTGCCACTACTCTGCTGCTCCCATATAATTTTCTTATCCATATTCAGTTGCTTGCCTCACTCTTGGAATGCTTCTCTTTTTTTGAGACTACCCCTAATCTCCTGCACAATTCTCCTGATCCCTTCTGGGTTTTTAATTTTCTCTTGCTGTTGTTTCCTCTGCTCACTTCCTTATTTATTTTTTTGTACATGTGTCCAGGGTTCTCTTTCTGTCTACTGTTCTTGCCTTTGCAAACAGTTATTACTCCCTTCTCTCTTACTTTATCACTCATTAAAGAAAAATATACGTTATTTAATTGGAAAGGGGGACCGGATTATAGAGCCTGTCTATTGCTATATGTCAGCATTAAATTTGGAAGAAGGCAGAGATCACCAGCCTTTTCATTATTTCTTTAAAATCTTGGTGCATCTGTATCTTTTTTTTGTGGGTGACTTTCTTTGATTCTAATCTTTCCACATCTTAATGCAGGGATATCTCCTTTCTATGTGATGCTGTATATACCAAATGTCCCGTTAACGTGATGCCTGTTGCATTGGCAGCTACGGATAAAAGTGCTGTTCGGGCTCAATTTGAAAAGCATTCCACCACAGTGAGTAATGAAGAAATCAAACGACTGAATGATTTGCAAGCAATATTTATTATGTTTTGCTTTCAATCAAAACTGTTTAAAATCTCTGGGTTTAGAATGTGACTGTTTCAACTTTATTTCAATTTTGGATTTTCATTTTAACTTATATGACATGAGAAGCAAAATTTCTAATTCAGACCTTTACTTATATCACAACATAGAAGAGGAGCTGTTACCACCACTGCTAAGTAAAAGGGGAATATTCCGATCCTGACTTTTGAAAGAGAGGGATTCACCTCAAAAACTGCTTTAAGGAGAGGATTACTGTACTGTTGACAGCATATTGGAATCATGAGAACTACATCATCCTATTTTGGTTTTAAATGAGATCTGCTTTGCTACTGGATAATATTTCACATAGAAAAGTACAGCACTGAACAGGCCATTTGGCCCACAGTGTTGTGCCGATCTTGATGCCAACTTATACTGAATGTCCTCCTCCTGTGTATCATCCATATCCCTCCATTCCCTTCATATTCATGTGTCTATCTAAAAGCCACATAAACTCCACCAAACTGCCTGCTTCCACTACTGTCCCTGGGAGCCCATTCCAGGCACCTACCGCTCTCTGCATAAAAAAAAACTTGCCCAGACATCGCCTTTCAACTTCCCCCCTCAAACCTTAAATGCATGTCCTCTGGTGTTTGACATTTTTTCCCTAGGGAAAGGATTCTGACTGTCTCCCCTATCTATGCCTCTCATAATTTTAAAAACCTCTATCAGGTCTCCCCTCAGCCTCCGATGCTCTAGGGAGAACAACCCAAGTTTGTCCAATCTTTCGTTATAGCTCATACCCTCTAATCCAGGCAGCATCCTGGTAAACCTCTTCTGCACCCTCTCCACAGTCTCCACATTCTTTCTATAATGGGCCAACCAGAACTGCACACAGTACTCCAAGTGTGGTCGAGCTAAAGTTTTATATAGCTGCAGTATGACTTCCTTACTCTTATATTCAACATTCTTGCCAATGAAGGCAAGCATGCCATACACCTTCTTTACCACCTTATCTACCTGTGCAGTCACTTACAGTGAACTATGGAACTGGATCCCAAGATCCCTCTGTATCTCAATGCTATTAAAGGACCTACCAGTAACTTGTACTTTCTCTTTTCATTTGACTCCCAAAGTGCAACACTTGCCCAGATTAAATTCCATCTGTCACTTCTCTGCCCACATCTGTAACTGACCTATATACCGCTGTATTCTTTGATCGCCCTGTACACTGTCCACAACTCCACCAAACTTGCTAATCCATCCAAATCATTGACATATATCACACACAACAGAGGTCCCAGCACTGATCCTTGCAGAACACCGCTGGTCATGGATCTGCAGCCAGAATAACAGCCTTCCACCCCTACTCCCTGTCTTCTATGGGCAACCCAGTTCTGAATCCAAACTTGCAATTCACCCTGGATCTCATACACCTTTACCTTCTGCATCAACCTACCATGTGGGACCTTATCAAATGCCTTACTAAAGTCCATGTAGATAACGTTTACTGCCTTACCCTCATCAAGCACCTTTGTCTTCTCCTCAAAAAATGCAATCAAGTTTGTAAGGCATGACCTGCCCCGCACAAAGCCATGTTGACTGTCCCTAAGCAGTCCATGCCTTTCCAAATGCACATAAATCCTATCCCTGTATGCTCTCTAGTAGCTTCCCTACCACTGACGTGAGGCTCACTGGCCTGTAATTACCTGGATTATCCCTCAATAAGATCATCTCCCAGTCTCCTATGCTCCAAGGAGAAAAGTCATAGACTGTCCAACTTCTCCCTATAACTCAGTTGTTCAAGTCCTGGCAACATCCTTGTAAATTTTCCCTGCACTCTTTCCCATTTAATAACATCTTTACAATTGCAGGGAGACCAAAACTTAACACAATGCTCCAAGTGTGGCCTCACCAATGTCTTGTACAACTGCAACATAACCTCCCAACTTCTATACTCCATGCCCTGACTGATGAAGGTCAGCGTGATAAAGCCACCTTCACCACCCTGTTGACCCTTGACTCCACTTTCAAGGAACTTTGTACCTGAACTCCAAGGTCCATCACTCTCTTGGGCCCTGCTGTTTACTATGAAAGTCCTACCCTGATGTTATTTTCCAAAATGCAACACCTGTCACTTATGTGAATTAAACTCCATTTGCCATTCCTTGGCCCACTTACCCAGCTGATCAAGATCCCCCTGTAATTTTTGATAACCTTCTTCACTGTCAACGGTACCAGATATTTTAGTGTCATCTGTGAACTTACTAACCATGCCTTGTACATTCTCATCCAAATCATTGATATAGATGACAAACAATAACAGGCCCAGCACTGACTCCTGAGGCACACCATTAGTCACAGGCCTCCAGCCCAAGAAACAACCTTCCACCATCACCCTCTGCTTCCTCCTGTCAACAAAATTGTGTATCCAAATAGCCAGCTCTCCCTGGATTCCATGTGATCTAATCTTCTAGAGCAGCTTACCATGTGGAACCTTATCAAAGGCCTTACTGAGGTCTATATAGACCGCGTCTAATCACCCAACCTTCTTGGTTACTTCATCAAAAAACTCAATTGTTCGTAAGACATGATCTCCCGTGCACAAGGCCATCCTGACTGCCTTTAATTAACCCCTATCTTTCCAGATACATGTGTGGGATTCTGGTGTTTGGATCCTGAGTTCTTTTTGGAGTCAGGAACGAGGCATAAAAACTTGTTGCTTCACGGTTATTTTCTTAAGAGTTGAGGGAACAAAGGAAACGAGTACAGACACATGGTAACTTAGAAAGAAGAGGAAGAGCAGGAAGCACAGGAAAGCAAGAGAGCAAGATAAGCAAGAGAGCTTTTTGACATAAAACAGCTCCTTTTATACCTGAGACGAGACATTCCTTAGATAACAATGGTCCAATCAGAAAATACCTGTTTAATACTATGGCAAAATCAACCAATGAAAAAATACTCATTCACCAGGTGAAAGAACACACAAGCTAAGAAGCAGTTATACCTTGTACAGCCACTAGAGGTGTATCAAACACACTACATGTAAAAATTACTAAAAAGAAAAGATATATATTAAACAATCGAATCCAACACATGTATATCTTATTCTTCAGAATCCTCTCCAGTAACTTACCAACCACAGATGTTAGGCTTACTGGCCTACAGTTCCCACGTTTTTCTTTGCAGCCCTTCTTAAATAAGGGCACAACATTTGCTACCCTCCAGTTTTCCAGTACCTCACTCATGGCTAACGATGCAAATATCTCAGCCAGGCCTCCCGCAATTTCTTCTCTGTGTTCTTGGATATACCAAGTCAGGCCCTGGAGGTTTATCTACCTTCGTACATTTAAAGACATTCGGCACCTCCTCTACTATAATGCAGACTATCACCAAGACATCCCCATTAGCTTTCCTCAGTTCCCAAGTCTTCATGTCTTTCTCCACAGTAAAAACAGAGGAGAAACATATATTAAGGACTTTGCCCATCTCCTATGGCTCCACACATGGATGTCCATTTTAGTCTTTGAGGGGCCCTATTCTCTCTCTAGTTACTCCTTTTCCCTTAATGTGCATAAAATCTCTTTGGATTCTTCTTAATCTTTGCTGTCAAAGTTATCTCATGCCCTCTTTTTGCCCTCCTGATTTCCTTCTTGAGTATACTCAATACATGCTTCATTGCTAAGACCTTGTGCAGTAATATTTGATGTAGCATCTCATCAAGCCTTTTAGAAATCCAAGTATACCATATCATAGAACACAGAACAGTACAGCACAATACAGGCCCTTCAGCCCACAATGTTGTGCCGACGTTTGAACCTCACCTAAGACTATCTAACCCCTTCCTCCCACATATCCCTCTATTTTAAATTC
Source organism: Pristis pectinata (assembly GCF_009764475.1). Classification (NCBI taxonomy): domain Eukaryota; kingdom Metazoa; phylum Chordata; class Chondrichthyes; order Rhinopristiformes; family Pristidae; genus Pristis; species Pristis pectinata. The sequence continues at coordinate 46,571,766 of NC_067407.1, forward strand.
CTTCATATGCTTATCTAGTAACTTCTTGAATTTGACCAATGTACCTGCCTCCACCACCAGGCAGGCAGCGTATTCCATGCCCCAACCACTCTCTGGGTGAAAAACCTTCCTCTGATATCTCCCTTGAACTTCCCACCCATTACTTTAAAGCCACGCCCTCTTGTATTGAGCCTTGGTGCCTTGGGAAAGAGGTGCTGGCTGTCCACTCTATCTATTCCTCTTAATGTTTTGTACACCTCTATCATGTCTCCCCTCATCGTCCTTCTCTCCAAAGAGTAAAGTCCTAGCTCCCTTAGTCTCTCCTCATAATGCATACTCTCTAAACCAGGCAGTATCCTGGTAAATCTCCTCTGCACCCTGTCCAACACTTCCACATCCTTCCTATAATGAGGCGACCAGAACTGGACACAGTACTCTAAGTGTGGTCGAACCAGAGTTTTGTAGAGCTGCATCATTACCTCACAGCTCTTAAACTCAGTCCCTCGACTTATGAATGCTAACATCCCATAAGCTTTCTTAACTACCCTATCCAACTGTGAGGCAACTTTCAGGCATCTGTAGATATGGACCCCCAGATCCCTCTGCTCCTCCACACTGCCCAGAATCCTGCCATTAACTTTGTACTCCACCTTGGAGTTTGTCCTTCCAAAGCGTACTGCCTCACACTTCTCCAGATTGAACTCCATCTGCCACTTCTCAGCCCAGCTCTGCATCCTATCAATGTCCCTCTGCAATCTTCAACAATCCTCTACACTATCCATAACACCACCAACCTTTGTATCGTCTGCAAACTTGCCAACCTACCCTTCTACCCACTCATCCAAGTCATTAATAAAAATCACGAAAAGTAGAGGTCCCAGAACCGATCCTTGTGGGACACCGCTAGTCACAGCCCTCCAATCTGAATGCACTCCCTCCGCCACAACCCTCTGCTTTCTACAGGCAAGCTAATTCTGAATCCACATGGCCAAGCTTCCTTGGATCCCATGCCCTCTGACCTTCTGAAGAAGCCTACCATGTGGAACCTTGTCAAATGCCTTACTAAAATCCATGTAGACCACATCTACTACACTACCCTCATCAATCTGTCTGGTCACCTCCTCAAAGAACAGTATCAGGCTTGTGAGACATGATCTGCCCTTCACAAAGCTATGCTGGCTGTCCCTGATCAGACCCTGATTCTCTAAATGCCCATAGATCCTATCTCTAAGAATCCTTTCCAACAGCTTGCCCACCACAATCGTAAGGCTCACTGGTCTGTAATTCCCTGGACTATCCCTACTACCTTTCTTGAATAAGGGGACAACATTTGCCACCCTCCAGTCCCGTGGACAACGAGGACTCAAAGATCCTAGCCAAAGGCTCAGCAATCTCCTCCCTCGTCTCACGGAACAGCCTGGGGAATATTCCGTCAGGCCCTGGGGACTTACCTGTCCTAATATTTTCTAACAGCTCCAACAAATGCTCTCTCTTGATATCAACATGCTCTAGAACATTAACCTTACCAACACTGTCCTCAGTGTCATCAAGACCCCTCTCTTTGGTGAATACTGAAGAGAAGTATTCATTGAGGACCTCACCCACTTCCACAGCTTCCAGGCACATCTTTCCACCTTTATCTCTAATCGGTCCTACCTTTACTCCCATCATCCTTCTGTTCTTCACATAAGTGAAAAATGCCTTGGGATTTTCCTTAACCCTACTCTCCAAGGCCTTTTTATGCCCCCTTCTTGCTCTCCTCAGCCCTTCTTAAGTTCCTTCCTTGCTACCCTATATTCCTCAAGAGTCCTATCTGATCCTTGCTGCCTAAACCTTATGTATGCTGCCTTCTTCCTCCTAAGTAGATGCTCCACCTCTCTTGTCACCCATGGTTCCTTCACCCTGCCATTCTTTCTCTGTCTCACCGGGACAAATTTATCCCTAACCTCCTGCAAGAGATTCCTGAACAATGACCACATCTCCATCGTACATTTCCCTTCAAAAATATCCTCCCAATTCACACTCGCAAGTTCTAGCCTTATAGCCTCATAATTTGCCCTTCCCCAATTAAATCTGCTGATTCCCTTTCATTTGTTTGTTATATCTTAAAATAATTGAATAAATTTATCAGATATCATTTCCTTTACATGTTGACTCTGCTTGATTTTGTATGAGGATTTTTTGAATGTTCTGCAACTGCTTCCTTAATAATGGATTCCAAAATTTTCTCAGTGATGATTTCTCAGGCTAACTGGCTTAGAGGTTCCAGCTTTTGTCTCCTTTTTCCAATCGTTGCATTACATTTGCTGTTTTCCAGTCTGCTGGAACTTTTTCTGAATCTAGGATATTTTGGAAGATTACAGCCAATGGATCCATTATCTGCTGCCATTTCTTTTAAGAATCTTGGACATAGGCCATCTGATCCAGCCTTCAAATCTTTGTAATTGCCTTTAGTCTTAAACTTGAATAGTTTCAGAGCAAATTTCTCATTCAGCATATTTCTATCACATTTATCTTCACTCCTTTGCAGAGGATCCTTTAGAACAAGATTGTGCATTAATTCTGTTTCATCACACAAGACCACATGTAAAATAGCTTGTTCCCTTGATTCCAAAAGATGTTATTCTTAAAAAACTGTGCCAAATAAATTCTTTCAATTTGTCCTGAACTCTTTTTGATGTCTCCAATCTATATGAGTATTAAAGTCTCCCACAATTATTATGGTGCATTTCCTGCAAGCCCCCATCAATCCACCTTTAGTTTGTGATATATACTTTATCCAACAGTTACTACTTCTTTCAATTACTTCTTTCACTTGCTGTTTCTTATTTCCATCTGAACTGTTTCTACATCTTTATCTTTTGAGCCAAGATAGTTTCTCAGTACTGTACTGACCTCATACTTTATTGAAAGTATAACTGTAACTCTTCTGGCTACCCTTCTGAAATGTGAATATTTTGGCTCCAGCCTTGGTAACCCTGCAAGCACACTTCTCTAATGACGATGAATCATTCCCTTTTATTTCTATTTGTGCCATCAATTCACTTATCTTCTTATGATTGAGCATTCAGATAAAGTCTCTTTAATTTTGACCTTTTGCTATCTCTTTTACTCTGATTCTACTTGCTAGACCTTTATTGTATGACATTTCCCCTCGCAGCACATTGATTCCCCATTTCACTAGCATGCATTATCATCTTGTCCTTCCTCTTTTACTTTCTAAGTTTCCCCTTGCATGAATTGCACCTACCACTGCCCTTCCATTTTGTCCACTATTTAGTTTAAAGCCAAGGGAAAACTCTATTGCCTTTCTTTCATGGGATCTCCTCACCTACTTGTGGTTTCTGTTTAAAGTCTCAGCTGAAAGACGGCATTTCCTAGAGTGGAGTTATACATTAAAGATGCATTGAGGGACCTGAGGTGTATTCAATATCAAAGTCAAAGTTGAGATTATTGTCACATGCACAAGTACATGAATGCACAAGTGCAATGAAAAACTTACTTGCAGCAGCATCACAGGCACATAGCATTATATTAGCAGCATTCACAAGGAAAACATAAACACAATTTTTACAAGAAAGACCACAATTAGAACAAATAAAAACAATATCCATTTTAGTGCAAAATGACCAAGTGCATGGTCAAGAATTCAGCTGAGAGAGGCTGATTCACTGAAGTCATTCAGAGATCACCTCACCCATAGTACACCTAATGCCATTTAATTACCTGGGATTAGAGTCAACGTTGAGGCTTTCCAAGTCCATTCTCCGTGTCCATTGTACTCTGCTATTTAGGGACTGCACTGATTTTTTTTGACATTGAGTACTTTTTTTCCACTCAACAGAAGCAGGTGGATGTACCTGAGAGTTTGATACCAGATGAGTACCACATTGTGAAGAACAAGGGAGTCCTGGGACTGGAGTATTATGAGGAGTGAGTAATCCTCTAAAGTATAAAATCTTTAACAAAAGTCACTTCTTTTTCTCTGAAGTGAAAGCTTTTCTCCTTTGTGTTTTGTGACATATTATACTAGAGTTTTGCAGCATGGGCCTGCATATGAAAAATTGCTAACAAGTCTGTTTCCTGATTTCCCAAAAAAATTTAGCACATGACCTTACTTAATAGCCTTCACAATTGCATGGTTATGATTGATAGAGCTTTCTGCATAACTTCATAATACAGCACATTGAAGCTCTAATTTATTATGTAACTGGGGTAATATGAACTAAAGGTGAACATTAGTTTTTGGGGAGTGTGGTTTGACCCAATGCCATAAGACAGTAGTTCTGATTGTCTGATCCATTCTCCTTGTTCCTTCCTTCAAGGAACAAGAAATCATATATTCATCTTTCTCATGCATAATTTCAACTCCAAAGAATCCACTAGGATATCTAATGATCTGTGGTTCATCTTTCTTGTAGTAAATATACCACCTTACTGGAAGACCACGAGAAGAAACTAAGAGTATTTCCCTCCATGTAAGTCATTGTATTCACTGACTCCTTGATTGAATCAGTTTATTTAATGATGCCCTTAAAAATGTTTAGCTTGTTTTTAAAAAGTCTCTGAATTTCACTGAATTTACAAAGACAGTGCCATTATTGGTGGCAGCAGTTGTTACTGTATATAAACCATTGATTTCTGGTAATGGTTTCTGGAAGGTTATTGGTATGTGGGGAACATTAAAAGCGTAATTCTGTCACCAGCTGTTCACACATGCATACTTTTCAGCAGTGTTTACTTGGAGACCAGTTCTTTTGCTCAAGATTGATGAGTGGTCTTGTAATACCATCCCTGGCTTTCACATCTTCATATTGTAAACAGATGTGATCCTGATAAAACCCCACAAGTGACATTCTTTCTATTTTATTGATAAGTGTAATTTGAAGTTCACAAAATGGACCAAAGAAACTTTTCTAGAGCAATTTTTTGCAGAACCAAGGTTATTTTAGTGTCTAGTGTGATGCCTCAGGGTTAATTAATAATTTCATAGTAAGGTATATTCAGGAAAGAGAAGTGATAATATTATAGAATTTTACATTGACTTTGATGGTGACATTGTGAAACTAGAGTTCTAAACTTTTACCCAGGTATGAAGGATCTATTGGCTGAGGCAGACTGGGAAATGTGATTAACTAGTATGAGAGTGAATAAACAATGCAGGCTTTTGGTGAAACCATTGCATATTTATCAACCATTGTACTTTCATTAGGAAGCAAAATTGCATGGAAAAAGTGATCCATTAAGGCAAATCAAAGGTTTGTACTGTATTGGCTTAAAAGAATGGATTATCGTGTTGTTATGAAAATTAGTAGGCATTTGAAAGTTATCAGAAATTTGAGTAGGAAACAGTGAAAATTGATCAAAAATGATTAAAGGAGAACGTAGAGCAAGTGTAAACTGGCAAGAAATATAAGGACAGATTGTAAAAACTTTTGGAGATGTGTAAAAAGGAAAGGATTAAAGTACACAGAATACAGAAAAATGTTTGGTTAACTGTATACAGGTCCTCCCTAGGTTACAAATGCCCGATCTATGAACAGTCCATACATGCAAAGGAGCGTTTGGGAGACTGGCGGGCTGGATTTGCTGTCTGCTGTGGGGCTGTAGGCATCTTCTGATGCCTGGGAACATGGTTCACAGCATATTTCTGACTCGTGAACTGACCAGGTAATGAACTGTTCACAGGAACAGAACCCGTACCTGTGGAGGAGCTGTACCCAATTATAAATCTTCAATTGTGACACTAGGCATCAAGTGTGAAACCATTTTATGCTCCGTCACTGATTTCCTTTACCCGATTGAACAAATGATTGCCACTGCTCAGAGGAAAACTAAACTGCTGTTCAAACAGTTCTTTAATTAGACCATTGTTTTCTTTCCAGGAGACCCAGTGGGAGAGTTGAGGCCATTCAGCTGTCACAAGTGATGGATGATATGTTAGAGAAGGTTGGGTTTAATGATGATAAACAGGAATTAAAAGGAGAAACTCAGGTATTGTGAGAATGACAGGAACTGTAGTTCTATAATTGTTGTACATTCAGTCGAAACAGACAGGAGAAATGTCATTGCCATTTTACAGAATCAAATAATCATAAAAAATTGGATACAGTTTTTGTTAGAGAATTTGTTAGTCTTTCTCTTATCTAATTGCTAGTATACCTCAATGGATTGTTCCTCTTCAGTCCCTTCTTCTCCAACCTTAAATTATTTATCTGTACCCATTGCATTTTTAACTCTTTACTAACTTTTATGCTGGTTTATTTTCACCATTGTAACTCTCTTATTGGTGAATCACTATTCCTCATGTTGATGATGTCTATCCTTGCATATAGTTAAGTTTTTCATCAAACCCTTTGAGCTCCTTTTAGCTGCTGGATTGTTTTGTACCTTCATAAAGCCTCACTCCAATCTTCAAAGTTTAGGACATCATATTGGAGCTGCTTTAAATTTAAAAACATCAAATTTAACTTTTTGGACAAAAATGAAGATTCACACAAGAAACAATAGCAGTTATTTAGCCTCCCACTTAATAACCCAAAGACATAACATAATAAAAAGACAATTTTAGGAAGTAAATTAGTTGTAACTAGTTGTATCTAAATGAGTTGGGCCAAAGGGCCTGTTTCCATGCTCTATGACTCTTATTTCTTTATTAATTTGCATTTACAGAGTGATGCTAGCTTCTTGCAGTTAAGTACCTTCACAAGAACTTCACAAGATTATTATCAAACAAAATTTGACACTGAAGCACATAACAGGATATTTACAATGATGTAGACTTTTATAGTAATATAACAAAAATATTTTGAATTAAGTTTAGTTTAGTAGTTGTTTCTTACACATGAACTTTAGCAACAAGCTAAAGTGAAAGTGTCTTGCTAAAGTGTTAGAAGATTGATGGGTTAAAGATTTGAGAGACAAGTAACTTAAGACATATGTGATTGATTCAGTTGACAAATGACCTTTATAAATTTGAGCAGTTATTCAAAATCCCAGTCAACTCTTTTTCCAGTATATTGCAAAAGTTTGGTCGAAGAAGTAAATAAAGAGCATCTGAAGTAGAGTTTAAGGAACATCTTAACAAAGATCGGCAAGGTTTAAGGAAAGAATTCATCAACTTAGGGCCAAGATAGCCAAAGATAAAGCTGGCATTGACGAGTAATTAAAATTGGGAAATCAGGAACTGCAGTGCTCTCTGTGTATTAATGGACTTGCTTATTGATCGGACACTTCTCAAGGATTTAAGACTCGCTATCCTCATGGAAATTTCCCAATGTTCTTCATATAAAGACAATGTTTTATTTATATCATCATTAAGGATCATCTACTAGACTAAATTTAGATAATAAAAATATTTTTTATTACGTTAATCTGAAACTCAAAAAACAATGCAAATAAAGAAGGAGTAAGTTAAATATCTTGACTGCATATAATCAACATGCATGCGGGGTAGAAATTCATCCTTGGGTGCTTGCATTAAATGCAAAATATATTGCAGCAGACCTGATTCTGACTTTTGGTTGCATTGACTTTGGCTTGAAGTAAGAAGGAAATCTGCTCTTCTACTAAACCCTTGTGATTGCTTAAATAAAATATTAATTAAGATTGCAAGATCATGAAAGGTTCTTACAGTATTTTACAAATTGAACAGCATCTACATACGTAGCATCTGTTTATCTCTATTTCCATCAGTGTTGTGGTGATTTTTTATTTGCACAGATGCATCATTTGCTGGACCTGGTGAAAAAGGAACAAGACATTTATAATCTTGTGTTCCATGAGCTTATTCGTCAGATTAGTGTGGATTGTGCAGAGCGAGGAGAGCTTCTTGCCAAAATCAGGTCTGTCATAACTATAGATCATCACTGATTAGAACGTTGCTACTTTCTACCATTGCTTATTCCAGATTTTGCAACCTAGACATAACTTGCCACATAGTAAATAAAGTTTACAGATGATGTTATTATTTGGGCTGGAGGTGCAAACAAAAGTGTACAATTTTGGTTTTTTTTGTAGCATTGGAACATTATTGGTAATACATAATCAAACAAGCATTCAAATTGCAGATGTAGTAATGCATTTGAATGTATAAACTATATTTAACATTTTCCTTTGAAGCATTAGCATCAAGTTTAACACGGGGTAAAAGCATGCCATTGCTCAGGTGGACCTTCTTCCCTTTAATATATAAAAACAGAATGAGTGTAGGACTTTGCAATATATATGCAAAGTCCCACACTCATTCTGTTGCTCCTCTGGGTTTGGGCCCCAACTGCAATGTTAGCTGTGGCCTTTGTGGAAAAACCTTTTACCATTTTTGGAATTTTCACTTGGTAACAACAGGATTTAGAGCTCGAGGAAGTCTAAACAGATGACTATTTAGGAGGAGCAGAAGTTTGCCCTTTACCTAAAATATCTTTTTCACAATTTTCCAGTTGCTGGTGATCATTGTGCTAGCAACTTGAAATTCCACACTTGTCCACCGACCATTTGCTGTTTCTTTCTGAAACAGGCTAGAATCTGACCAGGAACATGCCTGTGAGAGCCAAAAGTTAGAATAGTCTGATCTTATGCGCTGATGTCAAAGGTGGACAGTCTGATTGATCACCTCAACGGTCCAACCACTCAGCCAATTTTTGCTCCTAATTTAAAATAAGGATTAATGGGGCTAAATTGGAACACACAGGAAAGCAAGATTGCTCTACATGACTAACCCCAGCCCATATGACTTTGTAGTGATACACAAAAAGAACACGCTGTGACCTTGTTAGCTTGAGTTGGGCTGTTGTTGGCCTTTGCATAACTATGAAGCCCTATAAACTTGCAATCCAACATCACTGTGGGAGTCCCTCACCTCAAGGATTGTAATAGTTCAAGGCAGCTCCCATCATCTTCTCGAAGGTAGTTAGGGATGCTTATTAAATCCTGCCCTGCCAGCAATTCCCATAATGCATAAATGAATTAAAAGAAAACAAATATTCCTCTATTCTCCCATAGTTCCTATCATTCCTTCTCTCTTTTGCTTATCATCTCAGTATTGACTTGAGAGTCCAGTAATTGTTCAAATAATCAGTGTTTCCCAGCATACATTGTCCAACTTAGTTTCTGTGTTACCACTAAACCTTAAGATATTTTAAGGTCAGTATGTGATCACCAGCTGGTACATGGCTGAAAGAAAGAGAGAGCATGGTGTTTTATAATACTTTTCATATTCCCGAGAGCTCCCAGTGCGCTTTACAGAACAATTAATTACCTCTAAATTATGTGGACAAATATGGCAGCCAATTTGCTCACAGAAAATTAGAATATTGCCATTGCCGAAAGAGCATTGAGATAATGATGATGCCTTCAGTGATGTCGATCAAAAGATGAATGTTTGTCAGAATGCTGAAGAGTTCCTTTGCTTTTTCACTTTCACTGGAATGGATGAAGTGATGGTACCGTATCTTCCCCACCCCCTGCCCACCTTTTATAGTGTACCCTCTGCAATGCACTGTTGTGCTTGTCTTTGTACACTGTATATAGCAGAAGATGAAGTGAGGCTAATAACTGCTGTGATAGCAAAAGCACAAAAAGCAAAGCACAAAAAGCACAATAGCAGGAGCTTTTCATTTATTCATTCATAGGATGTGATGCCATCACAAGGCTGGCATTTATTGTCCATCTATTAATTGTCCATCTATTAATTGTCCATGAACTGAGAAGGTAGTTAAAGGATCAACAACCAGAACTTGAAATTACTAAGTAGCTTTCAAGATGGGGGAAAAAAAAATTCCCAAAAGACAGAATCAGACAAACATGTACATTGAACAAATAACCCCATAAGTAACTCTATTTATAAGTTTTTGATGATCTGGTGTCATCTGTACAATGATGAGACAGAGTGCAGGAAGGAGATAGAGAGCCTAATGACATGGTGTCAAGACAACAACCTTTCCCTCAATGTCAACAAAATGAAGGAGCTCATCATTGTCTTCAGAAAGTGGGGTGGAGTACACTCTCCTGTCTGTATCAATGGTTCTGAGGTGGAGATGGTTGAGAGCTTCAAGTTCTTAGGTGTAAATATCACCAACAATATGTACAGGTCCAGCCACTTAGACAACAACAGCCCAAAAAGCACACCTACACCTCTACTTCCTCAGAAGGCAAAGGAAATTTGCTATGTCCCCGATGACTCTTAACCAATTTTTATAGATGCTCCATAGAAAGCAGCCTGTCCGGGTGTATCACAGCTTGGTATGGCAACTGCTCTGCCCAAGACCACAAGAATTGCAGAGAATTGTGAATGCAGTCCAGTCCTTCATGCAACCCAACCTCCCCTCCATTGACTCAGTCTACACTTCCTGCTGCCTCAGGAAAGCAGCCACCATAATCAAGGACCACTCCCACCCCAGTCATTCTCTCTTCTCTCTTCCCATTGGGCAGAGGATACAAAAGCCTGAGAGCACAAACCACCAGACTAAAGTTCAGCTTTTATCCCACAGTTAATAGACTCTTGAATGGACCTCTCATACACTAAAAGGTGAAGTCTTGATCTCCCAATTTACCTTGTCATGGCCCTTTCACTTTATTTGTATACTTCCACTGCACCTCATCTGTAACTGCAACACTGTATTCTGCATTCTGTTTCCTGTTTACCACTCCAACATAATTATGTATGGCATGATCTGTCCAGATGGCACGCAAAACAAAAGCTTTTCACTGTATCTCGGTACAAGTGACAATAATAAACCAAAATCTACAAATAGATTTCTTCGCAAATTTGCAAATATTGTCACCACATCCCAATTTGGAATCTTAAATCTTGGTTAGCATTCACAAATGGATTGAAATATTACAGAGATGCAGATTGATTACCCAGGAGGAAGGAATGAATGATTATACGATGGAATGCTCAAAGAACTGGCAACATAGCATTTATCTAAGACTTGTGCCTGGAAATATCAAAAGACATGTCAGCAAGTTTACAAAGAAGTATATGCTATACAAAGAAGAAAGGAAAATGAATTAAAACTAAATGAGGGGGAGAAACTTTTTAAAACTTGTGTGATTTTGAATTTTTTTTAGTTTAAGGAAAGCAGTAACATTCCGCTTACTTTTTCACAGAGAGAGGTACGTAAGTTTATTGGACCACATTCCTCGCCATCTAACTAGTATGCACAATGAAATCATGATGCAACGGTTGTTGGACAAGCAACTTATTTTGGAGCTGTTTCTTTTCCAGAATGCTGTTGAAAAACTCAACAGGTAATTATTTTAATCATTGAGCCTATCCAGAAATGTTGTTTTTATTGAGGTGACAGGAGTGAGGATTTTACAAATGAACTAATAATTTCCAAATTGTAAGGAACTCATGGTAGTTTTGACAAAATAAATAGATGCAGTACAGTTGATGGCTCAGCACATTTCTTGGGTGTTTTCATTATCCAAACTTCTTGTATAGAGTCGTAGAGAACAGGAAAAATCCCAAGTTTGACGCTTGGTTGATGTTGTTAGTTGCTCTAAACCAGCAGCAGTTGTACTCTTGGATTAGGAAGTGGGGAAATCAAACAGGGTTTGAACGCCAGGCCTGTAGATTTTAGAAAAGGGCAAAATTGGACTTCATTGTGATTTCCCTGCCAAACATCTGAGAACCTTTCCACTTACATACATTATCACATGTGAGTTGGTGCCATGTGGGTGATCCACCGGAGAGCAATAGATCCCAATGAAACCAAAGCCAAAATGAGTCTGTCTCCAGGATGTGAAGGAAGGGGAGAAGGCTAGTGGATAAACATTGAGAAAGGTTAAGAAACACTCAGATTCTATAGCTGAGATGCAGTCATCATACTGTGGGAAAGGAACTTTCTTCAGAAGAAATACTGAGTGCTGATCAATTACAGATTATTATAAATGTTACCATTTAGAATCTTTTGCTATGGAAGGTCCAACAATCCTTGATGAGTTTTGATATTATAGGGAAATCAATGGATGATAATGCTCCTTCAAGAACTGACTGCAAAGATTGCACCTTCTGAGCTACATGCTGGAGCCATGAGAACATTAGAATACCATTAAAAGATAATTATGTAATTTCTTGCTCTCTGTCTTTTATTTCTAGTGAACTTGCTGAACTTAGAGAACGTGACCGCAAGGCAACAAAGACCATAGCAAAAACACAGGAGGAGCTAAGTAATGCATTAATTGAAGCCCATAAAAATGCCAAGTGAGTCTGCAGTGTTCTGATGCAAATACTTGGATATTTGGTAGAGTAGCAACAAGAACAATGATTGCTGCAAATTGGAAGATGGGATTTTAGCAGGGGCAATTGAGTCTCGGAGACAAAATTTGGCTCCGGGTTTCAGAAGCAGTGGGGTATTGGTATTGGTTTATTATTGCCACTCATACCGAGGTACAGTGAAAAACTTCTCTTGCATACCGATCATACAGGTCAGTTCATTACACAGTGCAGTTACATTGAGTTAATACAGAGTGCATTGATGTAGTTCAGGTAAAAACAATAACAGTACAGAGTAAAGTGTCACAGCTACAGAGAATGTGCAGTGCAATAAGGTGCAAGATCACAACAAGGTAGATCGTGAAGTCATAGTCCATCTCATTGTGGTAAGACTATTGAACGGTTCCCTTATACAGTGGGGTAGAAGCTGTCCCTAAGTCTGGTGGTACGTGCCCTCAGGCTCCTGTATCTCCTACCCGATGGAAGAGGAGAGAAGAGAGAATGTCCTGGATGGGTGGGGTCTTTAATTATGCTGGCTGCTTCGCCAAGACAACGAGAGGTAAAGACAGAGTCCAAGCAGAGAGGCTGGTGGCCGTGATGCACTGGGCTGTGTCCACAACTCTCTGCAGTTTCTTGCGGTCCTGGGCAGAGCAGTTGCCGTACCAAGCCGTGATACATCCAGATAGGATGTTTTTCTATGGTGCATCTGTAAAAGTTGGTGAGAGTCAAAGGGGACAATCCAAATCCTGAGGGAGTAGAGACGCTGGTGAGCTTTCTTGGCCGTGGCATCTACGTGATTTGACCAGGACAGGCTGTTGGTGATGTTCACTCCCAGGAACTTGAAACTCTCAACCCTCTCGACCTCAGCACCATTGATGTAGACAGGTGCATGTACACTGCCCCCTTTCCTGAAGTCGATGACCAGCTCTTTTGTTTAGACATCGAGGGAAAGGTTGTTGTCATGACACCATTCCACTAAGCTCCTTCCTGTACTCCGCCTCATCGCTGTTTGAGGTACGGCTTACAACGGTGGTATCATCTGCAAACTTGTAGATGGAGTTAGAGCAGAATCTGGCCACACAGTCATGAGTGTATAAGGAGTAGAGTAGAGGGCTGAGGATGCAGCCTTGTGGGGTAGAGGTATATATTGTGGAAATGTGAGTGAGGAGCTTTATTGATGGAAGGAAGACAGAATTGGAAACAACCCTAATTCTAATAAGATGCCAACATTTACAAAGTGTGCCTCAACCTGAAGATAAACTATTAGTGGCAAGGGAGTGGAATTTAAAGCAGGTGCTAAGAATAGAGAATGGAACTTATCTCTCAAAAATTGGCTTGAGGGTTAGATTGAAATTAGATTTAAAGCCCTGAACCAACTATTACAGCCTACCTTGAACGTGGCTACTTCTGGTTTCAATAGAGACAGGACAGGACTGTTTAATCAGCTCGTTGCAGTAGGTGGATTTGTTATTTAAACATTATATTGATGATACTTGTGTTTATTTCAACAGTGATTTTATTCTAACTCTTTATGGTTGGGTTTATTGCACATCTTCTCGGCTAGATGAAGTGGGAGTGGTTCCTCTAGCCCCAATCACCAACTCAATAAATCCCCACCTTCTGTTAACTCCAAATCTCTACCCCCATCACACCTCCCCTTTCCTCTCATTATCTGCTCCTGAAACAGCATCAGACTTTTTTAAATCACTGCCTGACTCCACGTCCCTTGCAATTAGCACCCAACCCACAATGGAACACCCTTCCCACCACTCCATCCCCCCTGCTAGTATATCTTTCCCACTCCCTCCCTACGCTTGCCTCCTCTGCTGGACTGTAGCTTACAAATCTCTAAAGACAGCCTACAGGGTTGCCCGCAGGTGGGCACCAAAAACAAAATAAAGTTGCAAAATTATCCCAGTTGGGGGCTTTAGGACATTTGGGAAACCATGTCTTTAATGTTCAAAACAGAAACCTCCCCAACCCTCCATACTGCACGGAATATCCCTCCAGGCTAAAACAAAACAGGCAAAGTCATTAGCCTGATATTAGATTTGTAGACATGTGTTTTGAGTAAGGTGGAGAGAACAGAGAAATTGTCAGAATAGAGAAGATTAAGAAAAGCTTCAAATAAAATGTTCAAAATTATGGCTTTGATATGATAAGTTGGGAAGAATTGTTTCCATAAGCAGAAAAGTTGGTAATCAGCAGATATTGACTTAATAATTGGTGAAGGAACCAAAGTGAAGTTGAAGAAAATTATTTATCATGCAATAACTTGTTACTTTTTTGAAATATACAGCTTGAAAGGGTGGTAGAAGCAAATTCAATAAAAAATGTCTTCTAGAGGGAACATAATGAATACTTGAGAAAGGGAGGAAAGAACAGTGAATTGAGGCTAATTGGGTCTTGGAAAAGAGCTGGCACAGGCGTTTGAATGGCCTTCTGTGCCATGTGATTCCAGAATCCATTACAATGAAGGAGAGATATTCTGAAAGGAAAAGTGATGGAAGGAGTGATGGAGAGATTGAACATCTGGGAGCAAGAGGAGGCCACACAGCCCCTCATGCATGCCCTGCCATTTAATATGGCCATGGCAGATCTGATTATAACCTCAATTCCCCATTCCTGTTTATCTATGCTAACCTTTCATCCCTTTAACTACCTCTGCTTTGAGAATGTTCAAAGACTTTGCTTCCACAACCTCATGAGGATGAAGCCAATCAGCACCAGGATGAAATCTGTTATGTTCCAGAGACTTCTCAGCTTACATCTCCAAAAATTTGCTCAGAACCATTTCCTTGCTGATTGCAATTTCCCTGAGAACTTGTCCCATCCAACACCTGATTTACAGCTATTTCTGAGATGTTACTTGTATTCTCTGTAGGAAAGATGGAAACAAAATGCCTGTTAAGTCTATTTGCCAGCTTCTTTGTGGTATCAATTCCCAAACTCACTTTTCATAGGACCAATGGTCACCTTGTTATTTTTTTTGAAAAATATCTATAGAAACACTTACTATCTGTAGTCATATTACTTGCTAGTTTTATCAGTTATTCTATTTTTTCTTCCTTTTCGACATTTATTTTTCATTTAATTCTGTCCTGCCATTTTCTGACCTGCCATTTTCTTTTGCAATTATGTGTCTTTTCAAAATTGATGCTATCAGCCTGCAGCCATACTTCTGTAATGCCCATTAGATTATACCTATTTTATCCTCATTTATTTGTAAAGAAGATGGTCACTGGTATTTATATATGCAAATTAACTACAGACAGTATGCATGGCTGATTAAAAGAGGTCTTCTTTACTGCAACATCTTCAGAAGAATAGTTAGCTAATGTGAGTGAAAGGAAAAGGGGAAATACATTAGTCAGAATTAAGTGAATGTGCTGGTATTATGGAGACACAGCAGACTGCAGTTGCTGGAATCTGGAACAAAAAAAGAATGCTGGAGGAACTCATCTGGTCAAGCAGCATCTGTGGGGGGGGGGGTTGGAAGGAATTGTGGATGTTTTGGGTAGAGACCCTTCATCAGGACATAATTGGTAATACATTGTGCGTGGTAATGTTGGTGGATTTCTGCCAAATTCTCTGCTGAGTGAGATTGCATTTATTAGATCTGGTATTTTCCACCAAGCCCTTCTGAGTGTAGTGGACACCATGTGGTTTTGGTGGAGTGAAAGAAATTTGCTGCTACACAATATTTCCTGAGGCAACATACTGGTGCTTCTCTTTTTGGAAAGAGTACAAATGAAGTTAACAGAACTGATATATAAGATTGGGGTAAGGTTGAGGATGGCTGCTAGATGGCATTTAGTAAAGAACACCTTAAAGAGAATTTTTATGATTAAAGGGATTAGATAAACTGTATGCCTAAGAGACATGACAAATTCAATGAGACATATTTCAAGGCATTAAGACATAAACAGACTTAAGTGAGAAAAGGCAAGGTCGAGGTTCTTGTTTCTCAACTCTTTTTTTAATGTTTGAGTGAACAAACAATGTTACACAAGATGGAAAATGCTGAAATGAAAAATTCCCTGCAATAACTGCCTTGGATAGAAGGTGGTGAGTACGTAAGATGATTTACTGAGGAAGGCAGTACAAACAAAAGTATTACAATGTAGTTTATGGTAATTAAAAATAAGGCACCTGACCTTTTGGATCTCATCCCTTGAGTGGAAAGTTTAGTTTCCTTCCGAAATTCATTGTGGTATTTTAAGGGTGACGGCAGATTAGTTAAACACATTTAGCTATTCATTGTGAGTAAGTAGGTTTTTTTCTTGGTTGTCTCGGATGTTTGGGAGAAATGTCCTGATTTTTGTTAGGGGTAGGTGTTTCTACCAGTAAATGATGGTGATGCACATGCCTGAACTAACCAACAAGGATGAACACTAATGTGTCTTCCGATCTTTTATAACCCTTTTTTGTATAATAGTTCTGTTTAAAGCTTAAATATCAGTTTTGAAATTCAGGAATTCCATTGTGCAGTGTGGAGTCTAAGTTATCATACCTTCAGAAGGCATTGTGACTAGTTGATGAGACATAAAATATACTTGTCTGTTTGCTAGCTGCTGTGTTTATATTTCCTTATTGAAACTCTAAACAAAGAAGCTGATTAAAGAAAAACAAGGTTTTGGCAAAATGACCAAGTACTATGCAAGATATTTTGCTGTAGTTCTTTACTTGGAGGAACCAGAAATTACATCACCTTTGGAGCTGCTTCATTAAAATGACTTATGGTTGCAGCTCATAACTGAAGACTTTTATGATTAAGAGTTTAAAAATACCCAAATTACTTTTATTGTTTTCATGCCCTCAGTATGCTGGATGAATATCACCAGTTATATGAATTGCAGAGAAAAAGACTGATTGCCCAGATAGATACTTTAACCCAGGAGAGGGACTGGTGGAGTGATGCAGCCTATAGCCTAGCACTGAAGGTAATTCATTATCCTGCACTTTTGCCCATTGTACTTCATTTGTAATAACCAAATTGTTTTTCTGCTCCTTCCCTCAGGAGAAAAATACCTATTTGACATTTTGGCCCATGAATCTATTTGTCTCAGCAGCTGGATGGACTGTAGCCTTGTGTGCTCTAAGTAATGAGCTTTTGTCCATGTATGTTCTTTATTTCATCAATGAATCAAACTACTCAAACACTGCACGAGTGAATTCCATTCCATTTCACATTTCACATTCCATAAAGTTCATCAGCAATTTTACAAAATAGAACACATGAAACAATAGGAAAAGAGCCTCTTGAGCTTTTTCTGCCAGTAAATTTGATTACTGCTGATCTGTGACTAACTTCATGTATTATCTACCTTTTCCCCATTTCCCTTTGTCTGATAAATGTCTATCTAGCCCCCAGAAATGGGGCTAATATTTATTTGAAAAGATCCTGCAAGCATTGTCAACCAGTGGACAATTTGTTAAAATATTCAACTGAACCATGTGACTCCTGAGATAATAAAAACCCTTCACAATTCTACCTTTTCAAACGTATTTTCTCCCTCATTTTCCCCCAGATTAGGCACTAATTCCATCTTAAATTCAAGATAGATGTTCTAAAGACTGCAGTAATTGTTTAAAAAAAAGGAACATAGGAGCAGGCATAGGTCACTTAGCTGCTCAAGCCTGCTTTACCATTTAATGAAATCATGGTCAATCTTTGAACTAACTCCATATTCCCCAGCATATCCAAAATTAAATGTGATGTCCTTCTTAAAGTGCCATGTCCACACCTAGTTGTACAACTAAGATCCTTACTTCCCTCTATTCTAATCTTTTAAGTTTAAAACAAAACAGCATTATCACAGAGTCATAGTCTTGTATAGCACAGAAAGGGGCCCCTTCAGCTCACCACACCCATGCCAGCTTTTTCCCCATCTACACTAATCCCATTTGGCTGCATTAGGCCTATATCTTTCTCTATCTTGCCTATTCAAATGCCTGTCTAAATATCCTAAATATCTCTTAAACATAGTGATTGTATCTGACTCCACCACCTCTTCTGGCATTGAGTTCCAGACATCAACCAATCTCTGTGGAGGGGAGGGGGGAATCTTTCCCCTCAGATCCCCTTTACAACTCTTTCCTCTCACCTATACCCTCTTTTTTTTGATACCCCTACCATGGGGAAAAGGATTCTGACTCTCTACCCTATCTATTCCTCTTATAATTTTAGGTCACTCCTCAGCCGCCTTCACTCCAGGAAAAACAAGCCCAGCTTATCCAGTTTATCTTCATAATTAAAGTCTTCCAGCCCAGGCAACATCCTGTTGAATCTCCTCTGCAAGCTCCTCAGTGTAACTCCATCCTCCTTCTAGGGTGGTGATCAGAACTGCATCCGCTGCTCCAAATCCGATCTAACTTGTGTTTTATCAAGTTGCAACGTAACATCCCGACTTTTATATTCTATGCCCTGACCTATGTAGGCAAGCAATCTGTATGCTTTTTTCACCACCCTATCTACCTGTGTTGCCAATTTCAGGGAACTGTGGACTTGAACCCCAAGGTCCCTCTGTTCATCAATGTTCCTTAGTGCCCTACCATTTTACTGTATATGTCCTACCCCAATTTGACTTCCCAAAATGCAACACCTCACACTTGCCAGGATTAAATTCCATTAGCCAATGCTCCGCTCAACTTCCCATCTGATCCATATCCTGCTGTAGCCTCAGACAACCTTCCTTGCTATCCACACCACCAACAATTTTTGTGTCATCTGCAAACTTACTAATCAAACATCCTACATTCACATCTAAGTCAATAATATATAACAAAAGCAACAAGCGTCTCAGCAGTGATCCCTGCAGTACACCAGTGGTCACAGACTTTCAATCAGAAAAGCATCCTTTCACTTCTACCATCTGCCTCCTATCACCAAGCCTATTTTTGGATCCAATTAGCAGTTGACCTGGATCCCATGTGCCCTAACCTTCTGGACCAGCCAACCATGCAGGACCTTATTAAATGCCTTACTAAAGTCTGTACTGGCAACATCTACCACCTGTCTTCATCAATCTTCTTTATTACTTCCTCAAAAAACTCAGTCAAATTAGTGAGTCAGGATTTCTCCCGCACAAAGCCATGCTGGCTATCCCTGATCATCCCTTTCCTTTTTAAATGTACATAAATCCTATTCCTTGGGATTTTCTCCAATAGTATCCCTCCACTGACTTAAAGCTCACCAGACTGTCGTTACCTGGCTTATCCCTGCTGTGCTTCGTAAATAAAAGAACAGCACTAATTATCCTGCAGTCTTCTGGCACCACAACAATGGCTAAGAAAGATGCAAAAATCTCATCAGGGCCCCAGCTATCTCCTCCCTAGCTTCCCATTGCAACCTTGGTTAGATCTCATCTAGCCCTGGGAATTTATCAACCATTATGCATCGTATTACATCTAACACCTCCTCCTTCTTAATAATGATCACCTCTAGCTTATCCACTACCTGTCCCTGAATTCACTATCTTCCACATCCTGCTCCTTGGTGAATATAGGTAAGAAGTATTCATTCAGGACCTTACCCAGATCACCTGGCTCCACACATAGACAACCCCTTTGGTCCTTAAGGAAACTCTCTCTTTCCCTGGCTACTCCCTTGTTCTAGATATACTTAGATTGAAAACTTCTAATGATGATATTGACATTCTATTGCCTGGTTTGATTGTCTTCTACAACGGTCCATAACATTTGAATGATTTTTTTAGATGGATTGCTAAGATCCTTGGCACTGAAATGTTTGTAGATTCAATCCATTTGGAAAGTATGCTATTTCATCCTTTTAAGCTGAAGCACCAATGACCTCAGACTTCTCCATATTGAAATCCATTTTCCCCAGTTTTGCCTATCTAAAATTGTGATTTAATTTAGTGAATCTACTTACTTTAGTTGCAATGTAATCCATATCTTTGTTAAAGGCAAAATTGATCATGTGACTTTCTATACCATCATCTAAGTCATTTATCAATGTGGTAAATAGTTAAGAACCCAGGCTCAGATCTTTATGGGTCATTCTGCCAAGTTCATTATCCCTCTTCTCTTTGTCTTCCCCTTGAAAAAATTTCCTAACCGGATCAATAACATGGCTTCAATTGCATGAACTACAACTTCAATGAAGAATCACATACAATCTTTATTAAATGTCTGTTGAAAGTCCAGATAAATAACATCATAGAAATTATCCTGTTCACTGCCTCTTTTATCTCACTGAAAGAATTCAATCAGGTTTATTAGGCATGACCTACCCTTCTATATCCATGCTCACTTTCTCTGATCACTTGAATATTTACAAGGTACTCCATCACTCTGCCTTTAATTATAAACTCTGGGACAAGAAGTTCATTTGTATAATGGATGTACCTATTTTATCCCACACAATAGATATGTAGCATAAAATTGATCACGACATACATGAAGCATGCATGACATCACTCCATATGGATCTTAGCCCTGCCCCTCCCATCCTGTGATATTGATGCATGGATATGCACAGTGGAGCACATGTAGAAATCAGGTGATAACATGTAGTTAAGCCCTGTACCTACACAGTTGAAAGGTACTGTAAATTATTTGCAGATTTTTGGGTTTGGCTTGGAGCGGAGCCCATTACGTGGAATAAAGATGAAATGTTGGACCCAGACTGGGTGGGTGTAGGGGTTTTGGGTTGGCTTTTCTCGCACCATGTGTGCAGACCTTGGTAATAGTTCCACTGGGCCACCAGCATGATCACAGTCAGGAGGAGAGGGTCTAAATGTAAAACCATTTTTCCAGCATAAGTTGAAGGAGAGGGGGGGTTAGAAAGGTTCCTTGGAAAGCTTGTTCTGAAAATTATTTGGGATTCACCTACCGACTCCAGTTGTCTGAAGACCAGTGTATCCAGAAACTAATTTTTTCTAATTATTGGTGACCGAGATCTGTGACCTCTGCAGGCAGAATTGCAGCTGTGCATCTGTATTTCAACTGCTATTCCTGCAGGGCTGGAAGCCTCAGTAATCCTGAATTTACTCTCAATCAGGCCAAGTGGCAGTGACAAATAGATGCAATGTTTCCCAGTCTGCTGTTCACCATTGCAAATGGATTCTCCCTACAAGGAAAGGGGAATCATCTCCTCCTTGAGTAGAGAGCAGCAGATTGTATGGATGTCCCTAACTGCAGTCTTTCTGAAGGCTCAAGTTGTAATAGACTGGACTCGTACAATGTTTCAGGCTCTATGTGTAAATCCAGAGCTTCTCATGAAATGTGCATGTTATCACTCCCTGAACATACAGATAGTGTGTGATTGCCATTGTCATGGTCAATGCAATGCTTCTGGGAAGGTCATAGAATTTGTTTTTTTTTTCCTGAGACAGTGCCTCATTTAAACTGCTTTGTTGGATGAAGAGGAAAGGGCTATCACCTGTTTATTTCACTCAAATTTGAGCTCCAGATTAATTTTAGAAAGCATAATTATATCTAAAGAAGGTCTTTCCTAATTAAGAGAACTTTGTTCGAATATAATTAGGGCACTTCCAATGTTCTCACCAACTTTGTTGAAAATCATAGACTTGAAACCATCTGGTCTTGTGGATCTATCATTGTTTAGTATCATCATTTCTCCTTCATTAATGTTGATTTACTTTCATTAATTTTGTCAGTCTACATTCCAAATTCAGTGTTAGTTTCCTTGGGATGCGATACTCTTCTAATGTAAATATTGAGGCAGTTTTCAATGTACATGCTCATTTCTGTATTTTAACTTCGAATATCATCATTATCAGTTTTCATAATAACTTAAGAAAATAAAGAAAATGAGCAGGAAAAGGAAATCCGGCCCCTTGAGCTCTTCTGCCATTCATCAAGATAATGGCTGCCCTACTATCTCAATTGCATTTTCCTGTACTATTTTCAAATCCCTTGAGTCTGCTGATATTTAGAAATCTATTGATGTTTTGAGTGAACTCCATGGCCAAGCTCTGCAGCCCTCCATGATAATGAATTCCATAGTTTCATCACCCCCTGAGTAAAATAAATTTCTCCTCATCTCAATCCTCAGTGTCCTATCCCTCTTGTGAGACTGTGAGCCTTGTTCTGGACTCCTCAGCCAAGGTAAATATTCTCCCTGCATCCAGCTGGTCTAGCCCTGTAAGAATTTTATGTAAGTTTCTTTGAGAGCTCTCATTATTTTAAACTCAAGAGAATACAGGCTGAGTCTTCTTGCTCTTGTATAGCAAACCTGCCATCTCTGGAAACAGGCTAGTCAATCTTTGCTACACTTTCTCTGGTGGATAACTCCACGTTTGATTCCATCTGCTATGTTGCTGTCCATTCATTCAGCTTGTCTGTATCACTTGAAGGCTCATTATAATCTCCTCTCTACCTGCAATCTCACCTCGTTTGCACCATCGGAAAACTTGCAAATGTGCTTGTCGTCCCTTTAGCCAGTATAATCTTTCAATCAGTCTCCAAAAATGGTTGCTGATAAGGTGTTGTTTAACACTCAAGTTACTACACAAGTTGCACCATACATTACACTTGGTACTCAATGCTTGAAGGTGGTTTTGTGCTAGTTCCTTTATGAATTCAATTCATAATTTACAGGAATATTGAGGCCAACTTTGATGATATCTGGTAATTTGAGTAATTGAAATATTCTGCACCGAGTATTTTCAAATTATATAAAGGAAGTAAAGCAACCGATTCAAATTTTAATTTATCAAGCTGTTTTGTTTTGCTAAAACAAAAAAGGAATGGTGCAGCAAAATCTAACTTGAATGACATTCTGTTCCTGGTTTAAACTCAGATGTTTGGCACTGAGCAGCATGGAATGTGAGTTTTGGCTCCTTTGCATGGATGAGCTCTACATGTGGAGCAAAGAAAATGGGGTATTTGTCATGTACTGTACAACAGATCTATTCTGCAAAATATAAACTTTTAATCTGTTAATTCCATTTTAGATTACAGATGGTTTAGAGTTGAAATGTTTTCTTGGTGAAATCTTTACCCATTTCTTTCTTTGCAGGTAACCGAGGAGCACAATCTTAAACTGGTTCACGATCTTGAAGTCAGTGAAAAACTCTGGACTAAAATTGCACAACATTTCGTTGTAGTGCTTGGCACACAGGTAGATTTTTGATTTCATGAATTACTTACGTGGATTCACAAACTTATCATCTGATTTTAAAATATTAAAAAATTTAAGAAATGGTATTCGTTTTCAGTCAGTGTGCACCAGGCAGATTTGTACTAAACTGCACAACAGATGCTGGAGTTTTGATAATTATGAGTTTGTTGCTTTCTATGGATTGAATATCCGTTTTTTGTGTTGGTTACAAGAATTTGCTTGTACTGCAATATTGAAAATATGAAAAATATTATGCAATCTTAGAATGGTCCAGGTAACATATTGAGATTTTAACAGAATACCACAAACATAGCCTAGATTTCATTAAAGTTTCAAGCAGGAGATTATGAACTTCTGTCAGCATACTTGAAACTTTACATAGCATGATTAAAATTTGTCATGGAACACCTCAGACATGTTGTGGAGTCATGGAACTATTGCTAATCCATTGAACATTTCATAAAATAAACAGAATAATAACTTTGACTGGAAAATCTTGATGTTAAAGATTACAACATCATTTAATAACTAATATCAAGAATTGTTTTCAGTTAATGGTTCCAAATCGTCTAAACATATGATTACTTGGTCTGGACTTTAAAAACCGGATGCAGCTAAGTGTGCAGAATATTCTGTTATCCTTGACCTGAACTGAGAAAAGGAATTTAAAGAGTGGTTAATGTATTAAATAACTGGGGACTAATGAACAACAATTACTTTAGAAATGACAAATTGGTCTCAAGGAACAATGGTCAATGTCATATGGCACATTAAAGTCAGTATTCTTTGTGGAACAATTAGCTTGCTCAGTGGCACAATCTAATTGACTTATTCAGATACCCAGAATCTTCAGAATTTTGGTTTTGTATTATGAAGTTTTTGTGTTGTGAATGGATTGCCTCTTCAAAAAGTCTACCAATGTATGATACTCTTCATAAATAACCTTTTGGGGTTTTATCTGTAAGGATGCAGAAGACCAGGCTAAATTGCAGGAAACTACTGCAAAATGGAGAGACAAGATGAAGAAATTCACTAAAAATCTGCAAGATGCAGAGAATTCAAGTTTGGAAAAAGAAAATTAATTCTGTCTGGTTTGCAAAAATGGCATGAATATTTTTTGGAAAAGAAATTGTAAGTATTGTCGACCAGCTGGATCATATTGGATGAGATATTGGCACTTAGTCATGTAGTACCAAAATAAAAATATTTTTAAACTTTTCTACCTATTCAAATTTTTATTTTTTCCCTCATTTTTTCCCCATTCCTAGAATCCAATTCTATACTTGAGTGTAGGCCAGGTAGCCTCAAATCTGTTGTTGTAAATAAAGGAGGAACATCAAACCTGAAGTAGGCTATTTTAGCCCATTGGTTGTTCTAAGGTCTTAGCATCCAAAGTTGATGACCTTGCATTTGCTGGTTTTACCCATCCACTTAATCCGGCAATATCTCTTCATAATCTAGTGCTCACATTGGCACTTTTGTACCATACCTTTTTAATTATCCATGGCTACTTTCTAATGGCAAGTAGAGCTTTTGCTGCTGAAGAGCATAAGCCAGTTATTTACTTTTCTGGGTAGAGCTCTTGCTGCTTAAGGGTATAAGCTGGTTCTTTTCTGAGCACTTCCCACTGATTAGACCATCATTTTACCAACTAACAGTTTACCATGGTGACTCTCTGCCCCTACTAATCACATTTACCCAAGGGTGAGTCTTAGTTGCTGTTTTGCATTTCTCCATGAAAGATATTGCATTGAACAGAAGCATGCAATGACGAATCTTAGATAAATTTTCATGCTAAGTAAAGTCTGTCTTATTTCTGATTAATAAGTGTTGTTGGTTCCAGGACCTATTTGGGATGGGGGCGTGGGTGTTATAACTTCCTGACGTGCTGGGAGTGAGGGGTGTGGGGACTCCCCAGCAGACTCATCTGGATGCAGCCTAACTGAACCTCACAGCTATTATTGTTTCACAACCACAATAAACTGGAATCTGTGCTGTCCTTTGGACTTGCTTCCTTGACCCTTTCCTTCTCTCCTGCTGCTCGGGTGAAGGAAAACAACCTCTTCAAGTCAGTTTCCAAACTTTACTTCTGCTGTTGGAAGTGCACAGACAAGTCTATCCCTACTCGTGATATCCTACCGTTTATACATATTGAAGAATACCTCTGTGAATGATGAAGATGCCCAAAAAACAGCAACACAACACTTTGTTGGCTTGGTCTCTAACATTTTAGGTGCAATATGGCTTAGGTTGTAGTGATCCTCTGCTTCATTAGTTGGCATTGTCATTGAGATCATGAGCAAAGTTTTTTACTGATTCTGTTATATCCCAAATAATCAGTCTGTATGGAAGAATGAATAGATCGGTAAGATTGGAGTGGCACAGAATGAAGGATTCATGACACCTGTCCAGTTATCTGCCATACACCTGGAGAAACTACTTACTATGGCCAGGGGAGATGAGATCCAAGTTAATAGAATGCAATTCTGATGTAGGGTCTTGACCCAAAACACTGACCATCCCTTTGCCTCCACAGATGCTGCTTGACTCGCTGAGTTCCACCAGCAGTTTGTTTTTTTTTGCTCCAGATTTCAGCATCTGCAGTATCTTGTGTCCCCTTATTAGAATGGAATCTTTCTAATTGATGACTCCAAACAGGTCTGAGGGTACCTTGTCTGCCACATGAGGCAGTTTCTCATCCCCTGTACTTTCAGGAATCCATATAGTGCACTAAATTCAAATGCTGTCTCATTTTGGCTGGGGCAATCCATGGTGAGAAAAATGTGTATCGTAGCAATCATGAATATGACAGATGTCCTGTGAATAGATATCCATCAATACATTTGCAAGTGATGGACCAAGGAATCCTACAAATGTCCCAGTTAAACTCTGGAATGATCCTAAACTATAAAAGTTGGGTGCTGTGGTCATCTTGAAAGCCAAGTACAGAGCAAGTTCAGAAGATAGCAGGTTTCATCTGTAGAGATCAGCCAGCACTTGACAGAATAGCCTGAGCCCCCTGAGATTCTTCTTGGACAAATCTGGGTAACTGAGTTTCTGTAAAACTTGTCAGCAATCTTGTGCAAGCTGTTCCTCTTTTGTACTATTGTCCTGCTACTCTCGTACTTTACTCATGTATTACCTGGTTTAATTGCGCTACTTTTACTTTTCCCTTTACCAGTGCTTGCTAATACACAGTTCATAGCCAAAAGGCTATTTTTTCTGACTGAAACCAAACTCTTTTATCTTCTATTTGCTGAGAACTAATAAAGCTATCTTTACTCCTTATTGGTTTTAAGTCCTTTAGATCCCACTATTTATCATTTCTGCTAGGATCCTAGTCCCAGACAGTAGTTGGAACCAATCTCCCAAAAGCACAGTTCCTTCTAGTCCCTTTAGCCATATGTTCATCTCCAAAATATGTTTATCCCTGCACCAATTTGTATGTACCTTAGTAATAATTAGAGATAATATCACTTGTGGTCCTGTTTTTACTTTATCTCCTAGCATCTGACCCTTCTGCATATTCTTTCCTTTGGTGGGCTACACCATGGATCAGAACAATTGATCCTCCTCTCCCTTTCCAGTATCTGGTCTGCGAGAGATTTTCCTCAGCCAGTCACAAGCTGCACAATATACCATAAGGGACTTGCAATCCAGTTTATGGAAGATGTTACCTGACCCCTAATTATGGAATCCCATACAAAGCACATGATGAACTTTCCCTCCTCCATATCTCCTGGACACCCTCTGCTCCAAGGTGCTACAGTCAGCACCTTCAGATATTTTATCCTTGTCACCACAGGTAGGTGATCCATTTTATCTTTCAGATGTGTGGATTTTCTGGATCCTTATTTTCCATCTCACTTGGGTTCTTCTTATTCCGTATTATCTCAATCACTAATCCCTTCCCCTACCTGCACTTCTTATAAGCCATGACTAAATTCTGGAGCAAACTGTCCAGATATCCATCCTGCATTGGAATGTCTTTAATTTTCACACAAACTTAATGATTCTCAAGGTGAATAACTTCACTAACAGAGGGGCTTTCTCCATTTATAAACTCCATTATTCTGTACTTCAGACACATAACCTGCTCCGCCATGAAATAATCTATATTTTTCTGTTTTACTTTTGAGTTTGTTGTCAAAGCATTTTTCAAATGTAACAGATTAACTTGCTTTAAGCACAAAAACACCAGGTAAATACTTAAATACTTATATTTACAGAGAGATATAAGTTGACATGAAAGTCTACAGCCATCAGTTTGTCTAAATTATTGGTTGCCCATTTTCCTGAATTCTTTTAGATATTCACGTATACTTGGTCCTGGTTACAAATGATTTTAAAACCTGCATTTTTCAAATTTGACGAGATCAAAGAAATGAAAGTCGGGTGGTTTTCCCAGGAAAAGGACTCCCAAATTAAAAATAGTGGACTTCAGTTTAGTTTTGCCATTTGTAGTATGTTGTTTTATCTGAGAAGCTTGAATACCATAAAAATATATTCTGCTACTATATGTTTTTGCTCATTGCTTGGGAGTTGCAGTCGAAGTCAAACTTATTTTCATTTAAAAGCAAGAAAGAATCTGTGGTGCTCTGTGATGTACACAATCAATAAAGTTAGTTCACTGACTTATAAGAGCTTAAGAATTAGGATCAGGGGTAGGCCATGTGGCCCCTTGTGCTTGTTCCACCATTCAATAAGGTGATGGTTTCAGCTACACTTTCCTGCCTGTTCTCCTTAGCTGCCCCATTGATTCCTAGATACACAGTAAAACTACGTGTCTATCTGTGCAAATAAAATCACTTTCTGTAATAAAGTATGTTGTGTCTGTAGGAAGGCACACTGGTGATTCTCTGGTAAATTACTGGCAAATGGTATGTATATTTCAGCCCCGTGAACAAGCTGGGGAAACCATTAATAAAAACATTTTTTGCTATGATGGTTTGAGAAAGACTGTAGGTGCCTGGAAGTCGCTGCCAGGGGTAGTGGTGAACCCAGATATGATGGTGATGTTTAGGAGGCTGTTAGGTAGGCACACAAGTATGCACATGATAGGCACATGATAATGGAGGGATATGGATCGTGTGCAGGGAGAAGGGATTAGTTTAATTTGACATAATGTTCAGCACAGACGTCGTGGGCTGAAAGGTCAGTTCCTGTGCTGTACTGTTCTATGTAACTGTGTGTGTGTATGTATATATATGTGTGTGTATGTATGTGTGTGTGTGTGTGTGTATATATATATACATATATATATATATATATATATATATATGTATATGACATATTATTTAGAAATACACCAAAGTATTTCTGACAATTTATATGTTTTAGGAGACATCAAGGAATGAAAACTATTCCTAAAGACATGTTGCATGCACTGTTAAATGATCTAAAAGACTGGCATGAGGTGAGCAGTTCATTTCAATAATTTGTTGTTTTGCAGTGTTTTCTTTGTAGTCAGACCTTATAGATAAGATTGTTTTAATAAAATCATGATGCATTGAATGGATTCAGATAATGGCCAAAGTTATGGTAAGTTTTGTCAGAGTAATATGCGTCACTGATAAAGTGACCAGATTTTCAGATGAGTCATGTCTAAAATCGCTACACGTCCACACTTAGAACATAGAACACTACAGCACAGTACAGTCCCTTCGGCCCACAATGTTGTGCTGAAATTTTATCCTGCTCTAAGATCTATCTAACCCTTCCCTCCCACATAGCCCCCTATCTTTCTATCATTCATGTGTCTATCTAAGAGTCTCTTAGTGTCCCTAATGTATCTGCCCCCACAACCTCTGCAGGCAGTGCGTTCCACGCACCACCACTCTGTGGGAAAAAAAACTAACCCTGACATCCCCCTTATACCTTCCTCCAGTCACCTTAAAATTACTGTATATCCCCTCGTGTTAGCCATTGTTGTACTGGGAAAGTCTCTGACTGTCCACTTGATCTATGCCTCTTATCATCTTGTACACCTCTATCAAGTCACCTCTCATCCTCCTCCTCTTCAAAGAGAAAAGCCCTAGCTCACTCAACCTATCCTCAGAAGACATGCTCTCCATCCAGGCAACATCCTGGTAAATCTCCTCTGCACCCTCTCTAAAGCTTCCACATCCTTCCTATAATGAGGCGACCAAAATTGAACACAATACTCCAAGTGTGGTCTGACCAGAGTTCTATAGAGCTGCAATATCACCTCGCAGCTCTTGAACTCAATACCCCGACTAATGAAGGCCAACACTCCATGCGCCTTCTTAACAACCCTATCAACCTGCGTGGCAACCTTGAGGATCTATGGACGTGGACCCCAAGATCACTCTGTTCCTCCACACTGCTAAGAGTCCTGCCATTAACCTTGTATTCTGCCTTCAAATTCGATCTCCCGAAGTGTATCACTTCACACTTATCCGGGTTGAACTCCATCTGCCACTTCTCAGCCCAGCTCTGCATTCTATCAATATTCTATTGTAAACTACAGCAACCTTACAGGCACGGTAGTGTAGCGGTTAGCGTAACGCTTTACAGCGCCAGCGACCCAGGGTTCAAATCCAGCCACTGTCTGTAAGGAGTTTGTACATTCTCCCCGTGTCTGCGTGTGTTTCCTCCGGGCGCTCCGGTTTCCTCCCACGTTCCAAAGACGTACAGGTTAGGAAGGTGTGGGCATGCTATGTTGGTGCTGGAAGTGTGGCGACACTTGCTGGCTGCCCCCCAAATCACTACACAAAAAAGATGCATTTCACTGTGTGTTTCGATGTACATGTGACTAATAAAGATATCTTCCACACTATCCACAACACCACCAACCTTTTTATCATCAGAAAACTTACTAACCCAGCCTTCCACATTCTCAGCAAGTCATTTATAACAATCACAAAGAGCAGGGGTCCCAGAACAGATCCCTGCTGAACTGGTCACCAACCTCCAGGCAGAATACGCTCCATCTACCACCACCCCCTGTCGTCTATGGGCGAGCCTATTCTGAATCCACACAGCACTGTTTCCCAGGATCCCATGCCTCCTGACTTTCTGAATAAGCCTTCTATGAGGAACCTTATCAAACGCCTTACTAAAATCCATGTACACCACACCCACTGTTTTACCTTCATCAATGTGCTTTGTCACATCCTCAAAGAATTCAATCAGGCTCGTGATTGCTAAAGCTAAATCAAAAGCTAAACACCACAGATCCTGGAAATCTGAAAAAGCAACAGAAAATGTTGACACCATTCATCAAGTATTTCAGACTGTCTTAAAGTAGGATTTATTTCCCTTTTCTCAGAAATTGCTTAGCCTGCTGAACACTTCTGGCATATTCTATTTTTTATTTCTTTATCATACCAGTTATATTTCCTTCTTTATATTTGTTATAAGCTTTCTTCTCTTTGAGCATGTCATCTTTAGTGGTCTTCCATTCGACCAACTGGATACAAAGCATTGTGAAAACAGGAAAAAGTGGCTGTTTTATCTTGTGACATCTCTGGAACTAAATTTAGTCTGAAAGGATTTTTTCCTCTGAATTATGACTTAAACATTACTCATAAAAGGAGATTGAGTTGCCATGGCCCAAACCCTGAAATGCTTGATGAACTGTGCCAACATTTTCTGTTTCTCTTTCAGATTTCCAGAATCGGTAGTTTGTTTTTGATAAATTTATACATGTAGAGATTTTAGACATGACTCATCTGAAAATCTGGTCACTTTATCTGGCATTCATTTGTCTGCCTATAATTTGAGTGTGATATGTTATCACTGAGACCAAAAAAAATTACAAATATTGGTAATGGCTACATTTAGTCAGCATTTTGTATTTTATGACTCCTGTTTGCAAATTTATGTGTGACAACAGTGTCCAATGTAAGAAAATGTTGTATGATTTTTATTTAAGCACTACCTCAATGAATCTTCAGTCTCTAAATGAGATTTTCTTTTCCTTAGATGGTTACTCAAGACTATGAACGATTTGAAGGGTCATTACTCTTAGCTAATCAAGAAGCACTATTGGAGATAATCCAGTTACAAAATGACTGGACAGATCTCAGCCTGGTTCTATTTAGTCGTCATCAGTGGTCCTATGATGAAAAATTGCCTGAGCAGATATCAATGGAAGAGTTAAACAGCAGTGTGAATGCACTTTCTCAATGGTATAACATCATACTGACAGGGGAAAATGGTATTTGTGAAATTATTTTACTTATTCACTTTTCCATTCAATGACTTCTTTTACGGAACATCTACAGTTGAAATTTAAGGATTTACCTCAAGTTTCTTGTCTCAGCAGTTGGGTTAATGTCAGCCTGAAGGACTGTCACTAACTCATCCATGCAAAAAATTCACTTGTCTGTAACCCTTCTGAAAGTTCTAAGCAAAGCATCTAAAACGGATAAGTCAAGATTAGATAAATATATAGCAACATTTGTTCACAAGGGCTTTGTATATAACAATGGAATACAAATTGTAACTTCAAGTTTAGCTGAGATGGTAATCTTCATTATCATATGGCTCAATTTGCTTCACCCATGAGGAATAACAGCACAGGAGAGAGAACTAAAGGATGTAAAATAATTATATCAGGGAATAAACATAAAAATATGAAGTAAAACAACAGAGTGAAGGTAGTTTAGACAGTATGGTCCAAATAAATCATCCTTATAGAAATGCACGGAGTATAAGGAATAAATTACAAACATACTTTCAAGTTGAAGGGTTTTATGTGCGAGACATTCTGTGAACTAAATATACCAGGTCATAAGATCTCCAGAAAGAGATAGCACAGGGTTATAGATTGGGATAAGCAGACTACTTTATGTCAGGTAGACATTTGTTCAGTGAATGAATTTTGCCTGAAGTCTCAAACTCTCTAGACAGTTCAGGAAATTTAGTCTTGACTCTTCATGTGTAAGTTGCACAAAGAGAAGTTTCAGGGATAGATGCAGAAAATAAGAGTGCAAATAGAATGCAGTGCTTTAGATAGAAAGGTCTAAATGTAAGGAATTGGAAGATGTGCTGCAGCAATACAAAGTTCTGGATAGACTATACATAAAGTGATGTGAGAAATTCTGGGCTATTGGTCTTGGAGGGAATGCAGTGCTAATTTATCAGATTGCCAACTGAATTCTTAGAGTTAAATACACATACTAAGAGGCACCCTAGGATTCAGAAGGTATGAATGATTTGACTGAAGTTTTCAAAATAATGGGAACCAGGAGGACGAATAGAGTTAAACTATTCCTTCCGGATGGGAGTCCAGATCTAGAAGATGTAACCTAAATTTAGAGTCATGCCTTTCAGCAATGAAGTTAAAAATTATTTCCACATCCAAATAGTGGTAGAAATTGGGTGTTTGCTTGTGCAATTAGCAATTGATGCTGGGTTAATTGTTAGATCCTGAAACTTATGGATTTTTCGTAATCAGATGTATAAATGTATGAAGGGATGTGGGTAAAAGATAGATTCATGGAGTTAATTTAAATATATATTTAAATATATCTCACATTTAAATACATCTTTCTCCTGATGGGTGCAAATCTTTAAGGTATCGCCTTGCACAGA
This sequence comes from Pristis pectinata, assembly GCF_009764475.1. Classification (NCBI taxonomy): domain Eukaryota; kingdom Metazoa; phylum Chordata; class Chondrichthyes; order Rhinopristiformes; family Pristidae; genus Pristis; species Pristis pectinata. The sequence goes on from NC_067407.1 coordinate 46,604,636, forward strand.
AGTGCTGATCATTATTGCACACATCTATTGTAGGCAGAAGCACTTGAATGGATCACCTGTCTAGGCTTTGTCTACTTAGCAGAAATTAGTTTTCAGAGACAGAGTTAAAGTAAATATCTCAGGAAAGAGAAATTGAATCCTCGATTTCAAAAAAAAGTTCTGTACATAGTTGAATTCACTACACGATATACTGAAATGCCTAGTCCAATGCAATTATGTGCAAACTGTCCAGTGGATGATTTCCATCTATTATCACCCATGTTGTGTGTACAATAAACAATGAATCATCAAATTAGATAGATTTCATTCTGTACTTTTAAGTACTGACAATCCTTGACCTATCTCTGGCAATTTTCCTCTTTCCATTATTTCTCTAAGAGCTCTTTCGATTCATTTTTCATCTTTTCTTCTCTATCATTTATTGAGAAACAAAAGTACAAGGAACAAAACTGGAAAAAGATTGCAGGGGAATAATCAAATTGGAAAGAGTGATTCAATAATCTCTGGTATAGATTTCAAAAGGTTAACGATAATAGTAAAAAAGAAAAGACTGAAGGAGAGTGAGAAATTCTACATATTTTGCAAATTTGTAAAGGATGTCTGTCAAATCTTCATTTTAAAGTAGTTAGGATGTAGGGAGGAAAATGTCATGAAGAGTGATGTATTTGTATTTTAGAAGGGCAAACAGGACGATTGTTTTCCACACTATTCCTGTTTTCCACACCGCCATGATTTCTGTACTCCGTTTAGCCTACAATCTTCCAAGCTATCTGTGCTCTTTTAATTTTGTCCTTTTGGTCTTGGTATCCCCTGTTGTAACTACTTCACCTTTGGTGACTGTACTTTGAGCTGCTTAGTGAAATATTTGTCAAAATAGTTTGAGTTCATGTGCGTAAAATGAACATTGGGATGTTATTGGAATACAAAACATCATCACCTAACATTAATAGGTTTGGTTATGAAGTATTTGATGGTAATACGTTAAAAAATTAATATCCCTTTTGTGTTCCAGTCCTGGACTGGTAACCTCTTTAAGAGTAGAGTAGAGTAAAGCTTTCTATGAACAATTCTATTTTTGGCCAGTCTTACAAAACCCAGGAAATATTTTTTTTCTTGGGTCATCTTGTGCCACTCATTGACCCTTGATGGATGGGTCACATGTACTTCAGATTTTAACTATCGTCAAACTTTAACCTACTGCTCTGTAGCTTTTAACTTTTTACCTATTAAGGAACAACCTGGTTTCTGCTAAAGCTTTCCTCCACAAACAGGTACAACGAGGAATTCAGTGATTCTGAGGAAAATCACTTCCTTTATTAACTGCCTGGTCATGTGAAACCTAATCAATGTCTAGTTTTCATACTTAAATCTAACTCTGTCAGCTGAGAGCTGCTTTGCGAACACAAGAATAAACGAAAATTGGAGCAGGAGTAGGCCTCAGTTCTGCAATCTTTCAAATATTTATCGATCTCCCCCTTCGGTATATCTAATGCCTTGGCCCCCTCCACCATCAAAGATTTACAACCCTCTGAGAGAACAAATTCTGACATACCTTTGTTTTCAATGAATGGCCCCTGACCCCTGTTCATGACTCTCACACTTGTGGAAACATCTCAACATTTACCCTGTTAAGCACTCTTTGGATCTTACATGTTTGAATAAGGTCACCCCTCATTCCTCTCACACTTGTGGAAACATCTCAACATTTACCCTGTTAAGCACTCTTTGGATCTTACATGTTTGAATAAGGTCACCCCTCATTCCTCTAAACTCCCCAGAATACAAACCCAACTAGCTGGCCTCTCTTGATAGGACAACCCTCTCGTCCAAAGAATTAGCCTGATGAATCTCCTTTGGACTGCCTCCAATGCGACTATATCCTTTTTTAGGTAAGTGGACCGAAACTGTGCACAGTATTCCAGGTGTAGTCTCACCAACACCAAGTACAACTGTCATAAAATCTCCCTATTCTTAAACTCCAACCCCTTTACAATAAAAGCAAACATGCCCAAGAATAAGATATGATATCTTTATTAGTCACATGTACTGTACATCGAAACACACAGTGAAATGCATCTTTTGCGTTGAGTGTTCTGGGGGCAGCTCGCAAGTGTCGCCACACTTCCGGCACCAACATAGCATGCCCACAACTTCCAAAGCCGTACATCTTTGGAATGTGGGAGGAAACCAGAGCACCTGGAGGAAACCCACGCAGACACAGGGAGAACGTACAGACTCCTTACAGACAGTGGCCGGAATAGAACCCAGGTCGCTGGCTCTGTAATAGCGTTACGCTAACCGTTACACTACTATGCAGTGTACCGTACCATGCAGAACTTTGCCAGTGTGATTTTATTATCCCTGATGGAGGTTGCAGAAGTGAAACCTGAGGTGCATTATAAAGGTCTGGCATGCAATGGAATTTAGCATTTTAAAGTTCAGAATGGGGCCCATTTGTTTGATCTACTTATGAACCACCACAAATGCATCACTGAAATATTTAGAAAAAAAAGGAAGACTTGTATTCATATAGTCCCTTTCACAATATCTCAAAGTGCTTTACAGTCAGTGAAGTTCCCTTCACATACAGTTATTGTTGTAAAGTGAGAAACCCAGCAGCCATGGTGACCACAGCAAGCTTCCAGAAAATGTTTTAATGATGTTAATTGAGGAACAGATATTGACCGGGACACAGCACCTCTGCTTTTCTTCAAAATAGTGCTCTGGAATACTATATATGCAAGTTATTTTAAAGTTTTGTCTCATCCACAAGATAGCACCTCTGACAGTGTAGTATTCTCTTGATATTGCTTTGAAGTACCATCATGGAATCTAAAACAAATTTAATTCAAGTTTTACAAATAAAACCAAGTTTTAATTCAAAGACATTAGGCATTTATTGCTGTGCTAATCCTGAAATGGAAAAATAAAATTGGCTTTAACATTCACTAAACGTGACTTCACTTGGAAAGCCATATATATCCTCAGGTTGTAAACATGATTTAAAAAGAAACCAGAACATTTATATAATGTTTATATTTTTGCTCCATCTATAAATGTACTTTAAAAGGAAGATCTATAATCTTTTCATCTTACAACTCGTTTATGCTTTCAGCACATCCCAAACCTCTTTACAATCTATGACATACACTTGAAGTGTTGCAGTGCAGGAAATGTAGTAATTCATTTATACATAAGCATGTATGTATGTGGTCCCACAAGCATCAATGAGATAATGACCTATTTGTTTTAATGATGCTGCTTCAGAAATAGATACTGGTATGATCATCCTTTCTTTGAATTGTGAAATGTGTTCTTTTACATCCACTGGATAAGACAGAGGGCGTCTCTTACAATTTCTCCTGTGAAAGTCAGCACTTTCCTCACCACTGAACTCAAGTGTTCAGCTGTATTACCTGCTGATAGCTCTGACTTGGGGTTTGAACTCATGACTTAGTGTTTGAACTCATGACTTAGTGAGAGTGGTACAACTGAGAAAAAGCTGTAATTGATATTTTGATCTACTGTAAGGTTTTGATAGATTAAAATGTTAACACATTGAATATGCCATGACAGAATAAAGTGTCAGTTGATGCAGTGAATTGGAATACTGTTCTTCATCACTGAAATTCAGAGCTTTCCTTTTCCTTAAGGCCTATAAACACAATGAGCTCACACTATATTTCAATCTGGATCACAATAGACAAAGAATTATTATTGATTGTTGATACTGCAGACAATTTTATCTGTGGTAATTTTAACAGGAACTGCTTGGCATTTAATGAAGCTACAGGACATGTTTGAATCCTGCCGAACTAAATTTGACTTTGCCAATATGGAAGATAAAGGATTGATAGAATATAATTTGCTGAGGCTTTTTGACTTTTTCCCTGCATTGATAAATCTATTGGAAGAGACAGTGAAACTAACAACAGCACAAAATGAGGAGGAAGGAAAAAGAAATCGCTCAGATGTCAGGTATTATCAATTGCACAGTTTTACTAATTGTGTTGATTCATTAGCTGTTTCTCTCTCCAGAGATGCAGCCTGACATGCTGAGTATTTTCTGTTTTTATTTCAGGTTTGCATTTTTATATTTATTTATCTACTTATTTCAAGACCACAGATTAGCAGTTGTACCAGGAAAATGAATGAAGTCAGAAAGCATGTCCCAAATCTCTGATAGCCATATTTATATCCAAACAAAACCAGAATTTAACTTAGTCATCATAAATAAGTGAAATTAATTCTAAACAGTTTTAATCACAGAATACCAATTATAAAATGCTTTTTAAAGATATCCCAGAATATCATGATGTCAAAATGAAATTAAATTTATTTATGAACTTTAATCCACTCCCTGTCTTTCCTATGGGTGAACAGTTGGGTTTCTCCCACTGGAGAGAGAGAGTCAAAGGGAAAATCAATTTAAGATTGATGCCACATCTGATGCCATGGCTTCAAAGATAACTGAGGAATCTCTGGCTAACTAAATATGTTTGGGAATGAGTCATTTATAAGTTATTCATATAAATTGGTGATTACAGCATTAAATACAGACAATATGAATGATTAAACTTGCACTGTCATTGACAGTGACTAAAATATCTGATTAACAGTGAAAATGTGGATTTTAGCAAGGGAATTTAAAACAACCAGACCTTCAAATTTCAAGTGTCTGTTTCAGCACCCACTTGCCAAACCTCGTATTCAAATCTTCCCATCTTTCATGTTTCTGCATTAATAATCTGATTGTTTAGCATGTCCTGGCAGCCATTAAGTGTGCTCATTGTAAATAGTTAGTCCTTCCTTTAAAGCCTTGGGTGAACATAGAAATATCTTTTAATTAGGTTTGCTGACTATTACTTTCCTCAGCACCTATTGTAATAAAGTAAATCAATCTTTTTTAATGGATAGAATTTGCATTCAACTAATAGACTCGCTTAAACAGGAAAAAACTGAAATGTAAGGTTATTGCAATTTACAATCAGAGGCTATTTAATAAATCAACAGAGGTCTGTACTTTTTGTTTCACGGTGGTGATTGATATTTTGGAATAGTCCCAAATCTGCTGGGGAGTTAAATGTCTCCAAATGCAGCTACTCCTTTGGTACATATCAATGTTACCTGTATTAGTTTTCTGGGAAGTGACTTCTGTGATTTTTCAATTAATTAGCAAGATCTCTGATCATCTTGTGTAGCTGCTGACCTTCCATTTGGGATGTTTTCTGAGCATTTATATTATGTATGCTCTGGTAGTATAGCCTACCCTACTGAATTTCATAAATTTCTTCTCCACTGTCCCAACTCCCGACTGAAGCGTGCATTCCTGAAATCAGCTGTTGTGACCAGCTTCCCAGTCACATTGCTCATCTGATTTGTTATCATTATAGCTCAAGCCACTTCTCTTTTGCACATCGCCCCTGGGAATGAGTTTTCGTCCAGTAGAACAAAAAGCATGTCTTTGTACTGCGACAATATCTCCTAATATTGAGATTGAAGCCTTAGGGAAAGTATTGGCTAAGGAATACTAATGGGATCCAATAATGGGACCTTAGCTGAGTCTGGACTGGACGTACTCCATGGTCAAAGCACAGGACTTCCAGCAGCAGAAGGATGTAAACAGCTGCTGTTCCCCAAAAAAGGAAAATGTTTTGAATTTAGGCAGAGCATCTTAATTGGAGAAAATGTAGCCATTGAGGCTCCAGTGGCAAGGGATCAGGAAAACTGGGTGGCTGAATTAAAAATGACAAATAATTTGTTTTTATTTTATTAGGTCTTTCCCAATTGATTTTGTTATGTGCTTCAGTTGTCACGTATGTAGTTTTGCCTCATTCAATTTTTAAAATTTCAAAATAATTTCCTTATTCCAGAGATCAGCTTGGAGAAGTGAATAAGATGATACAAGACTGGTTGTTGGCACTATTTAAGATGATAAATCACAAGGATACCAAGCTGACACAACAGGTAAGCTACTGGAGATGTGTGCAAAGAGCAGCTCCAAGACATGTTTCTACACTAGGAATGAAGAAATGGGCTAAAGAGCTGTTTGGAGAGATTTTTTCATTAACTGTATAGAGGGTTACCTTCCAGCCATAGTCCACTGAGCACCGGGGCTGTCTTCAGGTTGAAGAATCTGGCTGCAGAATTCACCAAAGAAAGATCCTGGCCAGGAGTAGCGAGTTTGGCTTCAGGGTCAAGTTTAAATGTATAGTATTTACAACATAGAAACCAAATACTTGGCACAATATTTTCATGTCACTGCTTATGCTTCACATGAGCTTACACTCGCCCTTCATCATCAAGCACTTTTCCTCCTTGTGGGACATACTGCTGTGTTAGAGGTGACGAATCGTTACTGATGTTTTGAGTGCTGATTTAGCTTTCCTTTAAATGCAGCTACCTTAGTCATAGCAACCAGTTCTGATTGCAGCAAATCCACATTATAATCATTCTGTCAGGAGGTTTCTCCTTAACTTCCTACTGAATTTAATAGCAATTTTCTTTTATATATGGTCCTTGGTTCTGTTTTCCCTGCAAGTAGAATTATCAGAATAAAAATTCAGTTGCAAGAAAATGTGCTCCAAGTGGTAAAGCAAAGAGGGCCCACACCAGTTTGGAGAGACAAGAGAGTGCAGATGCTGGAAAAATAAATTGCTGGAAGTATTTAGTGGGTCAAGCAGCATTTGTGGAGGCAAAGGGATGGTCAGTCTTTTAGGTCAAGACCTTCATCAGGACCACTTGACCTGCTGAGTTCGTCCAGTGTTTTTTTTTTGCTCCACACCCATTTATTTCAGTTCTGTTCACACAGGATTTTTCTGTGTGTAAATTGGGGAAGAATTCAAGAACCTAAGCAGCTCCAATCTTTTCCATATTGACACTCAGTGACTGCAAGCAATTTCAGGAGTCCTGTGCACCATCTAACTAGTGCTAGTTCATGTCAGGCCTACATCCTTAAAGAAGAGGAGGTCACTGATTCCAACCTTTACTGGAAATTATTGTCCAGCCTGGGGAACATTGCAGACAAAAATATGGACAAGGCCTTATTTGGAAACTTAGCAAAAGAAATTAAAAGACAAGGTAAACTTTCTTTACAATTTATAAGACCAAAACGCATTCCTGGTGCCCTGTTAAATTACCAGGTGCCCCTCTAACCTAAAAGGAACAACTGCAGTGTTGAATTGGCTTCCAATAGATCTTTACTAAATGCTAACATTCCAAATTTGGGTTTGATATTCCAGAGCACCACAAAATTATTTAATGAGCAGGTATCAGGAGCTCAATCCTGTGAAGGTGTGTTGAATACCAGAGCACTGATACCAGGACTGCAGACCAAGAGTCAGTTTATTTACCTGTATTTTAACATTATTTTTGTTTGCTGCATTGTTTATTTTGAACTCTCATTATCTTCATTTCAAACTTCTACAATTAGGAAGAAACCATCAAAAATATAGTATCATCTGGAACTTGAAATTAGTTTTATTTCAATTTTAATGTAATTTTTCTCTACTATTTATTTTAATTATTTGCAATTAATTAGCTAAAATGCACTAATATGTTCTTCATTGAGGCACTAAATCCTTCTCCTCTTATCCAATCGTGAATTATGTTCAAATATGCACAATCATGGAATTTGAATGGGTAAAATATTACCCTGATTGTACCTTTTCGATACATATAAAAAAAAGTGTGTGTGTGCGTATGACTCATTGCCATCCCATGTACATCAGGATTAGTGCATGTCATGCCAAAATCATGTAATTTTCCATGATTTTCATTCATGTATGTGCAGCCTGCAGACTGCATCAGCCACTTTTCTGAGGATGTGAGATGTGCTGCAATGTAATTTGCAGAGGACCTGCCTGAGCATGGAAGATGGCACTGAGAACCAGCTAAGGGTGGTTATACCTTGGGTAAAAAAAAATTAGCTCCACTCCACCCCACCACTGTGATCCAGATTGTAACATTCTTCCCCGTCACCAGATCCTTCCCATGCATCATTGCTCCCCCAGTTGTGTCTGTCTGTCTGTCTGTCTGTCTGTCTGTCTGTCTGTCTGTCTGTCTGTCTCTCTCTCTCTCTCTCTCTCTCTCTCTCTCATGTCACTTAATTGTGAAGCAAGTGCACATTAGGTTTTTAATGCATTAGATGCAAAAAGTTATTCTCATTTACAATGGAATAATATAGTGGCAGACCCTCAAAAGAAACCTTTATTACCCATCATACCTGTTCAATGCCCTTTACCAGACACTGAAGGTATTTTAGGCTGCACTTTTTTTGTAACAGCACAGGTGGTGTACTATATAATGCACAGCATACTTTCAAGGCCAAAGATTTATGACTACATAAGTCAGACTTTGATATTTTTGTACAGTATAATGGAGTCTCTGTTGGATGGAAAATTGAATTTCAAGAGTCTCCCTATTGCTTGAAAACTCTGAATGGGTGGTCTGCACTAGTATTCAGGTTTGCATGTATTCTGCTTTTTAAATTCTTGTTTTGTTTGTGGATATTTTGAATAAATAAAGTATATTAAAACTGTTAAATATACGAAGGAAAAGCATGACAGTAAAACACTTGGAGAAGATTATTTATTTCCTTATCTTCCAGGTTGCTCTCATTCAAAGCTCAATGAGCCACTTGCTGGTAGAAATCTTGCTTTACATTGTACATGACGCAGAAGCTAACACCAAAAAAGTATACTTCAAATACCTGTCTGGACCAAATACAGCTAATAAACTGGAGGAGAAAGCTCTGATGGTGGCTAGTCAACTGAATATATTATCAACACAAATGTATAGGTAATAACAAAGTTGGCCGAATTACCAGAATATTGGTGTTCAAAAATAATGAGGCATTGCTAACATCTATTTCACTTTTAGATATATAGGAAAATACTTATCAATATTTAATGTGATGCAATGGAAAAGATTGCATAGTGATTATATGTCACCTTCTTGAGCTCAGTGTTTTCCTAAGTACCCATTTTTGAAGTCAACTTACTGCAGTGTTGTTGGAAACACAGCAACCAAGTTGTGCACGGTTAAGACCCAGAAACAGCAGTGACATAAATAATCACATTTAATTTATCTTGTGGTGAGGGATAAGTGTTGGTGAGGACACAGGAAAAACCCTTTAGCACTTTAAGTAGCACCTTGGGATGTTTTATAGGCAACTGATAGGATACTGGAGACTTGGTTTACAATCATATCTGAAAGTTGGCACATCAGACAATGGAAGACTTCCTTAATACTGTAAGGAGTGAGGTACTAGGCATATGCTAAAGCCTCCGGAGTGGGGTACCATCACATTTAAATGTATTATTAATTAACTTAATTTGCGTAAATCTCAGTGTTGATGCTGAAAGTCTTGGTGTTCTAATTTCTCTCTTTCTCCCACTCCCTTTCCTCTTCTCTTTCTATCTTTTTTTCTTATTTTTTCTTTTATTTTTTTTTTATTTTCCCCCCCCCCCTCCCTTTCCTCTCTCTCTCTCTCCTGCTTTCTTTATCTTCCCTTCTCCTTTCTTTTCTCTATTTCTTTCTCTCTCTTCCATTTTTTGCTTCCTTACTCTTTTCCTTTTTTCACTTTCTCTCACTTTCCTGCTCTTTCTCTCTCCCACTCTTCTCCTCTTCCTCATGAACTGAAGAATTAGGAGCAGAAGTAGACCACTTGGTCCCTCGACTCTACTTCCTCAACGCCACTTTCAAGTCTAATACTCATAACCTGAACTTCCCTGTAGACTTAACCTTAATCAATCTCAGTTTTGAATATATTCATAGATTCATCCAAAGACTCTCAATCCTCTTAGCAAAGAAATTCCTCCTCATCTCCTTCTTAAATGAGTGATCCTTTTATTTTGAAATTTGAAACAATTGAGATAAATTGCAAGAACAGCTTCTCTGTCAGAGAATGATCATTAAAGCTGGGATTTTTAGGACTTTTTTTTTGCTGTGTTGTGCTTGTGCTCTTACCTTTCCTTAATGCTTTTTACTATTCTGTAAATTCTGTACCTGTTGTGTTTATTCTTGCAGCTGGTGCAGGGATATAGTTGAGACGATGGTGAAGCAACAGGAGGCAGAGCATACCCATAATCCTGATCATGAACTAAAGGAGCTTGAAAAACTGAAGGTACTACTTGCAATTGTAGGAATAGGTGACAACAGTTAGTCAAGTAAAAGGTAGCAAACTTAATAGGGGACCAGTTAATGGTATGTGCATGTTTTGATATTTTTGAAATCTTTTTAATGTTACTGTGCAATTTTCCTCTCTATAGTTAAAAATATGGTTAACCCTTATGAGGGTCAATTCACAATTATTGAATAGTTTTGCTACATGACCATTTTGAATTTTTTTTTCCCAAGACCGAATCTTCTGAGTGGATAGATGTTTGTGAGACTCTCCTTTCAGGAATTCAAACACATTCAGTCCAGTTGTTGTCATCCAGAAGTGAAGAGATACAGTCACACATCAATATGACTCGTGATCTATGCACTGCCTGCTTGCGGGTAAGAATGCCTGTAGGAGATAATTCTAAATTATTAACCACGTTTTCCTTTGGGCCACCACCTGGCCTCTGGTGTACGTGCTAACCTGATGGGTATAGTCACCAAGTCTGACATCCCTCATTACTAATTAATGGCTATAGGTCCTCCCCAGGTTATGAACGCTCATAGACAGCCCATACAGAAGATCGAGGGTTTGGGAGATCAGCGGGATAGATGGAGATGGATTTGCCAGCTGTTGCGGTGCTGCAAGCATCTTCTGCTGGGTGGGAACAGTGCATTTCCACATATTTACTCAGACTTTCTTATGAAAACCATTGCCTCTTGTGCTCCTCCATGTCAGTGCTTGTCTAACTTTCAGTGTATTGCAGAAATGAGAAAGTTTATTTCAGGGCTATCATGCATTCTCTTCAGATTTTTCTCCCTTGAAGGTGGATAGGATTTTTCTTGTTGAATACGATCATTACATTCCTTTCTAAAATCAATGAATGCCTTTCTTTGTTTCATTATGACTTTATATGCAGGAAGGTTTTTCCTCTGACCCTCCCTAGACATTCATTTTTCTAGGTACCAAATGTAATCAAATGCTGCTCTAACATGAATGCAACTGCACTCTTACATTCAAGTAAGGATGAAACCTGTGCTGTGGTTCCTGCTGGAATGCAAACTAACCTTCCAGTGAGCAAGTTATTGGTGATTTGCCTTTGCTCAATGCTTCCTTCTGATATTTTCTGCTGATTGGTGGAGGATTGTAGTTATGATTGTCTGGATTAGATTTGTCCTGCTGCCTAAAAAGCCGGACAGTTTCCAGGATATTTGTATTTCATAGCTGCATTAACTTGGGGTGGGGGGGGGGGGTGGGGAGGGACAGGAGAAAGGAATGGAAACGGATGAAGGGAAGGAAGTATTTTGCTGTGTAGAGTCCTTTGATTTCAGTCATGTCTTGCATTTATATATGAGGCCTTTCTCTAGTTGAGGATGAATATGTTCAGGGAACATGCTCCTGTGAATTATCTGGCCAGCTCGAACTATTCATGATTAGGGCTGCAAAAATTTGTTCTGATTTGTTCACTGTGGTCCCTATAACTTGGAGCCTTCCACATTTGGCACGTGTGTGATCCTGTGGTGTAGCTACTTTTTTCTGATGTATTCCTGGTGCTGAAAATGAAAAATTCATTCCACACAGGTTGATTTTAGACCAGATGGTAATGGGTATGTTACAGAATTGCCAGACCATAACATTTTCAGAAAATGTAATCATTTAATCAGATCAGCTGTGACCTTATTGAATGGAGAGGCAGGCTTGAGAAGTCATGTGGATGTCGCTGGCAATGCCATCATTTATTGCCCATCCTGAATTGCCATTGACAGGCTGCTCTGGTGTAGGTAGGTAAAGCTATTCAGTCAGGTATTCCAGGGTTTATACCCAGTGATTATGGAGGAATGATATAATATTTCAAATCAGCATAGCGTGCAAGTTGGAAGAAAAGCTGAGGGGTGAAGGTGCTCCCTTGCACTGTTTTTCCTTGTCCTTCTTGATTGTAGAGGCCACAAGGTTTGGGAGCTACTGTGGGAATAGCCTAAGCAAGTAACTGGAATGCATTTTGTAAATGCTACACACTGCTCCCACAGTACATACTGCAGTGGAGGGAATGATTGTTTATGGTGGTGGATAATTTGCCAATCAAGTGAGCTGCTTTATCCTAGATAATGTCAATTTTCTTGAATATTGTTGGACTTTCACTCTTCTGAGCCTTGTACGTAGTGGAAAGATTTTGTGATGTCAAGACATGCATTACTCAGCACAGAATATGTAGCCTCTGTCCTGCTCTTGCAGCCATAATATTATGTGGCTAGTTCAGTTGAGTTTCTTGTCATTAGTGATCTTCGGCATATGAATGGTGAGGGTGATGGCTGTGGTTACACTGTTGAATGTCAAGGTTAGGTGATTAGATTCTTTCTTGTTGGTGATATTGATTATTCCTTCTCATTGTCTATGTCTTGTTGTTTGTACACATGGTCTGCTTTATTTGCTGAGGAATTAGAATTTGCTGGAATCAAACACTGCCAAATGATAAGCAAACAGCCTCACTTCTGCCTTTATGATGGAAAGAAGGAAGGTCATTGATGAAGCAGCTGGTTAGGCCCTGAGGAAATCATACCATCATGTCCTGGGTCTGAACTGGTTGACCGCCAACAAGGTTAACCTTCTTTGTGAATGGAAATAACTCAACCCATGGAGTGTTTTACTCTTGATAACCCGCGGTATTCCAGTTGTTCACTGCACATTATAAATCATGGTGCTTTATGAATTCTTAGTTTGGCAGGTGGATTGTAACTGCTTTGATGTTGGCTGATTTGCTTGTTTCCTCCTCTGTGCCCATTGTTCTCTCCTGTGAGTAAGGTTCTTGCAGCAAGTTTCTTCTGTAAAGATTTTCCCACAGATCCTTATTCTGATGATCTTGAACTGTGTTGATGTTTAAAAGAAAACTGCTGATGCTTGAAATTTCTCCTTGTGATAAAATACAAAATTTAACTGCAGTTTGTCCAAGATGCCAACTCATTAATTTGAAAATAAATATAGTTTTGATATTTTTAATATTGTCACATATTTTATTGCAATGTCTTATACCTCAAACTATTATGTGACCCAGTGGGTGATAAAATCATGTGACTTTGAGTTCATAATTGATTAAGGCATTGCGCTTCTAAACTACTTCTAAATTTGTTTTCAAGAATGATAATCCAAATTTAAGGATATATTTTTGAATTTGTATTGCAGTCAGAAAAGTTTGTGCGGTGCAAAATCCCTCATGACCTAAGTTGCCAACTTCCATTAGATGAAGTTCCGCATTGGAATCTGAATTCATGAAATCTGCCTGTATATTATGTTTCACTCTTCAAAACACAACTGGCATTCATAAAGCATCATTTACCATCCTAAAACAAATCTGAAGGAACTTCACAGGATTCTTATCTGAAAAAATTAGCAATCGAGGCTAACTGAAGGATATGATCATCAGTCCCAGGCCAACCACACACTGCCACTAGTCTCAACAAGACATAGACAATGAGAAGGAATAATCAATATCACCTCTCTAGATTCCACAAGGAAAGCATAAACTTCCACAGATTTCCCAGCACTCAGCCTGGAAGATCTACATGATGAATCCCTCCAGGCCTTTCTCATCTTTCTTTTAGTAATACAAAATGTTCCAGCTTCTTGCTTCAGAATTGATCAAGCCTAGTATCTCTAGTATCTCTTGAATCTCTAGTATCCTTTAATGTTCAATATATTCCTTCTTACCATACTGAAGTATATTTGACTCGTACACATTCTGATTGCTGTTTAAATAGTGTCAATATTACATTTATAGTTCTGTTTGCAGTTTTTCATTGCACTTAATTTAAACAAGGTTCTTTTTCGTATGTTGTTCTGATTTGCTTTTATCATTTGAGTAGCTTTGTTTTTCTTTCCTTCTTGGTAGAGCTTGTGATGACGTCACCTTTTGAAACACTTTTACATTTGCCCTCAATGTGCATTGTTAATAAATATAGTAAGTGGAGAATATGATGGAGACTCTTCCTACAAGTGTTTATACGCAAGAGCTCCCAATGCTCTTCTGCCATTATTAGCTTATTAAATTTGAATTAATGCTGTATACAATATAAAAGTTTGCGTATAATGAAAAGAATCCAAAGCTGAGTCCAAGTACGCACATGATTATTATCTGAAGCAAATTTCCCCTATAATTGACTTCTTGATTGAGAGCTCTTCTGGAGTTCAGCAGTTTTTTTTGGAGCTGGACCAAAAGGCCTGTTTCCATTCTGTATTACTTTATGACTTCCAGCATTGTGGAACTGTCTCAGCAGAATTAGTTCTAGCTGAGAATATTCACAGAAAGCTTGCACTAGGGTTGAATTTGCAACATTTTGATTCAGAAGGGAATGGTTTCAGATGAAAAGCCTAGTTCTGCCAAATGGTCTTAATCCAAAAAACTGTTTAAAAACTGTTTTATTCTTCTTCGGACATTAAGCACTACTTTTGGTTTCCTTGAATGAGGTGATCAGTTAATGGCAAACCACCTGAAAATATTTGCTGCAGACTTGGAATTAAATTGAAATGTCTGATAAAATTTAATTTGGTTTGGGTCCTTATTTTTGAGCATGAAACAGCTTTTGCCAATCATTTTTAGTTAGATTTGAACACTGAGGTGAAAGTTCAATGTTTTAATTGACAATCCTAATTAGTCCCAAAGTGCCTTACTATTTAATTTCCATCTCTAAAGTGCTTTGAGACATCCTGAACATATGAAAGGCATTATTTAACTAAATGGTTATGTTTAAGCATGTTTGTTATCCAAATCATCTCATCGTGTATTGCAAAACAATTATTGTCACTGTAATGTACATATGACTGAAGTCTATTCCCCAACTGTGATGCAAGGATACGGATGCATTATCCTTTGTTGTTTACTCGAGCAAGGAAATGGATGTGCAAACGTATCCATCATTTAAAGAAGTGAAAGTGTTTTAGCACTTCTTGCGTAAGAAAATTCCTTATTTAATGCACAGGCTGTCAAGTTTGATCTTGCATGCATTGCAGATCTGTGAGGAATACTGCCTATTGATGTTTTCTCCATAGTTTTGTGAAAACTGTGACTTAGTAATAAAATTGGTATGTTGTTATTAATCCTTTTCATTTGACCTTCGTACTGTAGCACTCATCCACCAATATTCTTGAGATGTCTGACTCTGAGCTTTCCTTGTTGCTGCCAGGGAAAGCAGAAGTTGTTGAAGGGCCTACAACCATTGCATCTTTCCAGGTAAAGTCATAGAGTTATACAGAATGGAAACAGGCCCTTCAGCCCAACCTGTCTATGCTGACCACAGTGTCTCCCTGAGTTAGTCCCATTTGCTTGTATTTGGCCCATATCCCCCTAAACCTTTCCTATCCAAGAACCTGTCCAAGTGTCCTTTAAACATTGTAATTGCACCTGCCTCTACAACTTCCTCTGACAGCTCGTTCTATATATCCACCACCCTCTGTGTGAAAAACTTGTCTCTCAGTCCCTCTAAAATCTTTCCCTTCTTATCTTTAAACCTGTGCCCTCCAGTTTTAAACTCCCCTACACTGGGAAAAAGACTGTGACCACCACGTTATCAACATCGCTCATGATTTTATGTACCTCTAAAAGGTCATCCTTCAGTCTCCTTCGCTCCAGGGAAAACAGTCGCAGATATCCCATCTCTCCTTTTAACTTGGGCCCTCCAGTCCCAACAGCCTTGTGAATCTTTTCTGCCAAGTCAAACAACATTTTCAAGAATGGTTGGTCTCATGGATTAAAAGGTAGCATTTCCACCCTCTATATTCAAGAAAAGAGGAACGAAACAAGGAGAATTACAGCATGGTGCCAGCATTGGGGAATATGATAGAATCTGTAAATGAAAATAATAAGGGACTATAAAATTTACAATATGGTCAGGTGATGTAAACAAGGGTTTATGAAAGCAAGTTTGTCTTTGACAAGTCATTGTTTTCTGAGTATGTAATTAGGAGTGTAGGTAAGAGAGAAGTGAATGCAGTTTTTGTGTTTTCAGAAGGGGTCATGAGATTGGGAATTGCCCCTTGTTATTTACAGCTCTATCCAGTGAAATGTAGCCAGGATCAGTGATTGGTCCCCAACTTTTTGCACTCTGATATGGATAAGGGCCCGTGCTAAATATATACTGTGCCTAGAAAGGTTGGTGGAATAGTAAACACTGAGGAGAATAAAAGAAGCTGCAAAGGGATTATAAATTGGTTAAGTGATTGGGCAAAATGGGGCAATGTGGAGTGTCATGAGCGCATGTGTGAAGATGGCCATTTTGGTAGGAAAAATGGAAAATAAGTAAGTAAGTAGCTTGTAAGTGAAGCAAAAAGCTGCAAATGCTGGAAATCTAAAATAAGAACAGAAAATTCCGTAAACTCTCAGCAGGTCAATCAACATCTATGGAGAGGGCAACAGAGTCAATGTTTTAGGTCAATGACTTTTCATTAATACTCGTGAGTAAATGCTGGTGTTTAGAGGAATTTGGAGATCCTTGTACTCAAATTACGAAAGTTAACAAAGGAAAACATTATGTTAATCTTTACTGTAAGGGATTTGGAGCTCAAGGGTAATGAGGTGTTGCTGCATTTATGCAAGACAATATGAGAGCAGAACAGGACCCATAGGATTATAGCTGAATGTTCTTCAGCTCCATTTGGATAAGTCAACATGAACTGAATAATAGATATTATCCTGTTATTCCGTATGGTTATTATTCATTTCCTTTACTAATATAATTATCAAGTAAACTCCCGAGTATCTGACAACATTTATTCAAAATATAAGCTCCTTATATTTTTTCCCCTTCCCTGGTGTTAAACAGCTCTCCCAACTATCCCCCAGTTTTAGGAGAGAAAGTGGGGAAACAATTCAAGTTCATTCTGAGGACAGCATTAAGAAAATTAAGGGGTATGGAGATAAGGCAGTAATGTGGAGTTTGTGTAAAGGTTCGGCCTTGTTCTTACTAAATGGCAGAGCAGCCACGAGGGAGTGTCTGGGCTACGGTTACATCTTCTCCTTAAGAATATAAGACAAAAGGCACAGTAAGCGGTAAATTCATATATGACTCTTGGAGAATCTTTCAGGGACTTTGTTTAGATACTGCAGTGGAAATGATCATTGCAGTTTCAATTTGAATGGTTGTTCTGCAAACTTTTTATCCATCTGCAGATGCTGCACAGAGGTAATTCCTTCTTTCATATCTTGCTGCCAGATTGAATTGATGTACAAGAAATAATATTGGTAATATTTATTTTCTCTGTAATAGTATGTGTTGGTTTTTATCCTCCACCAGCTAATCTTACTAATTTCCCTCTTACTTCCTATGTTGCAGAACTTGAAAACCACTGAGGACACTGAAGCTGGAGTAAGTTTGGAAGTCTCAGAAGGACTTAAAGTAATTGCTATAAATGTTACATCTCTATATAATGTGGTAATCTCACATGAGTATTTTCTTTATATTGATATTGTCGTGTCTAAGCTGAAAAGCTAAGGAAAGAATCAATTATTCTAATGCAAGGTTGAATACGGAATAATGTACACCCTTCAAATCAGAATGAAACTATAACATCAGTCCTGAAGAAGAGTCCTGACCCGAAACATTGACCGCCTGCTTTTCTCCATGGATCCTGCCTGGCCTGCTGAGTTCCTTCAGCATCATTGTGTTTTTCATCTAGATTCCAGCATCTGCAGTCCTTTGTTTCTCTGGAAATATTCATCAGTCTGGCAAGGAAACTGTAACTAAAGGATTTGGGTGTCCCAGTGAATTTTTTGCAAAAGGCTTGTGTGCAGAAACAGCAAGTAATTGGAAGGCTAACAGAATGCTATTATTTGTTGCAAAGGGAATTGAATACAAATGTAGGGATGTTCAGTTATATGGGGCACTGGTGAGAGCACATCTGGAGAATTGTTCAGTATTGGTCTCACTCGTTAAAAAAGTATGTAAATGTGCCAGAAGTAGTACAAAGAAGGTTTAGAAGAGTGTAAGGTGACTTGATTGAAATGTATTAGATCCTGACAGTCTTGAAAGGATGGATATAGAAAGGACGTTTCCTTTTGTAGGAGAATCTAGAACTGTTTAGAAACTTAGGGTAGCCAATTTAAGACAAAATTAAGGTAAAAAATTTTCTCTGGGAGGGTCATATCTTCAGAACACACTTCCTCAAAGGGTGGTGAAAGCAGAATCATAGTTAATGGAAATGACAACTTTCTTGAGATCCAGATTGGTCTACATCAGGAATTTGACCTTCTTCAACATTATGGACATTTCTTGATTTTTTTAAGTACAAGAGTTGGGACATCGTGTTGCAGCTTACAAGACGTTGGTGAGACCGCACTTGGAATATTGCATGCGGCTCTTGTCGCCATATCAATAAAGGATGTGATTAAACTAGAGACGGTGCAGGAAAGATTCACAAGGATGTTGCTGGCACTGAAAGGCTTGAGTTATAAGATGAGAGTGGATAGGTTGGGACTCTTCCCTGGAGCGAAGGAGGCTGAGGTGACCTTGTAGAAATCATGAGAGACATGGATACAATAGATTGTCAAAGTCTTTTTCCCAGTGTAGGGGAAGTCTAAAACCAGAGGGCAGAGGTTTAAGATGAGAGGGGAAAGATTTAAAGGGAACCTGAGGGACAAGCTTTTTCACACACAGAATGGTCAGTATATGGGACGAGCTGCCAGGGAAAGTGGTAGATGTGGGTAGAATTACAAAGTTTAAAAGACATTTGGATGGGTACATGGATACGAAGGGTTTAGGGGGATATGGGCCAAGTGCAAGCAAATGGAAATCCCCCAAAAAAGAGGAGAAATTAAACTGATTAGACCTATACTCTAGGCCGGGTCAAGTTTAGAAGAAAATGGATGGGTCATTTTCAGGATGAAAGCTGTTTGTGATAGCAAGGGTCAGTGCTTGACTTTGCGATCTTTTGCAATTCGACTTGGTTAAGGGGACCATGTATAATGTTTGCACAAGCTTTGTGTTGCTCACACAAAGCTTGTGGAAAAGTAAGCACTGAGGATAAAAGAGGCTGCAAAGGGATTATAAATTTGTTAAATGATGGGACAAGTTGGAGGCATATGGAATCTAATGAGAGCATATATGAAAATGGCCATTTTGATAGGAAAATGGAAAATAAGTAGCTGAATGTCTGGAAAATGAAGCAAAAAGCTGTGGTTGCTGGAAATCTGAAATAGGAAGAGAAAATTCCAGAAACACTCAGCAGATCAGACAGTACCTATGGAGAGAGAACAGAATGTTTCAGGTCAATGATTTTTAATCTGTAAATGAGTAAATGTTGGTGTTCAGGGTGGTTTAGATGTCCTTGTACTCAAATTACATAAAGTTAAAAAAGGCAAATGTATGTTAATACTTATTAGAGGGAATTTGGAATGCAAGAGTAAGAAGGTCTTGCTGTAATTATGTAAAAGCCAACAGTGAGAGCACAATAAGACATTGTATAGTCGTGGTGTCTTCACCAAAGAAAGTATATTCTTCAGCTCGGGGAGACAACAAATTCTGCAGATGCTGGAATCTGGAGCAGCACTTTTTGTATATTCTTTAGCTGTATTGAGATAAATCAACATGAACTGCATATTGGATATAATCTTGCCTTTCTCTGTTGTTATTGTTCATTGCCTTTACGAATATAGTGACGAAGTAAACTCTCTTTAAGTATTCAGCCATACTTAATCAAAACTAAAGATAAACTCCCTCTCTCTCTCTATAATATATATTTCCCATTCTTTGGTGTGAAAAAACTCCACCTAAACTATCCACCAGTATCAAGAGAGAAAGTAGGGATCATCCCAAAGAAGGCATTGATAAAATTAAGGCATATGGGCATAGTCAGGAAAGAGGAGTTTGTGTAAAGGTTCAGCCATGCCCGTACTGAAAGGCAGAGCAGGCTTGAGGGCCCATCTGGCCATAGTTACTTCTCCTTATGCTTTTAAGATATTTGAAAACAAAAGGCACAGCAAGTGGCAGATTCACTGTATATAACTACTGGAGAATCTTTCAGGGATCTTATTCAGATACTGCAGTAGAAATAATCATTGCAGTTTTAATGCACATAGTTGTCCTGCAGGGATTTTGTTTCAATTTACAGATATTACACAGAGGAAATTCTTTCTTTCATATCCTGCTGTCAACTTGAATTGATGTACAAAAATTAATGTTGATAATTTTGTTTTCAGTAATCATGTGTTTTAGTCTTTTATCCCATACCATCTGAAGAGATTGCTGTGTTATGCTTGCTCTTTCCTCCCTGTATTACAGAAACTGGGCACCACTGAGGAAGTTGAAGCTGGTGTAAGCTTGGGGCTCTTAGAAGAGTATACAATAATTGCTATAAATGTCACATTACTATCTAATGCGATAATCTCCATAAGTACTTTCTTCAGGCAACAAATTATGTGTACCACTTTCAACTTGCTATGCAGTATCCATTGCTCACATCTGGTTTCCACCTCATCTCTTTATGTTCTTATTTCTTCTTGGATTGGTATTTGGTTGTTTTCTGACTGCAAGCTATAATTATTCATTTAAGAATAATTGAGTGACTTGCTCTTATTTGTGGCTGATTTTAACTCCAATGAAGTAAATTATTCTTTGGTATAATTTTAAGCAATGAGCTATTTAAGTTAATTGTCATGATTAACAAAAAAGGCTATTTGAAACATTTAAAAGATTTACCCTATGGCTTTGAAATGTTCTCCCCTCTGAAAGTTTTATGTTGGCAAGGCTTTGAAATTGGTGGATAAATTAGCTGTCAAAAAGTTTGCTCTGCAAAGATTTTTTTCCATTTGAATTGAACCCATAAAAACATGTTTCCTGGATGATTAATGTTTGAAATAAGTGTTCCAGTTTTGCTGTGTCTCTCACTGCAATTTATTTGACAGTGTCAGTCAGTGAGAATGCTGTAGTTTCTTACTGTTCCTTACCTCAAACTGCAGACATCTGCTACTGTGCAAGTTGAGGATGCCACTGATACCAGAGAAAGTCCACAGCCTTCAACATCAGCTGAACGTTCAGATGGTGCTGAGAGAACTGTAGATGTTGAGGTAATGTCAAACCACGAGCACTTCCTTTTCAAGTAATCATGTCTTAGGTGAAATATTTTAAAATATGACCTTCAAAACATGTCCTCTGGTTGATTCACACAATGATGACTTTTACAGATATTGCATACTCACTAAAAAGAGCAAACTGTTATTTCTGATCATGTTTATTAATGTCTTTTGAAATGGCGAAGGCAATAACAAACCACCAACAAATAGAGTTGTCCAGGGCCAGATATTTGCTGCTATGGGCTGCTGCCTGTGGCTTCCCTGCATTTGAACTTACCTGGGTTGGATGTGGAGGGCCTATCTTGCAGGCTTGAAATGACATGGCTTGAGTGGTGTCAGGACCCAGCATTCAGAAACTATTAAATATTATATAATACTATTATTTTTTATAATGGAAAATAAGCTAAAACAGAAATACATCTAAAACATAAATAATTTAAATGAAAGTATGCCTTTCTTCTCCACAGCCTCCCATATCTATTGAAGTCAATGGGCTTGTGGTTCCTGTTCCAGGTTTAATCAGGACACAGGACCTGAGAGCTGGAATATTAGGAAACCCAGCAGGATTGAACTCTGCAGATGATCCTTAGGGAGTTCAGTGACATTGACAGATCCTGCACCTTTTATTGTTCACTATATTTGAGACTTCTTTATTGGTTTATGCATGCAAGGTCATCCTGGTCTTATAGCCATTTGTGTTATGTCTTTATTTATTGGCATATAACATTTATAATAACCTATGAAGCTTGATCTAAAGGTAGTTCAAAGAGAACATGAACAATAACAAATTGTCCATTCCCTGGATGACCAAACAGAATGAAAGCTAATACAAGTTTTTTCCTTTAAAACAATTTCTTGATCTCATCCGTACTTAATAATCAATACAGCCCCTTCGCCATGTGTTAACAACCTGATTTTAAGATCTAAATTTCTGTCTTTAAGGCCTGTAAATGTGAGAATTAAGTTAATTTTTTTCCTGACCAACTAATTCTCCAATTTGTCTTAGCTTTTACAATAGATTCCAGTGCAGAAAGCAGAATCCAGCACTTCCATCTAATTTGAATACTGGTTCACCTCCTCCATAACCTTTTATTGTTCTCTTTGTTTTTGAGTTCATTTTCAAATGTACAAATATAAAGTGATTTCTCTTGTTCTATTTACAATACATTACAAAATATATTAGTTTGAACAAAGGAAACATTTTAATAGTTTATTGCATATGTTATATCATTGATATTTTCCCCTTAGTTGGCTTTTACTTTTACTCTGTAAAAAGTTTTAGAACAAAAAACATGCATTATAACAACTGTCTCAATTGATACAGGGTAAAAGTCTTGGAATAATAGAAATTAAAGACTTTCGGAGCCCATCTAAATCTACTGTAATGTATGTTGGTGAAGATACTAACATCCATGAGAGAGACTTGAAAGAAACTCCTCTGCCAATTGAGAAGGTAAAACAATAACTAATAGGCATGTTGCTTACAAAAATATGCAGATACTGTGACCCATTTGACCAAACTCTCTGAAAATCTTTCATTTTTACATCATGCCTTCTGAATGAGCAAGTCATGGACTCCAACCCTGCATTACAATTTAAGAGAATAATCCAAACTGACTATTCTTTGTAACTTTGAACAATAGTTGCTTTGCCAGAATTGAAGATGACATGCTAAATTAATGCCATGATTGTCTGTATACTTCAATAAAAACAGATTGCTGTTGCAACAATTTGGTCAGCATTTATCCCTCAACTAACACAGTTAAATCAGATTAACTCTTCTGAATTTCATGGTAAAAAATACGCTTTATGGCTGTTACAAAATATACTGCCTGATGTGGAACTAAGATCATATATACCCTTGCATTAGTAAATGTTACCTTGGGTCTAGTAGTTCATGTACCACGTTGTTACATTGCTCCTGCATATTTTTCTTCAGAATGTGGCAGTGGAGCTCTTTGTACTGTTGCAATCCTGCTGCTGAAGGAACTCCCACATTACTGGTAGATGATGGCCTCAACGTATGCTGGCAGGCTCTTTATTCTGAACTATTAATCAAAGTGTAGCCAGAGAAAGATGAAGTGAAGTAAGCTGAACCAGCAAATCACAATATCATTAACAGTTCTATGAGTTCTACACATTGAACATTTTATGAAGAAATAGATTTTGCTCCCAATCTGTTCAATTTCAAGCAAGTTTTCAGTGTTTTCCCTCAATGTATTTCAGCCATTGAATATATTCAGAAGGAGATGGGCATATTTAAAATAGGCAGTAATAATCAGAGAATGTTGTGTAATGTTTCCCATCAATGATGCTGTGATGACAGTCACTTTTCCAAAGATCTTCTCATGGAATACATTGGTTCCATATCATGATGCCGAAAAATTTGAAGAATTTAAAATTCTTACTCAGCTGCTCTCATAAGTAGCCAGCTCCATGCTGCTACAACACATATTTCACACCTTTCACTCACAACTTGTATCCCAAATTCTGTTCTGTTCCCTCATGGCATATCATTAGCAGTGCTCTGGAATATTATTTCAATAGATCTACATTACTATGTTTGGCAGATGTCTGTTACTGGCCACTGTAATGCTCTCAAACAATTCATATAATTAGCAAATGTGAAACCCATGCCAGAAAGGTGTTATCAAAAAGCAATTTAAATTGTTCTAATACTGGTATGACTGCAAATTCAACTCTGCATTTATTGAAAAACTTGACAGCAGAATGGATTATAATATGAAGTATACACAAACATATTTTAAAATTGGCAGAAAATCATACCTTGCAAATTGAGCAGTGCATATTGGTGTCATGCACTTACAACAAAAATATCTTTGCTTCACTTGCCAGAAAATTGCCATTAACTGAAACTTATCCAATAGTTCTACGCCAAATGTAAAATGTAGACATTTGATTGCAGGCTGATTTTGATGCTGTTGTACCTGTAAACCCCAAGGCAACGAGGAATTATGAGGCACTAGTTGAAATGGGAGTGTTACAGAAGCAGCTCATGTGAGTAGCTGATTATGCTTCTGGATTCAATTTAAAAACTTGCTAAATTTGTTTTCAACACTGGAGGTATCTAATCCATTATTTCTGGTGTCATTGCATTTCAGCATAGCCATATACATTTTTTGACAAAAGCATATTCATGGTAAATATTTCGTTAATGTGTATTAGGGTAATGAATTTCTTATGGTTTAATACAATCTTAGTCAAGTTAGTGATTACTGAGTTGGCAGACTTCCCTGGGTTACTTGATGAAGCCTTGCTTAATTGCCAGTGTAGAATGCAGCACCTTGCAACATCAAACATGACCTGCTTTGTCATATCTCAGCAAATAAATGAACAAAAAATACTTAAAGCGGTTGTCTATACTCTGTTGGTTCTGCACCTTGGTGATGTAAGGATAGAATTAATAAAACATCAGGCCACAATCTCTTAATCTTCTTTAGATACAGAAGTGTTGCCAAAGAACAGGAAAACTTGGAGTAGATGGTGAGGAGGTTTACCAGAAGAATACTAGGATGAAGCACTTCAGCTATGTGAAGAGGTTAGAGAAGCTGGGATTATTCTCCTTTGAGCACAGAATGATAAGGGGATACTTTATAGAATTATTCAAGTTTATGAAGGGTTTTGGAAAATTAAATTAGAAGAAGCAATTTCCCTCATAAGCAAGTTGGTCAGCAAATAGCACAGATTTAACATGGTTGGTAAAAGAACTGGAGGAGAAATAACCAGTGTTATTTTAAGTAGCAAGTTGTTACTGCATAGAATGCAGTGCCTGAAAAGGTGGTGGAAAAAGGATCAATAGTGAATTTCAAAAGGGAACTGGATAAGTTCGTGAAAAGGATAACTTTAGGGCAGGAGAATGGAAGGACAAAATAATGTGAATAAATGGATGGTTCTTTCAAGGAGCTGGTACAAGCACGATGGAGTGAATAGCAATCTTCTGTGCTGTATCATGCTATTTCTTCATTGAATTCTGCAAAGCCCTCATGAGACAAGTGCACAGTTTCATGTTATGTTAAGCAATATTGAAATTAACAAATAGTGCAATAGTGGCAGTTGTTTATTTTTGCTTGCTTGCTCTCTTGTCATATTATTCTCTTAGCCACTCTACTGATCTTTTTGCTCGTACTTGAGCATGTGGAATAGAGGGTAATATACTGACATGGATTAAGAATTGATTGTCGGACAGAAAGCAAAGAGTGGGAATAAATGGCTTGTTCTCAGGTTCACAAGCAATGACTAATGAGGTACCGCAGGGATTGGTGCTTGAGCCCCAACTTTTCAAAATCTGTGTCAACAATTGGCAGAGGGGATCAAATGTCATATTTCCAAGTTTGCTGATGATACTAAGAAAACTGGGATTGTGAATACGAAGGAGGATGTAAAGAGGCTTCTAGGAGCTACGGGATAGCTGATTGAGAGGGTAAAAACATAGCAATCGGTTATAAAGTGGAAATTGTGAGTTTATCCACTCTGGTGCACATTAACAGGAAAGCAGAGTATTTGGTAAATGATGAGGGATTGGGTAGTGTTGGTGTTCAAAGTGACCTTGGTGTGCTAGGACACAAGTTGTTGAAGGTCAGCATTCAAGTGAACCAAGTGTTATGTACCAGCAACAAAAGAAACACACCGAGTCATGTACAAGTTTTAGAAACTATTTTATTAATAACTACCTATGATAATAAGAAAAGTAAAAATGTTAGATATTAAACATTAACCCTAAAACTAAACTCGAAGTGTGTTTGTGTGTGTGTGTGTGTGTGTGTGTGTGTGTGTGTGTGTGTGTGTGTGTGTGTGGCAAATTCCCAAACTCCAAGTCCAGGAATAGTTCTCAAAGTTCAGTTCAGCAAGCCATAAGGTGAAACGTGAGCAAAGGCTTTTGCAAAACCACTGTTGACTGAAGAGAAAATGTAGAGAGAATAGAGAGAAATTACAAAATCCAAATGTTCCACGATGGAACCCATGTGACACCTCCGTCACTGATGATCTCCACTGCTTTTTTCCGAAATATCTGCTACCCCAAAAGGCATTTGCGACCTGGCCATCCACACAAATACCTGTTTCCCTCTACAGGTTAACGTCAAAGTGGACTCCACTGAATTATTCCAAAATCCATACGTGGTTTGTAGTGACAGACACAGTTATTGTTTTTCATCCATCGATACAGAGACCAGCAGGCAGTGTGTCTCTCTTTCTCCTCTCTCTCTTTCTGACTAAACAATAAAACATCAGCATGTTGTTATCTTCTGCTGTTGTCGTAATGACGCCCCACACACACACACACACACACACACACACACACACACACACACACTACTGTACTATGTCTTAAAGGGACATTCACCAAATAGCAACCTAATCCATAACACAAGCAATTCAGAGGACAAATGGCATGTTGGCCATTATTACAAGAGGATTTGAATACAGCAGTAAGGAAATCTTTTTTGTAATTGTATTGGGCCTTGGTGAGCCTTCACCTGGAGTATTGTGTACCGTTTTGATTTCCTTAGCCAGGAAAGGATGTACTTCTCATAAAGGAATGCGGTGAAGAATCATGAGACAGGTTCAGGAATGGTGGGTTTGCCATGTGAGGAGAGATTAAGTAGACTGGGACTGTATTCTTTAAAATTTATTGTAATGAGGGGAAATCTCATTGAAACGTAATCATGTTATAATGACTTCTGATAATTATCAAGATCAAGAACTGTGAACTTTGCTTTTGCCTCAAGTAAGATGTTGAATGTCTTAACAGTAAGTTCTGCTAACAGCACACATCAAGCGTTGAATCAGAGATCATCCCAGTTCATTTGGCTCAGCTGTTCCCTTAATTAGTTAGGCCATAGGGAAGCTTACAAATGGTTAATATTGCAGGAAAGCCTGGACAATTCTGTATGAGCTGTTTACTGTTGCGTTTAATTCAGTTGTACGGTTTTGGTATACAATCTGCTGGAGGATCTCAGTGGATCGAGTAGCATCCATGAGAGGAAAAAAATTGTCGACGTGTTGGGTTGAAACCCTGCATCGGGACTTTGGTGCACATTAACAAGAAAGCAGAATATTTGTTAAATGATGAGAGACTAGGTAGTGTTGATGTTCAAAGTCACCTTGGTGTGATTGTACACAAGTTGCTGAAGGGCAAACCAAGCAATTCAGAGGACAAATGGTATGTTGGCCTGGAGTCCCTTTTAAGTCCACTCTTTCAGTCACAGTCATGACTGGTCTAATCCACTCTCCCATAGTTCAGTCACCCATGTGTGCATCGTGGTTTTTGTTCATTACTGATAATTATCCCTTCATCATAATCTTTGACAGAGAAGCAGAGCAGCGTGCCTTGTATGCAGAGGAACGGGCAAGTTCTCTAGATGCTAGCCTGCAGGAAGCTTTGGATAAAATTAAGGACATGACACTAGAGTTGAAGACAGAAGAGCTACGGCAGATGCATGCAATTCCAGAAAAAAGTAAGCTTTCAATTAACCAGAAGTAGTTTTATAGCCATCATCAACTTAGAAAGGTAACAAAATGTCATTCCTTACAATACCTTTGCCAACTTCTTGAAGAGTATGCAAAATGACAGGGTTGATTAAGAAGGTAAAATTGAACCAAATAGTTGAATTGATGGTATTGTGCAGTCAAACCTGAAATTAAACCATCAAAGCAGTTTCAAATGGTATGGGCGAATATATAGACAATATATGTGGCAAGACTTTTACTCCAAAGAAATGTCTGTCACTCTCAAGGATAAAGGTGACTGGTCAACAAACCAAAACCAGGTTCAATAAAAATTAACTTTTACTTTCCTAATGTAATGAATGAGATATAAATTTACATGGTTTATATGTTAATCTTTTCTGGTACAATTTTCTAGCCAAACAAGGTGGAACAAAAGTGGGATTAATTGCTCTTGATTTATAACACAGTTTAATAAAATTTTCAACATTGTTATGCAAATACATTAATTATTTTGTTATCTATAATTTGCTGATATGTTCTTTCTAGCTGTCTTTAATTGATTAACAGTGATATTTACTATGATTGCTTTGAATGTTTGAAGAGATGTTCAGTTGTAGTAGCTTCAGTTATTTAAGGTTGATCATGGTTCACCTGAATAAGAAACACTGGAAATTTAGGGAAGAAAAGAAGATAAAGTAAGAAGACAACAAAAGATAAGTTGATGAACCCCAAATCAGAACAT
The DNA here is from genome assembly GCF_009764475.1 of Pristis pectinata. NCBI lineage: Eukaryota > Metazoa > Chordata > Chondrichthyes > Rhinopristiformes > Pristidae > Pristis > Pristis pectinata. The sequence continues at coordinate 46,633,004 of NC_067407.1, forward strand.
CATTAAAACTTGCCGAACTGTTCAGTACTTCACCCCTGTTCTTCTGCTCAGTTTATATACTTTTCTTAAAATTAGGGAAAACACGAAAGCATACTTTTATTTATTGAACTCCAAATTGTGTCAAATACACGCAAGTACTTTAAAGTTATTAATACACTTGGGCTTAACCTTATTAATGCTGATTAATACTATTGTATTGTATGATGTTGCTATCACTAATTTAATAGCAATAAATAAATAAAGCAATTTTGTTTGTTTATTGAATTTGTCCAGTGCTTAAAGACTTCCAAAAGCATCGTGTACTTTGCACAATGTAAAATTGCATTCATCTCAACTGCTGCCTGATAGAGTTTCTATGTAGGTCTCTTGAGACAAGTTATAACACAGTAAAATGATAAATCTTGATCTTATCCCATAATCCATCGGCATGAATACAAATCACTGTGAACGTGAAAAGTTGAACATAAATTCAACCTTCTCTTTGGTTTATCCTGAATTTTATATCCTGCAAAATTCTGCTTAAATCCTTTCTGATACTCAAAGATAATTAAATGACATAGCAATATATTGCTCCTTCACCCTTACCACCTTTACACAGTATTGATTTGCTGCTATCAAATGAAAAATTCTCCTCACTCTTTATCTGATCCTACAGATGCAGGATCCATTAATCTCCTGCAGTTTTTGATCATTCTAATCTGCACCTGCTTATAATAATAATTTTTGTCCAGACATTTCTTGAATGAATTAATTAATGCTGCATCAGATGTTTATCTGAGAATCAATTCCACACCTTCAAGTTTCTTAATATTTTGCTTAGCCCTTCTCTTTTGCTGGATGCATGTTTGCTTTCTTTTGCTCTGTGGTTACAGCTCCTCTCCAGCACCATACTGCCCCTTTTGTCTTGATCTTTTGTGTTGGTTTATGTCTCCCTACTCTTGTTACAACAGGGTAAAGTTTATTCACAACTGATATCAATGTTGGTTTGTGGGATTGGGATTCAATTAGTAATCTGAAAAATAAAGTGATGTAGTTATCTAACTTCATTGAAATCTGGTCAGAATTTTTATAACTACATAAATGTGTGCCTAGTATTCTAACAATAAAGTGGATGTCATTCTGAGGTTGCACATGATATTTCTTTACTCTTTTACCCCTTTATTCTTCCCTTCTCTGAATAGATTGATAGGTATATGCACCAAGGCACATTGTTACCGTGCCTAAATATCATTCTTCATGTAAATACTTAAAGTGGGTGCTGATGGGATACCTCAACAGATGGTAGCTAAACTCGGACTTAATCCCCCTAAGTAACTTTCTCAAGCCTGCATGATCTAACAGAGATTAAATAGTTGGAATGGAAACATACCTCCCCCATTCTAATTTGTAGTCTTTTGTTACTGTCTCGGCTGAAGCTTACTAATTAAACAGTTAGCAAACAGATAGAATCTGGTCCCTGCTAGCCTCTATTGCACACTTCAGAATAGCTTGGAGAATGGGCCATTGGAGAATCTTTGTTTCAATTCTTACATTTTGGTGAAAATCTGGGACAATTACTATAGTACACAGTGAAAGGTGGGAGCACTTCAGCAATCATAGTAACCCACTAGAGCGCAGATTGCTGGATGCTGTGAACAACCCTTTGATCTATGCCATGGTATTTCTGCTACATACTACTTAAGTGTAGTGATTGTATCTGGCTCCACCATCTCTTCAGGTTGTGCGTTCCAGGTTTCAACTATCCTCTAGATGGAAGAATTCTTCAGAGGGAAGAATGCTTGTGAAGAATGTATTGCAGTGTGTGATATGACTGCCTTGGTTGAACAGCTGAAAGTTTGCATGATGTGTATATGTCTATATGAGTACTGTAGTAGTGGCAAATGAGTGATTTTATATTGAATTATTTGAATTTTCAGTATGAAAATCAATTGCTAGAGGTTGTTATTGGGTGTGTGGTGGAGTGGTGTGTGAATGAGTTGGGCAGTTGTTGGGCACATGGGCCTTGTTCTTGTGTTTACAGACCATGACCTCACATGATTTCATTAAAGCTTTCTCTGGATTGGCATTAAAAAAATCTTGGGACAACTCTTTCTGAATTCACCTCTCTAATCATCAGGGATTTGCTGATACCTCTTTCAGTTTATCATACGATATTTGCTGCTCATTGTGCTGTCTCCTCTGCAGTGAGAAGATGAAATACAGAATGATTAACCACTATGCTGAACACTTCCCACCCTCTACAAGCATGACCCCATCCCTCTAGATGGCGGACTGTTTAATCGCCTAACCCACTCCATCTTCTCTCTCTGCCTTTGTGCTCTTCTGCTATTGTAATGATGCTCAGTGGAAGTTCAATATTTTTCTCTCGGCAAATGCTGCCTTCTGGACTCAACACTGAGTTCAGTAGTTTAGATATTTTTGTTTAAGATTTCCAATCATTGTAATGTTCCCTTTGAAATTTAAGTTAATAAAGTTCCTCCCATTTACACTTGAACTTTTCTATCTTTATTTGACCCATTCTCATCCTCCGTTATCTTCACCATCATCCCTTTTGTCACTTAATCCCTCCTGCAATCAAGTCTAACATGGATCTTCCTTTCACTTCTCCCTTTCTCCTCCCAGTGCAACCTAAAACTTGTTTAACTATTCCAGGTTCTTATGAATTCAGCAACCTGAAACCTTCAATCTTCTTCTACACAAAAATTCTGTCTGATCTGTTGAGTATTTCCAGCATTTGCAGTACTTTCCTTTTGTAGCCTTACATATTTATTAAAAGGAAAATAATTTGAGGTAAGGCTGTAAAAATTACTGACATCAAAATATAAGTGTGTCACTAATATAGTAACAGTACTATTTCCCTTCTGTTTTTGAAAACTTCAGTAAATTGCAAGTTTAAGAAGAAAGTTGCAAAATGTTGCTTCTTAACTTGAAAAATAATTTGAAAATGATTTTTTTAAATCTCCTGTGGTGCATTTTAGAATTTGTCTTCATCCAAATCTTATTCCTTGATTTACTTTTTTGTTGTGGACTGCATTCTTGTTGAACCTATAATTAATTAGGATGAAGAGTTTGTTCCCATCATCAGGCATCAGTAACTAGTTCCTTGTGTAATAGGTTGGACTTCATGGATTAATTTTAGTTGCAAGTCTGAATGTAGTACTTATTTACCTTTTGTTCTGTTCAGTGATAAATGCATTTGCTTTTTTCCTTTTCCATTCATTTGCTATTATTTGTAAATTTTACTCCAAAGTGTCATGTCTTGTGGGCTGTCATGGTACATTCTGGATATTGTCCTTCCATAGGAGAGGTGAAACCAACAACTCCTATGATGCATTTCTCTCATACACACAGAATCTGTCCACAGGCCTAGTTGAAGAATTCAAGCTCTGGGAACAGAGCAGAATCTCAAGTCCCAGGCCACATTGTGAAGGGTAGACCTGTGGGAAAAGAGCTTCTTGGAAGTGTTACTAACAAACATGAGTAAGTTTAGAGCTTCTTTCCAAAATTATCGATCTTTAATTATTATGATGTAAATTTATTTTAGGTTATATTGTGATTGTGAAGAAAGAGCATATTTATTCAAAGACCAATGAAAGTTGACCATTTTAATTTTCTGTGATTTGCAGCTTTGTAGATGATAGCTCTATTTAAAAAAACATAATGTAATTGCATCTGTGGTTGCTTACAGATTGTCCTTGAGCAGCATTTCCTACAGTCCACAAATGAAACTGAAATTTGACTGTTTCATAATCATTTGGATGCTTAATTTAAATTTACAGTGATATTTGACTAAATTGTTGTCTTTGTATTAAAGAAAATTTTGGGGTACAATGAACAGGAGACATGTTGGTGCTGACCTACATTTGTCCCTGGTCATAGATAGAAATAATAAATAAGAAAGCAACAGTGAAAGGTTGAAAAAGGCAGAAAGCAAGGTATCACCTAATTTTTGTTTTCCTTTTTTCTGCTCCTTGATTCTGTATTACGGCCTTTGGCCTCTCATGGAGATTTTGAAAAGTTAAAAACAGGCTTTGGTTGTAAAATATTGATAGAAACAATAAAACTTAATTAATTCATCTAAAGATCAGGAGAAAGTGATGATCAATGATTTTTTTTAAAATAGCAGGTGAGAAACTGAAAAATTTGGGAAGTTGAGTTATTCCAACATGCATTTCACCTAATCATTTTTACCAGGGCTCTTCTATTCTTTTCTGCTTAGCTTCCCTTCCTCTAATAATCTAGCTTCTTATGAATCAACATAACAATCAATCATGTGGAATTACTGACTTGCCCTACCTCTGGTTTTCCTAAAAAGGCACTGAATTACATTATGACCAATGCCTTTTGATCTTGGTTTTATACTTGTTTTTAAAGTTTAAACAGATAGTGGCACTGGATGATATAAGATAAGAGATAAAATTTCTTTATTAGTCACATGTACATCAAAACACACAGTGAAATACATCTTTTTGTGTAGTGTGCTGGGGGAGGTAGAAAAAAACAGAAGTGTTATTATAAACTAAGTTGAACTACTTCTAACACAATAAGGTTTATACGCTTAGTATTGATTAAGGAAGCCAATTAATGTAGTTATATTTCTCCAAATCAGGTGTTTAAAAATTACCATAGTAATTTAGAGAACCTTCTGCTCACAAGGTATTTATAGAATATTTTACTGATCACCACTGCAAATAAAATCAGTCTGAGTGTAAAACTGACCAAATTCACTGCCTTGGTATTATCTCTCAGGACAAATCTTACCCCTTCCTTTATTCTCAAATCTATGATTACAATGTATTTTGTTTCTCTTCTAGGTCCAACACCAATCAGAACCATATCTGCCCGATCTGTTGTAAAGGTCGCAAAGCCCTCTCCCAAGCCAAGAGTAACCAAAGCCAAATCTAAGATCAAAAAATGATGATCTCTGCCTTATTTTGTGAAAGTATATGACATATTTACTACAAAAGATAAACCATGCTTTTCAAGTTCTGTGTTAGGTACTTTATTCCAATGATGCAAAATGTGTTTCAAATTCCAGTCAGCAATATTGTTTTGAAGTAGAATTGAAATCATGTTATCAGTAAGCTTCTATTTCAACTTGGTCTTAAGTTGCAAAAGCATTGCAAGTATATGTCCCATAAAACAATTTAAAACAGTTTGAGCTCAAGCATAAGTGCCACAACTTTCTGACCTATTGGGAGTGAATTTCTGGTTGGGTGGAATTACTCAGCACCATCCTCTGGTAGAAAAATTGAATGGGTGTGGGAGAGTCAAAGCCTCAGAGGAACTGAGGCAGGCTCAGTATAACTAAATCCTGCTGCAGATTCACAAAAGGAACAGGATTTTGCATTCAATCTTTCATTCATCAACATTTTATAACTTTGTATTATGTTAATTTATTTTGATGTGCTGATGTCAAGCAAACATAAGGTTCTCAATATGAATGTCATTTTTAAAAAGATGCTAAATTAGCACTGTTGAATTGTATAGATGAGCAAGTATAAACTACATAAACCAATGCAACTGATTAGACACCGAGAACAATATCATTCATGAGGAAAGAGGTAAGTAAACCGATACGGAAAAAGCACCAGTTCCATAATTCAATGGTTTCCAAGAAGGTGCATTGCAGTTATTCTGGACCATTTAAAGATTCTCACAGGCCAATTCTCATAAATTATGCAACAAGGTGAAGGACAATATGAATTGTTATGGTAAGTTCACGTTTTCATTATCACTATTGGTATTTTGGAAAAACCCTCTTCATGGTACAAATGATTTTAATTATAATTTAACTTCCAATTATTAGAATCTGGGGAACAAACAGTATTGCTGAACCAAAACATAGTAACTCAGGTCATTTAATATTTACATTTGGGCACTGTTCACAGTAATGAAGTATTGTTACTTTCTTCTCTGGAAATTCCTCGGGATTGAGGATGAGGTGTTTCCAGCTTGATTTTGTGGGTCCTGAGGGTGACTGATGTGGGAACTGTACGTGTACTCTTCCACAGAAGAGGCAGGTGGTGGCTGTGGGGCAGGTGGGTGGGTGGTTAGTTTGTGAGGGGATGTGCTCCTTCACCACTAATGCCAGGTTTTGTAGGATCTGGATGTATGGACTACAATTTTGCAATACTGTGCCTCAGGCTTTTCCTTCACTTTGAGTGGCTGTGGGCCTGGGCTTTCCAGGAGTCACTGGGGATGTTGAATTTTTTCAAGGAAGAACAGAGCACATCCCTGAAATGTTTCCTCTCTGCCTGGTAATCTTTTCCAGAGTAGAGTATCTGTTTTGGGAGTATGGTGTTTGACATGCAAATGGTGTGGCCTGCCCACTAGAACCGACAATGTAACTGCGATCTCAGTACTGCAGCTGTTGGCCTGGTAGAGGACATTGACACCAGTTTGTCCATCCTTAATGCTAATTTGGAGGATTTTTTTTTAACAGAGACTGCATTGATGGTATTAGGTGCCTGCAGCAGGTAGTCCAGGTCTCAGAAGTGTATAGGAGGACAGTGGCTGCCTCGTAGACTGTGAGTTTTATACCAGATCTGAGGTCTTCATTAATGTTTTTTTTCAGTCAACAAAAGGCTGTTTTGGTGCACTGAAGCCTATTTAGGCAACACCAATGCACCATCAAAGCAGGACACGGTCTCTTTAGCAGGTAGAATTTTGATATAGCTTTTCTGTTCTCTACCCATGAAAAAGAAATAGTAACTCACACCATTATAATATTTACAATTACAGCAAAGTGCTGTTGACAGTATTGGAATATTGTTATTTAGACAACAGCAGTACACCATTAAAGCAGTACAAAGGGCATGACTTGAATATAGTATTTGAATGTACCTGTCCTATTCTCTCCCATGATAAATACTAAAGGGCTTTTGATAAGGTCCTTCATGGTAGGCTGATCCAAAAATTAAGGCACATGTGATTCATGGAGTCAAAATTGGCTTGGCCATAGAAGACATTGATGGAGGGGTGTTAATCTGACAGGAGGTCTGTGACCAGTAGTGTTCAGCAAGGATCAGTGCTGGACTATAGACCAGTTGGAAGTGTTGGCAGAGAAATAGCAGATGGAGTTTAATCTGGACAAGTGGGAGATGAAGCACTTTAGGAGGTCAAATGCAAGATGAAAGTATACAGTAATAGCAGGACTCTTCAGAGCACTGGTGTACAGAGGGATCTTTTGGTGCAAGTCCATTGCTCCCTGAAAGTGGCAAAGGCGGCATATAACATACTTGCCTTCATCAGTCATGGTGTTGAGTATAAAAGTTGGGAAATCATCTTTCAGTTGTATGAAGCTTTGGTGAGGTCACATTTGGAGTAAAATCAGTTCTAGTCACCACATTTTAGGGTGTGGAAGCTTTGGAGAGGTATAGAAAGGTTTTACCAGGATATTTTCTGGATTAGAGAGTATTAGCTATAAGGAGAGTTGGACAAGCTTGGATTGTTTTCTGTGGAGTGTCGGAGGCTACGGATGACCTGATAAAAGTATATCAAATTATGAAGGGCATGGATAGGGTAGATAGTCACAGTCTCTTTCCCCCCCCCCCCCCAAGGTGAAAATGTGACTATTCGAGGACATTGCTTTAAGGTGAGGGGGGGGGGGGGAAGTTTAAAAGAGATTTGAGGCTTTTTTTTAAATACAGCTTAGAATGCACTGCCAGGGAAGTCGTAGAGAAGCAGATATGATATCAAAGTTTAAGAGGCATTTAGACAGGCACATGAACAGGCAGGCGATGGAGTGATATCGATCATACGCAGGCAGATGGGATTAGTTTGGATTGGCTTCATGGTTGTCACAGACATCATGGGCTGAAAGGCCCGTTCCTGTGCTGCACTGTTCTATGGTCTTTAGAGAAGTAGATTTAAGTCTGTTGCTAATAAGAAAAGATGGAACTTTTTCACATCTTACAGATTTTTGTCTTGTAATGGACTTGGCGAGAACATGTTCTTTTTAAATTATAGATTTTGGAAATAAGTTCTTAAAGTAATGTTTATTTTCAGGCCAGATTTTCCATTGACAAGTTTGTTTTATAGCATTCAGCATTTATTATTTGTCTTCACTCAGAACAGATGTTTTTTGTAACTTCATTAAGCACTGGACATTTCATCCTAAGTGCTTGCAGTAAAATGTTAAGGGATTCATTTTGTTACCATAACTCAATTAGTTTGCAGATGCTTCTTCCATAATAATATTGGCTCAGTGGCAAAGGTATCCACATGTATGCTAAAAAGAAGTAATGCATAGTTTTTGTCCGTTAGAATCAAGTAATTTCTATCACTTTTATAACATTGGAGAGTCAGGCTTGGATTTCTGCTGTTGAGGCTGTGCTGTTTTTGTTGTTTCAGTTGCAGCAGGGGTCGCAAAAGATTTCTGGGTAATGGTTGACATAGTATTAACAATGTCTAAAGGCAGAGGCAAGATGACAGTGGAAGTTTTCTCACCAGAAAGTGTGTGCAGTGTGTGGAGATAACGTAGCTGGACAGCAGCAGAAGATCCAGAGAGAACATCTGCTGCGGTTTTTAAGGCTTCTGATGCATCCTTCTCAGCTTCAGCTGCAATCACCTGCAATTCATTTAAAAGGGTTTGAGAGTTAGGTTCACTAAAATTCATTCCTTTTGTAGTAACATGTTTTCCTTAGTTGTTAGGATGAAGAATACCTCATTAAATTGGTCCATCTTAAAGTTAAAAAGTCAGTGCAACTGTGATTCACATAAAATATGCATTTTGTTTCTAGAGGGGGAAAATAAAGGCTGCAGAGACTACTATGGAGTGGCACAGTGGTGCAGCTGCCTCACAGCTCCAACAAACCTGGGTTCAATCCTAACCTGTGGTGCTGTCTGTACAGTTTGCATATTCTCCCTGTGACTGCACAGGTGTGCTCCAGTTTCCTCCCCCTTTCCAAAGACAGGTGCATTGGTAGGTTAACTGGCCAATGTTCAGTGTTCATGCTTTCAGGCTGTAGGCTACACAGGCAGAATGAGGTGCTATTCCTGTGTTTTGTGTTTAGTCTCACCATTATGTAGTATCATTATTGTTTCTTTTCTCCTGCTTCCCATCATCATCAGTTTCACTGATATTTCATGACCATTTTCTGATTACTGCTGCACCTGTGACCCATGAACTTGATATTTTATTGTCAATTCCATGAGGTGAGATGACTAATATTTTAAATTTTAACAAAATCAAGACAGCACTCTTATTCAGCATACACTGCCGAAGAGCACTAAGCCATATATGATACTGTATTAAAGGTATACAGAAGATCTTCCATGATCAATGCTTTTCCAACTCAACAAGGAAAGAAAACTGTATCAGGTTCTGAGGAATGAAGTGGCCCAAGTGGACAGGCTTCAGTGAGAGGATATTTAAGGAACCTAAGTTACACCCCTGTTCAAAATTGATGAATAGAGAGGGCACAGATTTGTCACAGGTAAATCATAATATACTAAGTTGATGAAATTACTTCACATTTTGTGTTTGGACTTTCAAAAGGTGTTACAAGGAACTAAGAAATATTTAGCAGATAACATTTGAAAGGATACTAAGAGTTTTTTAAAATATATAAGGAGTAGAAGAGAGACACGGGTTGATATAGGACCAATCGATAACGGTGCGGGAGAGATTATAATGGACGATAAAGAGATGGCAGAGGAACTAAATGAGTATTTTGCATCAGTATTCTGTGGAGGACATCAGCAATATATCGGATAGTCAGGGGTCTCAAGGAATGGAACTGAGTTCAGTTAAGATTACTAGAGAGAAGGTGCTAGGAAAACTAAATGGACTAAAGACTGATAAGTCTCCCAGACCAGATGAGGTGCATCCCCGGGTTCTGAAGGAGGTGGCTTTAGAGATAGCGGAGGCATTGGTGATAATTTTCCAGGAATCGATGGACTCCAGCATGGTCACAAATGTAGTTCCGCTGTATAAGAAAGGTGGGGGGCAGCATAAGGGAAATTACAGACCTATTAGTCTGATGTCGGTGGTGGGAAAGTTATTAGAATCGATCCTAAAGGATGAGGTAATGGAATACCTAGAGATGCAAGGCAAGATAGGTCCAAGCCAACATGGTTTTGTGAAGGGAAGATCCTGCCTGACCAACCTATTGGAGTTTTTTGAAGAAATCTCAGGTAGGATGGATAAGGGAGAGGCGGTAGATGTTGTGTATTTAGACTTTCAAAAGGCCTTCAACAAGGTGCCGCACAAGAGACTGATTAACAAGATGAGAGGTCATGGAATTACAGGTAGAATAACAGAATGGGTGGAGCATTGGCTGGTTGGCAGAAAGCAAAGGGTGGGAATAAAAGGATCCTGTTCTGGTTGGCTACCGGTTACTAGAAGTGTTCCGCAGGGGTCAGTGTTTTGGGCCGCTTCTTCTTACCCTGTACATTAATGATTTGGATGATGGAGTAAATGGTTTTGTGGCTAAGTTTGCGGATGACACCAAGATAGGTGGAGGAGTAGAGTGTTGAAGAGACAGGAAGGTTGCAGGGAGACCTAGATAGTTTAGGAGAATGGGCAAGGAAATGGCAGATGAGATTCAATGATGAGAAATGTGCAGTTATACACTTTGGAAACAGAAATAAATGGGTATATTATTATCTAGAAGGGGAGAAAATTCAAAGTACAGAAGTACAAAGGGACTTGGGGGTACTCGTGCAGGATACCCTAAAAGTTAACCACCAGGTCGGATCGCTGGTAGGGAAAGCGAATGCTACGTTGGCCTTCATTTCAAGAGGTATAGTGTATAAAAGTAAGGAAGTGTTGATGAGGCTCTACGGGGCACTAGTGAGGCCTCATTTGGAATACTGTGTACAGTTTTGGGCCCCATATCGTAGGAAGGATGTGCTGATGTTGGAGAGGGTTCAGAGGAGATTTACGAGGATGATTCCCGGAATGAAAGGGCTTACATATGATGAGCGTTTGTCGACTCTTGGACTGTACTCAGTGGAGTACAGAAGAATGAGAGGGGACCTCACTAGAAACATCTAAAATGTTGAAAGGACTGGACAGAGTAGATGTGGCCAAGCTGTTTCCCTTGGTGGGTGAGTCCAGGACCAGAGGGCACAATCTTAGAATTAGAGGGTACAGGTTTAAAACAGAGATGAGGAGAAATTTCTTTAGCCAGAAGATAGTGAATTTATGGAATCCCATACCATGTACAGCAGTGGAGGCCAGATCATTGGAGGCGTTTAAGGAGATAGATATCTAATTAGTCAAGGTATCAAGGGATATGGGGATAAGGCCTGAAATTGGGGTTAGAATAGTGTTTTTTTTGCTCGTGGAGCAGACTCAATGGGCCGAATGGCGTACTTCTGCTCCCTTGTCTTGTGATCTTATGTTAAAAAGACAAAAGGAACAGAAGAGCAGCCAGCAGTGAAGTTATTTGTCAGATTGGAAGTATACAGATGTGATTCCAGGGGTCAGTTTAAGGAGATATTAAGGGTGGTGGACAGGTGGAGAGGCCTGTTACATTGAAAGTAATATGCTGTGATGACAACTGGTTAGGCCATTTTGCTTGAGTATTCAATGAGAAAGCTCTCCCAGGTCCCTGAAGAGGACTATGTGAATGACTTAGCCATTTTATGCCTGGATCAATGCCATGTGGTCTGTCCAGTTTTAAACATTGCAACAAAATGGTTTGCCAAAAAAAGAACCATCTTGCACATCTGCAAGAGTGAACTTGTGTCTCTGGATTATTTGTCTGGAGGAAGACCTACTGAGGGAGAGAAGTGGGGAGGGAGAGTGGTGGGTGGGGAGAGAGTGAGAGGGAAAGAGAGAGTAGAGACAGAGATAGTGAGAAGCAGAGAGCCAAAATGATGGGGAAAATAGACCATTTGTCAAAAATGTGTTTGTAAAAATGGAAGCTTAATTTCAATAACTTAACCATGGTATCAGTGCTTTAAAAGTGGGCAGACCACATTGAGAGTGGCTAAAAGAGAATATAAGATCTTGGGGTACATATATTGAATGTGTATAAAAACACTTGTTAAGTCTCAGCTGGGATATTATTGAATTCCAGGCACTATGTTTTTCGAAGGGCATTAAGGTAGAACTGATGAAAACAGATCCGAGTGAAAGCAGAAACCTGCAGATGCTTGAAATCTGAAATATAACAGAAAAAGCAGGAAATACTCATGAAAGGTTATTGAGCAGCAACATTACCTCGGTTTCTGTCTCCCCAGATGCTGTCTGCCAAAAGGGAATTGGATAAATATTCAAAGGGAGCGTTTATAAAGTTATTGGGAAGAAATGGGAGACTGGGATTAATTAGATAGCTCAACTAAAAATCTGTTACAAACAGTGAACCAATAGCTCTGCTATGTCATTATCATTCTATAAATGGATATCCTATGTACTACGTTTTACGTAACAAGCTAGTGCTGTATTTCAAATAATGTGCTTCAAATGAGCTTATATCCAACCCACTAGCAGAAGTCCCCGGATTTAAACGTAGCATTGTGTTCAGAATTGGGTAAAATAGGACACATCTTTGAATACCCTATGTGCTTGGAAATGAAAACAGGAATGAGTAACCTCAGGCAGTCCACATCTATCCCCCCAACCCTCCCTCTCTACCTCTCCAAGCAGTAACTTCCAGTTTATCAATTAGAAAGAATTGATGAATTGCCATCAATTGTTCATGATCTCCTAAAGACAATTCAGCAATTTCTTACCTTAGCCTTTGCTTTTCTATGTGCCTCTGCTTCCACTGCTAATGAATGCTGAAGTTCTGCTGGAAGGTGGACATCTTTACTGTGATAGAGGTAAATAATCAACAGCAAGAATGTTATCCTTTAGTACATACAGGTCTGCAGTTTCTTTTCAATACAAACTTCCATTATAACAATTGGCATGATTTTTAAAAGTGAATACTGGTTATTAATATCATACACTAAATCCAGCTTATTTTCAGATGGAGCAATTGCCAAATTTTGAACTTTTTGTCAATGTAATTTTTCCAGGGTCCTATCCCGGTCATAATACGTTCTTCACATGGTGTCATCCAGTGTTTGGCTGAGAACTGCTGCCAAGCTCAACGAATTGGTCTCAAGTAATCCTGCTCCCCTTTCCATAATCCCTTGCCCCAAGTCGAGAGCATCAGTGCAGTGTGCAGCATGCTTTATGTATGTGGCATAAATTGGACAACACTACCTGGAATGACCCAGAGGTAGAAGGTTTGTGGTGACAGTGACCTTGATTACTGTGGCAGAGTATCCAGGCATAAATATGTGGCTGCAGCAGTGCCTGAGGAAGCTGACAGCTCTCTTTCACCACTGACTTAGTTAATCACATCCAATGAATGAATAAAGTAAAAGCAGGCCGGGCAAAGAGGCGACGAGTGGACTCAAAGTCACCCTGTCAGGTTGCAGCAGACTCCGGGGTGCCAGCCAGCCTTCACACTGCAGAAATGTCAAATGGCAAGAGTAACATTCTAAATAGCACGGCTGCAGCAAATGGGGCACAATGAAAGCATGGCTCTCTGTAACCAGTCACTGACCTTTCCAAAACACAGAACCACCACCTAGTTTTAGCTACCAATGTCCTAAATGAGCTTTACACAATGGATGACATCATTCCACGCATGTCCTAAGTGGCCAATCATCTGCTGTGTGCTTTTATGTAATAAGAACAGTTGTCCCAAATCAATTTCACCCATTAGTTTGTAATGGAACAGGTTTCCAGAAACCTGTGTGGACCTGATGGCGGATGTTGGCTGGGTGAATTTCATATTTCTCTGTGGGGAAATGCTGCAGAATATTTTTGTCCATCTGAACAAAAAGATGAAGCCTCAACTCCACCTCTGAGGACAGTGTCTCTGACAATGCAGCACTCCATTTTTATTGGTTAGTTTAAATGGCATGTTCAAAACGTGGGAATAGGTTTGAAATTACAACCTTCCAAGAAACATGGAACAGTACAGCACAGTACAGGCCCTTCAGCCCACGACGTTGTACCGATCTACATACACCTACTCCAATGATCAATCTAATCTTTCCCTCCTACACAGCCCATAACCCTCCATTTTTCTTGCATCCATGTGCCTATCTAAGAGTCTTTTATATGTCCCTATTGTATCAGCCTCTACCACCACCCCGGCAGTGTGTTCCAGGCACCCACCACTCTGTGTGAAAATCCTACCTCTGACATCTCCCCCAAACTTTCCTCCACTCACCTTAAATGGATGTCCTCTGGTATTGGCCATTGTCGCCCTGGGAAAAAAGTGCTGGCTGTCCACTCTGTCTATGCCTCTCATGGGACCTCCTTAGTGCAAAAGGTTTAGATGGGGCAGAATTTGTTAGGTGCAGCCAGGAGGGTTTCTTAAATCAATATATGGATCATCCAAAAGAGGAGGGGCCATACTGGACCTGGTGTTGGGTAACGAGCCTGGCCAGGTGACCAACCTTTCAGTGGGAGAACAGTTAGGGAACAGTGACCACATCTCCTTAAAGTTTAAGAATAGCTATAGATAAGGATAGGTATGGACCTTGCGGGAAAGTATTAAATTGGAGCAGGGCAAATTTTGGGAGTATTAGGCAGGAACTAGGGAGAATTAATAGGGAACAGCTGTCTTTGGGCAAGTCCACATCTGACATGCGGAGGGTGTTTAAAGACCAACTGCACAGAGTACAGGACAGGTATGTTCCAGTAAGAAGGACAGACAAGGATGGCAAGGTAATAGAACCTTGGATGGTGAGAGAGGTGGTGAATTTAGTCAAGAAGAAAAAGGAAAAGTATGTGAAGCTTAGGAAGCTAGGGTCAAACAGAGCACGAGGATTATAAAGAAGCCAGAAAGGAACTCAAAAAGGGAATTAGGAAAGCCAGAAGGGGCCATGAAAAGTCCTTGGCAAGTAGGATTAAAAAGAATCCCAAGGCATTCTATACATACGTCAAGAGCAAGAGGATAACCAGGGAGAGGGTAGAACCACTCAAGGATAAAGAAGGGAACATGTGTTTGGAAGCAGAGGAGGTGGGTGAGGTCTTTAATGAGTACTTTGCATCAGTATTTACCAAGGAGAAGAGCATGGAGATCCATGTGGAGCATGCAAATATGCTAGGGTATTTAGAGATAAAGGAGGTGGTAGCGTCAGGTCTCTTAAAGAACGTTAAGGTGGACAAGTCCCCAGGACCTGATGGGATATACCCCAGGTTATTGAGAGAAGCAAGAGATGAGATTGCTGGGGCCTTGACCAAGATCTTTGTGTCCTCTCTAGCCACAGGCGAGGACCCAGAGGACTGGCGAGTAGCTAATGTTGTCCCATTATTCAAGAAGGGAAATAGGGATAATCCTGGTAACTACAGACTGGTGAGTCTTATGTCAGTGGTAGGGAAGTTACTGGAGAGGATACTTGGGGATAGGATTTATGAGCATTTGGAAAACCATAGCCTAATGAGGGACAGTCAGCATGGCTTTGTGCAGGGCAAGTCGTGCCTTACTAACTCGATTGAGTTTTTTGACGAGGTGATGAGGGTGATTGATGAAGGTAGAGCTGTGGATGTTGTCTGCGTGGATTTTAGTAAGGTGTTTGACAAGGTCCCTTATGGGAGGCTCACCCAGAAGATTAAGATGCATGGGATCCACGATGAATTGGCCGCTTTGTTTCGGAACTGGCTTGCTGTAGAAGTCAGAGGGTAGTGGTCGATGGGACTTATTCTAGCTGGAGGTCTGTGACTAATGGTGTTCCTCAGGGATCCGTTCTAGGACCTCTGCTGTCTGTGATGTGTATAAATGACCTGGATGAAAATGTAGATGGGTGGGTTAATAACTTGGCAGAATGTACGAAGATTGGTGTAGTTGTGGATAGTGCAGAAGACTGGCAAAGGATCCAGCGGGATACAGATCAGTGGCAGGTATGGGCGGTCGAATGGCAGATGGAGTTCAACCCGGCCAAATGTGAAGTGTTGCACTTTGGGAGACCAAATGTAAAGAGACAGTTCACTGTTAATGGCAAGACCCTTAACAGTGTTGACGTGTAGAGGGATCTTGGGGTCCATGTTCATAGCTCCCTGAAAGTGGCTACACAAGTTGATAGGGTGGTAAAGAAGGCATATGGTATGCTTGCCTTCGTTAGTCGAGGCATTGATTTCAAGAGTCAGGAAGTTATGCTGCAGCTTTATAAAACTTTAGTTAGGCCGTATCTGGAGTATTGCATTCAGTTCTGGTCGCCTCATTATAGGAAGGAATGTCAAGGCTTTGGAGAGGGTGCAGAAGAGATTTACCAAGATGCTGCCTGGATTAGAGGGCATGTGCTATGAGGAGAGGTTGGACAAACTTGGGTTGTTCTCTCTGGAGTGGCTGAGGGGAGATCTGATAGAGGTTTATAAGATTATGTAGGCATAGACAGAGTAGACAGCCAGTATCTATTCCCCCAGGGTTGAAATGTCTAATACCAAAGGGCATGCATTTAAGGCGAGAGGGGGAAAGTTCAAAGGAGATGTGCGGGGCAAGTTTTTCTTTAAAAAAAGTGGTGAGTGGCTGGAATGTGCTGCCTGGGGTGGTGTTGGAGGCAGATACAACAGGAGCGTTAAAGAAGCTCTTCGATAGGCACATGAATGAGAGGGAAATGGTTGGATATGGACATCGTGCAGGCAGAAGGGATTAGTTCAGTTGGGCATTTTATTACTAAAGTAATTGGTTCGGCACAACATTGTGCGCCGAAGGGCCTGTTCCTCTGCTGTACTGTTCCATGTTCTAATCTTCTACACCTCTATCAAGTTACCTCTCCTCCTCCTCCTCCTCCTCACCAAAGAGAAAATCCCTTGCTCACTCAACCTTTCCTCATAAGACACATTCTCTGATCCAGGCAGCATACTGGTAAATCTCCTCTGGACCCTCTCTAAAGCCTCCACATCCTTCCTATGTGGTAACCAGAACTGAACACAATATTCCAAGTGTGGTCTAACCAGAGCTTTATAGAGCTGCAACATTACCTCATGGCTCTTGAACTCAATTCCCGACTAATGAAGGCCAGCACACCATACACCTTCTTAACCACCCTATCAACTTGCACGGCAACTTTGAGGGATTTATGGACTTGGACCCCAAGATCTCTCTGTTCCTCCACACTGCAAAGAATCCTGCCATTAACCCTGTACTCCGCCTTTAAATTCCATCTTCCAAAGTGTATCACTTCACACTTTCAGATTGAACTCCATCTGCCACTTCTCCACCCAGCTCTGCATCCTGTCTATATCCTGTTGTAACCTACAACAACCGTTTACACTATCCGCAACACCACCAACCTTTGTATCATCTGAAAACTTACTAACCCACCCTTCAACATCCTTATCCAAGTCACTTATAAAAAGCACAAAGAATAGGGGTCCCAGAACAGATCCCTGCAGAACACAGGTCACTGACTTCCAGGCAGAATACGCTCCATCTACTACCACCTTATGCCTTCTGTGGGCAAGCCAATTCCGAATCCACAGAGCCAAGTCTCCATGGAACCCATGCCTCATGAAAGCTCCAACTGAATGAAAGCCATAATTTGTAATTGCTAACACCACTTAATGATGGGTTTTGAAACATGGAGAATTCCTTGCTTTAAACTTACATTTCAGCATGTTCCACCTTGATTCCCCATTTCCATGTTATTGCATCAAGTGCAACCTGCAAACCAAAATGGGGAAATGATAGATCAGAATTTACAATATCTAAAATGAACAGCTCATCATGCAAGACCATGGGACTGGTTAACTTGGACAGATGAATGGCAAAATCGTTTAATTTACTACATTACCACAGACTTTTGAATCTGGAATTCTAATGGAGGGTGGATCTTTTGAAATGCTTCAGATATTTTTATCTGGATATGTCGCAGATGATCAATGTAAACTTTTCAAAGGATCAAAGAATAAAGGTAATGGACCTCCTGAACCTGAGCTGGCTCTTGAAAGGAGCATCCAATTAGCTCCACATCCTTGCTCTCTACTCACAACCAAACAATTATTATTACAAATAGATATTAATTCCCTCTCAAAAATAACTATTTTTTTCAGATCTGAAAGGCCTTTCAGGTAGTGCATTCCAGATTTGAACATCTTGTTGCCTTTACTTTGGAGCAACAGCTTTGGGCTGGGAGTTGATGAGGAGAAATCTGCTGGAAATTCAGTATATGCTGGGTACTTCCCCCAGGCTGTGAGAAAAATACACTGGCCTAGAAATTCTATACGCTGTGCAATGTTTTTTTTAAATGCACTGTACAATAACATATCATAAATCTGACTGGATGCTTCCTTAGATTAGATATGGGCTCCTCTATACAAATGATGTCCATCCAATGGACGTTGATGGGCATATGCAGTGAAATCAAGTGACGTGCAACTCAATGTCACTGTACTTGGGCAAATTTGTCCCATGGATACTGGGCTTGTGAATGTCATGTGTGTCACACACTTAAGCAAGACTTAACCAGAAGATGGAGGCTAGCTTTTGCATCTTTAAAAGGGCTTGACTCTACCTGGACCATAACTCTGGCTCTCAGACTTAACAGTAAAGTTCCCCAAGTTTCACCTCCAGAAGACTGCTCCCACACTCTCCTTGTTGCTAATGTCCTCAGCACCCATAGCCCACTATGTACCACTCACAACTCCCCTCTATGACTCACTGGACCCGAGTTATCTCTCCCCATTTTAAACCTTTCCCTCATGAATCCACCCCAAATTCCTCACCAGATTTTCTACTCAGCTCTCATCCTGATCCTTCTTCTGACTGAAACCCTCCTGTCTTTTCTCCCCCCATTGTCTCCCCCATCTGATCTTTGCACCATACAATCCAGCCTAATGCTATCCTCCTCCTCCCCCACCTGTGATCTCTTACAATTTCTCTTCCCTGTCACAATGCTGACTCCCCAATCTCTCTCTCTCTCCATGAGCTTCATTGATGCACAATGGTGGTAGCTGGAGGATAGGGTTTTGTGAGTTTTCTTGTGCAAGGCCACTTCTCCTGTGCCTAGTGCTTTGCATGCAGTAGAATATCCCAGTCGGGGATCCTGCACAACACAGAAACACTACAATTTCAGGTCCAACATCTGCTCAGAGATCTAAATACACTACCCCAGCATGAATTGGCCAAACAAACTAATTACAGAAATACTTCCATTATGAGAGTGGCAAAAACAAAAGGTCAAGGAAAGCACCTGATTGGTCTGAAAGAAAAATCATAAGGTGATGTACCAGCAAGAAGAAAGGATGACAAGTGGTATAATCAACCCATCATCTTCAATTGGGTCAAGTAATAAGTTAGAAAAGTTTGTGAGGCTGATTAAAAAGAAAAGAACTTTAGTTCATCAAGTTAAATTAAATGGCAGTGGCATTGGTGTGTGTAGGTGGATAAAAGTGAATATTCAGCAGATGAACAAACTGACCACAGCACTGGAGGGAGGTGGGCAAGCGAAGGAGGAGAGGGAGTGAAAATGAATGTGCTGGTGATAAGGGACACTGTGGTCAGGGTGATGCACACTGTTCTCAGCAGCTGTGATTAGCAGTGGCAAAGATTTTATTGCATGCCAGTTGCTAGGATTTAAGAGGGATAGGATTCAGTTATTTAGAGAAGGTACCAGTGACATGGATGAGACTAGGAATGACACAGAATCTGAGGACTAACATTGAAATTAAAACACTGAACAACAGGGCTAAAATCTCTGGATTGTTATCTGAGCCACTTGAAGATTCGCAGGGAGTGAAACTGATGACATATGTAGCTGAAGTTGGGGGCCCAAGTTATAACGTATGGCACACTGGCACCACCACCGGGGAAAGAGGGGATAATTTTGAGAGGATGGACTCCACTGAGATCGCGAGCGACCAGTATCCTGGCAAATTAAAAAAACTCGGCAGACGGGCATTCAGATTAGGGAATGGTGGGGTGGGATAGGGGGATTCAGGAAAGGATCAATTCCAGACCATGTTAAGAGACGACTGTTAAGACTGGGTTAAAAAAAAATCAGAGGGGGTCAGGAATGGACACACAACCTAACAAGGTCATCGGGTATCAAGAAGAAATAGAAAAATGTTAAAGGCATGACATCTGAATTAGTAAATCAGTCAAAACAAGAGAGGATGGAAATAAGTTTATGATCCAACAGCTATTAGAGAAGTGTGGTTATGGAATGATCAAGGTTGGGAACTTAACATTTCAGGGCAACTGAATTTTAGATAAGATAGACATAAGGAATGAGGCGAGAGGTCTAATAAAAAAAAAGTGGGATTTGGACAGCAGAGAGAAATAGAAAATGATAATTTTGAATTAAATTCTGTGAATGAGATAACCTGGGAAGATTAAATGTGTATAGCAGTTACAATAAATA
This sequence comes from Pristis pectinata, assembly GCF_009764475.1. Lineage (NCBI taxonomy): Eukaryota > Metazoa > Chordata > Chondrichthyes > Rhinopristiformes > Pristidae > Pristis > Pristis pectinata. Next base: position 46,653,326 of record NC_067407.1, read on the forward strand.
TATTTAGATACTAGACAGGTAGTACAGAACTGGGCAATCTTCATTCGAAGGAGATTAAGAGATTAGTGAGGAGACCTCTGCCGAAGCCAAATCTGGTGCTCGGGCACGAGTATTAACAAACGTGTCAAGATTTTCAGCAGAGATGAGGAGGAAGTAACTGTAAAGACAAGTGGTGTTTGATAGACAAGTCACATTAGTGCTCACTGCTGGCTGCTGAACAAAGTTGATACTTACCTTGTGCAATAGCTGAGCAGGAGCTTGTGGGGGAGGAAAGGGGGCCGCTCTTACCAGTGAGGTCCTGGCATTGATACGACTTGCTGTTGTGGTGGAATTATGTGGGGGTGAAAGCTTGAGGGAAGAGAAGGAACAGAATGGGGAAACACTCCCTGAGCCAGGTCCAGCTGCTGCTGGATCATGTGGATTGTCCACAGAAATGATGGGAAATGTCCATAACTTTGTCCTCCACACTTTACTCCAAGCTGACTACCAATCATCCCTTCTGGACTCGTGCATTTGTGTTGATCTCGAGAGGTTGCTCATAATTATCCAGAACATGACAGCAGATAAATGTCAACAACACACACACACAAAGTGCTGGAGGAACTCAGCAGGTCAGGCAGCTTCTATGGAGGGAAATGAACAGTCCATATTTCGGGCCAAGACCCTTCACCAGGACTGGAAAGAAAGAGGATAGAAGCGAGAATAAAAGGGTGGGGGGAGGGGGAGGGGGAGGAGCACGAGCTGGAAAGTGATAGGCTGAGAGAGGGAAAGTAGGTAAGTGGGGGTATGAGTGGGAATGATGTGAGAAGCTGGGAGGTGATAGGTGGAAGTGGCAAAGTGCTGAAGAAGATGGAACCTGAGATAAATGTCAACATTGCCCCACCAAATTTGGACCATGCAATTTGAAGTACAATTCATGGCTTGATTCTGGCCAACAGGCAACACTAAATGACGTGAAGTTGAGGGTGACAGTAGACATATTGTTGTTAGAATATATGTGAAGCTTTATCCAAAACTTTAGGTAGTGTAAAGGAAAGGTGGAAGCCAAGATTAGATCTTGGGTCATTCCTTAGATGACAATGAGGCAGGAGGAGAAGCAAGAGTATTTCCTTGAAAGTGGAACACGAAAGCAGCAATGGATTTGGTTTAAGTGGTCAACTGTGTAAAACACAGGAGAGAGTTTGAGTCAGGAGGAAAGCATGGAGGATATGCAACAGTTGAATTCATGGATTTTAAGACAGTACTGTCAGCACTTGAAGTGATTTTAGCCAAAGATTTTAAAAGAGATAAAATCATTTGAAAGGTAAGATTCGGGATGGCACACTATCTGAAAAAGGTCAAGAGGAAGGAATGGATATGGTAGCCTACCAGGAGAGGAGAGGATAAATTGGGTTAAATTCCAAACCAGAAATAGAGCATTTTCAATTTTATTTACCTTGATTTCATCACCAATGCTTTTTCTTTCCAGGAGAATTTCATTGAATTTCCGATGTGCTAAACTTTGCTTAATAAAAGTCTGTACTAGCAATGATAACGAGTCAGGGGTATTGGTGACACTTGTTAACGAGAGGGAGGCATTTTCCACCCGATAATAGCAGAATGCATTCACTTCAGCAGTCACCATGTCCTTGGATATCACCTGTAAAATAAATGCCAGTATCTTTCTGTTACTGCTGCTTTACAGTGGAATCTGCTGAACATTAACTGAACCCCAAATGGATCTAGTCAAATCTTGATCAATGCAACAGCTCTACATTTAGAGTCTGCTTTTAATGAATCATAAGATTACTGGGAAATTCCCAGGTTTGATCCAACTTTGACTCTAGCAGATTCCAGTTTGATTCTTAGTCATTCTTTCAATGCAAGTGAAAGATAATTTGTGCTTCTGCTAATATTGTATTTCAAAAATTTTATAAGATACAACTTGTTTAATTGCACTAGTGTTCCAATTAAGCACTGTAGTTTGTGACGATTGTTCAACTGTAATTTGCTTCATAACAGAAGAACTTCTGGTGTCATGGAGTCTCAGAATGATACAGCACAGAAATGGGCCCTACTGTCCACTCTTCGGGAGAAGCAGCTATATTCAAGGGTAATAAGTGTAGGAGCCATTTAATGAGAACTAAAATGTTTTGAAATGTAACCTGCAAGTTTTAATCAGTCTTCAAATTATAAAGACGGTTGCGCAAAACAAATGTGAAGAGAGTAAGCTGCTGGTTCTCAGCGGGAAGCCAATTCAGGGATAAAGTTTTGGAAACCGGCGTAACCATAAGACATTCTCATACAGACAAAAGAATTATGTTAATTGAACTACATTGAACCAGGCATCAGACATCTCAAGCCAAGATATTTTGCATATTTGTGACAGAGATCAAGGGAGTTCCAAATTGTCCATTTTGCCACCTAACATGACCATCCATTTGGATGACCTTGTCCCAACAAAGATGCTTAAATATTTGAAGTTGGTCTTGGCAGTTAAGATGTGCTCCCATTTGTAATTCTATGGAGCCATCTGTCTACATGCAAAATATTAAACTATGCACTTGTAACTATTGAAATTGTATCAAATTACTTGCTGTCATCTTTATTTATATTAAAACTTGATGTACTTGGCATTCAGAGAGATTCTACCAGGAGGTTCTCCCACCCAGTCCCTCTTGTGTACCTGCTTGTTCTGAATAAAGACCTGTTACATTTATGGCTCCAGTCTCTGTGTGGCTCATTTATAGTCACAACATCCACCACGTCCATGTTGACCATCAAGTACCAATCTACATTAATTCCATCCAGGAGCACTTGGTCCATAGCCTTCTAGGTGTTGGAAATGCAAGTGCTCATCCAGATACTTCCCAAATGTTGTAAAAGTACCTGCCTTCACTACATATTCAGGCAGTGCATTCTAGATTCCAATCACCCCTGGGTGAAAATGTTCTTCCTCAGATCTCCCCTAAACCTTTACCTTACACCTATGTCCTCTAGTTCTAGCTAGCTCTGCAATGGGGAGGAGTTTCCTACTTTCTACTCTATCCCCCTTATAATCTGGTATCCCTCAGTCAAGTCCCTCCGCTCCAAGAAAACAAAGCCAGCCTATCCAGTCTCTCATAACTAAAACGATGTAGCTCAGGCAACATCTCTGCACCCTCTCTAGTGAAATCACATCTTTCCTATAGTTTGGCTACCAGAACAGTACTCCAACTGTGGCAATCAACATTTTATAAAGTTGTACCATAACCTCCCCGCTCTTGTACTCTAGGCAAGTATCCAATATGCCTTCTTTACCACCTTATCTCCCTGTTCTACTACCTTCAGGGATTCAAGGAGGTCCTTCTGTTCCTCAATACTCCCTAAAGCACCTACCATTGATTGTTCTTCTCCAAGTAGTCCTCCCCAAGAGCAGTACCTTATAGTTATAAGGATTAAATTCAACTGTCCAGTCTAGTATTCTCCCTGTCCCTTGTAAGAGTACAAGAATATTTCTGTACCATTTAGACAATGTAATGGCCTTCAGAAATCAGGAACTTACTGATTTCCTTTCAGTACACTTAATGTTCCTTTTTCAACCAGCTGCACTGTCAAATTGTTCCGGATGTTGCTAACATTTCAAAAGAAATAAGTGGCTTGGTTCCATGTCGTTCCTTGGGCCTTTGATAATTCACAATATTTTAAGAACTTATTGACTTTGACACACTTACTTCATGAAATGGAATCCCCAAGGTTTTCACACGCATATCCACTTTGTGGTAAGTGTCCAGAAATGGCACAAAAAAGAAAAGACCTGTAATTAAACCATTGAATATATTAAACTTTAATCATATCAATACATCAGCACTTTTTGCAAACCCAAAGGAATATTGTGAAACATCTTAGAATAAGTGTACTGATCCACTCCTTGATAAGGTGCCATCTTCAAAAAAAAAACTTGTGGGTTAAAGATATATCTATAACAATATTGCAGTAAAAATCCAGTCTCCACTTCCGTTACGATCCCAGCAAGAGACTGCACTTAACATTTGGGAATTTAACCTCAAATATCAGTCATTGAGAAACGTAGAAGAGACATTATAGTTTCCTTTTGCATTGTTTCACCTTCAGTTCCCTGAATTCAGGGATGGTCATCCGTATTGTGGATTGTCCCATTGTATCATTTCTAAACTAGGAGTAATATCATTTGAAACAAATCCATACAATAATTGGATTTGTTTAAAATAAGATCACTGCCAGCCTTCTCTGCCCATTCGATATCCTAGTAGCGACATACAGCCCAAGTTATCAGCAAACAGCATCCTGGCAGACATCAAAAGCTCTGAATGATAATGCCACATTGGAATAGGTTTATTATTGTCACGTACCAAGTACAGTGAAAAACTTGTCTTACATACTGTTCATACAGATCAATTCATTACACTGCATTGAGGTAGTACAAGGTATAACAATACATAATAGTGTCACAGCTACAGAGAAATTGCAGGCAGACAATAAGGTGCAAGGTCATAACAAGGTAGATTGTGAGGTCACGAGTCCATCTTATCGTACAAGGGAACTAGGGTAGTACATCCTACGGATTCTCAGTTTCACACACTTCACTAGTCCTAATTCAGTTCTTTCTAGTTACAGTGCAAGGAATTAACCTTTAGCAGAGTTTATTAAATATTTGCTTCTGAATGTTAAGCACCTTTGGGAATTAGTGCCCAGCCCCACTCATCACAGTGATATTTGCAGTTTTGAAAACAAGTAACATTGACAAAATGCTTCATTTCCATATTACTTAGAAACAAATGTGCTTGATACAATTGACAAGTATGGCTGACATTAATATGCGACCAACCTAACACATCGCTTTGAGTATGGACAACTACCTGGCCCCCTGGCTCTCCCTGGCAGCAGTCGTCCCAATCTGAATATCACGGCACGTTCATGTTCTTGTACTACCTGCACCACAAAAGACAGTGTTAGTTGCAACGAGAACGTTAGTTGCTTACATGTAATTCAGCCATTTCTTGTTCAACAAATCACTATATTTGCACAATATTCATATTCTTTTAGATACCGATTCCCTTCTGCTGCATTTCTGCTTTTATCTCAATTTTCCTTTTTCTGAGATACAAATATTTTTCATGTTTTACATTCCATGGAGGAGAGAAATTACTGGGCCTTTCTCGATTTAGATAAGCAACCTATTAGTTAAGTCAACTTCTAATACCTAATTAAAAACTCTGTACCCACTGAACCAATTCTCCAAAAAATTCAGTTTGATGCTTTGTGAAAGCAATGTACTTACTTTAATACAGAACCAGACAGAGACTGGGAACAGGAGAACCACCAACAGCAAACAGATGAATGTGAGAATACACTCACAGATCCCTGGACTTCGGTTCTTCATACCTGATTAAAAAGACCAGACCAGATTATTGGATGCACGAAAACCAGACCCACATTAAGCATTAGCCAAAAGCTATCTGCCAGGTTTACTATACAATGAATTCTTTTCCACTCAATTTTTTTCTTTCTTGACCTTAGGCACCATAACATTAAAAGACATTTGGACAGGTACATTGATAGGAAAGGTTTAGGGGGATATGGGCCAAACACAGGCAAATGGGACTAGTGCAGTTAGGCAACTTGGTCAGCATGGATGAGTTGGGCCGAAGGGCCTGTTTTCCGTGCTATACAACTCTATGACTATTATTAACGTGCCTGTTTTTGATGAAGTGGGGCACTAATTTTGTGCTGTCATTTACATGATTGCAACTTGCAGCCAACACAAACTGTACTGTTTATTAACCTATTGCTTCAGTTGGGTGCATATATTTTCAGTAGCTGGAATACAAAAAAAACGCTTGCACAACTTACAGCTCATCAATACCACTTTAAAGGGGAGATGCATTGTCTTGTAGCAGGTGCTGGAAGGTATTCTGGAAAATATTTTGACCTCGGAGATATTCAAGAATGATATGACATGAGGAAGAACAGGTTCTACAGTTTTCCAGTGTTGCACTGGGACACCTTGTGCAGGTGGTGGTGAGCAGGGAAGATGCTCTGTCCCATCAGGGTTGGAGGCAAGGGGCAGTGCAGCAAGCCCTCCCACAGCACTGGCAATGGGAGTGGGTAGCTCTGATGCCCAAGGATCCAGAACCATTGCTGCAAGGAACAGGGCTCTCAAACATCAGGGGAGTATTCCACAGACTAGGCAAACAACAGCTGGGTGGGAGGGAGCAGCCTTTGGAGTCCAAGCATCAAGGAATCCAGTCAAACACAGACAAGAAAACTTCCTCCTGATTAAACACACACACACACACACACACACACACACACACACACACACACACACACACACACACACACACACACACACACACACACACACACACACACACACACACACAGAGTCTTTCCTCAGCTCAACAACATTTGGAAGAAACACCAAAAATCATAAGAGGCCAGAATATATTCTGGATGAGGACTTCAACGTCGATCACTAAGACCGGCTTGGTATCGCCAGCAGTGATTAAGCTGGCTGGGTCTGCAGAAGGTTGTGAGAGAACCAACATGAGGTATCGACCTGCTTGACCTCATTTTCACCATGATCACAACAATATTATATCCATTTATATCAATGTGTGTGGCCAATCTGTCTACTTTATTGAGCATACTTTGTGCATTGAGACACAATGCATTTATGCTTGCCTTTCTTAATGTTCTTAGTCATCTTTGCATTATTTCACACCAAGGCCCTTGATTTCCATGCCTTCCCCTTTTGCCACTTTGTTTCCGTCTTTCACTTCTATTCAATTGACTCCACTTGATAACAAGAAATTGCTGACAGCACTAGATACAGCAAAGACTATTGGACCAGATAACATTCCAACAGTAGTACTGAAGAACTGCACTGCAGAGATAGCTTGAAGTGAGACAGTGACATAGGATCATAATAAGGATTAAATAACATTCATGAGTTAGTAGTGTGGACCTGCTGTCAGGCCAAGACATAGGGTTTGGAAGAGCCAAACTAGCAGAGCAGCCGAGAAAGAGATAAAGGCTCCTCCAGGAACGTGGTTAGGAGCTAGTGGATGTGTTCCCAGGACAGATTGGACAGCACAGTGTATGCATATATGTACTTGTGCTTCTGATGCAACAGTTTGTGGTGCTGGCTCATAGCTCCGGGGATCTAGGTTTGACCATGACCTCAAATGCCACTTGTGCAGAGTTAGTATGATCTTGCTGTGACCACATGGGTTTCTTCTGGGTGCTCCGTTCTCTCCCACATTCTAAAGACATGTTGGTACGTTTATTGGTTACTTAATTTACCCCTCAGTGTCGGTTAATTGCATTGTCTGCAAATGACTGTGCAACATTCAATCCTATTTTCAACGCCTCAGCAAGTGAAGCAGACCCTGCCTGCATGCAGAAAGCCCCAGATAACATTCAGACACAGACTGAAAAGTGGCCAGTACATGAGTGCTAGATAATGACATCTTCACCATGTACAAGTATGGCCACATATTCTTGACATTCAATGGCATCACAATTGCCAGGTCCACCATCATCAATATCCAGGGGTCACCATTGACAAGAAACTCAATTGGACTACCCACGTTAGAAGCTGGGTATCCATTGATAATTGACTTTCCTCTTGATGCTCCAAAGCCTTTCCACTGTAACAAGCACAAGTCAGGAGTACAATGGAGTACTCTCCACTTGCCTGGATGCTCCAACAATACTCAAGAAAGTTGACACGATCAGGACAAAGCAGCCGATGTGATTGAAACCTGTCCACCACCCTAAACATTCATTCCCTCCACCACCAGTGCAGTAGCTGCAGTGCTTACCGTCAATTTGAGTTACAGAATTATCCAGAATGGAAAAAGGCCCTTTGGCCCAACTCGTCCATACCGACCTGGGGGACTTCCTGAGCTGGTCACATTAGCCTGTATTTGGCCCAAGTCCCTCTAAACCTTTCCTAGCCATGAAATTGACCAAGTGTCTTTTAAGCAGTGTAATTGTACCCTCCTCAACCACTTCCTCTGGCAACTCGTTCCATGAACCCATCATGGAACGAGTTGCCAGAGCCCGTGCGGAAAAACTTGCCCCTCAGTCCCCTTTAAGTCTCTCCCCTCTCACCTTAAGCCTATGCCCTCTAGTTTTAGACTCCCCTACCCTGGGAAAAAGGCCAACCAGCTCGGATGCTGACACAGTGTGCAACTTAGACATTACCTCTGAGGCATGTCCCGCACACAGTGAATCACTGTGAATCACTTGGCTTGTAGCCAAGCTGGGAACAAGAGTAGCACAAGGAGAATCTGCTGCAGATTCTGATGGAGCAGCCTCTAGAAGTAGTCTGATGAATATGCACAATGAAATATTAAGTGTACGGGCAAGCCTGATGATAAGCCTACGTGCAGTGTTGAGGTTAGTATTGCACACCTCCAGCTCCAATCTTGCACAGGTCATTGTGTAGAGCAGAGAGAAAATCTTTTCCAGCAAGGAAGAAGTGAGCAATTCCATTAGCAACCGTAGTGCAGAGTCTCTTGACCAAGGTTATCAGGGAATGTCTCACTGAAGCACAAGTGTAAGCCACCAAAATCTGGGCTTTATGGTGGATGCTCAGGCTTCTGCCTAACAAACTCTGCTAGTTGCCATTACCAGCACTCAAAAGGACACCTCAACAGTCTGTGCTTTAACTGTTAGCACTGTCTGAGGGAGCAGCCATAAAGCACGTGTCGACTGCTCTCTATGATTCCACCACTGCCACTGCACCAGATGTTCCTTCGGTGGAGGGGATAGGGGATAAGTAGAAGCGGGAAGAGAATTAAGAGCGACAGGAGGAAAAAAAACCTTTTTAACATGTGTGCAGTTGTGGTGGAGAGAGGTTCTATTCAAGAGAGAACTGGAAAAATATATGGTGAAGAAAAAAGTTGCAAAGCTACAGAGAAAAGGCCAGAGGATCTGAGAGTTGCTCTGGTCAAGACATGATGAGCTGAATGGCCACCCTCAGCCCTATGATTCTATATTGGTCACTGTATTGGAAACGGGCTGAGCAATGAGCATGGACCTGAATAAGTAGCTATTTTTTCCCACCGTAGCTTTGCCAACAAACATGCACTTATCAATGCTCTACATGGCAGAAATCTGCAACCACTGACTGATAATCAGTTTTAGGTAGATTCTAAGCAGTTAGCCATTGGCTGATTGTATGTCGAATTATATTTTAGACTTCACATTCAGTTTCTCTGTTTGACCCTACTGTTCAATTATTCACTGTTCTTTTCTTAAATGCATTTATACAAGTAGCTAAAGTGCATTCATTACCTTCTGAAAGTAATTAGAACAAGAGGGCAAGGAATGGCAGTTTCTTTCCTGGTGCCATCAAACAACTGCTGTGAGTAAAGACAAGAGTAGGGGATTCTGGGTTAACAGCTAATACACTCAAAAAACTGATTGAACACATCTGTGCTAAATAGAAGATTATTGCTTTAGCCTGGTGTGAAAAGTCCCCAGCAAAATGGAAAGATTGGGGAGGACTGGAAAGCTTGACAAAAAGGAGGCAAAGATCAGAAGTAGAAGAGGAAGGGCTTGTTGACAGAAGGTGTTTCTACGAGTTCTGAGGGCAGGTAACGAAAAATAGAAAAATTAAATTTAAATAAACATTCTTTGTGAGCCAGACTGTTCAGTATTATGAAGAGTAGCCAAACCTATACATTTGTGCAATTTTATAAGAATTACCTTTTACCAAAAGGGACCTTTTTAGCTGTTGAATGAAGATACAGATCATCCAAGGCTGGGGAGATGCAGCATTTAAGAAAAATGACTCTGTGTTGGCCATATTGATTCAAATTTGACTCTAATATTCACCTTATGTTCTTATAGTGAAATGGACAAAAAGAACAAGCATCTTTTCGTAAAGAAAAGGGCAAAAACAAAATCTGGCTTTAACCCAATAATATTTTAGTTATTTTTAAACACGTGATGTATTGTTCTCCCCCCACAGCTTCCTCCTCTCTCTCCCTTACCTTCCTCTGGTGCTTCCATTTCTATTAGGGCAATGGGCCCCTCCTCACTCTCTTCAGAGCTCAGCACATCATCCACATCCACGATCGTGTAGCCTGTTACCTTGCCATCAGCACTGAGGGAGCAATCTGGCCGCGTTGTCCCATTTCTCCCCGTTTTCTTCTTCAAGTCCTCTCTTGCACCCTTTCTCATTGGGGTACACTTGGCCTCATTTGTGCTCCTGCTGCTTCGAATCCCATGGTTGCGAATACCTTTCTCCCCAGTGGAAGAACCCACTCGTCTTTTTGGCAAATTCTTTGAAGAATGGGATATAGTCCTGGAAATTTTCTCCATCCTCTTTGCTGAGCTGCTGGTTGAAACCTCACTGTATACAAAGTATCCTTCCTATTTATACCCGAGGTCTCTGCAATTTTCATAGGCATCTCAGACTCTCCTTCATGAACCAGCAAGATGTCAAGAGTCATATTTGATTAATTAAATACCCAATCTGGTGTTTTACTAAGCATTTTATTGACGTAAAGGGAGTGACTGCTTCTCCAGATTTAATTAGAGTTTCCCTTCTGAGATGGTGAACCCCCACTGTTGCCCTGACACTGTGCTGAATAACAAAAGCAATCATAGATACTTGTGCTACAGTACTAGCTAGAACGTAAACCTGAAAGTGGGCATATGAGCAGAGCTACTGGCTTTTCTTGTTGCAATGTTGCCCCTTAACTCCAACGAAGATCCAGCAGGACTGGAGCTAATCTTCAGACCCAATGGGAAACTGTTCAACCTATGACTGCATTCCAGTACCAAGGCCACCTTAACCTCAAGTAATCCAGATGCAGAATGCACATGCTCAGAGGCTGACCTCCAAGCCATCATCACCTTGTTCTCTGAAGAATCTGAGAGAATGGGCCTCGTACTCAACACTTGCAACACAAAGGACCTCCACCAATCTGTCCCCACGACGTAACACTCCAATAAAAAAAAGCTTCGTGGCAAGGCCCCAGAAAATGTGGACCACTTCCCCTATCTGGGCAGCCACTTCATGGCAAAAGCTTAATTCAATGATGAAATTCACCGTTGCCATCATAGTCTTGGCTGACAGAGGAAAAAGGTATTTGAAGATCAAAACCTCAGACCAGGCACAGAATTTAAAGGCTACCAGGCAAAATGAGTCCTTCCCTCCTATATGCTCTGAGACTTGAACTACCTCGAATAGGCATCTAAAGGCATTGGACAGATACCACCGACACTGTCTCTGCAAAATCCTCCAAATTCAGTGGCTTCAGGGAGTTGGGCTTGGGATAGAAAAGCAGTTCAGGCACCCGTCCAAACTGGATGACTGCCTAACATTCCCTACTAGAAAATGCACAGGTCAGATTTTCTGGAACTGCCCCAACTTTGGAAGGCAATTTGTGAAAGACAAAAGGTGATGAAATTATGTTTATAATCTTTTTAAAATGGTAGGGGAATAAACATTTGCCAGGGCACTGGGGAAGTTCTTCAAAGTTGTGCAATTGGATGTTTTCTGTTCAACTGTTTTAGCAACTAACATGTAAAGTGTTTTAGCAACTAGCTGTCACTGTTCTGGAAATCAGCATGAAGGTAAGTGTGGATATCCTGTACGTAACAACATAAATCTTTTAAAAATGTACACTGCTGATAATGTACAAATTATAGTGAAACAGAAATATTCCACTGCTGGAAATGAATCATTTGTGATTGTTCATTGCTGATAAGGCCCAACACTCTCAAGTCTGTGGCACCATGCAGCTGTTAGAGATTCTTCCTTTCCTGGAAAACCTAACTGTGCCTAACAAAAGGTTTTAGAACATAAAACATAACAGCACAGTACAGGCCCTTCAGCCCACAATGCTGCGCCGATATTTTATCCTGCTCTAATATCTGTCTAACCCTTCCCACCCACATTGCCCTCCATTTTTCTATCATTCATGTGGCTACCTAAAAGTCTCTTAAATGTCCCTAATGTATCTGCCCCCACAACCTGTGCCGGCAGTGCATTCCACACACCCACCACTCTGTGTGGGGGAGAAAAAAAACTTACCTCTGACAACCCCTTATACCTTCCTCCAATCACCTTAAAATTATGTCCCCTCGTGTTAGCCGTTGTCGCACTGGGAAGAAGTCTCTGACTGTCCACTCAATCTATGCCTCTTATCATCTTGTACACCTCTATCAAGTCACCTCTCAGCCTCCTCTCCAAAGAGTAAAGCCCTAGCTCGCTCAACCTATCCTCATAAGACATGATCTCCAATCCAGGCAGCATCCTGGTAAATCTCCTCCGCAAATAGAAACAAGGTTTTAACCGATGCCAAGCAGTAAATAAAAACAAACGCAACAACACAATATATCCTCATCATTAGAAATTAATGTAAATGGGAATGATATTTGTTAACTTTTTGACTATTAACACAATAGCTTAGATAGCCAATTTTACCTAAGTCCAGGATTGCACGCAACTATTTGACCAATCTTTTCGACATATCCTAGTATGTTGCCACATGGCTTGACGTCAAAATATTAAAATGCCAGACAACACTCCTATGAAGTGCTTTGAGATGTTATGTGATGTTAATGATTCTGTAAGTTATCACTGTTGTTGGTGAAAGCAGCTGTAGAACAAGAAATAAATTGGAAGATATGGTGCATCAAGCTTCTGGTGAACACAGTTTACAGCCTTTGAAGGTGGAAGTGGGAGTCAAACTGAACACCGACCGCCCCGTTCCTCCCATAGCTAACTAGTGAATGTTTTATGACTTTGGATGCTACTACACTTCTGTATGATAAGTTTATGACCAGAAAACGACACTAACTTTTAAACCAAGGTTCGTGGCTGTCATGTTTCTGAATTTTCCACAGAAAGATGTATATGATCTGTTCAGGTTATTTGCTGTGACAGCCGAGTTCAAGGGAAGTTCCATGTCAACATGCCATGCACTATGTGTACATATTTACATAACGTTCAGGGATTTCTCAGCATTTTACCTCGAGGAGGATCTATTAATCTTGGCAGAGAGCATATTGATACTGGCACCTGAAGGTGAGGTTCTGAGCATAGGTTGGATAAATTTGGAGGTATTCCATTCAGATTAGAAGGAAGAAGGGTGATAAAATTGAGGTGCTTAAAATGATTATCAGATGTAGTGTTCTAAATTCAGGGAAAGTATTTCCTATGGTGGATGAAACCAGAACAAAGCTGCACCATCCTAAAGTTAGGACTCAGCCATTTAGAAGTGAAATTAAAAGGCCTTCTCTTTGGAATACGACTAATAGAAAAGTGCAATCCTTCTTCCTAAAAATGGATGGATATGGTGTTAATTGAAAATTTAACACTAGGAAGTTATGAGTGGAGAAAGTTAAAGGAATGTGAATCAAAAGGGTTGAGGCACAGCTCATGCACACTGAGAAGAGTTGTCCCACAGGGATAAATGCTTACTTTTAGCAGTTAACATTTCTCAACTTTTGTATTGATCACCTCCAAGTTTCTTCCTATTTATGTACTTGAGCCTTTACCACACCAAACTTATCATCCTGCTTTCTTGATGCACTGTGGTTCTGTTCCAAAATGTTTTATTATTATAACCTGCCAAGCATTCGTATGACTTTATTAAGTTCCCTTGTCATACTAGAAGACTTTGATGGATACCATTGGCCTTTGTTTGTTTCAACAGGATGCACAATGGCCAGTTGATCCGTGGTAAACTGGGATTAGCAACCTTACAACAATAAATATAGCTCACTCATTAAATATGTTTATATAATTGTAAACCTTCAAAAGATACTTAACCATGTTATTGAATAAAAACACTATCCTTCCATCATATCATCAACAACATACCTATAATGTAGGAAGAGATACCAAATTATATCACAAGAGTGTAATCAGTTAAACACTCATACCAAGGAAGAAGGCAGGTGACGTGGAAGATAGTTATCCTGAATTATGAGGAACTGTATTAGAAGGAAGATATGGAGACAATTACATTTCCAAAGAGAATTCTGAAGGTTGGGACTGAAAAGGCTGAGGATATGGTTGCCAATGAAATCACAAAAGGAATGGTGGTACACAAGAATCTAGAGTTGGAGGGTTTCAGAATCGTTGGGGGATTGTTATTGCACTTAAACCTCACCATGAAAGCTTTCATTGTGTTGTAATGGTGTACACATTTCTCTTATAATGAAAGTAATATTTAATTATAAACCTCCAGTGAACATAGTCTTATTTTTGACAACTGCGATCAAATCACGTACAAAGCTCAAACTATTTTATTCACAAACAATCCACAGAACATGGTAATCAAGTGTACGAATTTATTGGCACCCAGTAAGGTTTTCTGTTGCAATTGTTTTATTCCTAGACATATTTACAGTCGTTTACATTTCCTTTTGGCATTTTTGTTAAAGCTTATTAGTCACCATAATGTTTTGAAAATACTTATGTTTTGATTTCATAACCCGATTTCCACAACTAATGGACTGGAAGTGTTATAATGACAAATTATGCTATACTTTTTTTGGACATCAACAAACAAGCTTGTGGTTGCACAAGTCTTGTGTGTAACATTCAATTACTTAGATTTCTTTCACAATATTTTGTATGTTATTTTGGCTGCACTGTTCAGTTTTTAAAAATGTTCCCAACTATTATTTAGGACTGTAATGGAGTTTTCCAGCTGCAGCTCCTAACCAGTGGCATTGTTGTTCTCGTACAATGATGGAACTTGCACACAATTGCAGTCAGACCTGGCTGCTCTGTTACCTTTCCCAGGTCCACTGTAGCTCAGCGGGTTCTTATCTTGCTATCCTATCTCTATTCTAAATCAGTATTAAAGGTATATTTAAATATCAAGGTATATTGAATTATTAAGGTGAAATTAATTTGAACTAAATCCTTTCTTGAACTGTAAAATGCAGAACTTAAAATGTCCTTCCAAATCACTGGGAACCATATTTTACCATTTTTCCTGACAACATAGGTTGCCATTTCAGCCCATTGAGCCAACTGACAGAGCAATCCCATTCCCCCAGTAATTTTCTCTGTTCCTATTCTCCCCACATTCTATCACTCATCAACGCACAAGGGGCAAAGCCCAATTAGCCCAACAACCTACATGACCCAGGGATGTGAAGGGAAATGGGAGCACCCGGAGGAAACCCACACGGTCACAGGGACAACATGCAAACTGCACACAGACAGCACCAGAAGTCAGGATTGAACCCAGGTCACTGGAGCAGTGGGGAAGCAGCTCTAGCAGCTGTGCCACTGGTTGTAGGGGGCACTTACAAGGCTTTGGTAGGGAAAGAGAGATAATGAACCTGGAACTCTTAAAATTCAGGTTGTGGAAGAACTCAAGGAGCAGTAAGTTTGGTTATCAGAAGAACTCTCCATTAGCCAACAGGTCATTGGAATTAAAGATACACAAGAACCCCACTGAACTTCTCCTTATACCTTGACTCCATCCTGTCTCCCCTTGTGCAGTCCCTTTTCACTACATCCAGAACACCTCGCATGCCCTCCACCATCTTGACAACTTCCAAATTCCCCAGTACCCACCACCTCACCGTTGCTATGGACGTCCGGTCTTTATACACCTCCAACCCCTATCAAGCCCTCTGCTTCTTTCTGCAAGAAAGATCCAACCAGTTCCCCTCCACGTGGCAGAACATGCTCTTACCCTGAACACCTCTTTCAATTCCTCACTTCCTAAAAGTCAGAGGTGGACACTCGCATGGGCTGCCGTGACGGCTGTCTTTTTGTTGGCTACGTGGGAAAGTCTGTGTTTCAAACCTTCTCTGGTACCACTACCCACTCTTTCTCCGCTGATTCGAAGACTGCATCAGTTCTGCTTCCTGCACCCACACAGAACTCATGAACTGGACTCACGAACTGCAGCTCATCCACTGAGATGAAGAAAGCTGGTGATGGGTCTCTTGAAGAGCATTAAATGTGGATAAGCAAGAGACCCCAAGTGATATCAGCCACTGCAGGTGACATTGGAGGCTTAACCCAGTGATGGAAAGGATCTGATTTAAGTCATGTGCACAACAGTTACATTTCTTACAGGCAGCAATTATGTCAGGAAGTGTACATCAGGGGTCTTGGAGGGAGAGTTTCAGGATCTCGGAGAAGATTAAGAAGATAATTTCCAATCCTGAGCCAGTTAGGGAGACGCTGATAGAGCACACAGATATGTAGTTTAATTAAAACATTGTGCAGAGGAGTGGTTTCACTTTCTAGGATATTGTCATTATTTCTGGGGACAGGGAAGCTTGTGATGATGAACTGGTCTTCCTGGAAATGAAAGTGGTCTTTGCAACTCATGAATTTAATAAACAGAGTAGTGGGAAAGATCTTAAAACAGCATTATGCAGGAGGCATGCAGGATGAAAGCAGTGTAACCCAGTGGTTATGGGAGGTAACATAAACCAAGAATTTGCCTTTTGACAAGGTCCCGCATGGTAGGCTAGTCTGGAAGGTTAAATTGCATGGGATCCAGAAAGCGATTCATAATCGGTATGAAGCAGAGGGTGATGGTGGAAGGTTGTTTTGCAGACTGAAGGCCTGTAACTCGTGATGTGCCACAGGGATTGGCGCCAGGACCTTTGTTTTTTTGTGAATGATATAAATGCTTTGGATGAGAATGTTCAAGGTATTGTTTGTAAGTTTGCAGATGATGCTAAAATAGGTAGTATTGTGGCCAGTGAAGAAAGTTATCAAAAATTACAGGGGGACCTTGATCAACTGGGTATGTGGGCCAAGGGTTGGCCAATGGCTTTCAATTGAAATAAGGAGATGTTGCATTTTGGGAAGTCAAATCAGACTGGGACTTGTACAGTGAGTGGGCAGAACTTGGGGAGTGTTGTGGAACAGATGGACTAAGTACATAGTTCACTGAAAGTGGTGACAGGTAGACAAGGAGGTGAAGGAGGGGTTGGCATGCTGGACTTCACCAGTCAAGCCATTCGGTATATATGTTGGGATATTATGTTGCAGTTGTACAAGATGTTGGTAAGGCTGCACTTGGAGTATTGTGTACAATTTTGGTCACCCTGTTATTAAAGATGTCATTAAGCAAAGGAGATTTACAGGAATGTTGCAAGGACCTGAGGGCCTGAGTTATAGGGAGAGGTTGGGCAGGCTAGGACTTTGTACCTTGGAATGTAGGAGACTGAAGGGCGACCTTATAGAGGTGTATAAAATCATGAGGGGCATAGATAGGGTGAAGGGTGAATGGACAGTCTCCCGCCCCCACCCCACCCCCAGAAAAATCTAAAGACAGCATAGGTTTAAGGTGAGAGGGGAAAGATTTGAAAGGGACCCAAGGCACATGTTCACACAGAGGGTTGTGCATCTATAAAATGATCTACCAGAGAAAGTAGTTGAGGCAGGTACAATAACACAAAAGACATTTGGATAACTACGTGGATAGGAAAGGTTTAGAGGGATATGGGCCAAATGCAGGCAAATGGCACTAGCTGAGGGTGGCACCTTGGTCAGCATGGACAAGTTGGGCCAAAGGGCCTGTTTCCATGTTGTATTACTCTATGACTCTAATTGTTGCAGGGGATCCAAATCTGCATTTCATTCCAGGAAGAAAAATATCACTTGTGTGCCAGTCCTACTCTTAAGTCAATGATTGCAGGTTCAAGCTCCAGTTTTGAGAGCCAAACATGCATTTCTGGTTGACTTCTGAGGGAGTGGTGCATGATTAATGTTATTGCCTTTTGGATCCAATGTCAATTGGAGAGCTGGATGGACATCATAATATTTAAAGAACAGCTGGGGATTTCCTACTAGTGTCTCGGCCTACATTCATCCCTCAGCCAACAATGTTAATACACATACCCGATTACTCTCTCATTGCTGCGTGTGGGTGCTTGCTGTGTACAATTAGAACAGAGGCTAGGCTAAACTAAACTTATACATTTCTGACTACAAAACACAATGGGATCTCAAGAGACTGTGGAAGACAGAATATAAATCTAAGTTTGTTTTATAAGTTCTGACTAAAAGTCAAAAATAGTTGTACCAGAATTAATGATGTTTAAGAAGCAACTCAACATCGTAAGAGTATGAAGAAATATGATGGGCTAGGCTGAGGATAAACTTGGAAAGAGGGATGACAGGGTTGGTAACTGCCACTATTTGTCAGTTCTAACTTGGGAAAGCAGTTGTTGGAAATCATACCAAGTTTCTTCAGTTAAACCTAACAAACAGAGTGAAAATAACACATCTTGAGGTGCCACCCATGGTGATTTGATAGATCTTAATCCGGAGTGCAGATCAGATATGCAAACCATTGAAGTCATCAAGATAACCAGCAAAGTTGTCAAAACAACCATCTCATACTTGTAATCTGAACACATTCCACAGAGGCAGGCAAGAAAACAGCTATGTACTTTTTGTCATATTTCCAAGCCTTATGAATTTGTGATTTCATAATGCTTTCATTTGTTTGCATCAAACAGCCAGAAAACTCACCACTCATAGTTAAGTGGAAAAGGTCCTGTTAATTTTACTACAATTGATGGAAAACAAAATAAAAATCAGCCCCAAGGGAGTTGTCAACATCCCGCAACAAAATCCACACTTGAGGGATGCCCATAGATTGCTAATTTTGCCAACTCTAACTCCCAGCCATTTGCTGGATCACGAAGAAACCATAATTATCGGATGGAAGTTGAGAGCAAAATTTTTCAGTTACTAAATCATGACTTTGCAACAGTGATTACAATTGAACAAAGTGAAATACCCCAATTCTAACATTAGCTGACCGATGTGTGGACTCAAAATTGTTAAGGTTTGAAGAGAGACTGGAATCTCTAGTCAAGTGGTCTGAAGGAATTTCTCTCAAGAAATTGTTAATCACCTCAACAATGATTATCAGGATTGCCTAGATTTGAATTACTGTCTAGATGTGAATATGCACAGAGGCTGTTGGGTATGTGCAGTGCCATCAAATGGCAAAAACAGCATGTGTAGTGAAATTCTAACCGAACACCAGTGCAAGTGCTAATTGGAACACTGATGCCAGCTTTGGCATTAAGTAGCCAACCCTGCCTGAGCCACTGACAGGTAGAGATAGAGGCATCATCTCCTTCTGAATCAGTTACTTCAACTTTTCATCTGACCTTTTTTTTCCCCAATCACCTATGTTTCTTCTCCCAATGATATCCACAGATCACCTCAATCTTCTCCCAATACCCTCCCTTTCACTGATCATCTCCTCAACCCCATTGGCCAATCTTCTCCCTGACCACCACGAATCATCTCCCTGCCTGAACACCAGCAACAGGACTTTATGGAGGAATTGCCTTTGTGCACATTAGCTTGTTAGAGGCCTATTCAACTGCACAGGTCACTCAGGGTGCCCTACACCTCAAGTGCAATAGAATACTGCAGAGTTGTGTACTCAGCTCAGCACATCACGGAAACCAGCCTCCCCTCCATGGACGGTCTATACTTCTCACTGCCTTGGTAAAGCAGCCAGCATAATCAAAGACCCCACCCACCCTGGATATTCTCTCTTCTCCCCTCTCCTGTCAGGCAGGAGATACAAAAACCTGAAAGCACCTATCACCAGGCTCAAGGACAGCTTCTAGCCCACTGTTACAAGACTATTGAACGGTTCCCTAGTACGATAAGGTTGACCTCACACTCTATCTCGTTATGACCTTGCACCTTATTTCTACCTGCATTGCACTCTCCATAGCTGTGACATTTTACTCTGCATTCTGTATTGTTTTACCTTGTACTACCTCAATGCACTGTGTAATGAATTGATCTGTATGAACGGTATGCAAGTTTTTCACTGTACCTCGGTACAAGTGACAATAATAAACCAATTCCAATATCGTAAGCTTGGGGACGTCGTATAAAAACTCTACCCCATGCAGAGCAAATTTAAGGTCTTTTTTTTAATGCATATTACAATTTCTAGACACCAGGAACTTACCAGATTGAGATAATGCAAGTCTTTACATGATCTGGCCTAAACTGGACTCCCAACCCATCGCAATATGGTTGCTAGTTAACTGCCATACAGCAAACCTTTCATTTTAAGGGCAATTAGGATTGCCTGTAATGTCAGTAATTCATGAAAGAATAATGAAAAGTGCATACAATGAGTCCATGCACTCGCACAAGATGTGGTATGCTGAATAAGTGTTTCTGTGTCCTGTATGGGGGAAGCCCTGCAGTTAGGAAGTGACTGGGTCTCAAGGTTTGCACTATATCTCCACAACCTCAGCCCACGATCCAGCTGTATAAGAAGCAACTGCAAAGCAGTAGGAAGATTGGAAGGAAGTAACCTAGACAGTTTCTTACTGCCAGGCTGTCCATGGAGAACTACAGTAAATGCAGTAGTGGTGGAACAACATCCATTCCCATTCATCAATGGTACTACAGCTTACAATAAAAACAGAATTCTGTAAATACTTGCCTGGTTAGGTACGAGCTGTGGAGAGAAAAACAACTGTAACATTTGAGATAGATGACCTTTCATCGGAACAGCTCGTCTTCCCCTTCTGACTGACCACTAACTGGTCACAATACAGAAAACAAATTCCACATCTAAATTAAACATGTTTTCCTTTATAATTTTGGTTTAACATGTCATATTACATACAGATGTGAACTCATTCTTACACTTACTGTGTCCAACTCCTATCCTGTGCCACCCAGGATTGCAGCATGACGACCATGCCTGGATACTGGAAATGGAGGAGACTACAGCTGGCCCTGCTCCAGCCATAGACGACTCCTTGGCTGTTGACTGCCAGGTACTCCACAACTACAAGCAATGAACACAGACCACTCAATGCCGACCATTTCATTGCAGGTGCCCATCCCGTGTGGGCTGCTAGAAAGAAAAATAACTGTAGCCATCTTGTGTGCAACCTTATCCTCCAGTGGAGCTGGTACCTGGGCAACCCTTGCAGCAGTCACTTGTGCCCCATGTCTCACCACAAACAGAATCTGCATCTAATTCATTCTTCAAGATCCACCCAGTTTCAGTGAATAAGATGGTAACTGTGGATGAAATTGAGTGAAGGTTCGTCTTCGCCATCACCATCTTCTCTGTGTCCCTATCTGATGCTCAGCTCTTTTTGTGAAAGGAGAAAAGCCCAGAATTAGGTTTGTGGTGAGGAAATAGAGTTGCAAGTTGAGCAAGTGGGATTTGAGAAGATGATTGAGGTTTGAAGGTATAATTTTCAGTGGTTTCTGACTTCCTAACCTTCATCACTTCAGCAATGATGCTCCTTTAATAACCTGTACTGTCTTCTCTGTGCAGTTCAGGATTAACGGAGTTACTCATCTCTTTCTGGTTAGATCCTGCTGCCTCCAGTTTTCTGTAAAGACAAAGTATATCTGTGAAGTGCTGTGTAATGTGTTTGGAGATATTGTTATGGTTATCAAGCTTGAATAGTTAAAGCTATGACATATTGGTGCAAGGCTTGCTTCCACGAGTGTGAGGGGAAGCGAATAAATATTTGGTAGGGTCCTGACCAATAGAGATCATTGGTTGGCGGGTAATGGAAGTGTGGTGAGTCGAACAGTGTCCAGGACCAGTGGTGGATTTGGTAGTTGAAGATGCTTTCACTGACCTTGACCACATGCACAATGTCATTAAGCTTCTTGCAGTACTGCATTCAGGTTTGCAGGGCTGAGACTCCTGGCATTGCCCTCCAAGGTTATTTTCTCCTGGTATACTTTGAAGCTTGTGCCTGGAGAGTCTCCAGATTCCTCTTTTTGCTTCAGGTCACCTCCTCCACCAAGTCCTTCAGAGTAGAGTCTAAAAATTACAGAGCACTCTTTCCCCCATTCTTTAGTGCTACCAGTTCAGATTTGCTTGTAAAACTTTGGCCAAGATGTGTTCCATTTGTACCTTCCCTTTAAGAGATGCAGAGGACCTGAAGATGATGCTGGCTAGCATTCACTGTAACTAGCAAGTTGTAACTAGCACAGATTCAAAGAGATCACTATAATTAGCAAGCAGCACAAATCTGATGTACCATTTGCATTGCAATCAACAGAAATAAGGGTTAAATGCACATCATCATTCTGATACCCATCCTTACAGACACTCAAAGTTTGCCATGTCCAGTAATGTTTGCTATTTATGTGAAAGAACAAATGAAATTAAGTTATATAAAATTGCAAAGTCATTCATATCATCATCAGCAAGCCAATTTAGGTTATGAACAATCAGGTCAAACTCTTCACAATGAATCATGTTCCACAGAACAAGTCTCTTCCATTTCCAAGTAATAAAACAATGTACTGAATATCCTGAATCCACAGTTGTGACAGTTTCTTGTCACTTGCTTCTCAAACACTTTTGTCTTCTACTTCCACACAGTTCCAATGAACAGGGGTGTGAATCATCAAAATTCTCTTCTGTGGAGAACTGTGAAGGCTGAGACATTATCTATATTCAGGGACAAGATAGATATTTTGAGTTTAGGGCAGACAGACATCATGGAACCAGACAGGGAACTGGAACCAAGGCCAGGATTAGACCATCATTATTGAATGGTGAGGGAGACACAAAGAGCTGTATTTCCCACTATTACTTACAGTTCTTTTATTCATTCCGACTTTGAAGGAAACCAAGAAACAGTATCACACGTTAATCATGCACTTTACAATCTTCTAGACTCACAAGTTCAAACCATAACAACTATCCCAGTTTTGGACAGTGGATGCTGGGAAAAGGTTATACTCTTGTCATTTATACCTCCACCATTTACTATTTATTTATTTACTATATTTACTATTTATACCTCCTCCATTTACTATTTCTTTATCACATAGTCACTCCCTTTTTGTCTCAGTGCTGTCCCTTTTCTCTTTGTCTGTCATCTTCCACCCTATCATTCCTCCCCACATCAACCTACTCCATAAATGATGCACCCCAAACATTTTCCTATTCTGACAAAAGGTCAGCGATTTGAAACATTAACTCTATTCCTCTCTCCAAAGACCATGCCTGACTTGCTAAGCATTCCTTTCATGTTCTCAAAATGCATAATGTTTAAATGGTGTGACTGCGTGGTTGCCCTCCTCTGGGTAGAAAAACTGGCATGTGTAAGATCTCATCCTTTGGTTTCCTGAGATGGTGGGAATCTTTGGAATATTTTAAATCTGAATTTCAAGACAGTCTAAATTCAACAAAAATAATTGACACCTTGCACTTGAGCAAACAAATTGCTCTTAATTTTGCACATCATTTTTGGAATTGGTTTATTATTGTCACGTACTGAGGTACAGTGAAAAACTTGTCTTGCGTACCGTTCATATAGGATGCTTTCTATGGTGCATCGATAAAAATTGGTGAGGGTCAAAAAGGGACATGCCAAATTTCTTTAGCCTCCTGAGGAAAGAGGTGCAAGTAAACTTTCTTGACCGTGGCGTCTACATGGTTGGACTAAGACAGGCTATAGGTGATGTCCACTCCTAGGAACTTGAAGCTCTCAACTGTCTCGACTTCAGCACTGTTGATGTAGATGGGTGTATGTGCACTGCCCCACTTCCTGAAGTCAATGGCCAGCTCTTTTGTTTTGCCAATATTGTTGTCATGACACCATGTCACTAAGCTCTCTCTCTTTCCTTCCTGTACTCCAACTAATTGTTATTTGAGATTCAGCCTACTACAGCAGTATCATCCGCAGACTTGTAGATGGAGTTAGAGCAGAATCTGGCCATGCAGTCATGAATGTATAGGGAGTAGAGTGGGGGGGGGTGGTGGGCGGTGGGGGATGAGGATGCAGCCTTGTGGGGCACCAGTGTTGAGAATAATCATGCTGGAGGTGTCGCTACCTATCCTTACTGAGTGCAGTCTGTTGAACAGGAAGTCAAGGATCCAGTTGTAAACAGAGGTGTTGAGTCCCAGGTCTCGGAGCTTCGGGACGAGTTTGTTTGGAATTATAGTATTGAAGGCAGAGCTGTAGTCAAACAATAGTCTAACGTAGGTGTCTTTACTGTCCAGATACTCCAGAGATGAGTGTAGGGGCTAGGGAGATGACATCTGTTGTAGACCTGTTTCAGCTGTAGGC
This sequence comes from Pristis pectinata, assembly GCF_009764475.1. Classification (NCBI taxonomy): domain Eukaryota; kingdom Metazoa; phylum Chordata; class Chondrichthyes; order Rhinopristiformes; family Pristidae; genus Pristis; species Pristis pectinata. Next base: position 46,677,398 of record NC_067407.1, read on the forward strand.
AAATTGCAGTGGGTTGAGGTTGTCTGGGAGGCTGGAGTTGATGCGTGCCATGACCAGCTTCTCAAAGCACTTCATGATGGTGGATGTCAGAGCCACCAGGTGGTTGTCATCAAGACACTTTACCTTGTTTTTCTTAGGTACCGGGATGATAGTGGTCTTCTTAAAGCAGGTGGGAACCTCATATTGAAGCAGGGAGAGGTTAAAAATGTCTGCAAATACCCTCACCAGCTGATCCGCACGGGATCTAAGGACATGGCCAAGGACACCATCTGGGCCAGATGCTTTCCTCGGGTTCACTCTCCGGAAGACTGATCTTACATCCTCAGTGGTGACTGTGGGTTCAGGTGCATTGGAGGCTGTCGGGGTGCAGCAGTGATACAAATCCTGGTCAAGCAGAAATCAAAATGAAAACTACTCCCAACATGTGTGGCAGAAGCTACAAGAAATGAATATTAAGCAGCAGCTGTCTTCCCCTTCAAACTTTCCTGTGTTCAAAATTCCTATAATTAAAGCCAATGGAATGAAGTAGGCAGTTAGCATACACACTGGGAAGACCACCCACCATTACCAGCGCTCTGCCTGGAAGGGAAGGTTAAAGCCTCCCCATCACATTCAGAGAAATGCTCGCTTGAAAATGGGATCCAGCTCATCCACCAAGAATTTCATGGTGCTCTTCCATCAACTATTTCCTATAGGTTGTCCCATCAAAGTCCTTATCGGAGCATTGGTGTATAACCTCACTCTTCAGGAAGCTTGTGCCTGTGCTACACCTACCATTGCCCTGGCTGCAGATCCCTCCTCCAGGCTAAATGCATTCTGTACATTGTCAGTATCACACTCTTCGTTGCAGAGAAGTTAAGCTAAGTGGATCTTCTCAATGTATTTACTCTTCTAGCTGCATCAGGCTAGGTTTCCATGCTTGTCTATCTGACGGGAGTAAAGTATATGAATGGGGTAGTGAAGGGATTGGGTAGTTAACACAAGTTTGCAGCAGCAGTGGTGCAAGTTAACATAACAGCATGTAATTCAGAAGACAGTGGAATGATGGGCAAGCAGAATGAGAAGAATGATTAGGTTGGAGAGTATTATTGCTGTTTGTTTGGGTGAAGTGCCTATCATGGTTGAATAGCTGGCAGTGTACGTCAACTATGAGTCTGCAGCAATGTTAAATGTGTAGGATCTGGTGGCATGCATCAGGAATGAGGTACGAGTCTTGACTGATGGAGATTGTTCTGAAATAGGTGATGGCAGTGTGGTATATTGAGCAGGGTTACAGTTGGCAGGATATAGCAGTTGAAGGTTCATTGAGTGTAACAAGAGGTTCAAGTGAGGTCAAGAGCCTCTTGTTACACAGCATTCAGAGCCTCACGGCTTGACACCTAAGTGTCCTTTGCAGTTGACTCCCTTAGTCTATTTTGAGCACAAGCCCAGTGAGCCACTTCACCCCCTGCAAATGCAAAACATCTCCCTTCCTCTCCACCAAGAACACCAGTATAACAACATAGAACAATAGAGCCTGCTTGCCAGAAATCCACTGCAAGTGACAGTCACCTCCCCAATGACTTGTTACAGCCATATTTTATCTTCTTTTGAGATAGTCAGACTGGCCTTAAACAGTTCAAGTTCCCTTGCACTGGTTCTGGCTGCTGTTCAAATCAGGCCCCTGCTGAGGTGATGGTGCATGCAAGGACCTCAACCAGCTCTGGCAGGTTGCTGGAATTGTTGATCTTGATTTTGCTGATGGACATCAAACAAGGCTTACGTTCATGCAAAGTCAACTCAGCAGTAGTCAGTGGCTTATGTTTCACTACACACGTGTTTTTTTTCCCCTCTTTCCCACTTCCCAAGGAAGGCTCCCAGGCCTGAAATGTAAATAGTTTCTTTTCCAGACCTGACGAGTGTTTCCAGCATGTTCTGTTATTATTTCAATGCACCTTGTTGTAGGCTCCATGCTGCCCACACTGGACCATTCCTACTGTGAATTTCCAATTTTACCAAATCTTATTCCAGGTTTACATCATTCCTATCTGTCTGACAATACCCCTTCCACTTTCTGTGGAGGGAAATGGACAGCCAACGTTTTGGATTGAGACCCTTCATCCTGACTGGACGTTCAGATGAAAGGTCTCAACCCAAAATGTTGACTGTCCATTTCCCCCCTCAGATGCTGCCTGACCCAGAGTTCCTCCAAGATTTTCTTTGTTGCTTCATATTCCAGCATCTGCAGTCTCTTATGTCCCCTTCCATTTTGTGTTCTTACTACTAGTTCATATACAAATAAGATAGCAGAGAAACGACAGCCTTCTGTTGCAAATGCCAAATATTTTCATTACACACTGTAGAAATGCTGCAAGGGTGAAAGTTTTGTGTAATTTCGAGAAAACAGGAAGCAATCTTATCATAGAATCATGAAAATATAGTGCAGATCGATCCCTTTCAGCCCATCTCAACCGTGTCAACCCTGATGCCTATCTATGCTAATCCCATTTGCCTGTGTCAGGCCCGTATCTATCGATGCCTTTTTTTAATCCGTGTACCTACCCAAGCACTTATTGAACATTGAATTTGCATCTGCCTCCACCACCTCCTCCAACAGCTTGTTCCAAATACTCACGACCTTCTGTACAAAAAACCTAACCCTCAGATCTTTAAATTTCTCCCCTCTCACCTTAAGCCTGTGCTCTCTCGTTCTAGACTCCCCTGCCTTGGGAAGAAGACCATCTATTCCATCTATGGCTCTCAATTTTATAAGCCTCTATTAGGTCACCCCTTGGCCTCCTACGTTCCAGAAAGAGTAAACCTAGCCTGTCCAATCTCTCCTTATAACTGTAGCCCTCCATTCCAGGCAACTTGCTGGTGAATCTTTCGCACTCTATTGATACCACGTCCTTCCTGTAATGTGGTGACTAGACTTTACGCAATACTCCAGGTGTGGCCTAACCAATGTTTTGTACGACTCTCAAAAGAAAATGTGCAATTTCCTCCCCCCCACCTCCAACTGTACATTTAGAGTCAGAGATACAGCAATGGAAACTAGCCCTTCAGCCCATCTAGTCTGTACCAACCAACTGCTAGTTTTACACTAATCCTACATTAAGCCTATATTTTCTTCTTCCTACGTTCTCTTCAACTCTCCCCATATTCTACAACTCACCTAACACTAGGGGTAATTTAGAGTGGCCAATGAACCTACCAACCTGCATGGTTACATGGAGAATGTGCAAACACCACATGGACTCAGGTTAGGATTGAACAGCTACAAGGGAGCAGCTCTACTAACTGCGCCACTGTGCATCTCCCCCCTCCCCCCCCCCAAACACCTTTTGAAGATGAAATATTCAAATATTCTGGAATACTCAAAGCAGAATACAGAATGTGCCACTAATGCTCACATGAATTTAAATATCTTTGAACAATTTAGGTATTGAGTGCTCATTGCTGTAGTTGTGCTTTACTGTTTTGTTTTGTTTCATTTCCTTGGGTTTTTACTTCTTTCTCTGGGTACAAGTTGTGCCTAATTAGTACCATTTCAACTAATCACTAATTTTTATCTTCCTTGTGATCTTGTGCTTTGAATACCAATAATGCCTTGAAAGATAATACTTCCACACTTTCAGTACTTTGGTCACATTTTACTGGAAATGCTTCTTCTTAGGCAGACCCTCAGAATTGAGGATGAACTGCTTCCCCTCCAGATCTGCAGTTTCTGAAGTGACTGAGGAGGCCAATAGGGGATCCGTGGACTCTTCAATGGATGGGGCAGTTAGTACCTACAAGATTTGTGAGGTGGTGCACTCCTGTTGGCATTTACACAAGGCTTCTATGTGCTCATAATACATGGACTCAAGTTTCAATATCATCCCGAATGCTCCTTCTCTACTTGGTCATGGGTCCAAAGGTTTCCAGGGGTCAGTGTGAATGTTGTATTTCTTCAAGACTTTGAGCACATTCTTGAATGTTTTTCCCCCGTCTGCCTGGTAATCTCCAAGGAAAACTGCTCCAGCCTATCCAGTCTCATAACTCAAGCTGTCCAGTCCCAGCAACGTCCTCATGAACCTATTCTGCACCCTTTTCAAATTAAGGGCATCCTTCTTGCAGCTGAACAACCAGAAATGCACACAATACTCCAAATGCAGTCTCACCAATGCCTTGTACAGCTGTAACATGATATCCCAACTCTTGTACTCAGTACCCTGATCAATGAAGGCAAGCATGCCAAATGCCTTCTTCACCACCCTTACTACCTATGTCCCCACTTTCAGGGAACAGTGTAATTGTCCCCCTAGATATCTGCTTTACAGCACTTTCAAGGGCTCTGCCATTTACTGTGCTGATCTAACTTCCCAAAATCCAACACTTCGCATTTGTCAGAGTTAAATTCCTACATCGTAAACTTCTGTTGTAAATTGGGATTATCTGCCAACCCTGTAGAAAAGATACAAAGAGAAACTAAGGACTGCAGATGCTGGAATCTAGATGAAAAACACGATGAAGCTGGAGGAACTCAGCAGGCCAGGCAGCATCCGTGGAGAAAAGCAGGCAGTTAACATTTCTAGCCAGGACCCTTCTTCAGGAAAATGCTTTTCCCTCCTATATATTGGGCTTCCCCTTTTCCTATCTTCAGTCCTGAAAAAAGGTTCTGGCCCAAAACATTGACTGCCTGCTTTTCTCCACAGATGCTGCCTGGCCTGCTGAGGTCCTCAAGCATCATAGTGTTTTTCCATCAGAAGAGATACAAAGATGTATTTGTGGTGTGCAATACCTTTGAATTACTAATGCATTTCCTTCCTAATATTCTTAGAGCAAATACAGCGACTCTTGGGTACCTTCCAACTAGACAGCTTACTGTAAAAAATCATTCAATAGTAACTAATCTCTACAGAACCCAGCACAAAGATTCTGAGGGGTTGGAAGCCAGAGTGATTCTGTTAGTTCTACTAAAATAGCTGATCTGTGGTCATTCCCTCCTGGATGTGAACACCATGCACAGATGAGAAGCTGAAAACAAGCAGCTTTTCTTTCCTTTGTGGCTGACAGCAAAGAGCAGCAAGGACGTAAGCTGTTTATAGTCAGCAACCACATGGCCTGCAGCCAGATACCTATACTGCTGTTGCACGACCATTGACCTGCAGCAAGAGCTGGCTTTCCTTCCATTCAGTCCCAAAGGGAGGGAATTTGCATGGAGAGCACTGGCTTCATTTCATCAAGAGGTATAGATCAACTTTTCTCAAGTCAGGCAGAGCGTCATTTGCTTTATTTAACTGGATGTAGGCACTAGAAGCTCAGAGTGTTTATTGACCAATTTCCCTTCGAGAAAGTAGCAGTGAACTGCTGTTTCTGTAGGGAAAGTACTTCATCACTCATGTTGGCTGGAGAGCTTTAGAATTTATATCCTATGTCAATAAAGGAATATCAATATAGTTCTAAGTCAGGATGGGAACCTAGAGGTGGTGCCGTTTACTTTCATCTGCTTGCCTTTGTCCTTCTTGGTGAGAGAGGTTGAGGGTTTGGGAGGCACTCTCCGAGAAGCCTTGGTAAACTTTTGCAGTATGGATTCAGACATTTTGTTGTACGTGTTTAGCTGAGGAACCAATAGTGCGAAACTATCATCCACGGGATTATACTCACTCATGTTGGCTGGATAAAGATTCTGTGTGGATAAAGGAACAGCAATATATTTCCATGTTAGGAAATACAGTACATCCCATGTTTATTAAATTCAAATTCTGAAGTTCTCCAGCCAGTGAGTGAGAAAGTACTTTCACTACAGAAACAGCAGTTCAAGGCATCAGCTCATCACTACTTTCCTCAGAAGCCACTGACTAGGATATCTCTGGAACTGCAGTAATGAATGGCATAGGGGGCTTTCCACTACCACCAAGATATTGGATAAGTTCCCCTTGAGTAAGAGACGCACAATGCAACAGGCCTTTGTGACAAGAGGCCGTGGAAAGAGTGGCAGGGATCATCAAAGGCTGTAGGGAGTATGCAGAACTTGGCTGAGCATTTCCACATCATCAATACCACTGTGTAAAGGACGTCAGCCATCACTGGCTTAGCTGTTTACTGCCCCACTGATGTGCGGCAAAGTGCTTGGCTGTTCGTTAGAACGCAGTACAGCACAGGAACAGGCCCTTTGGCCCACAACGTTTTGCCAACTAATTAAAGCGATGACACCCAACTACACTCATCCCTTCTGACTGCACATGGTCCATATCCCTTCATTCTTTCCATATCCATGTGCTTTTCCAAGAGCCTCTTAAACTCCTCCATTGTATCTGCCTCCACCTCCACCCCAGCAGTGCATTCCAGGCACCCACAACTATAAAAAAGCTTGCCCCGCACATCTCCTTTGAACTTACTCCCTCTCACCTTAAATGCATTAGACATTTTGACCATGGGATAAAGATACCAGCTGTATACTTATCTATGCCTTTCAATCTTACAAACTTCTCAGGTCTCCCCTCAGTCTCCGCTGCTCTAAAAAAAAACAATCCTACTTTGTCCCATCTCTCCTTATAGCATATACCCTCTAATCCAGGCAGCATCCTGGTAAACCTCTTCTGCACTTTCTCCATAGCCTCCATATCCTCCTAATGGGGCAACCAGAATTGAATGCAATCTCCGGATGTGGCCTAATCAGAGTTTTATTAAGCTGCAACATAATTTCCTGACTCAAACTCACTGCCTTGACTAATAAATGGAAGAATGCCACACGCCTTCTTTACCACCCTATCGACTTGTGTGGCCACTTTCAGGGAGCTATCGACTTGGACCCCAAGATCCCCCGTACATCAACACTGTTAAGGGTCCTGACATTTACTGTGTGCTTTCCCCTTTATATTTGATCTCCGAAAGTGCTACACCACACACTTGGCCATCTACCATTTCTCTGCCACATCTGCAACTGATCAATGTCCCACTGTATCCTTCGGCATCCCTCTACAACATCCACACCACCACCAATCTTTGTGTCATCTGCAAATTTACTAACTAACCCATCCACATTTTCATCCAAGTCATTTATATATCTCTCACAAACAGCTGAGGTCCCAGTACAGATCTCTATGGGACACCACTGGTCTCAGACCTCCAGCCAGAATAAGACCCATTGATCACTGAATTCTAAGGGGAAGCCAATTCTAAATCCAAACAACCAAGTCACTGTGGATCTTCTGGATGAGTTTACCATGAGGGACCTTGTCAAATGCTACAGGATGTTCAGGAGAGCTATGGAAATGGAAGCGCTGAACAAATGCGCTTCAGTCAATACACCACATACTACACTAAGTACATCCCTGCGCAGGCTAGTGTGGAGCAGGCCCAGAGGAAATTAAGAGTATTTCTGCTGTTAAAGAATGGATCAAAGGAGCCTATGACCACAGCATAACGCTTTACAGCACCAGAGACCTGGGTTCAATTCCTGCCCCTGTCTGTAAGGAGTTTGTATGTTCTCCCCGTGTCTGCGAGGCTTTCCTCCGGGTGCTCCGGTTTCCTCCCACATTCCAAAGACGTACGGGTTATGAAGTTGTGGGCACACTATGTTGGCGCCAAAAGCGTGGCAACACTTGTGGCCTGCCCCCAGAACACTTTACGAAAAAGTTGTATTTCATTGTGTGTTGATATACATGTGACTAATAAAGATCTTATCTTATGCTGAAGCCACATGTTCTACCAGCTGCAGCTTTGCATCCAGGAGGAAAACTAAAGATCTGAGTTGTGCACGAGTAGGAACTGGGGTGTTTTACACAGTGTCAGAGTGTGAAATTTCTGTTGTAAACTCAAATTTTGATCAGCAAGCAATAATGTTTATTGAATCACGACTGGCTTTTGCACTTGCTTGGAAAGGAGAAATCATGGGACTGACTCCCTGTAGTCAGTATGTTTGCAGGGCTGTCTCATGTTGGTGAAAGGGGCAGAAAAACAGAGATATTTTTATTTAGATATCAACCGTTACAGCCTAACTCTACCTTGCAGCAATCCTAAGCAGCAATGTGTGCTGCTCCTCTAACACTTGCTGCAGCTTCTGACATCTGACTGCTTGGCCAGCTCCTCAGCCAGAGCTCATGTTCAACCAGGCTTCTGTCCTTGGGTATACAGCATCAGCAGTCCTAAACCATTCTTGATGACCTGGTTGGTGCACACAAAGTGCTCCTCTGGAGTAGTCAAGGCACCCAAAATGCATTTTCAGCTTTCTGATGGCTTGCTCTGCACCTTATCAGGTGGAGTGATGGGATCAGTGTGGTACACCCCAGTTCATTGGCTGGTATCTCACTGGGGTCATCAGCCAACTCTGCTATGAATAGCCATTGTCCCCTAGCAGCCAGCCCCAGGTCCACTTGCATGACTGAATAGATTTGGGATGGTGGATTGGTGAGGGTCAAAGGGGATATGCCAAATTTCTTTAGCCTCCTCAGGAAGTAGGGGTGCCGGTGAGCTTTCTCGGCCGTGTCGTCTACATGGTTGGACCAGTACAGGCTACTGGTGATGTTGACTCCTAGCAACTTGGAGCTTTCAACCCTCTTAACTTCAGCACCATTGATGTAAACAGGAGCGTGTCACCACCCCCCTTCCTGAAGTCAATGACCAGTTCTTTTGTTTTGCTGACATCAAGGGCGAGGTTTTTGTCATGACATCAAGGGCAAGGTTTTTGTCAAGACATCAAGGGCGAGGTTTTTGTCAAGACACCATGCCACTAGGCTCTGTTATTCTGACATATTGAGGAAAACTGGTGCCTGTCTGTACATCTCACGTAGCCAGCATCTGTGTCAGGAACCCTTCTCTCTCACACAGCTGTAAGTGGGTCAGTGACTATTGATCCTGAGCTCTTGTGATTCTCCAGCCTGATCATCCTCAGTTGCACAGTGCTGCTCTGTGATCAGCACTCATTTTCATGCCTTGGTGGATTTTCATGCTTTGCTCACTATAGCAGGCAGATCCAGAGGCCTAGGTACTGAATGACAAGGTTAGCACCAAATCCTCAGAACCACCAAAATTTAGCAGGGAAAGAATCCACGCAAATCTGGAAGAGAAAAAATTTCCAGTCATCAAGCTAAACAGCTGCAAGTTTTGATAGTGGAGACCGATATTATCAGCAACTCACTGCCAACATTATTTGGCTTTCAAGTTCTCACCAGCAACTTTTAGTGAGCCAGGGCCAGATAACATTGCTCTTAATGAACAATTAACATATTTGAATTATTAACCCATTCTCCTGCAGGCCTTTCTTGATTTCTTCCAGATACACTTCAATTAAATTTGATTGCCATTGGGGTTCACATTTTGGTTTCCATGCTGACTGTTTTTGAGGATTTAATACTTGTGTCCATTGTGGAAACCCACCCAGCGAGTTTAAAATCCATTCCTGTTCCCATCATTTAGCTTTTCTTTGTCTTTAAAAAGAGCAAACATACAATTATCTCTGGAAGCATTATATATTAATGTGCAACAATATTTTCTGTCCATGTCTTAATTGACTTTATGCAGATTTACGATGTTTCTCAAAGGAGGGGGAGCAGTGGTTGTGGTGAGCTCTGATGTAACTTCCAATTAACTTTGCTTAGAATGTAAATAGAAAGTTCAAAAATAGAAATTGAACTGCCTCAGCACATTATTGATTGTAAAGCAATTTAGTAAGCATGTTTGAAGTGTAGTCACTGTTGTTATCATATAGGAAATGTGCAGTCACTTTGCATTTGCAAGCTCCCACAAATCATGTGGTAACAACCACAGTCCTTGAAGGGAAAATACTGGAAAGAGCACAAGATAATTCACCTGCCCCTCCCCAAAAGGATTGTCCAAGAGAAAGTAGATAGGACCTTAACTTAACATCTTGTTTTACAATGTAGCATGCCCATACTATTACACTGGAGTGTCAGCCTTGATTTTAAGTTGTCTTATGCGGTAGCCATCATTATAATTTTGAAGTAAAACCTTTTGACAATAGAACAAGACAGACATTATTAGTGATTTCACAGTAGTTCACGTTTGTCAATTAAGCTCAGAGAGGAAATATAATTTTCGCAACAGCAATTTCATCAACGTTGATGTAATGTTGAGTAGTACTCAATAGAATTGCCACATGGGGTTGAACAATGCAATATCGCTTCAAATTGAAAAACAAGTCAAATTAGCTGGGAGTAACACCAAGCTAATGTAGTTATGCAGATTTGGACAAAGGAGGGAGGATGGAACACCCACAGTACAGAGATGGAGAGGAGAACATGAACTCTGGTCTCACTCTCAGGGAATATTGTTTGTAATGCTACAGAAATATAATGGAACACCAGTGCTTACATGATGACAAAAATAATGAATCAGATTGAAAACAGTGATAAACATTTGAGATGCAATTGGACAAGCTCACTACTGCATTATAGAAAGCAATAGCTACTTCATTTATTTCCACACCCAAGAAAGTGGACATGCTTAGAATTCTATGCAATCTTAAAGAGGAAGACAGTATTTTTAAAAAGGAAAAATTAACATTATTACAAAGCCTGCATTTAGCCTCCAGAAAAGAGCCTTCAATCTTTAGATTTCTCTTGCAGCAGATCACATGCAACTACTTATTTGCTTGTGGCATCAGAAGGTATAAACCTTGTACAATACAAAAGGGAGAAATATCTGTTAAGAGTCCTCAAGAATTCTTCTGACAGAGTCAAGAGCAGATTGCTTTGTATCCTCTCTCCAGATTCATTTCATGTTGGATCCTTGTAGCCAACAGAAATGGGATATCATTCCCTTGAAGGCTAACAGAATGACCAGCATCATGTATTTTTCCCCTCAGTAATTTTTGGGATCTCAGCATTGCTCTCAAGGCCAGCATTTAAAGCTCATCCCTAACTGCCCTTAAAATGACGGGAATAAACCACTTTTTTTGACTGCTTATGATGAAGTAATTCCACAGTGTTGCTGGGAAGGGACTTCCAGAACCTGCAACTGGTGGCATTTCCATGAGTCTGAAATCCTCGGACTTCGTGGAAAGGACAAAGGTTTGGGACGTGGTACTGCTGGATTAGCCTGGGCAGGTAACTACAGTTCATTTTGTATGTACTGCACACAATAGTCATTGTGTACTGGCAATGGAGAGAATGAATGTTTTGCACGATTAATGAGGTATCAATCAAGAAGGCTGCTTTATTTTGGATAGTGTTCAACTTCCTAAGCATTGTTGAAGTGACATTCATCCATTCAAATGCAGCTTGATTGTAATAGTAGAATGAGGGATATGCCATGAAGTTACAAGTTTTGCTGTTAAATCTTCCATGGCATCTCATGGATCCCCAGTTTGAGTTGCCAGATTTGTTTGGGGTCTATCCCATTTGGCATGATTTCAAGCCACAAAACACGATAGAGGATATCCTTGGTGTGAAGACTGGAGGTCATCTCCACAAAGACTGTGCATTGGTCACTTCTATCATGGGTAGCTTAGGGAGACTGAGATCAACCAAGTTTACTTCTCATACTGGTTTATTCAGTACCTGCTGCAGACCCAGTCTGGTTTGTCCTTTTGGATTCTGCCACCTCAGTTGATGGTGGTGCTTCCGAACCATTTGTGGTGCCAGATGTTGAAGTGCCTCAGGCAGAGTATACTGTGCTCTTGCTACTTTCATACCTTTTTCCAAGTGTCTTTCAACATAGAGGAGCATTGATTCATCAGTTGAGGATGAATGGTGGGTGGTAATTATTAGGTTTCTTCGCCTATGTTTGACCTGACACCATAATTCTTTATCTGATCTGAAATCAATGTTGAAGACTCCCAAAGTTTCTCCCTCCCATCTGTATATCACCATGTCATCCCCTCTAGTGGGTCTGTCCTGCTGGTGGGACATGTCTATGGGGTATGATTCTGTGAAGATGATCTATCAAGCTGATGATCGACAAGTCTGTGGGACAGCCCTTCCACCTCATGCACCAGTCCTCAGAGGCTTGTGTGGAGGATACACAATTGAGCAATGATGGCTTTTTGTCTGCTATGCGTAGCCACACCAACCCTGCTGCTCACTGGATGCACACCTCAACAGGATGCTAATTGTGATCAACTAGCACCTCTTAATGTTCACTTTCACTTCTTCAAAGTGTATTGCAGCTACAGGAGGTGGTGGTAGTTTAAAAATCAATCTGCTGTAATCCTTGGAAGAATGACACAACATGAGAAACAAAGCTCCAAGATATTCCAACCCAGCACTGGAGGGTTTGATGGATCAAGTGGACAGGAGCAGGGAAGGGAATCAAGAGGTCTCGCAGACACAAAAGGCAGTGGGAATAAATAATGTTAATAAATAACATTGGAACTCAATACCAGAAGCCATGGGCCTAAACCTGGGAACATAATGAGGTGAGAACTTCAAGGACTTTCCACAAGCAGTCAGTGGCAGTGAACTGTTAAGAAGTTAAAGTGATCCATTTTCAAAAGGTTCATCACAAATGTGTTCATTCATAGAATGTTGCATTTAACAATCAAAATGCATTTATTTTAAAATTATATACAGACTGAATCAATTATACATTTACCACACCATTACAGATGGCTGGCTTGCTCACTGATCATCTTCAGACTAACAGGAGTGTTAAGCCAAACTTTTCTTTCCACCAACTGTGAATAACACTCATGCTACTTTTTTCGGCAATTTCTCTGTTGAGTTCCATCTGATTTATACATCAAAATCAATTAAGGATCTTTCATCATCTTTGTTGGTCAAAATGCTTTACAGATGTCAATCAAACCTGCTCCAAATGACTTTTTGTTTATCAATCTCATAAGCATCCTCTGACTTCACATTCCAATCTTTATCATACAAACACAAGAAATTCCATGACAAACAACTTCCTCAAAGGATCTCAAAAGCTCTTTTTCAAGTCTCTCACTGTCAGCAGGTTACAACCCCTCAATTCTGGTATTTAGGCAACGTATTCAAGGCAAATAACCTCCTTACAGTTACTTGCCTTTCACCATCAGTCCTTTCATTTGATTACTGAAAATTATGGTTTCTTCCTTACCCACACATTTTAATTACTTAATACATGGGAAGAAATGTCATATTATTGCTCCTGATGCCCAGGTCATTCACAAATTCTTATCAAAACAAAACTGGTCTCTATTCAAAAGACCTGAGTTGAATAGCCTTTTCCCATTATTCCGTTGACTTCCATTTTGGAGTCTTGTCTTTGCCAATTGTCATATGCTCTCAATAATTACAACTGGACACAGTTTATCACAAAGTTTGCCATTTTTACTCATTCAACCGTTCTATTATAATGTGACCACCTTTATTGATCTTTGACCTAAAATTTACCCTTAATTTACCAAGGCATTCAGCCTAATATTCAGGTTTCAGTAAAACAGCAACTATAAATTCCAAGAGATTGACTCCTCAAATACTATTTCTCATCAACTGCACCACCAGTCTCAAGCTCTTCTAAATTAATCACATTATCACTGTTTATACCTCCCTGCTTTTCACTTCTGCTTCTCACCTACTTGCTATGTTGCTAATAACATAGACCACACCTCCATGATGGTGAGATTATACACAATACAGCAGACCTGCTTGGATCCTGATGCCATTCTGAGTGCAGCAAAGTTCCTGGGGTGTAGTCCTAGCAGTGGAAGCAATTTTCCTGCCTGCTGTTTCATTTGCCAGCATGTCTTCTGTTTGTGGATGCCACTCAGTCATCAGTGCTCAGACATTACCCTTTGGTTTATTATGATAGCCCAAATACAGTTGGCATAAAGAATTGCTGCAGAACGATAGCATTTTTATTATTGCCTGAACACTGGGCAATGATCTGCATGATGCAATGTCCTTCACCATACACCTGCTAAATCCATTTCTATTGTGGTACATCTCATCACATGATGGCTGCAAAGCAATACCTGCACACTCAGAGACCTGCACCGTGGAGATGTCAGCAATCCCTGCAAGCTCTGCATGCTGGTCTCCGAGTAGAGTGAATGAAATGTACCCAATTCTCTTTAAGCAGGTGACATCAGGGACCAAGCCAATGCAGCAGAGCATGAGATCTTGCAATTTTCTCCAGCTCCAAACTTGAAAGAGTTCAATCCCTCGGTGTTAATAGTTATAAGGCTCAATATCAGTATTTTGTCCAGTGAAACTCTAATGAAGCACTGAAGGCAAAAAAACTATAAGTCAGGAATGGGAAGAATGGCTGCATTTTATTTGCCTCCCTCAAGTCCACCAGCATAATTTGTAAGAACTCAGTTACTCCCAGAAGTCAACTAACTCAGTAGCAACAGGGAATTGAACATGGAACGTACATGGTCTATGCACTTCATTGACACAGTGGCAGTTTTCTTTAATCTACAGATCTATCAATAGTCCACCATATTACATAGAACCATACAGCACTGAACAGGCCATTCAGCCCACCATGTTGTGCTGATCTTAATGCCAATTTACACTAAATATCATCTTCTTGTGTATCATCCATATCCCTCCATTCCTTCCTATTCATATGTCTATCTAAAAGCCTCTTAAACTCCACCAAATTGCTTCCATTGCTACCCCTGGTAACCTATTCCACGCACCTACCACTGTTTAAAAAAAAACTTGCCCTCACGTCACTTTTAAACTTTTTCTCTCTCTCTCTCTCTCTCTCTCCTTCCCTCCACCCCCCCCCCCCCCCACCAACTTTAAAAGCATGTCCTCTGGTTTTTGACATTTCTACCCTATCTATGCCTCTCAATCTTTAAAACCCCTGTCAGGTCTCCCCTCAGCCTCCAACGCTCCACAGGGAACAACCGAAGTTTGTCCAACTTTTCCTTGTAGCTCATACCCTCCAATCCAGGCAGCAGCCTGGTAAACCTCTTCACATCCTTCCTATTATGGGGTAACCAGAACTGCATGCAATACTCCAAGTACAGTCTGACCAAGGTGTCCTATAGCTGCAGCATGACTTCCATACTGTTATACTCAACACCCCTACCAAAGGCGGCAAGAATGTCATACACCTTCTTTATCATCTTATCCACTTCTCTGCCCAAACCTATACCTAATCTACATCCCATTGTATTCTTTGATAGTCCTTTACACTGTCCACAACTCCACCAATCTTGGTGTCATCCACAAACTTGCCAATCCACCCATTTACATTTTCATCCAAATCATTGGCACAAATAGAGGCCCCAGTACCAATCCTTGTGGAACACCGCTGGTCACAGACCTGCAGCCAGAATAACAGCCTTCCATCCCTACTGTCTTCTGTGGGCAAGCCAGTTCTGAATCCAAACTTGCAATTCACCCTGGATCCCATGCACCTTTATCTTCTGAATCAGCCTACCATGAGGGACCTTGCCAAATGCCTTACTGAAGTCCATGTAGATAATATCCACTGCCTTACCCTCATCAAGCTTCTTTGTCACCTCCTCAAAAACCTCAATCAAATTTGTAAGGCATGACACACCCCACACAAAGCTATGCTGACTGTCCCCAAGTAGGCTAGGCT